>NW_028327174.1:164548295-165261420 GCF_987537825.1 Furipterus horrens
CACAGTTTACCCCTTAGCAGTGTGAAATCTTGGAAAAATTTCTTAATCTCTCTATATTGGATTCCCAGTTCATAACTATAGGGACAACTTTAATGGTTGCTTGAAAGGTCATTGTGTGGCTGATGTAAGGAAATACACATGTGCATCAGAAGGTCTTTTTTTTTAATGGCTGAAGGAGAGTTGTCATAAGATCTCTTTAAATAATATCCTGCAGGTGAAAATCTATTTACTACCTCTACCATAAAGACAGCCTGGCATCTAAAGTATAAATTGATAAGACCTGTTTGTAGGTTTTATTCTTAATGACAGAGGAAAAACTGAGAACACAGAACTAAAGATAACCCCAAATCATTCATACCTGTTTTTTGGAAGCAGTTAAGAATAAGCGTTTTGATACACACCTTACATATATGTTCATTAGTTCATAAATCTTTTTTCAGTTTATTTTTTATCACAGAGGCTGATGTATGGAAGGTGGCATCAGAGAGGGACAGATACCTACTATTTCACTATAATAAAAATTTGGCAGTAAATAGTTTCATGTGAATGAAACAAATACACAAAGACTTCACCCACATAGAAAGCTGCAGCTCATTGCCTTCTGTTCTATCACAGCCCCTGCTAGGTTGACAGAAAGCCACTCCCTGGGTCTATATCGGTGCAGCATGGGGAAAGCACTTCCCTGATTACAAGCCCTCCACAGCTTAGATGTGCACATCGGCTCTCCCAAGCACACAGCACTCACAAGGAACCCCTTGACATATTGGTTATCAATCCTCAATGTATTTACAGAGAGATCCCCAACTGAGATCTCCTGCTGGAGGAAATACTAGATATGATACAGCATGCAATACATTTCAGTTAAAGCAGAAAGGAGTTGCTACTTTATAGAGTGCAATACAAAGCTAGAAGATGTGTCCCAAATGTAAAATTTGAAGAAAAAAGTCTTGGCAATATGCAATGACTTGGATGAGATCACAATGCATTTCCTTTCTCACCCTTAACGTTGTATTCCAAATTGAGGTGAAATGAGGTTAAAATAATCAGTGACTTTGTCTGGACAAAAGAAGGGACTCGTCTTGAGGAGGCACCATGTGTACAGATTGGAGAAGCAGGTTGGAGATGAATAACAGCTCACTCATTTGCCTTGGTGATATCCCAGAGTGGCAGTTGTAATGAATGAATATTATGGGCATTTTAAGTGCATGGCTTCTCTTGATAAACATAGTTCAAACCATCTCTAGATTTGATATCACGAAGGAGACTCTCCAAGTAAAGAATGGGGACTTGCTGAGGCCCCAGTCCTTCTCTCATGGCCCTAAATCGCAATTGTCCCTTTAGGAGTTCCCAAAGCTTTGTGATTCCTACTGTCATCACCGTGTTCAGCTGCCAGGAGTCTGGGATTCCCTTTCAGCATTCTACCCTAGTGTAGACTTACACTGTTTTTTGTTTGTTTGTTTTTCCATCAATATGTTGAAATTTTCAAGGAAAACTACTAAGGGAGACAAAAATAATGATATGTTCAAAGACTATATCAAAAGAAAAAACCCATGGAACTAAAAAAAAAACAAAAAACTTATGAAATACTTTTTCTTTTTGCCTTAAAATGATTACATTTTGACCTCCAAATAGCTGGAACTACTGTATTGGCTTTGATTTTTTGATCTCCTGATTTCTGATCTCCACCAGGTATGTTAATTTTTATTTTCCTTTATTGGGACCATTTTCTGGACCATTTGCTCCTATCCCAGTTGCAAGGGAGGAAAAATCTTTTTTTCCTTTACCTCTTGGCTTCTCTGGCCGGGCACCTAGAAATTAGACTGGTTGAACACAGACTAAAAGGAGAAAAACAGAAGGTTATTATTATACATTGTACATTCACATGGGAGTACCCAGTAATGAGTAACCCAAAAGGGTGGTGAGAACTCTGGATTATATAGCATGTTAGGCTAAACGAGGTAAAAGGGGTTTGAGGCTTCTGGGGGGAGCAGACTAGTTATGGGAAGATGACCAAAGAAGTTAGGGTAATAAGGATTTTTAAGTAAAGTTTGTTAAGCAGATTTAAGTCAGTGCCTTCTCCATTGATAAGAGTACTCCCCAATCTGGAACAGGAGTGGGAGACGCATTTACAGATGAATATTATTTTTATATATGTAAATATTTTTTACAAATGGAAGACATATGCCTTATTTATTTATTTTTATTTATTTATTTATTTTTAATTCTCACCCCAAGATATGTTTTTTGATTTTAGAGAGAAAGGAAGTGAGAGAGAGAGACATCGATGTGAGAGAAAAATATTGATGTGAGAGAGAAACTGATCAATTGCCTCTTCTATGTGCCCTGACTAGAAACCAAATTCACAACCTAGCTATGTACCCTGACCAGGAATCGAACCCACAATCTTTTAGTGTATGGGACTACACTCCAACCAAATGAGCCACCTGGCCAGGGCCATGTGTCCTATTTTTAGAGCTTTTCCTGGTCTGCCATTTCTCTTCGGCCTTTAGCTTAAAAATAACCCACATCCTAAAGAGGCATATTTTAAGGTGCCATATTCTCATACCCTTCACAGTGAAAACTGAACAGTCTTGTTTTAACGTTTTAGCCCCTTTGGGCATATTCATTAAACTTCTCACCCTGGCTCTTCTGCTGGTTATGGCTGAATTGTCTACTTTGTTACCCGAATGCCATGATATCTACTTTATGGAAAATAAATGACAATATCTTAACCATCTTACATATGTAATCTTGCCAAATTCTAATCCATAATGTTGAAACATGTTTTGCTCAAGAAACTTCAGATCATCAAAGAGAGAGTAATTTAAGGTTAATTTTGGTACTTCCCTGGTATTTCTTGAAAACAGTGAAGAACATTCACTGCTCAGAGCATCACATTTTTTTTTCTCTTTTAACAACGTTCTTCATATGATTCAGGTGCTCTTGACTGATTTATTTGAAAACTCCTTAAAGAAGATCTTGCCCCCCCTGCCACCTGCATCAAGAGCTTTACCCTAACCCAAGACAACGCATCCTTCTTTTTTCTACCCTTAGCCCTTATTTTTCTACTTCTCACTGGGGGTGTGTGTGTGTGTGTGTGTGTGTGTGTACCTCACTTCCCTGTTTTGTTTTGCAGTACATAGACCTGAATTACTGCCTTGGCTATAGATGGCTGGCAATGAGGTAGCAGAAGCCTCCTCAGCAAATCAGGGAGGAAACTGAGGAAGTGAAGCCAGGATCCTTTTTAGTGGGCAGGGAAAAGGGAAAGTTTGCGTACTTCTGTGTTAATAATTTTTGTTCTTCTATACTTAGAATAAGATTAGATATAGTTGACCTGGGAAAGTCTTGTGACTAGTCTTCCTTTTTTTTTAATTGACATAATTAACATATAACATTATATTAGTTTCAGGTTTACAACATAATGATTGATATTTGTACATATTGTGAATTGAGCACCACAGTAAGTCTGGTTAACATCTTTTACCATATATAGTTACAGAATTTTTTTTTATCACAAGAACTTTTAAGATCTACTCTCTTAGCAACTTTAAAATATGCAATATAGTATTATTTAAGCTATAGTGACCATGTTGTAAATTATATCTGTGTGTAGTCTTCTTAAAGGGTGAATTGGACAGGTCCCCTATTTCAGTCCTTTTATTCACCACCCCTCTTTCCACCTCTGTCCCTCATCTACCGCATTAGGCCTAGGTCCATCTCTGATTCTGAGATGACCTATTGTCAATTCTTTGAGTAGTTGGTATAGCAAAGCTGTGACCTGGATATTTGGAATCATTTCATTAAAAGCTTGGAAAGTATCAATAGAATCCCAATTCTTTCAAGTTTATCAAATCTCTGTTTCTTCATTACAAAAAGAAAAATTCTTGTTGCAATATTTTTGAGATGGTATGCTTACCCCCTTAGGCATATTTACCATTGAACTCAGATATGTGAATTTTACTTTAATGTGGCTTTAAAAAAGGAATATAGAGCTCAAAATAACAAAATCACATTTGAAATAGTTGTGGGAATTGATACAATATGATATTGGGAATGTTGGAAGTAGATTCTTTCTATTTTTCAAAATATTTTCAATAGACTTCCTGGATCAACACCATCCTCTCCCCCCCCTCCTTGACAAGAAACTATGTGGTTTGCAGGAACACTGGTTTAATAAAATTGGCCTTCTTCCTTCTACTAAAAGTTTACCTGCGAGAGCCCCGAACATAATAAAATCAGATTATGAAGGCAATCATATTTACTTGTAATAAATCAAATCTTGCAGACATCAGTTAAGTCTCCCTACTGCACTGGGACAATATCATGCGTGCATACATCAGTACCTGAGGTGTCAGAAATATATTTCATAAGTTCAGAAAAATTGCACATACACTTGCAGCACCATTATGAGCAGTGAATTTGTAATGTGAACATTATGATGTATAAAGTGGCTTTGTTCCTACATTTAATAAGCACCGCCTGTCAAGCCCACAAACATAATGGAATTTGCTGGTGATTTCTTACCATTAAATGTAGGTTATTGTTTTCAGGGAAAAAAAAAAAGAGAGAGAGAACTTTTCCATGCTTTGCTAACATTACCCATTTCTAAGCACGTAACCTCCTCCCATATAGTATAGCCTCCTTAAATTAGTAAATAAATAAATAAAACCAGACCTACTGCTGTGATGTTAAATTAAGCTGGACTAAAATAACTATTGGCTCCAATCTTTGTCTAGAATTAGCTGCTATGAAAATATATGCCTTTCCTTTTCAAAGACATTTCAAAATTACAGCAGTCCAAAAATGCGCTGTCTTCTATAGAAAGGTCCCAGTACAATATGCCATTTTTAGGATGGATTCATTGAAATTTTATGGCTCTTTCCTCCCCTTCAATCCTTCAAATTGTTAACTTATTTATAAAGGATTATAAAATGGAATTTGAGTTGAAAGAATTAGTAAATTTTACAGAGGTGATTTGGGGGAGGCGGCACTTGTGTGCATTTGTTTTAAGTATCTTTTAATAATTTTATAGGTTTATTACTAGAATGAGTCTATGCCCCTCTTTTGAGACTCTTAAAATAAATTGGCAATGAGCCATAAAAATAATTGTAAACTATATTCCTTCTTTCATTTGTTTTTTAAAATAATATTTTCTCAGCATTCTATATTTGTGAGGTTTTGCTGCATTAGACATTAGTGTGCATTTTCTTTTTGGAAGGTGTCTAAGAGGGAAATCTCTAAAATTGATAAACCTGTGAGGAACCAATGTTTGATGCAGGAGATTAGTGCATTTCAGATGTACCTGATGATGCTGGAAATGTGAGGCCTAATGAGCAAAAGAAACCTCAATCAGCCAAGTTCAATGCTTTACGTCATATCTCAAGCAATGACATCTGGAAAGATTTCACAAATTCCCCAGGAGCTTCTTTTTCATTCATTTCCACTCTGTACCACATCTTCCTATTGTTCTATTCTTTTTCATGCCATTTCATGTTTATCAGAGTACATCCTAGGCGCCTTGCTTTAAGCATTTGGTAAACAAAATTTTTTTCCAGAATTTTTTAAATTAAATTTTTTAAAAAATTTTACTGTTGTTCTTTTACAGTTGATATGTTTTATGAAGTCTCTATTTTCATGGGGTTTAGGAGACAAGGGGACAAGACAAGGATGGTACATGAAGGCGTCATAATAGAAGATAATAGAAGATCCTAGTACACGTTCAAGTGAGTGTTTGCTGACAGCAGGGGTAATGGATGAGAGGAGAGAGGGCACTGAACTAAGTGGAGGGTTTGAGTGGGGACCGTGAAGTGGCATAGGTTTTGCCTTTGTGGAGAGTGTAGACATTGAGAAGAAAGGCCTGGAAACGTACTTTCCACTTTCTGGTAGGAAGGAAATTCATTACTGTTTAATTTTGCTCTTAAATTCTGCCCAAAGAGATTTCAAGCACCTCCCTAGAAAAAGTTCCGCATGTTTACTTCCCACAGAGTACTTTCAGATGGACTATTTCCCCCCTTTTGATGTCTTAGAAATGAGCACTTCCATTCACAATTGATCTCAGAGATGCTACTTCAAAAACCACCCACACTGTGTCTCCAATGGTATTTAATGAGTTCCATGTCTTCTTGTTCATAAGACTTACACAGACACACAGTTCATTGCTGCAAGGAACTGAAAACACCCATTTTGTTACACTCAAAGTTAAGGAAAAAGACCGAAAAGAGGGAAAAGAGAGGCAAACGAAGAGAAGGAGGTGCAGATAAACTAACGTTGCTCAAACACTTACCCCCAGCTTTGTGTCGAGTTCCCCTCATTAACTCGTATTTAAAAGAACAGACACTTTCAGGTAATAGAGCAAGCAGGAGAAAAATTTAAACATTTAACGTTTTAATTGAGCATCTTCATTCAAAAGAGGCTCATTTCTTCTTTCCAGGAGTGCATGTCTTGACCTATAAGGCCCAAAGGGAAAGGTTAGTGTTGCCAGGAGCAGAAAGAAACCTGCAGAGGCTGAAACTAATGGAGGAGATTAGTGCCACGTGATAATTCTGGAGCAATGTGGCTGCTCAGTGATGTCCATACAACACAATTTCACCTGAGTCACAAGATTGGTACTGTCGTTCTCATCTTTATTCAAGGCAGGGAAAAAGGAGAATGGTCAGTAAATTTGTCAGAAAAAAAAGTCTTCCTAGAGCCCCCAGCAAAGTCTTCTAGGGGCCCTTTTGCCAGAAATGCGTCGTGTGGCCAACCTGACCAACAAAGGCTGTTGAGAATGTGATGCTCTCTCTTAAAGCCAGATGTGGTGTCATACCCTCCTCCCAAACCAGGCATGAGTTTTTTTGTTTGCAAGAAAGAAGAGGAGTAGACATATTGAGCAAATAATATCACAGATGAGAATTTCACTCATAGTTTCAAAAATCTGGATTGCACAACACATCGAATTGTCACATGAGGTTGAAACAGAGAAGAGCCTGAGGAGTCATTTAGTCCACTTTCATTTTATAGACAAAAAAGCTGAGGTCTGGGGAGGTTTGTTTGCACCATCCAGTTACCTCCCTGAGGTTCGGGCCAGCTTTCCTGGCTGCCATGCTTAGGTACCTTCCCTTCTCTCTCAGTACTTTCTTATGATTCTTTTCAAATGCATACCCTTGCAATAAATACCCAGAAATCCAGTGTGCTCTTGCCTAAATCCCTGTTTTAAAGCTCAATAACTGGAACTATCAGCTCTGTTATGGAAATGTCAACAAGTATTTAGAATGCCTTATTCATGTATTCAAGAGAATGATAAAATGGTATGGCCATCTCAGATAAGACACAAAAGACAGACATGGCCTTTCCCTATTAGCTGCATTCTTTTCTTAGAGAAGACTAAGTGGGGGCAGGGAGCACAAAGGGGAACTTCAGCTTTTATAATTAAACATACATGGTCATTTCTTTCTTAACTCTGACCTCGTAGGTAGCAGCCATTTCTCCTTCATTGCCCAGGCAATAAATATTAACATAATATTGGTTTAAAATCTCTTTGTCTCCCCCAACTTCCTATAACCTGAGTTCTTATTAAATCTGCATAATGCTGCCAGAAAAGCAGGGTTGAAAAGCTACCCACGTTCTCAAACAGAAAATCTCCTCAGCAAAACTAATCACAAACTCAAGCACATTTGGAATGGTTAACAGCTCAAAAGGAAAATTAAGCTCAACTGTATAACTAATCCAAGACAATCAGCCTTGATTATCACAACACAGACATGTACCAAGGCAACCTAAGAATGAAAAGAGAAAAGACTTTGCCCTTGATAAAGGTGACAGGAATGTAAGTTGAATGGAACACACCCACCAAGATGTCCCAAAGCACCGGGCCTTGGGGGGTTTGGCAGATCATTTCTCTATTAGTAATATATAATATTGAGACTGATCCATAGTATTTTTAGTCCTTCGTTCTCTTTATTATTTAGTTACTTGCTGAACTCCTTGTTCTTTAAGATCTAGAGAATACAATTCAAATGTTGCTTCTTCTAGGAAACCCCTGGATTTTCCAAGGAAGAGTTATTTCCTACCTCAGTCTTCACTGTACTCACCTCATGAACAGATCTGTCAAAATTTTCATATATTAATTTTGTCTGTTTTTACTAAACTGTGAGTTGGGGATTCAGGTAACTAATCATCTCAGGCCAAGCCCAGACATGGTAGGCCTTTGATGACTTTTCTGAGCAGAATAAAATTGACTTGTCATTGAGTGGCTTTGGTAGTTGCCTACGAGATGTCCTTTGATGGTGTCTGACTCATTATCCTCACTCATCTTCATCAACCTCTGCTCATCCTAAAACCCTTTTTCAGAGGTTAATGGCTTCAGGTTTTCAAGGTTTTTTTTTTTTTTTTTTTTTTTTTGTTCATTTCATTTTGCTGAGAAACATCTATTAAAATTCAGACTTTCCTGGGAGAGGACATCAAGCTTTAAGTCTTTACCACAGTCCTTCTTTTAGTTACTCAACATGCATTTTACTAAGCAGCCTCATCCCTTGTTCCAATTTTTGACAGAGAAGGAACTTCTGCAGGATGTAAACAGCACCTCAAGAACATGGTGAGGGTTGCTAGGGGGCTTAGAAGTTACCAAAAATTAGGAAGAATAAACTTAAAGGAGACATTAAACAGAGATCCAATTACACAGAATAGACTTTTATTCTCTGGAATTATAAAAAACAACTCGAAGATTATTTTATACAGAAAGACTCTTTCATACCACAATATCATATTCCTTCCCCCCAGGTAATCACCTAGGATTCTCTCTATCTAAAAAAAAATTTTAATTATAATGCCTCCTTTCTTCATTTTTAAAATGGGATGATATCCTTCCATTAGTTTATGCCAGAAGCTCCTCACAAGTTAACCATCAGGGAGAAAAAGAAAATGAGGAGATACTGACAGTTAAATGGGATACAAAAGCACTGAGTTTAGAATGTTTAAATTCTCAGTTTCAAAAAAAATCATCTTCAGAAAATAAAAATCTTCAGACTAAAAAGTACATATAAAAAAATAACACAGTATCGAGCTCCTCTAGCTGGTCTTAAGTCTGAGAGGGAGGGATTGTTATTTTTATTGTTAAATTAATTAATTAATTAATTAATTATAAAAAAGAAGAAGAATATAGGAAAGGGTGAAGCCAGAGAGCTTGTATGTACGACTCATGGGCATGGACTGGGGGGCGGGGGGAGGGGGGTGGGGGATTGCTGGGCGAGGGGTGGTGTTGGGTAGAGAGAAGCAAAGGAGAAAAGATTGGAACTATTGTAACAATATAATCAATAAAATATACTTTAAAAAAACACAGTATCGATGAATGATATGTATAATCTCACTAAATTAATATTTTTTAACAAAATTATGAGTAGTGAAAACCAGCTGGCAAGAATTATTTTTATTTCTTCAGCCATATTAATAACTAAGCAGCTAGGTAAAACTGAAAGTATATTTACTCTACAAACAAGCCCCTCCAACAAGGCATAAATATTAGGAGTGAGGTTGTGTAATGTAACAGATTCCAGTTTTTCCATGAACCTATACATGACCCACTGGCAATTCAGTTTCTGTTTGAAAACCATGCTGAGTTTGTCATTTCCAATTAAAGAGAATTTAGTATACATCTTCCTGTTACCATGATAAACCCTCTTTCTCTAAAACTGATTTTAATAATGTACAAGACTCTGTATGTTGTTTCTGTTCATTTTTATCACAGTAGGATTTGAGTAACTCGGGCCTGGCATGTCAGAGCACAATTAGCATTCATCTTGGCACAGAGCAACTGGGCAACAGAAAAATGTGCAAGGACTCGCTGTGTGTGGTAGGAGAAAAGGAATTGCTGAGAGACTGTTACCCCACCCCAGAGAGTGAGGCAATTCAGAGAATATAGTCAACCTAGTGACTGCAAGGATACTCGATCCATAGAGAAGATAGACCTTCAAGGAACATAAATGTGCAATTTAAGAAAGATGCAGATCAAAAGGTTAATGAGCTCAAACTTAATAATCAGAGGAAAGCAAATTAAGAGAGCAATGCGATATCTTTTTATAGCCATCAGAATGATGCACTTCATCTGGCCAATGCAAGTATTGATGCCCAATTGGGGAACAAAAGGACTGTTTCCTTGATTCTGGAGAGCAAGCTTATACACCTAGTCAAATTAAATATATGCCTATCCAGGAATATGTTCAACTACCAAACATAAATATGACAAAGAAATTCTTACACAGGGCCATCAGTACACATGAGGATGATCGTGGCAACTTAATCATGGAGACGAGACTTGAAAGCAACATGGAAGCCCATCCCTGGAAGGACGATAATGAAATGTGTCATGTACACACAACAGAGTACAGTGGAGAATTAGATAGCCCCGTTTATGTTTTTACATTGACTATACAGATAAAAGCATGAATGGGCCTTAAAAATACACTGTTTATCATAGTTCTCTTCATAATTGCCAAAACTTGGAAGCAACTGTTGTCCTCCAATAAGAGAATGGAAAACAAACTGTGGTACATCCATATAATGGAATATTATTTAGAGATAAGAGGAAATGAGCTATCAAACTACAAAAAAAGATTTGGAGTAACCTTAAATGAATATTGCTAAGTGAAAGAAGTCAATCTGAAAAGGATAGATACTGTATGACTCTAAAAAAGGTTAAACTATGGAAAGAGTAAGAAAAATCACTTATTGCTAGGGGATCTGGGGGAGGGAGGAATGAATAGGCAGAAGACAGAGGATGTTCAGGGTGGTGAAACTACTCTGTATGATACTATAATGATGGATACATGCCATTATACATTTGTCCAAACCCGTAGAATGCACACCTCCAAGCATGAACTGTAATGTAAACTATTGGCTTTAGTTAATAATAATATATTAATATTAGCTTATCAATTGCAGAAAATATACCACATTAATGCAAGTTGTTAATAACAGTGGAATCTGTAAGCATGAGTGGAGAAGGGATGGAGACAGAATGTATGGGAACTCTATACACACCATTCAACTTTTCTGTACCCTAAAACTACTCTAAAATAGTTTACTAATTTTTAAAAGTAGTGCTGAGTTGTAAAAGGAAATAAGATGTGATATACTAGATAATATTATTTCCATAAATTAAAAATGTGTGCAGAAAATGATATACTTCTTTCAAAAAATACATTCAAACAAAAATGATGTACATTAAACGGATGAGAATGGTTGCCTGATGAGGACAGGGAGGAGAAAGGGTGTGGGTGATGGGTAAGGGAAAAAAAACAGCAGGGAGACTGCACGCACAAGTCAAGAGAGGCCACTGTGAACTGGGGAGTGTGATGAAGCCAGCCCTGTGGCCAGGAGGTGGAATAAAACAAATATGCATTGAGGAATTGCAGTGAAGGGAAAGAACAAAACATCGCTGTGTGTCTTCGAGGCTATTGGCTTGAATGGTGCCTGAAGTTGTGGAGGGGGAGAGTAGACAAGGGCAGAGGTTTGCATATAATCAATTTCTCAAAAATACCGAGACAGAGGAAATGTAGAGTTTTAAGTAGGAAAAAAAAAAAAGCCTATGAAGCAAGTTACAGTCTATGTTTTTAGAATTATTTCTTTTAGCAAATGAGTTCTTAAAAATTGCATATTTGTAACTAACAATTTTGCAAGCTTCTGCCAGCCAAAAGAAGTACCTGGGTGATGGGACAATGGATCTGTGTGTCCTCCAAGACCAAACATGTAGATTATATTCAAGATTCCCCCCAAAGAGTATATGGAGCCCAGCCTCTTAAGTGATCATTTATTGGTAGGTATATGTGAGCTCACCTCTATCCAAAAGCATGATTTTCCAAGCAAATGTTTACAAGTATTGATTCAAACTCTGATGTTAGATATTTACGGTGAGGTTTGACAAACACTGAAAGAAAGGTTCACCAGTGGCTGTAAGGATTTGCCAATAGTCCTGTTAACTGGAAAGGGAAAGTTGACCTGTAATCTAACTGCCTCTTTGCCGCTTTAGAGTCATCCCCCAGGCTCTGCATTTCCTAGCTTTTTGACTTATCATTTTGACTTAAATAGTGGTGGAGTTTAGGGAGGGGAACAAATAAAGTAGGGCCGTGGTTCCCAAAACGAGGAGGCTTCTTTGATGGAGTTGGTGGTTTGTAGGCAATGGGAACTAACCCAAAAGCATTGTGAAACTTGCTGCATTTCCACTGCTATTTAGATGACATTTGCGTGACTCCTCAAATGGCAGAGCCCAGATCTTGGCAGTGGCCACGGCTTGGCTGTGAACTAAGACTCTCTGTGGCTTTTGAACCCTGGTACTAGCTCCATAGCAAACCAATCCACCCATGAGAAAAGCTCATAAAAGGAAGTAAAATCTTCTGGTTTTATAATAAGCTGCATGTAATTCATGGCAAAGAGAAAAGGCAGGCGGGAGCAGAGTGGCTCCTTTCCACCGAGCCATGGCTATTCCAGGTCATCCTTTTTCTTTCCCAGGAGACCTTCATGGGGATGGGGAGGGGCATGCACTGCTGTCTCCTTCTTGGAAGATCTGCTTAAACACCTGGATCATGGGCACAGATTGAGACAATGAGAAAATACCATCTGCTAGGGTATACGACATTTCATATAGACTGTACTGAATAGCTGAAAGAATACAGAACCTAGATTAGGAAACTTTATTTGAGCGCCCTAAATAGACATGCACAACCAGGCCTCATGAGTTTTGCACTTGCTGATCCTTCTGCATTAAATGCTATTCCTCCAGGCTACCTTCCTTTTAATAAGGTCTGTTCAAATGCCATCATATCAGAAAGAATATCCCTTACCATTCTGTATGAAATAGCATCTTTCATCATTCTCTATCTCCAGACCCTGATTTTCTTCATAGCACTTTTCACCCTCCATATATTATGCATTTGTTTGTTATTGCTTTATTGTCTTTCTCCAACAAAAGTATGAGTTTCATGATAGCAGATTTCCAGAACTAGCTACATTGCTTGCATTATAGTAGGCATTCAATAAATATTTGTTTACTAATGAACATGTACCCCTGGCTGGTTTGGCTCAGTGGATTGAGCGTCGGCCTGCGAGCTAAGTGTCGCTGGTTCGATCTTCCAGTCAGGGCACATCAGAGAAGGAAAACTCTGACTCCAAAAAACCTCCGCTGCCTTGCGGCATACCTCTTCAGGGGAAAGGCTAAGGGAGTAAACCCCGACAGAAAATCCGGAGCCGGAGTCCCTAAGGCGGTTTGACGTTGTAGTCAACACCGGCAACTCCTGTGGCGCACCTGAAGCCAAGCTGTATTGACTCCGTCTTTCCCTTGGACCCTTCAGCTGCGAAGAGAGGGGGGTTCTGCTGCATGGGCAACAGCAGACCCTCCATATCACCCTGCCCAGGCTCTGTAGCTTCAGCTTCACTGGAGAGGACACTCCAGCGTCATCGCAAGATGTCGATTCAACACGGGAGGAGACAGATACCGTGTCACTCCCGAGTCGGACTGCACAGCCATTCTCGGTGGTGCAGATAGACTCTTAAGAAGCTACACCATCGTCTCTCGAGACGGACGGCTGCTGACGAATGAACATGTCCCGTCTACAATGTTATTTTAGCTCTGTGACTATGGGTAAGTCACATATCTCTTATTTCATTACTAGTGAAATATGAATTTAAAATATGTACTCTGCCCACCTCCTAGAATCCATATACTGTGTACAATAAATCTGAGGGATCAACCATTTAGATTTCTAGTGTTCTCTGACTGACATTTCTCAGAGAAGGATCAATTCTTGCATAATAACCCAGGAAGATGCATAGCGCTAACCAGGTAAGATAAGAACTGTGTTTTTCACTTAATGAAGAAGCAGCGAAGAAATTTCCCTAAATGGCAGCTTGACATGGAATTGGTGAGCTCTCCCCTCCTGCTCCCAGCTTCTTACCTGTTGAGGGTCCTACCCACCATCTCTCGTACAGCACCACCCAAGTGTTTTGGTTGTGAGGGTCTATCACCCACAACCTTTACACTTTGTGATATAGCCTCCTGTTAGCCTCATTAAGATGATTAGCAATATTGTAAGGGATGTGAGGCATTGGTTAGGGAAAGTCTACCATCACCCTGTTGTTTTGCAATTTAAGGACTGAGCTATAAAAGCGGTCACAGACATTCATACTTTTCCTTGTTTGCAAACCGCGTGTGTGTGTGTGTGTGTGTGTGTTTTAATCATATAGAACAACACACAAACTTTGGAAGGAGCAGTGGGTTACTCATTCTAATTCTTCCTGTCTTGATAGGCTAAACCAGTGTTCCTCATTCTGGGCCCAGCACAGAACTCTCAATTCAGGAACTCTGAAGTGAGCCCTGACTATTATTATTAAAACTAACCAAACAAACAAACAGCCATATTTCTGATTTTAACATGCATTCAAAGTTAAGACCCACTAGGCTAAATTAGGCAGATATAGTTGGATAAAGAAATGGGCTGGGAATTCTAAGGAAAGGAAACATCACTCTCAAAGAATATTAAAATAATGTATAAGAATTAGATTCAAATTCTATTTTCACTACATATTTATTATTTGAAGAGTTGAAAGTGATGTACCAAATTCTCTATGCTTAAGTTTCCTCACCTGTAAAGTGGTGGATAATGTTTACCTCCCAGGGTTGCATGAGGTGTAAATGGGATAGCCCATGTAAAGACCCGGTCACTGTGTCCCAAACATGGTAAGCATCCAATAAAAGTTGTATTAATCTATGCAATTGTCCCTTAAAGTTAATATAGTTATAAGTTTCTGCCTTGTTAGTAAACCTAATAGTGGTACAATGACTACTACTACTAACACCTCCCATATATTTAATGTTTTATAGATTATCATGTACTTTTCTGTGTACTCTCACTTGATTCTAGCAACAATCTGTAGGGAATGCAAAGCAAGTATTATCTTAACCAATTCCCCTTTTTTAAAATAGGAAACAAACTCAGATTACAGTGCTTGCTTGTGACTGCACAGCTGATAAATGATCAAGATGCACCAGGACCTGGGGCTCCTGATCCCTAACCCCTGGTCCTGTTCTCACATCTGTGCGCCGCCTACCAGCTTCTGAAGCGTTGGATTCAGAGTGTGCCCATAAAGTAATTACACTTTTCATCAGCCTGTGTGACATTATTTTACTGTCACCTTTCAAACATCCATAAATGCTGAAGTTCCCACAATTCCTTAGTTTTTTTAGTTCAAGCTCTCTCTCTGGTCTGTTTAGGAGGCATCTTTTCCTTTTGAACAGATGGCAGACAATTTGCTGGTTTTAAACACTGACTCTGACTCGGTGATGAGAATGGCAGCTGCATTTCCGATTCCCAAATCCAAATCTCACTCGCTGGACCGCCTCAATGCAAACTGACTCTAAACCAAACGTGGATATGGCAGGGACATTGTCTTGTACACACAAACTTATGTCTTCAGCTGTAAAGGTCCAATTGTCTGCTTAGAGACATTATTTTTGTTCTTTTGGGTTATGTCCCTGCATAGAACAAACTTATTTTTGTCCTTTTGGACCACGGGGTCTAGGCAGAATAGTTAAAAGGGGGAAAATGCCTTAGTTAGATGGAAGGTAGGAAAAGAAGAAGGATGCTGAGAGCTTTTCCTGCAGGAATTCTGCCTGTTGTTATTAATACAATTAACCTTTCGCTGTTATTAACAGCCAAGGTCATTTCCCTTGAAAGCTTCAGGTTGGTTTCTCATTTTGAATGTATGTGCTCACACTATTTTGTTCCTAGCCTTCCTCTCTCTCGGTCTCTGTCTTTGTCTCTGTCTCTCCCTCTCTCTCTCTCGCCTTTTCCAGGACCCTTCCTTCCAGGGTCCTGGCTGTAATCTATAATTTCTTTTTATATGATGGTGGGTGTTTCAGGACATCCCCTGGAAGTTATGAAACTACTGACCAGTAGAGCCTTTTGTGCAGATGGATTTCATTCAGGACTTGTGCTATTATATTAATGGGTTTAATTTAAACAGGACTAGCCTCACTGGCCAAATTACTGCCATTTAAATCAATTGGTTTAGGGGAAAGACAGCCTGACCAGAGCTATTAGACTTCAATTTATTACTGTATCGGCTTTTAAACTGGGTGAAGCAAGTGTGCTAATGTCTGTCCTCTGTCCTTTGAGCTCAAGTGCAAAATACAGTCATGAGAGTCTTTGGAGTTCAAGAAAAGGGAAGAAGCAGAAAAGAAAAACATTAATTTTGAGTCAATGTTTCATGAGCCAGGACCAGGTAGCCCTTGGAAGAATTCCCACCATAGGATCCTATGGGCACCTTTCATGTCCCTTCATTAAATTGAAATTCAAATGATCTAACAGATGTATTAGTTTAAAAAGGCTTTTTACTTGGATTTTTTCCCCTTCATAAAAAAATAAGCAGTGTTCCCCCCCCCCCACACACACACATTTCAACCTGATTCAAATAGAAAAGCAAAAGGGAAGAAAATGCTTTAGATGTGCTCTTTTGATTTTTTCCAACCTTGCCTGAATAAAATGGAATGGGAGATCAAGAACACTCAATTAATTGCAACACTGGATGTCACTAGGCGAGGGAGGGAGAGATGAAGGGGGGCATTAGAGATGCACAGCCCTTAACAAATGCATGGATTCAAAGAAGGAAGGAGAAGGGGGAATAAAAAAGCGTGTCTGTATTTTATTGCACTCGGTAAGCTTTTCGCTTGTATTTATAGCTGCAATTATATCTCAATGAGGTTTGTCTACAGTGTTGGCTTCACGCTAATTTTCCCCCTCACTGCATTCTTGGAATAGGCTCGGACTGTTTATGAACCAGACATATTGACCTCATTTACAGCTAGCAGTTTAAATCCATAATTTTTCCACCCACAATCCCTCTTTGACATTCCGGCGGTGCGGCCGGCTCAGCGAGACTGAACTAAAAGTCTCACACTTCATTGAACACCATTATGCGGCTTTATGCTTATAAGCCTGTTTCCCTCGGCTGCCTTTCAGCTTTGCTGGAGATCCGTTTGGCCACAGGCCGGCAGTGATTAACTGGAAGAATCCAATAAATCACCCTGTCAGCCAGCAGGCTCTCCTCACTATGTCTACACATCGACATTTGGATTTGCACCTCTCTCTCCCTTTCTCTCTCTTTTGATTTCCTATCCCCTTCTCTCTCTCTCCTCCCCTCTTCCTACAGAGCCACTAAAACACCTCTTTTCCTTCCCACAAGGTGATCTTGAACTGCCCCTGTGAGCATGACTGGGTCCCACAGCAGCCCTCCAGGGAGATAACCCTGTCTGCTTTGCACCGTTTCCCTTGCCCTGGTCCTTCTGCCCTCCTCTTCCAATTAATTCACCCCTTAACTCCTCTGGCGGACTCACTGAACCAGCTGCGGGGCTGGGGAAAGGACAAGCAGATGGGTGTGGGGGGAGTGGCCAGAAGCCAGATGCTGAAGAGGAAATCCCACGGATTCCTGTCAACTCCTGCGCCTTTCTGTGAGCCCAGCCGCAAGGGAGAGGAGGGAAGCAAGAACACTGAGCTCTGCTCCCCCAGACACAGAGCGGCCTGGCTTCTAGAGTCCGAAGCTAGACCAGGATCAGTTTCTTTCATGGGTGGCGGGGTGTGGGGGGTATGTGTACATGTGTTTACAAGTAAATGGCTGCTGTGCCCAATTTTAGGAAATTTAGAGGACTGCTCAGCTGCTCAGTACTATGCTTGCAAAGAAAATCAACGGGTGCAACTAAAGATTCAGGAGAAACCATCCTTTCTTGGTATGTCACCATCCGGGGTGGCTGGGGGCAGTGAGCAGATTCTAGACAGCCTCATGCTTCCTATTTCTCACGGATGAACTGGACTGGTAAAAAAACCTCTTCTTAGACTTGACTGGCAGTTTCCCATGCCCACTCCTTTCGTATTCTCCACATGGCTATAGTCTTCTTTTGTCTGGGATTATTTCTGCACTGTGAGCACAAGCATTTGTTTGATGTTTCAGACATCAAATACACTGTACGCTCTCCAAGTGACCAAAGGAAGCAAGATTCATGCTTGTGAAAACTCCACTGGCATGAATGACAAAAGGCAGTCAGAACTGCAGACACAAAGGAGGGGACAGAGAGAGGAAGGGACCACCAGGACCAGTCAGCAGTCATTGGGATCCGCCCCTCTCAGCCACACACCGTAGAGACGGACGGGGGCTGTGCTGCGTGTACATGGAACAGTATGTACGTGGAACAGCAGTAAACTATCTGTGAGTGAGAAAGGAAATCAATACAGCTGTGAAGGGGCGACCTGCCTTTGTCAATGAGCTTTCATTTTGTGCTAGCTGAGAGGGTGGTCTTCTTGAAACAGGAGCTCCTTCGTATCCATGCCTCCACCTTCTGACTGATCATTAGTATATGTTTCTTACTAAACTTCTGCATTTTTGTAAACTGCCTTCTGTCTTTATAAGTTAGCTAAGTAGATAGATAGACAGGTAGTTAGTTATACAACTACAGCAAGAAAATAGAAAACCCTCAGTATCTTGTATATAGTACCTGGTAAGTATAACAACGTACCTGGCACACAGTAAGAACTTAAAACCTGTTATTCCTCCTAAAATCCCACACAGCCTGATCAATGTAAAAGCCAGTCACGAAAAATGAATGTGGCCTTTGGGCACAGGGTAAACCTCACAGTCACAGTCCATCTTTGTTCCCAGGCTGGCATCCCAGGGGCTTTCTGTTCCACCTTTGCATCATCAACTTTTATTCTTTGTTCATTTCACTCCATCTGATCCACCACCACTGATGAGTGAGCAAATTTTCACCAAATATCCCAGTCACTGCCCAGGAGATGAAACTCAGTCTGACCCATTGCTGCTTTGCCAGCATTCCAGTGCACTTGTGTGGGGGCATTGTTGAAGCTACTGATGAAAAGGGTATAAAGAAACTATCTTGAGGCTTCCTCACTTCCCCATTTCTGTAGCTCACTGAAGCGAAAATACACCCTTGAGAATACTTAAGTCAAGAACATTTCTTGCACACCTACTAGGCTCTCAGTGTGTACCTTTATATAAAAATAAGACTGCACACCAATTGTTAAGTATAAGGCAAGGAAAAATTTTCGCCAGCCACCCAATTATTGCTGCAATTGTAGGGAGGCGGGGTAGGGAGGCTTCTTTCAAAAAGCAACTGGCAAGCATAGAAACTTCAGTGATGCTCACATGACCTCACTGTCAAAAGCATTGAATGTGCATTTATCTTTAAAAGGCATTGTAATTATTGTACAAATAAAGTTACCTCAGCATGACTCAGTTTCTCTGTAAAAGCAGAATAAAAGTATTTGCCAGCTTCCTGTGGTAGACAACTCTTTTGAGAAAGACAATCTCTTTAAAGTGCTTTGTGCACCTTAGAGACAAGGTAATATTAAAATTTATGTCAGCATTATCATTAAATCTTTCCTTCAGGGGACTCAATATTTTTCAATATTGTCACATTGATTCCAGTGGCATCATAAACAAGAGGATGAAGAATAGTATAGTAGCAAAATCTATCAAACACAAGCAGGAGAACTGGATTTTCTTTCTAGTTTTTGCCCAGACTAGCTCCTGACCTCAAGAAAAGTCTCAAGGGCCTCTGTTCTTTCTCCCATGAAATGAGAGCATTGAACTAAATAATGTTCAAGGATTCCTCTATGATGCTAAGTACAGCAATGGAAAAGAGAGAGTACCAGTCCTTTGTGTTATAATTTTGCACAACTACTTCCTTCAGTGACCCTTCCTGGATTTATAAATGTGCTCTCCTGGGTCCAATTTGGTGTCTCTGTTAACTTCAGTTTGCTTCCCTGTCTCGTTTCCTGCTTCTGGCTGGCAGTAAAGGCACTGTCCAAAGGTCTGTCCTTGGTCTTCTTCTCTGCTCTATCTATACTATCTGCCCACACAGATTCATCCACTGTTCTAGCTTTGGTTTATCTTCTCTACGTGGAAGACGGGTTTCTCTCTCTTGTCAAAATCCATGCCCATTGGTCCAACTGTCTGCCATATACATCTTCACCTGAATATGCCACCAACATCTCAAGTTCCATAGGTATAAGGAAAATGGATTTCTATCCCCTGACCCCACTGAGTTCTAGGTGTTAGCCAGATTTTGACAGTTGGAAAAGAAAGCTGGGCATGATCAAGGACAAAGATAACCAAGAGGGTGAACTAGAGCGCACATCAGTCTCGCACTGCCTCCAACTGTTGCCATGGCTCATTAGCAGTAGAAGTGGGTGCCCTTCTCCACAGCTGCATTTGCACTTGGCCTTAAAGTTGCAGGAGAAGATCTGTCATGAGCAGGAGAAGGGGTATATCTAGGTATGACCCCACCTCAAAAGGGTAAGCTGGCAGGTGGGTGATGACACCCATAAGCTGTCATATTTCCTGGCACTCTGCACCAAACTTCAGAACATAAAATACATGCTTTTGCTTCACTTCCACTTCCAGTACTCATGGTCCAAATGTCTTATGGCCACCACTCACCCAAAATCATACAGGGAAGGGAATTCTGGGAGTTAAGAAGACAAAGCTACCTCATTCACGGACTGCTCCTCCTATAGTTCCTAATTCTGTTTGTGGCATGGCATCTTCCCATTTTCCAGATTAAAAACCATGAATTTTCTTTGTCTCCACATCCACTGGCTAAAATCAGTTCACTCTACTCGCAATACCTTTTCCATTCACGCCAGTCTCCTTTTCGATCTCTATCTACCATCCTTGGTAATCAATTGAGGCTCTCGTGGTCTCTTCCCTGGACTACTGCAATACTCTTCAAAAAGAACTCAGTGGCTACCATCTCTTTCTCCTTTCAATCCATGTGCAGCTATAATCATTTTTCTTTTCTGGCAATAAGATTCCATAGAGCTATGCTGTTCAAGGATACGATTAATTGAACTTGTAGGCCTGGCATAAATTCCCTTTACAATATGGTCTAAATTACTGGCTTTTAGGAGACCTGTGGTCTAACCATTATTCTTTGTCTAGGATTCCCCTGAACTGTCCTCCTAGCTGGAATGCTTCTTCCCTGATCTCCGCTTCTATCTACTGTCCTCTCAAAGTGTTTAAGTGTCTGCTCAGATTCCATTGCTTTCATAATCCCCCTTTCAAGCATTTGTAGTCATTCTCACCTCTGAAAACTGTCAAATGAATTATTGAGACCCATGTGTTATGCCTTGAATACATGTCATATGCCCCAGATTGGACCATAATTTTTTGGAAATAGGGACTGTATTTTTTTTATCTTCGTATCTCTCCTAGCTTCTTGCATGTAGTAAATAAGCAGTGAGGACTTTGTCCCTGAATGGATGATTCATGAGATCAGACCTTCACAGGGAAGAAAAGTAGTGGAAGAAAGGAAGCTCAATGGATCAGATGGTTCCAGTTAGTTTTAATTTGGGAGTAAACTTCCAAGTTAAGGATTGATTAGAATTTTACTAGTTAAGACTCTTTCAATTGCCAGCAACCAAAACCTAAACACACCACAAGCTTAAGTTACCTTTGTAAGAAAGGAAACTATTGACTCATGATTGAAAGTCCAGGCACAATTGAATGTAAGACTCAAATAAATTTATGAGTATATCACTCTTCTGTAATTTCTTCCCTACTGGTAGCAAAATTCCCTTGGCATCTCTCACCTTACATAATTCTGTTGCTAGCAGTTTCAACACAAGTGCCGGGATTTTCTCTGATTTGAGCTACTGTGTCGCACAGCAATCCCTGAACAAATAGCTTTGGTCAACAAGGCAGAATTTATTGACAGGGTAGGTGCAGGTCATGGGCTATCCCTACGCAATCCAGACTGAGAATGGGAAAGTTGGATCCCTAAAGGAGGGGCAAGTACCATCAAAAGAGGGAAGGGATACTGGGCAGAAAAAATGTTCAATGTCCTTACCAGGGGTGTAGAGAAATGACCCCCCAAAACCTCTGTTTGTTCCCTCACCTTGATAGATTTCCCATCAACTCTCTAGTGGTTATACAATTCCTCCACATTTCTCCCTCATCATTTCTACCAAGTGGTCATTATTTTTTAATTCCAGAGTGTTTGCTATTCATCATATGTTCTATGTGTTTATGGAAATAATTCAAAGTGTATTCCTCAAGTATTAGAACCTAAGAATAATGTTTATGTGAATACAGAATTATTAATTCTTACCACTTATGTGTTGCATCTTCAAGACACTTCACAAACATCATTAACTAATTAGTCTTAAGATGCCTCTCTGGAAGTGGGTAGGTATTACCTGGAATTGCAGATAAGGGAACAGTGCACAGAGAGATTACACAGCCTCTAAGAAAGCCACCGATGAACTGAAAATAATCGCCTCATAATGAGTGCTCCCTCAAGTGAAAAGTCTTCTCCAAGTTAACATCGTACCAGGAAAGATGGGGGCTCTGGTGCACATTCCACACAGCTGTCTGCTTCACAGAGAAATGCATTCATCTCTGAGGAGTGTCTGCATCAAGTGCATTATGGATTATCTGGCTAGAACCCCACACACATATGCTAAGAGTGGTGAATGATTAGCAGGAAAGATGGCTGCCAGAGGAAAGGAAATAAGACCCACTAATCAAAGACCAGTGGATGGAGAGGGGGAAAAAGGGGCAGGGAGTGAGGGGAGGTCCTTCCACTCTAGTGAAAGGGTTCAAAATTACTGGAAAAAATCAACAGAGCCACAGTCTGAGGTTTTGAGCACTATTCAGGCAGCAACTGTGCACTTCACCACCAGGCAAGTGGCAATCAGTAGAAATGCCCATGTTGGCAGGTGGCCAGGAGTCCCAGCTGGACTAAATTGCTGTGTTGCCTGCTGGGGTCCTCCTCTCTGTCTCTCTCTCTATCTCTGTCTCTCTCTCAGCCCTAAAATGGAAACCACAAATCCAACTTGCCCTATAAGCACCACCATAAAGTGCTTTGTGGAGCCATATCCTTTGTGTACGGTAAAGAGGTTATTTGTGATGGCAATAATTCTTTCTCTAACTGGTACCACGTCCTGCACCTGGAGATCAGGTGGTCGTTCTGTATCTCTGTGCTTTTCCCTGTAATTCAAGCAAGCATACATCTTCCTACTGGAGTGCTCATAAGCTTTGAAAATGAAGTCCTGTAGGGAACTCCTTCTAATTGCCAGAGCGAGTCACTTTTCTTTCCAAGCAAAGAGGTTTCTGTTGGTGACATTAGAGAGCAGGCACTTGTCTGTATTGTAACAGCTTAATTATAAGTATGGGTATAATCACACAATCTGTCATTATACCTTTTTTCTACCCTGAGAATTTGTACTGCAATCACCATAACACTATAACAACATGAACAACAGACTGTCTGGCCTCCCATGATCGTTTCCTCTGCCATGCCTGTTAGGGATGAGCAGTCAGCATTGGATGAGAGAACTGACTCCTATGTAGCAGCAAAAGCACGTCTGACTCCTTCACAAAGGTTTCAGGGTATCTTGTTCATTTGGATTTCTCTAAAGGACAGTCAAGTTCCTTACTTTCCTCCCAGTCTCACAAACCCTCCCTCTGGTCTTATCTGTTTGAAAATTGCACAAGAAGAAACTACCCTTCTGCTATTTTATACCCAAACCAAGTGAAGTGGAAACTGCACAAGGAAACCTATCCATCTGTTATCCTTCAGCTCAGCAGTGGATGGAATTTATTACACTGTGCATCCTGCCCCCTGCCTCTGCCAGGCAGCCTGTGGGGTGACGTATGGATGGGGATGGAGGCTCAGGTCTCAGAGAGGAAGCAGCTGCCTTTGTGGCTCTATCAGCAGAAGTTGCAAACCTATTTATTACAGAACAAGAGGGGCAGTCATGGAACAACAGCAGAGGGGAGGGAAGGTGTCGCTGCTGAACTGAAAGGAGCCTTGCCTTCCACAAGCCATTGACCATACCATTGCATGCTACACCTCAATTAGGAGGCAAGACCAGGGCCAGGCTCTGAGGGGCCCACATGGCACCTCCTGAGGCAGGAAGAAGATATTTTAGAGGGAAACCCTATTTTTAAGGGACTATGAAAGTTCATCAATGACCTGTTTTCATGTGCCAATAATTATTAGGAAAAGGGCTCCAGGACAAAAAGAAATGATGCCTGGTCTCCAGTACCTTCTTTGATCCAGGAGAGTTTGTGGTTTCACCCTACACTTCACCTTCTGGGAGTGGATGTGAAATACTTGTCGTTGTCATGTTGGTGATTGACATGTACCACTGGCCCCTGTCACCATCAATGATTCTTTTGTAATAAGGGACGAGCTGATTGAGTTCCAGGTTTGTCAAGGGTAAACAACAGGAACTTACCTTGTTAAAAAAAAAAAATTCAACTGAGTAAATTTAAAGATTGAATTGATTCTATTCAACAATTTATGAATTGGGCAGTATCCAGTCTAGCAAGTAGATAGGAGCTCCAAGGAGCTATACAAAATGTAACGGGGTAGAAAAAGAAAGTTTCTAGCAGAAAGTGCATTATTTCAGGCAATGTCACCTTTCTTTGGGGAAGGGCAAGGGTCTGTCAGGCAGATTACCTCACTAGTGCTGACCATGAAGCTCCAGGTTGACTGGTTAAGATTACATTTCTGGGAGAGGCTGAAACTACAATAAATTAGGTATTAAATTTTGGTTTGGTGATGTGGGCTTAGCACAAGTGACTCCATTTTGGGCCTGTTGTCTCTTTATTTTTAACAATTTCTTTTTTTTTTATTCAGATGCTCAGCTTAACTGAGAGATGTAAACATAATTTTAAATATAAACACTTCTCCCAGCTACCACTCTCAAATTTACCTCAAAGTTTTATTGATTCTTTGTGTGGTATTAGCACATCATGATTTTTTTGTTTATTCATTTGTTTGTTTAATTTCTGTAATATTTGCTGACCATGGCTTCAGGTTTACAAATTTTAAGTTGATCGTTCTCTTCTTTTCTTTTCTGACATTCCAGGGAGATCATCTGCTTGGTGGTTAGTAACTGCAAGCATGCATTTAAAGTTAATTAGAGAATACAGTTTGTCAGGGAGATTATTATAATTATTACAAGCAGGATAATTCTCAATGTCTGGAGTGTACTTCAGAGCCATCATTCCCAAGACTCCAACCAATCAAAGTCAAATAAGTCAAAGGAAGACCCCATCAAAGGAGTCATCTTTTTAGCCACATAGCTTGATCAGTGATCCTATGTGAATGATCACAACTTCCCCAGATGTGTTACTCCAGGTCCAGCAGGTGGTGACGGCCACAGCCCACGTTCTCACTCAGCTAAAACATCATCAAGGGCTATCCTATTATTAAAAGCAACTTTGGCCTGAGAGTCTAAGGATTTTTTCTTGGGCAGATGTTACTTTAGCAGCAGATTCTGTAATATCTTCAAGAGTTAAGGAGAGATTCCTAATCATAGCCTCATTTGCACTTACTCCTAGCCAGGAGGGCAGTGATCTGTGTTGCCACAAAATAAATGCTCAAAGAAAGCTAATTTTGAATCGTGAATGCCTCTTGGAAGGTCCATTCTAACTCGGCAATGTGAATTCAGGGAAGTTGACCAGTGAGTTATCTCAGTTTATCTGTGGGTAGTTAGAGGCATAGTTAGGTAACTTAAGAGGCATTGCCTGGATATATGCCAGCCATCTAGGTATTTATAGGCCAAAGGAGAATAATAATCCCCACAGTCAAAGATATATCCTGTCAGGGCACAGACTGCTCCCTCTAGAGTGGTGCTGTCAATGGATTCATTTACAGGGATTGCTATAACTTGCTCATTAAAGCCAGGGGTCAGTTAGATTTCTTCCTTGCCTAAAATTACAAGTTTTTCTAAATCCCAGAGGCTACATACCTTGGCAATGGCGTGAGAGATACAGATGATGACATTATGTTTCCAGGCCAATGCCAGAGTAAAGTAAAGAAAGGGAAGAAAAAAGGGGTTTGTGTTTAAAGTATGAGGTCTTGATCCATTGTCTTGGAAGTCATTTACCTTGGCGTCAGCTCCTTCTCTGCCTAGTCAGTTGGATTTGGAGGTCTCCAACATCTGTACAGAATCAGATGACAGGTGACGACTTCTTCAACTGTGAGATGTATCTCCAAGGTTCAAGTCCCTGAAGTCTGGCTGCCATCTGGGTAGTAAGAAGGACCCGGTATAGTCCCTTCCAGGAGCAGTCTTTGTTCTTAGTGATTCCAAATTAGAAGGATGAGAGAAAATTGAAAACATTACTTTGGAGATTTATAGCCTGATCTTCTTGGAAACTGGAGTTCAGAATCCAGTCCAGTTTACAGGTATAAAACAAAACCTCAAAGACATAAACAGAATTAGAATCTAGTATTAACAAATGAGCAAAAATAATATTACTCCCTACAACTATCCCCATTTCCTTTTTTTTTTTTTCAAGAATAATTACAGTAAAACCAATTTATCTGCATTAGACTGGCCTGATTATCTATATAAGTGCAATAAGAATAGTGATTGACTACATAAGCTCTTTTTAGGACTGCTTTGTTGTCACCTTGTAAGCAAGGTAGCAGGTCGATTTTTCTGAGAACTGTAACAAGGATAACAGGTTTTTATTGAACTTATGCAAATAACTAACTGTATTGCCATGAAAAGAATACTCAGGAGTTTCTGAATTCTGGAGAGAACAGGTAGGGAAAAAAGTAAATGTTTTATTTTTGTTTACAAATGAATACTTTATCAAATTCTTGCATATCATATATAGCTTAAGAGAAAATGTTTCCTTAAATCTGAAAAAACCAAAGAATGAGCAACATTTCATAAAAATTACAAATATCCTTAATTTATTTAGTCCCATGTTATTAATTCTTATTCTGACTGAGTCCAGGTTTTCCATTAGTTCTGGAAATTCCTGCCCAGTTCAGTTTTATTATATTAAAGTTATCAAAAACCTTTACTTGTCAAAGTCTTCTCCATGAATCTCCTTGAAGATTAAATGCTTTGTAAGAACACTATTGCAAAGCATCAGAGTAAAACCATAACAATCTGTAAATGACAAAATATTCATTGTTAAATATTTAATGAGAGTTTATTGTGATGAAATTTACAGGGAAATTTGCTTATTTCTCTGGCACAAATTTTAAGATAACTGGAATTATGACTCATAATATACTAGATATATCAGATATCCAGGAATTTCACACAATTTTTGGAATATTTATAACATATACCCTTATAAAAACAACATAAAGAAGTCTTAGTCTTTTTAGTTGACAATGCTTCCCATGTAATTTAATATATCAAATATTTCTCATTAGTTTAACATTTCTCTTTTTATAAGGTGAGAGAACAAATCTTTTGAGATATTTTAGGGTCCCTCTGGAAAATTCCAAAGCTAGTTTGAGGTAAAAGAAAAGACTTCATTTAGAATTTGGTTTTAGAATGTTTGTCAAACATATAAAAGGTTTTAAAACATTCTGTCAAATAGGCATACAAATAGATCACTGTGAAACAATACTTACTTATCTTTTTAACCATCATGGCAATTAAAGATTTTTCAGGCAAATATAGCAACTTAAATAGTTGGGAAAAAATACCTCATTTAATTGAGAAGATTCAGCTTTCTTAAGTAATCAAAGGCCTAATCAAGACAGCACAGGAAATTATTTTCACAAAACACAGGACCTTTTTCCTAGGCAAATTATTTTAAAAGGTAAAGTAAAAACTTTTACAAACTCTTATCAAGAGCAGACTCCAAGGAAACTTTGTACTTTTAACAGAGGGAAGAACAAATTTTAATTTTGGACCAAGTTACTTACAGAATTAAAATTAATTCACTTAACAAATTTTAAAATACACCACATACAGTTAAAGAAACATGCTTTTTTTAATAGTAAATTTTCCAGTGTGGTACAAGAAATGTTTACCAATAAACCCAAATATTTTAATTTCTCAGCAAGAAGTGTTCAGTATTTTAATTATTTAAAATGGTCTAACTATTGAATGAATTATTTTAAGTATATTTTATTGATTATGTTGTTACAGTAGTTCCATTTTTTTTCCCCCTTTACTCCCCTCTGCCCAGTACCCATCTTCCCTCCAGCAATCCCACCCCCCCTTAGTTCATGTCCATGGGTAGTGCATATAAGTTCTTTGGCTTCACCCTTTCCTATATTATTCTTAACTTCCCTCTGTCTATTTTGTACCAGCCTATTAGGCTTCTTAATCCCTGTACTATATCCCCATTTCTTCCCCTCCCCCTTCCCAGCTGATAACCCTTCAAATGATCCCCATACGTATGATTCTGTTTGTATTCTGGTTTGCTTAGTTGGATTTTGTTTTTATTTTTTAGATTCAGTTGTTGATAGTTGTGAGTTTGTTGTCATTTTAGTGTTCATAGTCTTGATCTTCTTTTTCTTAAGTAAGTCCTTTTGACATTTCATATAATAATGGCTCGGTGATGATGAACTAACTCCTTTAGCTTTACCTTGTCTGGGAAGCACTTCATCTGCCCTTCCATTCTAAAAGATAGCCTTGCTGGATAGAGTAATCCTGGTTGCTTTTCATCACATTGAATACTGCTTGCCAGTCCCCTCCTGCCTGTAAAGTGTCCTATGAGAAATCAGCTGATAGTCCTATAGGCACCTCCCTGTAGGCAACTCTCTGCCTCTCTCTTGCTGCCCCCAGGACTCTCTCTTTATCTTTCACCTTTGGCATCTCAGTCATGATGTGTCCTGGCATGGTCCCCTCTGGGTCTAGCTCGCCCGGGACCCTCTATGCTTCCCAGACCTGTATGTCTATTTCCTTCACAAAATTTGGGAAATTTCACTCATTTTTTTCAATTTTTGCTTCCTCATTCTGCACTGGCTGACTGTTTTTTCCCTCCTTATGTTCCAAATCATTGATTTGAACCCTGGTTTCCTTCCCTTCACCGTTGATTTTGTGTGGATTTTCCTTCGTTTCACTTAATATAGCCTTCACTTCTCTTATGCATTTGCCGTACTCAAGCATATCTGTCAAGCCTGTGAGCATCTTTATCACCAGTGTTTTGAATTCTATGTCTGTTAGGTTGTCTATCTCCTCATCTGTGAGGTTGGCTATCTCCTCATCGCTTAGTTCTCCCACTGGAACCTTGATCCATTCCCCCTTTTGGGCCATATTTCTCTGTCTCCTCATTCTGACAGGACCCTGTGTTTCTTTGTCTCCAGGTCCCAGGTAGAGCTGTCACTCCTATTATGTTGTAAGGAGCCGAGCCTTAGGGATTTGTCAATACAGCACGTAAAGTTTCAGCACGTTGTGTCACTGTATGTGGGGGAGGAGTCCAAGAAGGAACAATGCCGCCTACTCAGCAGTCTCCCCCTTTCCAGGCACCTCTCCCACTTCCGCACAGGACTGGTGCCCCTCTAGTTGCTGCCCTGGCTGTCTTTCCCAGAGTGGGTGGGTCTGCGGAGGCTCTAGGACCGTGGGGGCCCTTTAAACACATGGACTCTGCTGAGAGACCGGCAATTTCTGCCTCCACCTGAACCCCCACTAGTCTGCACAGTCAGAAGCAATGAGGCTTGATTTTCCCCGGTGCTGGGACTATGAGATGAGAGGCCCGGTGAGGAGCTGGGAACGCTCCCCAGGTGTCTCTCCTGACTTTTTAAAATGTGTGACTGTGCTTTCTGTTGACCTGCCCCTGCTGCTGCCACCACACAACATCCTCTTCACCCTGGCTCCATGCCTCCTACCTGTCTGGATGAGTATTTCTTCTTTATTTCTTTGTTTGCTGGACTTCCATGTAGTTTGGTTTTCTGGAACTTCTGGTTGTTTCTAGTTTTGAGGTAATTGTATCCCTTCTTAGTTTTGGAGGGAGACAGTGTATCTGTCTATACCTCCATCTTGACCAGAAGTCTCTACTGAATGAATTTTTATCATTTAACAAAGCCTTAAGACTTCAGGTTACCACAAAGATTTGGGAAAACTTTTTGAAATGTTCACCTAAAAACCTTTATCCTACTTATTTATATCTATTGAATTTACTTGTTCTTAACAATTATGTTTAGGCAACCCATGAAAACTTTATGAGACACATTTAACAAAGTCATCCATAATTTCCATCCATTTTTCTGAATGAAAAATTGTGTAACAGGTAACATTAACTTACCAGACTTTATTAAACCTAGGGAGTGTAAAAGTTTTTTGTGTCTGTGTTATTTTTAATGCTGATAATCCTGAAGACGTACCTATTTTAATTAAACCAAAAAACTTAAATTCGCTTTTATTTACTGATTATTTTATTTTATTTTTTTAAAGATTTTATTTATTTATTTTTAGAGAGAGGGGAGGGGAAGGAAGAAGAGGGAGAGAAACATCAATGTATGGTCGCCTCTTGTGTGCCCCCAATTGGGTACCTGGCCTGCAACCTGGGCATGTACTCTGGATCGAACCTGTGACCCTTTGGTTCACAGGCCGACACTCAATCCATTGAACCACACCAGCCAGGGCTACTAAGGATTATTTTAGATTACATGAACTTGAAAAACATTTTGGTTAGTTTCTAGTATAGTTTTGAGAGTTTAAGTTATATAAACACTTAACTTTTTTTAAGCCAATTAGAGCTCTTTTACAAACTAATTTTGGCAATACCACTCAGAGGCTGAAAAATGCCATGTTGTCTGCAACACATGTGCACACACACACACACACACACACACACACAGATGGGCAAAAACATTCAGATAGACGCAAACGGATTAGGTATTATGTCTCAGTTTGGTGATGTGGGCTTAGCACAAGTGACTCCATTTGGGACCTGTCGTCTCTTTTTTAACAACCTAGTGCTTCAGATTCTTATTTTCCTACTAAGTTTATGGGTCTCTTCAACTCCCAGAACCTATGGTTATTTGTTGCTGTTCTGTGAATTTTCTTTGATTCATAACTGAGTACTCAAGGCACAAAGAAAACAGTGGAGATTTGATTCTTATTCATTAATGATATCCTTCACAGACCATCAGTTAAAACCCAATCCTTTAATGTTGCTTAAATCTATCCTCAGGCCTTAAGAGCGATAAAGCAATTAGGGTAGGGTCCATTTGTTTTTTTCTTTATCAGGATCAGATTTAAATGAGCATCATTAAGCCTGCCAATATGTCCTCAAAATGAGACCTAGTAAGGAGGGTCTATGAATCCTGGCATCTAGGTGCCATATTAATGTCACATGTTGTGTGAATTTTTCATTCTTTCTAACAATGCTAAGTTATGCCCCTTTTAATTGATTCATTTATTCAATGAATTCATTTATCCAAGAGTTCCTTCTATGAATCAGATACTTAGCATATTGTGTTAGGGATAAAATTCTAAACAAAATAGACATAGTTTCTATCCTTATAGAGCTTAGAGTCCAATAAAAGAGACAGTCAAGAAAATGGTCAGACACAATGTCATGAGTAAGAATAGAATAATATTCAGTGGTTGGGAAATGTAAGAGGGGCCAGTAGCCTAGAATTGGAGGTAAATATTAATAAGTTGGGGAATAATGGAGAAGTCTATTCCCTTTATAGAAAACAAAATGACAGATGTTCAGAGGTAAGAGAAACATGGTACTTTAAAGGAATTTGAGAGAGAGAGAGAGAGAAATTCATAGGGCTAGACTACAAGCCGGAGATGCTGAAAACTGATGTTCCAACTTAAGTCCAAAGGCAGTCTGGAGTTCCCCTTCTTCTGCCAGAGACCTGTCTTTTTCTCCTAAGACCTTCAACTGTTTAAATGAGGCCTGCTTACTTTACAGAAGGCAATCTACTTTATTTTAAGTCTACTAACTTAAATGTTAATCTCACATAGTAAATACCTTTGCATTGACATCCAGATTGGTGTAAAATTAACCATCACAGGTGGCAAACAATTTATAAAGGACCTTGTTAAAGAGTTTTACATTTATCTCAACAGTAGTAGAGAGCTATCCAGGATGGAGTTGAGATAATTTCCCAGTGGTGATATAATCAGAGTTGCTGTTTAGGAAGGTGATTTTGGCCATATCATGCAAGAAAACCCCGAAGGAGGGAGCCAAGACTGGAGACCAGAAGACAAAAGGGGGCAGTTGTAATAATTTTTGTGGAAGGAAATACTTTCTTGAACTAGAGAAGTGTCATTAAGAATGAGAGAAAACAGATTCAAGATAGTCAATAAATTCATTTTTTTATTTTTTAGGAAAGGGGTTGGAATCATTAAAACATTATAACTGGTTAGCAGGTCAAGCTACATAATCTGTGGGGCCTAGTACAAAATGAAAATGGTGGGTCCCTTGTTCAAAAGGCAGGAAAAAGCTTTTCCTCCTTCCACAGTCTCTCTCAACATGTTATAATATGTTTTATCTGCTATTTAATGTCATTCTTCCTCGGGCATGAGACTACTCAGAAAGCATGTGGAGATCCTCTCCCGAGCCTGAGGCCTGGCCCCGCCACTCTTTGTGGGGGAGGGTGCATATGCCCACATTTCTGACCCCACTCAGACAACCCCATTGTCTTATCAGACTTCTTTTACAAACCACAAATTCAAATAAAAATCTTATTGAGAATTTCAGAAGGGTAATCACAGAGCATTAAACCCCAAGCATGAGGTCCATCTGAGTGCAGAGCCCTGTGTGACTGCACTGGCCACACACCCAGGAAGCTGACCGACCCAGTAAGAGATAAAGGGTGAGCTGAGGGGCAGGAAAAAATAAAGATAATACTGATTTTCTGTCTTGAAAAAGTTGGTGGATGGTAGTGCCATTAACAGAGAGAAAAGAAGAGGGACAGGTTTGAGGTTCTGGGGGGAAGAGATGCTTGCAGCTTTGGATTCATTGACTATAGAAAAGACAAGTCCAGCAGGCAGCTAAATATATGCATTTGAACCTCAAGAAAGGAATTGGAGCTAAAGATATAAAATTGGACATCATCAGTGTATAGATTATATTTAACCACTTATTCTGGAAGCAGAGAAAGGTGTGTGCTCACCTATGTACATATCACTATTTTATAAAGACAGTGATCTAGAAGAACTAGGTCTGTGGACCTTGAATCTAGGAACTCACTGACTCTCATGGGAACAAGCCTCCTCAATCCATAACCTCTTTTATACCACACACTACGCAAATAAGCTATGAGACTCGTTTACAGCTTGAGTAAAGCCAGATAAGCACGTGGGAAGTGTCCCTGTCTTGGGTTCATAAGGACCTAGCTAAGATCCTAACATTTCCTAATTGTGTGACATCATGCAACTCACTTACTCTCACTAAGGCCTTGTAATTTTCCTTTGTCAAAATCAAGATCCTTAAGGAGCTCTCACTTTGTTGGGAACTGAAATAAAATAGTGAACCTGAAAGCCCCTTATAGGCTGCAAAATAAGTGTATATGTCAAACTATATTAGTATTGTGGTTGACCTGGGCAGCTAGGAAAACTATGTCAGCTCTCTCATGCCCCCAGACATGAAAAAGTGTGTGAAAACTGAAGTATTCTGAATGGGTACAAGTCCTGCCTGAGAAACAGGTGGTCATGAGCAGCCATTTCTGGCTCAACTTTACAAATGATGGTTGTTTTCCTTTGAGCCAAACAAGGTGGCCATAGAGAGCTCCTATTACCACTTCTGCCAGTCTATCTGAAGGGGCCCACCCTTTTCTTTGCCCACTGATTGCACTGTCTTTGCTGTTTCTGGTTCTCCAGCCAGCCATGGCATCAGCTGTCCAGGACCTCATTTATTAGAGTCATCCCTCATCATTCCTGCCATGCTCTGTGTTCCCTGCAAGAGGCAGAAGGTGGAGGAGAAATAATTAGTAATCCAGACACTGCAGTACTGATGAGACACCTGCAGCATAATCATCCAAATCAAATATTTGGCTCGGGTTCTTTAGATGATGTATCTCTCCCTGCAAACGCTGAATGGCAAGCTTGTACTGAAGATAAAGAACATGCCGAGGAAGGAGGGAAACTTCCATTTTGTCACAGTCAATCCCAGTGGTGCTGAATCCCAGGCTCAAACCCTGTCTCATATGTTCAGAAACCTCCCAATTCCATCAGCCAAAAGGGACAGATGTGGGGGAATGAGAAGAGACCGTTTAAATTACTCAGGTAATTCAGGAATGAATAGTTGTTCCACCAAGGAAACAGTCAGTTGCATTATCTGAAAATCATTACTGTCTGATATAGGGGCTGGCAACTGAGTCCCTGGGAGGATATTTGAGTTTACAAAGCATCTATTTATGCTTATTATTCCACAAGTGTCAAAATTGAGGCCCAGATCTCGTAGTTTTTTATGGTAGACCCAGGACTAGAGCCCTGGACTCCTACAGCCTGACTGAGTTCCGCGCTCTTCCAGCCACACTTCATCTTGAAGGCAGTCCACCTACCTCATAGAATTAAGCACAATAGCTCTGTCATTGCCACATTTATTCAGTATAGCTTCTGGACTGTTTGCTGCATTCAAAGCTCATTTTATGTAAAAAGGCATATTAGGGTTAAGAATCAGAGATGTTAGTTTAGCTCATTTCTACAGCCTATCAGTTTAGCTGATATTTTTTAGCTTGTAATTTTCCTGGACCCATTAAGATATATTCTAAGATCCATATACAGAACATTAATAAATTTTCTCCTTGCCTTGGGTTAATAAAGTATTAATGCCAATAATGTAAGAAGAGCTTGGATTCTTCAACTTGGTTAATTTCCCCTCTTTTATAAGCCATAACCCCTTTAATATCCTTTCGTTAGCACTTAACCAATTGAAAATAAGTTGTTTTTGTTTAAAGAGTTGTTTATGCTCTGTATCTCTAATCAGATTGAAAGGCCACAAGTGCAGGGTCCATGGCCATTGTCCTGCCTACTGTCACGAATGCCCAGCACTCAGTAGTTGCTCAATAAATATTTTGAGAAAATTTTAAATAATTTGAAACTATATAAAGAAAAATAAATTTAATAGCAGGGAGGCAGCTAGAGATTTATACAATTCCTTCCCTCCTTTTCACAGGAGTAAACAGACTCAAAGAAGTTGTGACTTAGCCAAAGTACCACAATTAGTTGACCCATTTGTTCAAGACATTTATTGAGCACATACTCTATGCTTAATGGTTATAGAGACTATTAAGACATATCACTGCTGTCAGAGAGCTCATAGTTTAAGGAGAAAAGTATGCAATTAAACAGATAATTACAATACAGTGATGTAAATGATGGGATAGTGATGCAAGAAATAGCCTGCTTAAAGAAGTTAGATTAAGTGTCACAGAAGAGTAAATCTGAGGATGAATTGAAGGATGTGTTAAAGGATTAATTGAGCCTGTCAATCAAAGATGGGGGAAAGTAAGTCCAGACAGAAGGAATAGCATTAAAACCTCAGAACCAAAAGAGCAATGAAGGATCAAGGACAAGCGGACTAGCATGTTAGAGACATAAAGAAACTGGCAGAGAATGGCTTGAGAGGAGGGGGTGTGCCCTATGCATTGTGTTAAGGATCTGGGCTTAGACCAGTGTTTCTCAAACTTCACTGAGCAGAGAAACCACCCAGGGGTCTTATTAAATGCAAATTTTGACTCAGTGGGTCTGCAGTGGACACCAAGATTCTGAATCTCTAACAAGCTCCCTGTCAATGTCCATGCTGCTGGACTCAGGCCTCATCTCAAGAAAAAAGGTACAAAGAAACAGGAAGCCTGCAGAGGTGTATGTGTAAGGAAGGCAGTGATTCTTAGGTGGTGCTCCTCACATTTTTCACCCCCTGCGCCAACATACTAATGAGAAACTCTATGGGTGGAGCAGCACTGTGTTTGCACCAGTTCTGATGGGTGATGCTGAAAATGTGCCCTGAAATTTGAGCATCACCAAGCTAGGACAATAACATGATCATTTTTACTTTGTAGGAAACACCATACTCCCTGTCTAGTGCTCCTTTCATTACAACCCTCCAAAATTATGCACAGATCTCTAGGTATAATATTTTGGATCCAAGAATATTCTTAGATTTCAAAATGACAGAGCTGTTAATGAGGAATAAATTTACTTTCACTGCATTCAGAATCATCTTTATAATTATAAATAGCATGAATTACCCTGTGTTTGATGACATCTTTAAGTGTTAGTAATTGAACTGCACATTTAATGAATACGGGTAGAGAATTAACACAAGCCAATATTCAGCAGTCAAAGTTGACCCAAACCAACTGGTTTTTAAATTGTTTAAAAATAAACTTATGCATTTTTAGTATATTACCGTCAGGTACATCTGAGGTAGAAGGTGAAGAAGTGATATATTTTTTCAGAATTCATGCTTAATCTCAGGGAAATTTTCTGATTATTATTTATCCTGGAACCATATAATTGGATTTAATCATTTTAAAAGAATCCCAAGTTTAAAAAATATTGTAAGTTGTTTTACACAGTGCCTGAAATAAACAAGAGAGATAAATGAATGAGCAGATCAATGAATCAATTAATTTATAGAAAGGCAATAAGCAGATATAAATGAACAAAGGAAGGAAGAAAGGAACAAATAAATAAGACAGGGAATGTAAATGATTAATTTTATTACATAAGAGCCTAGAGCACATTAGAATCAACTGGAAAGCTTTAAAATTTTTCATGCCAAGACCTCATTCCAGATTAATTAAATCAGAATCTGTCATGTAGGATCCAGTCATCAGTATTTTCTCAAACTTTCCTGGTGTTTCTCATGTACTGACTAAGTTTGATATCCATTGGCTTAAAGGTATTAAGCTCCCGTTAATAGTATATTTTTACAGTTTAGATTGTAAATGACATTTTTAAAAAATGTTTGGGAGTTTTTGAAAGCCTGGCCTCTCACATTCTGGCAGATCCTGGTCTGTATCAAACAAGAATGTTTAAACATTACTCTGTTACTAGAACCCAGGACTATATTATAACTATAAGAAGACAAAAACCAGACCCAAAGACAGTAAATTAGAGAATCTTGGGTGGAAAATTCCGCCTGACAACACAGAAAGTGACAGTTCTGTGAAGGGAACCTGAATCCCCTATTAAGATGCCGATGACCGCAAAAGCACACCCTGCTGAAGCATTTGTTTGTTCTCGCACAAACCCACACTAAAAGTAATTTTCCACACCATGAGGGTGGGGTGCTGACTGTTTGAAGAAGCAGCAAGTGTGGATGACACACACCTGTTTTAATTGCTTCACGGAGCATTGTGAGGGAGTTTGCCCGACTCCAGAAATAACACAGAGGCTTCCATTTAGGCTCTGGGTGTTACAGGCAGGCCAGATGGAATCCTGTCGACAATGTGATTGAGCGTATTTTTCATTTGCTAGTAGAAACCATTGGGTACGTCATCTGTAGGGTAATCTGGGAAGACGTTTTTCTTCATTCTCTCCAGCAGACCGTGCAGAAACACCTGTTTTATATCTTGGAATCATTTGCAAATGCTATCTAAGAAATAAGTGTTGCAACAATATCATTAAGCCACTTTAAAAAATTTATATACTTAGGCATTGAAGAAAATAGTAAAACAGAGAATTTGTTTTGCTGTTTCCACCAACATAACACTCAGAGCTTTGGATAATTAAATATACCTGTTTCCACGTGTAGGCCAGGCTGACCAACTGTCTCAGTTTTCCTGGGACTGTGGGGCTTCCTAGGATGAGGGAATTTCAGTGCTAAAACCCAGAAAGGCCTGGGCAAATAAGGACAAGTTGCTTGTATTATAGACACATGACTTGATGCGTTGAGAGGCTGAATGATTTCTTAGTCACATCCCTTGGCAGTAGAGTTATTCCTAGGTTTCCATCCAGATATTTAATGTATATTCAATTGAGAAAGGCAGAGCACTGTGAGATAGAATGAACTTATTTGCTGAAAGTCATTCTGGAAATAAAGAACTTCCAAAAAGGCATGTCATCACCACTTGAGAGCAACACCAGGAAGCATAGCCAGACCTCCTGGAGGAGATGGGTGTTGCACTGAAAGCCATGAGTAAAATTTCTCATAATTCCAGTCATGGCCACCACCTCCCAAGGTTGGACACAACCTCCTCTCTCCTGATCTCAAAGTATACCAAATAAATACAACGTTTCATTAACTTCAACTTTCAAAGTAGACAAACAAAATATCACATTTGGAACTGGTTTAGGAGGAACCAAATAAACAGCATTTGAACCTAGTCTGTCTTTATTAGACCACTGAGGTAAGCCCTGGACCAGTGTTTTCGAACACTGCTTTGCAAAGCCTTAGCCTATTGCTCCTTAAACCTCCATGTGCATTGAAATCAGCCAGAGATTGTTCATTGCAGACTGTGATGCTAGTGGGCAGAGGTGTGGCCCAAAATTCTGCATCCTATTAAGCTCCAGGGTGAGCACAGGAGACCTGGAGATCACACTCTGAGTAGTAAGGCCTAGAGCTTCTTGAAAGTGTGCCATGAGGCTCAGGGAAGGACCAGAGGAGAAGATGAGAGCACTACCTCTTCCTCCTCTGCCCTTTTCAACAGGGCCACTATCTTTACTTTCATACAAGTATCATGCAGTGTTTGTTTGAAAATGCATTCTACTGCTAGAAAAGAAGGAAGGAGGGAGGCAAGGAAGGAGGGAAGGAAGGAAGGAAGAGAGAAAGGAAGGAGAAAGGGATGAGAAAGAAAGGAAAGAAAGAAAGAAAAAAAAGAAAGAGAGAAAGAAAAAGAAAGGAAGAAAGAAAGAAAGAAAGAAAGAAAGAAAGAAAGAAAGAAAGAAAGAAAGAGAAAGAAAGAAAGAAAGAGAAAGGAAGAAAAAGAAAGAAAGAAAGAAAGAAAGAAAGAAAGAAAGAAAGAAAGAAAGAAAGAAAGAAAGAAAGAAAGAAAGAAAGAAAGAAAGAAAGAAAGAAAGAAAGAAAAGAAAGAAAGAAAAAGAAAGAAAGAAAAAGAAAGAAAGAAAGAAAGAGAAAGGAAGAAAGAGAGAGAGAGAGAAAGAAAGAAAGAAAGAAAGAGAGAGAGAGAGAGAGAAAGGAAGGAAGGAGGGAAAGAAAGCAACAGCATTAAAAAATGCACACCAGTATAAAAACAAAGAATTCTGGAGAAGTGTGGCAATGCTTCCTCACAAGCTTTTCTGCCATACACTGATATTCCCTTCAGGCTGGCCGAGTGCACTGCTCCAGCCTGAGAACCTAGCATCTCATCACCTGCTCTCTGACACAGTACAGTGTGAACCCTATGGCAGCAATGCCAAGTCTGTAGTTTAATTTAAAAAAAGAAGAGGAAAAGCAAACCTCTCTCCAACACACAGAACAACAACAAAAAGCCCCATAGAAGATGACCCTGTAGTGCCCAAATAAATGATGATTTTCATTTGTAGAACCTTCCGCTTGACCCCTGTAAACAGGAACAAAAACAGATGTTCAGTAGGCTGATGCCTAGGGCCAGCCTCAGGAGGGAGCAACTGGTAAATGTAAGCTGTAGGTGGATGGGGCCCAACTTAATTAGGGAATGTTTCAAAATTGAAGCAGAATGGAATTGCGCCTGTGAGAAGCCTTTCATGCAAGTTTAAAGCATCCTTTATATAATCAAAAAACTTATTAAAGTTGGGGGAAAAAAATACTGTGGGTTCAAAGACACCTAAGCATCCCTCACTAGAGCAATATTCTCTAAGATTTTATTCAATTTAATTATTCATAATGAAACTTAATGGTTTTTCTGTTGTGTTGTTGCCACACTAATATTTTTAAGGGACCCAGCAAGGTCGGCCCTGAGACCAGTAGCTCAGGCCTCCGGAACACATTCTGCTAACTCACAGTTCAAAGTTGCCTGTGACCTTTGTCTCCCAGACATGGGACATAGGCAGTTCAGATGGAAATAAAGTGGTTAATGAAGGAAGATATGTATAGACAGGCAGGAACTGAGAGAATTATGAAAATTAATTTTACATGAAATCTGGAAATGAAACCTGCTTGCATAATTTCAGATCAGTGTCTGCTTGGTGAGGCAAATAAACTCGGCCATACATACTGTGAAGGGAATTGTGGTTTGAAAGGAAGGCTGATTCCTGGTTCGAGTGCACGTTGTCTGAGCCTTATGGAAACCAGGGACAGGTGCTGTGGCCTAATTTATCATTTAAATTAGTTCTTGTGGCCAGTAAGGTGAACTTGGGTCATTGCTGAGAGCTGAGATAATATGTTATAAGGTCACTGATGAGTAGAGTGTGTGCCCAGGGATGAGATGCTTATGAAAAAGCAAAATTTATTTTTTGATAATTTAAAGTAAGCCTTTCTGACACAAAAGTATACATTAAGAAATAATGAGAGACAGAGGATCTGGGAGCAAAGGGCCCTCATCCTGCATGGCAGTGAGTGGTCAGAGTGAGTAGCCACTCCCTTTATTACATCCATGCTTCACTTCTCTGCAGTTTTGAATTAGATCACGTCACTCACTTGGCTTGCTGGCCTGGCACCTGTACACAGCGAATTTTCAACCTCTGAATTAGAGTTGCTCCTCAGAGACCCATGCTAGGATTTAGAAAGGGAGAAAGGATGGTTATCAAGGGAATAATTTTTCTCCCCAAGACGACCCTTGTGCTTTCCAGGTGACAGAGACAACAGAACAGAGTGCTCACTAATGAAGTCCCATAAACAAGAAGAAAGCCACATGTCCAGGTTGCACTTTCTTGGAGGTACTTACTATATTAAACAAATATTTAACAGTACACCAAGAGGTAATTATTATTACTGTGTTGCTGTTGTTTTTGTACTCTGGCATGTTCAAAGAATCCTGATATGTGGCTTCGTTTGAACTCCTCAAGCTTCCTTGGGAAGTATTCCATTGGTTCTCCCATTTGTGAGGGAGAGGTGAGCGACACATTGCATGGAGGCTGCTCAAGACATGTCATGAGCAGGCTACCAGGGCAACTAGGACTCAGTCATGCTAGTGACTCTGGGGCTGGTGTAGAACATGTCTCTGATGTGTCCACCTGAGGGGCGAGGAAGATAAGACACATAGCTCCCACTCCCCATTGTCACTTGGTGAGGGCGCTCCCAGGGCATCGGCTCTCTAGCCTGCCCTGCGTGGGGTCTAGGCACACTCTAGACACCAGAGATAGCCCTTAGGCAGAGAGTGGCTGATGTTTTCCCTCAGAAGCTGCCAACATGCAGGGGAGCAGTGAGTGCTAAGGGGATCTGGGCAGGACACTCATTGCCTCCACCATAATGGTAATCACTGACTTCAGAGATTGTAGTTGCACTGGGAAGATAGTAATAAGTAACACTTATTGAGCAAATGGCTACCTACATTCAAGGCACTGTTTTAGGCATTTTCTATTTGATCTTCACAAGTCTATGATGTTAGGTAATATTATTATATCCATTATATGGAGAAGGATACTGAGTCAGAAAGGCATTAAATAACTTGACCAAGTTTGCCCCTGCTAGTAAGTGGTAATATTAGTAGTCACCCAGACAGGCTGGCTCCAGAGCCTACATTTGTAACAACTTTTCTCCACTGCTTCTCTCTATGACTCATGAACAATTAAAAAGAATAATATGAGACAACATAAAGGGATATCCTTGCATCAGAATGTATTCTTGGAGATGCTTTCTTCCTGAGGTAACTATATTTCATGGAAGACAAAGACTTAAACCAAAGGAATGAGTATCTCATATCATAATGGAGCTACCAGCACAAGCAACAATGATAGCGCTTTGCAGGGACAGACAGGAGGACCCTCCTAAGCTAGAGCCCAGAGATGGAGCTAACTAAGGGGAACATCACTCCTCCTTGCCACTTGTCTTTGGAATAAAACACTTCTGATGCCTGCACTGAACTACTGTCCAACGACACTGACTGAATAACCAGAAAATGAGCAAAGGTATATGAAGAGGGGTGTCCATCCTAGATCACAAAACATCCAACAGCAGGAGCCTTCTCAAACTACCATATGTCCATACAGTAGAATAACATGCGACCTACAGGGGTTGGGGGAACATGCTAAAGATACTTTTTCATGTGTGAACTCATTGCTTTCCAAAAACCTGTTTGGAAATCTACTTGTTTACCAAGCCAGGTGGAAACTATAAAGTAACGCCTAATGCTTCCCCTTCATTGGCATGTTTTAACTCCAATGCTTAGCTTGCTTTCATTCCTTGAACTTCATAAATCAAAAGTTTATCACAAAGAAATTTCTGTATTTATGCATATGAGGAAAATATGCATAAAACACTGTTAAGTGAGAAGCAAGTTAAAAACAGCATTTCTGGTATGACACCAATTTTGAAATTATGTAGACGTAGATGGGAACAGCATCAGACACATACATCAAAATACTAACGGGGTTTATCACCGCCTGCTAAGTCTCTGGGTGATTTTTGTTCTATTCTATTTTCCCTCTCTGTGTTTCTAATTTTCCTGTCATAAAGATGCCTTCTTTCTCTATGCGTGTGTGTGCGCGCATTTATGTTTCCCTTAAACAAGACTTAAGATTTTGGTAAATATGCTATAGCAAGCGCAATTGGGGAATCCCCTGCCATCCTGCAACTGATAGTAGCAATAGTATAAAGAGTTTGGTATTAAGAAAACGTGAGTCTCTGACTTGGTTCTGCCATCTGTCAGCTTTATATCTTTTATATCTTGGTCTCCTGGCCCTCTCCTCTCTTTTATTTACAAAACGAGGATGACAAGATCTCCCAGAGGGTAAATTATAATGTACTGCCCTGGTTTGGGGTATTATTATCAAACTTTCTGGAAACGGTCTTCATTCAGGTATAGTGGGGCCACAAGGGAACATGCTCTGAACACTATAAGAATGGAAGGCTTTGATGTGAGAAAAGATACTGTCAGACATGCTTAGAGCAGGGGAAATTAGGGAATTGGGAGTGTCTGAAGGTAATGACCAGCTGAAAGGCAGGACAGGGAGGAGCCAGCAGACCTGCATTCCTTACAGTCAGCCTGATCAACAACAGCCTGACTTTCAACAGTTCAGAAATGCTGGCTTGGATTGGTTACCAAACCTTTAATAGGGGAAATTTCCAGAGGATGGAATCTTTCTGGTGAATTCATTTCTGAAGAATTATGAAATAATGGCTTAGTGTCTGTTGTAATTACATGGGAAGCTAACTGCTCTTTTTCTTGATGAAGCTGGCTCTCTGAGGTCTCAGTTGAAAAAATGCATCAGCCTTTCCCCTGGATGATGTGAGCAGGGAGAGGCCTTTGTCATGTTTGGTGCCTTTTCTTATCCTGGTTTTCTGTGTTTTTCTTCTAGCTATGACTGCTGCCACCACTGCTGCTATTTGTTTTTGTAATTGTTCTTTGAAGGCCTCTGGCAAGAAAGCTGTTCTGATTGTAGGAATCACAGCACAGCTGAGTCATAGGAACAGTCCCAACCATTTGACTGAACTTCCAAGCTAGCTGGGGGCGCTTCCCAACCCCTGTGAGGCCACGTCTAATGATGGACATAAAGCACCCGCCAAATGAGATGTGGGAACAGTTGTGTCATAAGTGTCAGTTCAGTTCTGGGCAGTCAGGAGTCAGGCTGCCCTCGGCCACGTGTGATTGGCAGTGAGCTTCTGCAAGCTGCCAAGTCACACTCTGTCATGTTAAAATGGGATCCCAGACGCAGCCCGACCTCATGAAAGTGGATGTCTCATGAAACCAGTCAGTGCTGGGTTCAAATTATTCTCTGCCACCATAAGCTGCATGAACTGGGCAAGTCACATGGAACTTGCTAAATGTAACTTTGCCTATTGTCTTAGAATTCCAGCTAAAGGGCCCAAAGGGGAGCTATTCCTTTCCCCTACTGCCCATTCATGCAGGGCCAAGAGGTGGCTTAAGTCATCCTGTGACTCATCGCTCATCACTCCAAAATAATAGAAGTCTAGGGATGCATTGAGGGGACTGACTGGGGAGAAGAGGTCTTTGAAGAACATTGTGTCCTAGCGGAAATTCCCCAAGAGGGGAAAAGAAGAGGGTGCTTTCTACTCCTTCAGTCATTTAACAGATTGGATTTGGGTTCCTGTTAGGTGCAAATTCAGTTCAAGGTGCAGGGGATAGAAGAGTGAAGAGAAATTGCTCACTTACAAGGCAGGTGAGGAGCGCTCCCTGAGATGCGCTCAGGCATATGTAGTTGCAAGTGCGAGGGAAGGCCAAAATCTCATTTGCAGCCTCACTTATCACTTTGAGTATGCAGGACCCAAGATCTTCTCAGGTGCGACCCACAAGAACACAATGTCTGAGTTCTTCCACAGGCCAAGTAAATTCTGCAGATGGTAGATGGGTGTGGATTATTTTGAAAGGTTCATGTTCAAGGGCCAAAGCACCCTTAGACCAGGGGAAGAGGCATGCTGCCCTGACCCCTGCCTGTACGTTAGCAAACTCCTCTAGCCTTTTTCCAGCCATGTTCCTCTCTTCAGAGAAAGTTTTGAGGCTGAGGAGATGTGCTTACTTAGGGATGCACCCACCTGGAGACCACCCCCCTTCTAGACTGTGACCTGGGTAACTGGGACTGGAGAATTCCCTTCCCAAATGACCCCAAGTCAAGCCTACTTACAAGGCTAGACCCCATCACTGTGTGCACATGCCTAGGCCCAAGGGCTATTCAAGGGCTAGCTTTTGGAGGTGGATGTGAGGGTAAGGGTATCCACACACACATGCACAAGGCCTCTTTGGGTAGTCGAGGAAAGGCCAGCAGTGGACTGGGGGCTCAGGCTTAGAGCCAGTTTCTAGCATAGAATGCCAAGGAGTGTAAAAATTGTAGACACAAACCTCCCTGGCCCTCCAGGTAATTATGAAGGTGCAGTTGTTAGGCAACAGGGATAGAACACATTTTACTAAATAATCTTTAGTTTGAATTATAATTTTTAAATATACCTAAATATTTAAAAAACATGGGCTTCTGTTTGTACTCCTGCCTAGGGCTCCATTAATATCAAAAGGAGCTCTGTCCAAAAGAACTGCCTGCCAGATGACCACGTCCCATAGAAATAAGCTGAAAGGGGGAGTTAATGTAGACAGCAGGAGGATCCATTTCCAAAGTCAAAGAGCACAGGTCGGAAGTCCCCAGAGCCAAGGGGAGCGGTGGAAAAGATTGTGGGGAAGGTTAGGGAAGATGAAGTAGGAGGAAATAAAGTGGCGAAAGGGTGTCAGGGATGAAGCCAAAAGAACCCTCCAAAGCCTTCCATGTATCATTAGAATTTGGACATATGCCTTGATAGAAGGCATTTAACCGCCAAGAGATGGTCTCCAATGCAGCACTGTAAAATGCTCTCACTGTCTCCCCCTCAGTCCTTGTCCCTGCTCTGACCTTAGACAAAAGTGGGGAGCACAGGTGCTAAAAGAGCAAGCCAGAATTTATTCATCGCTCTCTCCAGAGCCTGGGTTCGGCCCCGGTTTGTGTAAAGAGGAGACAGTTTCATCTGGATGAGAAATTACCATTTGACTTCAAAGTAACTGGACTTCTGAAAAACCTGAAAATGAGTTTTCAGAAAGCTAAGGGATCGGCCAAGATATTTTCAAGGAGCAAGAAAGCACGGTTTTCAGACGGGGTTTGAGCAGCAGTGGAGGCAGGAAGATAATAGTGCTGTTTATTGACTGGACCCCCTTCAGTTCAAAGTGTTCAGTGATCATAGCTTTTCTGGCTTCAGCTTCCTCATCCCCAGTGATATGCACCAACTTTGCAAAGATGTGAAGAGTAAAGATAATACAAGCAAAACTTCCAGCACGTTTCAGGCATCTGGTGAGGTGTATATTAAAATTGCTATTGTTGTTATGAATAACATTATTATTAAAATAGAGTGCTGATAATACGTTTGTGAGCTTCACTTTAGTTGCCTTCACCCACTCATCCTTCTCGGAGTGGCTCTGAAACTCTGAGTAGAAGTTTCTAGAATCCCCTCCCCCCCCCTTTAGATTCTGTGGGCATAAACCTGTCAGCCATCTATTAGGTAGTGATTGTCCCTTGACATAGGGATTTCATCACTGAATCTGTCAACAGCCAGAGCCGTGGTAATAAAATCGTGGAGAACCTACAGAGTGTCAGGCACAATACTGGGGACTTTACATATGTTTTTGCCATCAGCCAATTCCCTGAAACATGAAAGAATCCCCAGAAAATGTGCCTGGAATCTTGAAAGCTAGGAAGTTAGTGCTCTATAGAGGCTGCCTGGGAAGGCTTTCAGTTTTCTGCAGCCAAGACCAGTAAGAGCTCTTTGGAGAGCTCTTTTGATGAAAGGAAGAGGGGGACAATGCATGGGGGAACTACAGCGACACCTTCCTCAAGAGCATCTGTCCTGACGCTGAGTCAGGCCCACTTTAGAGCTCTGAGACTGGGGAATCCTGCCTGATGAGGAGAATGGCTATTCACTCCTCCTTCAAAGTCTGTCATTTTGGTCAGACTTGCACATTAAATCAGTGCTTCATTCAAGAGTTGGTAATGAATTTTAAAGCAAGAACCCAAAGCCAGACAGCTGAGACACAGTACAAGCAACTGGCAGCATGGGTCAAAGATTAAAGAAATCTGTGAAACACTCCTTCTTGGGATGTTCCTGCCAGGAGTACCACCTAGGAAAGAGATTCTCTTTGTTTGCTTCAGTGGGCGGCTGAGGTAACACTGCCCGGGAATAGTTCTCCACCCTTTGTGGTTCACAGAGAAGGATTTGAGCAGCTTTTTACCTGAGGGCTGCAGACCGATGTCCACCACTGAGGACTGAAACACATGGGATGCACTGGGGAGCACTCCTACTGCATGGTGTCTTGTCATCACAGGAAAAAGAAAGCAAATATTAGAATGACCTGAAAGACCATTCACAGAAAAACAAAAACATGTATGCACCTGGAAAATGAACAGGGGAAAGAATTCAACTACCCTAATAATCAAGAAAATGTAAGTTCCAGTAGCAGTTTTTCAACAAACATTTCATAAACATCTACATATATTCCAGGTATTATATCCTAAGAATTCAAAGGTGAAAAGGCAGGTCTAGCCTTTAAGGAGGTCACACTCTCATTGGTGAGGAAGACAACTAACAGACAATTGTAGCACAGAGCCATGAGGCATGACAGACAGGTTGATAAAATGTGTAAGGAGATATCCTAGGACCTGGTCCCCAGACTTGCAAGATATGGAAGAACCTCATTTGCCAATGGAGTGACATCCAGTTGAAAACCTGAAAGATGGGTTATGGTAAGGTCACAAAGATGGGGAGGAGGGGTTAGAGAGAGGGAAAAGAAGCCACAACAGTACTCTGACCCCAGGGAACATCTTGTGCAAAGGCACTGAAGGAAAAGAATAGGGCCGGTGGTGCAGTGCAGCTGGAGCCAAAGATGGGAAGAGAGGGGGTTGAGTGAGGAGCCTGGGGGACACACTGTTACAGATCCTAGAGGGCCTCAGACACTAGTTTAGTCCAAGGTATTTCCTGGGAACAGTAGGTGTCAATTAATGGCTCTGAGTCTGGGAATGCTAAGAGCAGATTTGTATCTGAGACGGATCAAGCTCATTCTTGACGGGGGGAAGCTGCCGGAGGCTTAAACTAGCAATGGGAATAATGAGAATGAGACAGAATCACTCATGATTAAGAAGGTTTTATTTTGAGACACATCTTCATGCCCCGCCCCCACGCACAACTTGAGACAAATTTGCTTGCAAGTGATTTATTTCGTATGTGGGCCCTGAGTATGATGAGGGAGTAGAAACAAGAGACAATGAAGGGAATACAGCCAAGGAATGGTACATTAATAATTAAGCACCGCTGTGGGCAATTGACTGTATAGAGGATGCCCAGTAAACTGGGCTATTTATCCACCAATGCTTGTCTCTAATTGGTTTACTCCCTGGCTTTTCCCAGGCCAGAGAGAAATCTCCAGCAGTGAAATGCAAGAGCTTGAGGTAGGAAGCCACAAGGGAAATGTCCACAAAAGCTGCAGGGAACCTCCAGGGTGGGCCAAGTGGGTGTGGGTGACAGCGTTGAGTCCCTTCCATGAACCAGACCTCCACAACCAGATCTCCCAGCATCTCCACATTTCTGTGGAAATTGACACATGTCTGGGGTGTAAGCAGACTGAGTTAAACCCAAGGAAAGGGAGAGTCCCCAGGGACTAAACCTCATTGTGTCTCCATGCAAAGGGCCTGCCTGGCTCTGGGCTGGGTTAACAGCCCCTCATTTCCATAGGTGTCAGATATGTCATGATAATCACTATTATGATTATTTATTGAGCACTGACAGGGCTCACATAGAAAATGTTTTGTAAAATAATTAACATTGTAAAAATGCAATTACTAGAATTTATTTCTTGAAACGAATCCAAAAGTGCTAGAAATTATTACTAATAACAGGAGGAATCTGTAATAGCCAACCAGCTGCAGGTCGGTGGCGGGTAGGGGACATGCAAAATGTGTATTTCTCTCTTGGTTTCCACCTGAACTGAGCTGTAGGCACAAGAAATGATGGCTCAAAGTTAGATATTGTCTCCTCATTTTAAAACATTTGGTGATTCTATGTGATTGGTGTATACATAATATGGTTTAGATTATGAATTTGGGAGTCCTGATACTAAAGTTTTGGTCTTGAGTCTGTTACATATTGGTGGTGTGACTTTGGGGATGTCATTTAACTTCCTGTTAAGTCTCAGATTATGCAACTATAAAATGGAGCAAATAATTCTTGTCTCCCTCTACGACATCTGGATCATAGCAAGTACTCGTGTTGGTAAAATAAATGAATAGAGACATAGAAGCATAAAGCATTTAGCAAATAGTATGAGTGCAAAAAAGTTAATTATCATGGCTTCTGTGTTTATAATAACCCAAAGCTAGTCACCAGTCAAGTTAATTTCACTATAATTTTTTTTTTTTTTTTTTTTTAGTTTCTCTATGATTCTTACTGCTATTGCCATCATTGCTTTCTAGGTCATATAAAAGCAAATTAAGCTACCTTGCAGAGAATGCGGAGTTTGTAATGAGAAGACCTGGACCCGTCTTTTGCTGGCTGTTTGAGCTTGAGCCAGTCAACCTCTTGATCTTGGGAGCTCCATTGTCTCGAAAATGGGATGACTATGCCTAGTCTCTACCTTACAGGTGGGGTCAAAATTAAAATAAGATTCCTGAGAGTGCTTATAAACTGCAGAGTACAATGAGGGTAAAAGCTTTAGTTGTGTCTCTTATGATGTTGTGCTTTGCTTTATGAAGGATTTAAAACATCAATTTAAGACATTAATTTCTATCCTTAAAGACTTACCTAGATATCTATGAGGCCATCTTTTGGTAGAAAACTGAGAGAATTTGCAACTAGATGTCACACAGCTTCAAAACCTCAAGTCTTTTTTTTGAGTACACAGTAGGTGAACTGGATAGACAACCTTACCAGGAGTAAGCGTGACTGAGAGTTCAGGAAGCCAGAGACCCAGTTCTTACCTCCTGGAAGCTGGCGCAAGGCTGAGCTCACTGCAGCAGATTTTAGTGGGAGCTCTTATCGGGCTGCAGGATCCACGAAAGCTGAGAACGTGTCCCAGCCTGGCACCTTACAGCTGTGTGTCATCCATCAAGGTCCTTAACTTCTTGGAGCCTCTGAATGTTCTATCTAAGTTGTGGATACAAGTACCTCATAGCAATGTTCTGGGGATTAAATGAGGTAGCTCCCACCCTCTCAAAAATTAATAATCCAGAGGAAAAAAATAGAGTCTGAATAGGCTAAAAAGCCTTTCGTTAATATGATGGGCATCAGAGCATAGCAGCTAAGAGCATGGACTCTGAAGCCAGAGAGTAAGTGCTCAAATGCTGGCTCTGACCTTTACAAGACATGTGCCATCTGGCGCAGGCTACTCACCCTCTCTGTGCTGCCTTCTTCTCTATCATAGGAAGACTAAGATATAAGGTTTGAAAATTAAATAAGCCCATATTTGTAAAGTGCTCAGTACCTGATGTAGCAGGTGTCATATAAGCACCTATGAACTAAAGTCCAGTCCTGTCTGCCAGTCTTAAGGGCAGTAACACTAGGCAGGCCCTTCTCTGCCTGGAAGAATGCAGGCAGAGAAGTACCAGTACTTCAAAGACATCATCTGGCCTCATTTCTTGACTGACAGCTTCAAAACCATATGTGCTGCATCTCTGACCATCCCCCAATGCCACATAAATCTTTATAGAACTGAATTGTAAAGAGCCTACTATTGGAAAACTGAAAACCCTAATATCCCAATCGATTGCCTGAGAGCAGTTCAATGGTCTTTCTGTAAGCCCTCTAGCATTGTCCAGGTCCCACTGTAATAGTCTCCCACCTTAGACCCAGAAGGTAGGGAGCAGTGCCGCCTTGCAGGTCATCCCTGTGCTTGTCTGACTGTTGTCAGTCGGACGAAAATAAAGGTTCAAAATAGTCAGGTTATTCTTATTTAGGGCCGGTGCACAGGATCCAGCTGTTGGAACTGTTTCCTTTAGCATATTCCTTAGATTGACTGCATTTAATTCTAAGTTAGATGGAGGGGGAGAAGTCAGTAAGGAGGAAGTAAGGTGCCGAAGAGTTGGAAAGGCCACATTTGTTTTATCCACACTACAATCCCCGTCTGGGTTAAAAAAAAAAAAAAAAAAAAAGGAAAATAGGAAACCAAATCTCTAAGAAAGAAAATTCTCTTAGAAATAGTCTTGTGTTTGTTCTTTTTCCTTTCCTTGAATCCTGCGAATATACTTCAAAGCCTCTGCTCTCCTCGACTGACCCCAGATAAAAAGTGATGGATAAAATCTCCTCTAAGGATAACAGTTGTCCCTGGTCACAGTCTGTGCCTTCCAACTCAGGTGGCCGCAAGCAGGCGGAGTCCCCAGGCCCGCACCAAGAGAGCATCATCACACGGGAAGAAAGGAGCACTTTGGAGCCTGAGGCATCTGGGCTGTGCAAGGGAAACCGTCTCCTCAGTGCCGTTTTGAGCAGGTCATTATCCCCACCCTGCCTTTTGTTTCCTCTCTTCACCATCCTGAGCCAATTTTGAACCAGGCGGTCTTAAGGCTCATTTGGACTCCCGTGCACTCAGCTCTCTGAGACCCTTAAAAGCTTGAGAGGAAAAACATTTGAGAAGCATGATTGAGGCCAGCTGTGCTGCGCCCAGCCAAGCCACGCAAGACACCCTCTTCTCTGTGATCGGTTCTGATTGCTGTGGCTGCAGACATCCTATCCTGGTCAGCAAAGATGCCTCAGGTGGCTGGAAGGAATGAGGTGGTGGGGCCACCAGCCACACAGTCACACCGGTCTAGGAAGTGGTCCTTCCTCAAAGCGCCTCTCGTGCAGACATCCTCCTTACATTTTCCAAAATGACAGTTACCTCAAAGGAAAGAGAAGAAGGAATGTTTTAAAATGCCTTCTCATTGCTCAATCTTTCGTCAGCCTCAACTGCCTGACACATTTGCTTCTTATGCTGAATCTTGCCTCTCATATTTGTCATTCCTGTGACTCCCAAGCTAGTTGTGACTTGGAACTCCCATGGTCTAGTAGATTATGAAAATGCTATAATCCTTCACCCCTCCCTATGTCAAATCACTCTGTACTGTGACTTTGTAGTCTGTCCCATGGAGAGGAAGTATCTCTTTTCCCACATCTTGAATCTGGATTTGCCTTGGACTTGCTTTGGCCAATAAGTAGAGTAGATTGCTGCAGACATGATAGGTTGACATTTCCCAACTCTAGGACTCAAGAAATACTTCTGCACTCTCTCCCTCCCTCCCTCTTACTGTGCCTGGGGAAGTGAAAGCCTGTTGGGTGGACAGGTGATTATACCTAGCTACCACCTATTTCTTTTATGGTAATTCTCTCCCAGAGGAAAAAGTGGTATGCTTTGAATATAAAGTAACTTTATTAACATAGAATACCACTCTTTCTTGTCTTCATACATGAAAAACTGAAGTGCTCCAGGGGAAGCAGAGTCTTGTGAAGCAGCAGGTTCTCATGCTGTGTGTGTATGTGTGTACATGTGTATGTGTTTTTGTATGGACATTGTCAAGTGATGGGGAGAGAACCAACATTTATTGGGTGCCTACTATTTGCCTGGCATATGCTATGTCTCTGCTATTTTTGATAAAATCTCACATTTTCTCTGAATACCGAGGGATGGAATTGCTGGGTCATATGGTAGTTCTATTTTTAATATTTTGAGGAACCTCCATACTATTTTCTATAGTGACTGCCGTAGTTTACATTCCCAACAACACTGTACAAGGCTTCTCTTTCTCCATATTTTGCCAACATTTGTTCTGTGTTGCCTTTTTGATCATAGCCTTTCTAACATGTGTGAGGTAGTATCCCATTGTAGTTTTAATTTGCATTTCTGTGATGATTAGTGATGTTGAGCAAGTTTTCATATGTCTATTGGCCATCTGTATGTATTCTTTGGAGAAGTGACTATTCAGATCCTCTGCCCATTTCTTAATTGCATGTTTTATTTTTTAATGTTGAGTAGTAATATTTCTTTATATATTTTGGATATTAACGCTCTATTGGATATATCATTAATGGTTTTCTTCACTGTGATAAAGCCTTTTAATTTGATGTAGTCCAATTTATTTTTGCTTTAGTTGTCTTTGCACACATGCACCTGTGCCCTGATTTGGCCTGTGCCCTGACTGTAGCATTATAAATAGTTTCACAATTACTTGGGAACACATCATGATAAACCTCTATTGTGAATGGTTTCAAATTTTTTAAGTAGTTTGAAGTCTTCCCATCCTAAGGTTTATATTGATGATGAGAAGGGCAGGCATTTTTGGAAAAGGAAAAGCCAAGGTCAGGAGGGCCATACAGTGACAGCATGTAACCAAACTTAGTGTTACAGTTAAGGAAAACTGAGGGCCTGACACGCTGTGCCATGATCTAGGAGAGAGCTCAGCCCTGACTCCTGGACTGCCAGCCAGGCATTGGGACCACTAAACTTGCTGGCTGGCAAAGTAGGCCTGGACAACCTCCTGTCTGGAGGAATATTCCCTGGATCATCTCTGTCCTCCCCACCCTTCCAGGAGGAAGAAAGTTGGAAAGAATGAAGCAGGGCTGGGCCTTCCTTGAATGAAAAGAGGGAACTTGCTCTCTTTGCCAGAGCACAAGAATCCTAGTTAGGCGAGGCAGAAGGCCAGAGCTGGTTCTCCCAAATCCTGAGTCAGTGGATGATTCAGCTTTAAGACAGAAATGTCCTACTATTCCTTTTCCAAGCTTCTGTAACAATTTAAAGGGTCTTCAGAGATCAAAAAGTATCCATTTATAAAAATAAAACAAACAACAAAAATCTGCTACTTATAAAAAAAGAAATAATAATCAGTAACAAAATCAATAAAGTTAGTAAAGTTTGTCTTTGTCTTCAAATACTGTAGTATAGAAAGTATCTCTTTTAGAATCTGAAGATCTGGATTTTAAGTAGCTTTTCTACTTACAAACTATATTAGTTTGGGCAAGCAACTTCATTTCTTGAAATTCAGTTTCTAATCTGTAAAGTGTAGATAATACCAATGCATAAAGTTATTCAGAAAATTTAATAAGCTAAATACATGAAATTTCTTAGCACAACAAAGGAGGTGCCAAATAAATCTGTTCATCCCATTTCTACTCCTAGAGCCCTTTCCACCTTGTCACTTGATGTACAATCTTATTTTTCTTCTACCCTCAACAAAATCTATAATAGTCTGATGAACTAAATTTATCCTGAGTTGCCAGTGATGCTTGATGATTTTAATTTTCACAAAGGTCTGGGTGTGAAATTGTATAATTTCAGGGTCAGATACTCAGAAAGCCAGGCATTATTCTGGATACGAAGACCTTTCTGGCATCTCTGTCTAGATCATTAGTAAAATCATTCACAGTCTAGGTCAATGATCTTTAAAATGATCTTCAGATTTAGTCACCTCTGGGGTTGTACAAAACATCCCACTAAGGGGCAGGAAGAAAGTATTGGATTCTTTATTTATATTTATCTTAAAAAGTAAGAAAGAAATTAAGCTCCCCTAATACCAGATAGATTGACACTAGCACTATCCATGGACTTTTATGTTTAAATGTTACATGCAGGGAAGAATCAAAATTCGTTAACAGAAAGGGATTGATATTAATACATTTTCTTACTCATTCGCTTTCATTGGGTACCTGGCTGGTGTCCCAAACCTTTATTCCGGAGGATAAACCATTAGTGCCAGAACTGAGTTCTACAGTTTTCCATTTATGTATTCTAGTGGACATGGGATTAGCAAGAGACTCGCTGGGAATGCCCTGGATTCAGACATACTCATCTTTCCACTGTATAGAAGCAATCTAAATTTCTCAATGATTATTATGAAAATAATAACATTAACTCCTCACTATTTGTTCAAGTCATGAGAAGTTCAAAATGGCCAGGTGGAAGCCTTAGCTTCCAGTTCAATGGGACCCTTCATGCTTTGGGCATATGACCTCTCAATAAGTAAAGTTCAAATATGCAATAAAGAGAAGCAAACATTTTTCTAATGTATCATTAGAAATAACAGAAAGGAGCCACTCCCATCTCCCTCGCTTGGCTCTCTGGTCTGTGTATTATTTGGCTACAAGAGAAATTACAAGTAGGTTACTGGGTTATAACACATACCGTATTTTATAGGATGGCACCCCAACCCCCATAAAAAGTTTTACTTGGCCAGTGCTACATCTGAGTCTTCAATAGACTGCTCGATATTTTTAGGGCCAACTGTCTTGGATGACAGAGTATATGGTAAAACAGTGAACTTCATGGGCTGAGGTGATCACTGCTGTACTTCACAATAAAATGAGTCCCTGGTCAAAAACTATGTGATGTGGAATACCATGACAATAAATCAAGTCCATGTAGTGGAGCTAACTGAAGCATGGCAGGCTGGAAGGCAAATCCAAAGTATATTCCAGAAAAATCAAAGCAGTTTCCATTATGAAATCCCTCCTGTTGGATAACTTATCCATGATCCCTTTGAGCAAAGACTGGGGTGGCTGGAGAAAGAGGCTGACTTACAGCCACACAATAAATCATCTTGTCTACTTGATTATTGAGTCTCCTCTACAGTGGTTTTCCTTTGTCAAACATTCACATGGGACTTAAAATTCCTTAACTGTGTTTATTCCAAGAGTTCCATTTATAAACTTCTTCCCAGACTTCCTTTTTCCTTCGAAACCAATGAGTAGCTAGGCCAACAATTAGACTCTACCCATGAATCAGTAGAGATCCATACTTTTGCCATATCTTCTCCCAGATGAAGTGCACAACCATGAGGTGTGCCATTCATTGGGATGATTTCCCTTCTCAGGACCTTAGGGTCACTTCTGGACAGGATTCCAAGAGTGAACTCTTGTGACTTTCACTCTCTTATAATCCCCTCCCCTTCGAGTGTTGGTGGAACTTGTGAATATGGTGAGCTATCACTCTCATGATTATGTTACCTTATATGGCAAAAGGGAGGTTACCCAGGTGAGCCTAGTATAAACACATGAACCCTTTAAAATCAGGGTTCTCTCTAGCTGGTGGACAGAAGTTAGAGAGACCCTAAGGGTGGGAGGGATTTGTTGATCCATTGCTGGCTTTGAAGATGCAGATGGGTGATGTCTAGAAACAGAACTTAAACATGCAAACTTCGAATCTGCCGCAAGGAGCTGGATTCTGCCAACAAACTGAATGAGTTTTCCTGTGGATTCTTCCCCAGAACTTCTGGATAAGAGTCCAGCCCACCTGGCAAATTAATTTTCACCTTGTGAGAGCCTAAACAGAGAACCTAGTTGAGGTAACCTGAACTTCTGATGTGCAGAACTCTGAGATAATAAAAAAGTGCTATTTTAAATTGCTAAATTTGGGTTAAGTCATTGAACATTAATAGGAAACTAATAAAATTCCAGAATGGAGATGTAACTTTGAAGCTATTCTCTTCCAGGTAGGAACCAGAATATCACTGTTTGTTTTAATTCCTCAATCGATCACAGGGAACTTCCATGTGGTCAGAGATGTGGATTGAAGGAGAGAAAGCAGTGGAGCAGCAGGAAGTAGGTATTAGTTTTCTTGGGCTGCCAAAACAAAATACCACTAACTTTGTCTCTTAAACAACAGAAAATTATACTGTCACAATTTTGGAGACTTGAAGTCCAAGATAAAGGGGTCTGCAGATTTGTTTTTTTCTGAGGCTTCTCTCATTGGCTTACAGATGGTTGCTCTCCTGCTGAGTCTTCAAATATCCTTTCCTCTGTTGTCTCTGTGTCCAAATTTCTTCTTCTTATAAAAACACCAGTCACATTGGAGGAGAATTCACCTCTTTAAAGACTTTATTTCCAAATACAGTCACATATTGAGGTATTGGGAATTAGGCCTCAACATATTAATTTGGGGGGGCACAATTCATCCCATGACAAGATACCATGATAATCTGAGGCCCTAATGAAACTTACGTATTTATTTGTGCCTCTGGACTTGCTCAAAGTTGACCTTCCCCTTCTTGAGAGAAGGCTACTATATACTCCGAATCTGATGCCTTTGTCAGACAACACCAGCTTCTGAAAGGCAATTTAGGAGCCATAGAAACTTGGTGTTAGGCAAGTGTTATGTTTCATTTCAGGGTCCATTAGCAAAATATTTTCAAAAGGAAAGTAGCAATCTTCATAACAGTATGGCTTGGCTTCAAAACTCCAAGGGCCTGTGCTGTGATTCTCTTATCAGGGCCTGTTGGAGGCTCCATACATGATCTCTATTTGCCATAAACATGGACTTGGTGCTGGATCATAGAGCACAATTCATCAGGCAGTTTGTATGAAGTGTCAATCTGCTGTAGAGACTTCTCCTGTTCCGGACCCTATGCAAAACTGGTGGCCTCATATGAAACTGAGTCAGAACAGCATGCCCAAACATTAAATGTGTTTCTTCTGTGATCCAAAGGAGTTCAGCAGCCATTGTGCCTCTTTTTCAATACAGGTGGTGCAAAACTGAAACTATGTTCTTTTCATGCACCATTTCCCAAGTCTCACAAGGCTGATGTATAAATCTGACATTACAAACTAGTTTAATTTATCCCAGCCCATGGGGCAAACAAAAAAAGGATATTTCAATTTGTATGACCAGAACATTATTCCCATTTCAGACCCATAGAAATGAGACCCAGAGCAAGCCATTCAGACCTCTAGGCCTGACTCCACTGGAAGCTATGTGGGTTAATGCAAATCAGCCAGTTTATACCTTAGTCAGTAAGAGTGAAACAAGAAGCTAAGTAAGCCTGTTATATAAACAATGAGTACAGATGATAACCTATCCAAAAGAGCATGGATACTTAGTCAAGGCTAAATATGGGTTGGTGCAAAAGTAATGTCTGACTTTTTAAATTTTTATATTTTTTATTTTTTGGTTTTTCAATTACAGTTGTCCCATTTTTCCCCTACTTCTCTCCCCCACCCAGCCCACCCCTTCTCCCACAATCATATCTCTCCCCACTGTCCGTATCCATGAGTCATTTATACACGTTCCTTGACTAAACCTTTCCCTTACTTATCCCCTTTCTCTCCCTCCCCTCTCCCCCCTATTGACTGCTATTCTGCTCTTTGTCCTATTTAGTTTGTTTGTTTGTGTTGTTCTTTAGTTTCCTGTATTAGGTGATATCATGATATTTTTCTTTCTTTGCCTGGCTTATTTCACTAAGCATAATTCTCTCTAGTTCCATCCATGTTGTTGCAAATGGCAGGAGCTCCTTCTTTCTTTCTGCTACATAGTATTCCATTGTGTAAATGTACCACAGTTTTTTGATCCACTCATCTACAGATGGGCATTTAGGCTGTTTCCAGCACTTAGCTATTGTAAACAGTACTCCTATGACTTTTTTAAAAGAAAGTTTTAGATAGTATTTATTAAATTTGTGACTCTTCTTATAATTTTTTGATGTCACAGTGGCTAACTTATACCTTATTCTCTTCAAATTACTGAAGTATTGTTCATAATCATTCACAATATTTGCACCCGTGTTCGTCCCATCTAAAGACCACATTAGAAATGTTTTACTCTTTGAGTTTCATAAAGGTGCCAATGCAAGTACAGCAGCAAAGTCTATTCAGAGTGCTTATGGGGATGATGCAGTGACTGAAAGAAGTTGCAGGAGGTGGTTTTCCCATTTTCAAAGTGGAAATTTCAGTTTGAAAAATGAGCCAAAGAGGGTTGTCCAAAAAAACTTGATCCCAAAGTGTTAGAAGCTGTTGTCACAGAGAACCCCACCATTACCTCTAGGGAACTTGCAGAACAATTTAACATAGCTCATACAACCGTGCTATGCCAACTAAAAAGGATCAGAAAGGTTTCAGTAGTTGGAAAATGGGTCGCACAGGAACTATCTCCAGAGAATCTGCAACAGTGTGTTGCTTGTTGTGAATCATTGCTTTCACGACACCTTCAGGCATCATTTTTAGGTACGCTTGTTACAGGTGCTGAGAAGTGGATCCTTTACCATAATGTTAAATGCCGCTGATTATGGATCAGTAGAGGAGGAAGAAGATTTCAACAACCAAGAGGACTTCATTCAAAGAGGATCATGTTGAGTGTATGGTGTGATATGGAAGGCATTATTCATTACGAACTGTTAGACAACAATCAAACAATTACTGCTAATCTTTACTGTGAACAACTTGGCCATTTGAAAGCAGCTTTGAACCAAAAGTGACCCTCCTTAGTCAACAGAAACAGTGTCATCTTCCATCACAATAATGCTTGTCCTTACACAGCTCTACTCACCAAAAATTTATTTATTTATTTATTTATTTATTTAAAGAGCTTGGTTGAGGAATATTACTTCATCCTGACCTTGCTCCTTCTGGTTATCATCGTTTTGGGGACTACAAAGCCATTTTGATGGTCTTAGGTTGACATCAAGAGAAGAGGTTGAAAATGAGTTGGATTCATATTTTGCTTAGAAACCTAAAGAATTTTACAAGTGCAGCATTTATAAGCTAGTTGACAGAAGGAATGAGGTTCTAGAAAGCAAAGGAGGTTATGTTAATTGATAAATATTTTCATAATCATGGGCTTTTTCATTTTTAAAATAGACCTAGAAATCAGACATTATTTTTGCACCAACCTTATATTAAAGCCACTAAGGTCAGGACTACAACTAGACCCTAGAGGACCTTTGTGGACATCCCATGCTCCAGGTAAATGCAGGCCTATGGCAGGAAGCATGGCCTGGTGAAAGGAGCCCAATCCCACCCATCCACTCCTTCAGGCACCCTTATGCAGAGTGCAGTGTGCATGGCCATTTGTTCATAATGGCCCTGACAAAAATTATGCATGAGTTGCAAAAACACACATTCATTTATTTTAAAAATGCTTCAACAAAAAGTAAAATCATCTATATTCCTCTCCTGTGTTCCTGGGCTTTTTCTCCATAAATTACGGGGGATGAGAGCATACATAGGCAGAAGGAGAGAGACAGCCCCTAGTAATCTAGGCATCTGAGTAATGTTTGCTGGAATGGATTTAGGTTTAATTGAATCTCTTTAACTTGACCTTGTCTAGATGCTAGATGTGTTCCTTTTTAAAAAAATATTATGAGTACATTATCTAAATAATGAAAATAAAGTAATAAACAACCGATTAGTATTTCCAATTAATTGGTCATAAATGGTTATTTCGTTTCTATGACAGATTCAGTTCTGAACTAGGAGATATAAAAGTCTTATAAGAAATAAAACCCTTGAGATTTTAACAATCTAGCCAGGGAGATGTTATTGATTTATAAAAAAATGATAGGCTAATTTATCCCTTACACATTCATTTTCCCCAACTAGCAAGAAATATGACAATGACATTTGTTTGACTAGTTTGCTAGTTTTGTAAATTTTTCCCTCTAACTCTGCATAAGATTTAGCTCCTATTTCACCAGTTTTTTCGGTATATAAGAAAATTTCATGGCCCTAAATATTTTTCTACATCAAAGTTTTATACAAGCCAAAACTACAAAACCAGTCTGTGATGTGGGCCTGAGAAAGACTTTCCTAAGTACTTAGCAGTAATCCATGCATCCCTAAAGTTGCTGAGGTGTCGAGACATCCAGCTCTCATAATATTTCTAGAACCAGGAGCCTCCATACATGTCCACAAATATAAATCACTTGCAGAGATGGATGGATCCCTGCATGGCCTCTGGTCCATCCCATTCATCACCAGGCAAGCCTGCTTATTGCTCCATTGATGTTTTCCTCTGACCTAGAGGCACCCCCTTTGCTGAGAGGCAGACATGAATGAACCTTCTTCATCACTAACGTTTCCAAAATGTGAGTCCTTTCCTGGCCTCATGAGTCGTTCTCCTCATACCCCCAGCAATACAGAGAGGTATGTTTTGAAGTTTACGGCACCACAGTCAGAACCTAATACCAAGGAGACATTAGACTGCCAAAACAAACAAACAAATGAAAGTAAATGAGACCTTGAGAGCTTAATGGGGACAGAGAACTCAATTTCGTTTGCCTTTACCTATTTGATTAATAAAAAGTTAAAGAACATAACAATGTCCTTTTAAAGGTGAAATTAGAAATTACGATTTGTTCTGAATGTGTTTGTCCACTCCTGTTCAGACAATGATCCTCAAAATTAAGAGTATTTAAGAATCACCTGATAAAGTTGTTTAAAAATGTGAATTTGGGGCCTCAAGTCCTGAGAACCTAATACTGTATAAATAGGGTGAGACCCATTGAATTAGCTTTTCTATTAAACGCAATAGGTAAGATTCTGATACAAATGGTTCTTGGACTGCACTTTGAGAACATTAACCTTTGGTGATTGCTGTTGTTGTTACATTATTGCCGTTGCTGCTGTTGGTATTTTCAATAGCTGTTCTCTTCATACGTACCCTATCAGCTGCTTACTCACTATCTGCTGCCAGTGGTGGTGAATTTTCCAATGTTAGCCAGGATGTCTGGGACAGAGCATTAGCCAGGAGTCAGGAAACCTGAGTCCAGATTTTACCTCTAAATAACTGTGTGACTATAGGCCAGTCAACTAGCCTTACTAGGATTCCCTTGAAATAAATAAATTTCAAGGGCCTTTTCAACTTAAAATATTTAGCTATATGAACTTCAATTATAATAGCAAATCTATGCTTTCTTTATTTCATCTTTCTGAAGGTGTTGGAAAGCTCTGATTCCTGGTGTTGCAGCTACCACTAATTCCTGGTGTTGCAGCTACCACTTTGCAATCTATGTTAATCTGAAGAAGTTACTCAATCTCCCCAAATTTCATTCTTCTTACTTGCATAAAGGAAAGATCAACTCCTCCCCTGTTTACCTCATACATAATATGAAACTCAAATGGGATTAGAAATATAGAATTTACAAAGTACTGTGTAGGTAGAATGCCTCATCCCCTCCAACTCAGAAGATGCAAGTGTAGGTCATAGGGCTGAATTTGTCTCATAAATGTATGTGGAAGAAAACCTCATTGAATGGGGTTCAGGTAGAATGGGAGGTAACAAAATGGAGACAGAATATTAGACAACATTTTTAGGAATTTGGTTTATGAAAGGAGCAGAGAAATAGGCCAGTAACTGTCGAAGTATTTTTGGACAAAGAGGAGGGACATAAGTAAGGTGAGGGATATTGCAGCATATTTATATGTTCCAGAGAACCAGAAAGAAATGAGATTGCAGAATGAAAGGGTCAAGTTGTAGGAGGCTGCCATTAAATAGATGAGAAAGGATGGGATCTGGAATATTAGATTGGAGCAGTCACAACTCATTTCTTATAACATGGAAAGGGATAGTACAGAAGTATAAATGCAAGGCAGTTGATAGCTTTTTGTTTGAGATTGTGGAAACTCTTTCTTATTTATTATATTTATCTAGTACAATAAAATTAAGATGAACCTCTGAAACTAAAGACGGAGATGGAGGTGTTGAAGATTTGGGGAGAAATGAGAAGATGCCAGCTGGTTTAACTGGGATAGTAAAATGTGAACACTGAATGTTGAAAGACATGAATTTCAAGTAAGGCCATGCTACATGATTGTGTGTTTTTCTTCAGCCACACTCTGCTGCTTGGTTCAGGTGCAGAGTAGGTGAGAAGTGGATTTTTCAGAGTCTGGTTTTTTGTTTTTTGTTTTAAGCAGGGGCGTATGATGGAGTGAACAAGTTAAGAAGATGAGGGTATATGCAACAGAGTAATTCTGATGATGGATCATTATATCTAAGCTTGTAAGGAAAAACATGTATCAGTGAATTGGTAGCTCTGATAATTTTGAAGAACTGATGTCTGATTACTAGAAGGAATAAACTGCAAAACAGGAAGTGGTTGCCAGAGAGTGGGGTGTATTTAATCGAAGGTAGTGGCATTGATAAGTTATAGCGATGACCATAGAAATGAGACCGCTAAGATGGAGTCAAAGGAATACCATCAGGAGGTGCAGGAAGAGAGGGACAAGGATATTGGATGAACCATCTACATCAATGTTTCACTTCCCAACATGTTGCATGAGCATGATGGTGAGACAGACACTAGACCACAGGTCAATGCCTTTCTTCAGTAAGTGAACGGAGTGACCAGGAGAGTAAAATAGTCCTCTGGCTTTGTTTCAAAGGAATGCATTTGGAGGGAAGTGAGTGGTGGTAAGAGAGAATGAATGAAGGGACCCTGAGGAGTGGAGAAGACAACTTCAGTTCTTATGGTACATTGGTGATTTCACATGAAAACACTGACTTTATTTCTCTTGAAGTTGAAAAAGAAATTTTATCACAAGGGACCCCATTTTCACAGATTAATAAATGGTTGAAGTTGAGTTTAGCAGCCCCTTTTCTGATGCATCATTTAGTCTCCTTTTTTCCACAGTATCTATCACATCCTCTCTTCTCCATAAAACAAGGAACCCAGGTTAAACTTCCACTTACTATGAACTGTTTTCTAAAAACAGACCTAAACTGTAAGCAAATGTTTTACTATGTTCGTATTTCTATTAAATAAAGAATTGAGAGCAGAAAAAAACTTAGACCAAAAGGGCTATATGTTTAACTTAGCCTTCTTCTCCATGTTGTCTTATCTGCTTGACCCTAGTAGGCATTTGTTCATGAGACCTCTGCCCTGAACCTGACTGATGAATTTATCCCAGTTAAAATCTATCTGAAGTTAGTCTTCATAGACCAAAAATCAGAATTTCTTTTATGTGATAATCCTATGGCTTTGATAGTCCAATTAGGCTTAACAGCACAATAAGAAATGAAACTCAGAAATAATCAGGTAACCTAGCTGCAGCCCCAAAAGAAAGTGCTTGCCTAGAATGTGAGTGTTAGGAAGAGCAGACATGACCCTATGTGCATTTCCTCCCAACCTCACACCTCACACCAGGTAGGACTCTTGAACAAGCCCAGAATTCTGGAATCCTCTGCCCTGATGGACCCCTCACTCTGCACTGACTGTCAAGACCACCCTACTTCGGATGTACCTTCAGGACTAGCAAAGAACACAGCAAGATTTGCATTCATGGACCTGTGATGTTGAGTATGTCCTTGACATTGCCCAAAAGTTAAAAAGATAATAAAGCAGAAGGAAAGCAATCAAGATCAAGTTATTTCTGCCAATATATCACATATGAACCAGTCTTCTGGTTCTGGCCTAGTTACTTCAAAAGATAGGAGATCCCTAATATCTTCAAAAGTGGCATTCTTAGAATATTCCCCAATAAAGCAGTTCATCAGAATAGGTCAGACTTGGGAGATTTATTTTAAATATCTCATAACAGTTAGAGAGTAGAGATAGGTATTTCTAGGAGCCTGAAACATAATTATGATGTTCTCTTGTGCACTCAATTGCCTGAAGCTGAGTTTCGGGTTATAGCTAGGATCACCGTGATCGATTGTCCAAATCAGAACACTTGAGGAAAAAGGGGTGTTGCTATGAAAAATTACTCTATGATTACAGATGTGAACAGGACTTCCAAGCAAAGTAGGTGATATGGTCATCTTAATGACATGAAGCTCACTTCCCAAAACTTCAAAATATGTTGCTCAGGGACCAGAGAAGAAAGACGTGGAAAAGATTTAGCAGAATTCACCCTTCAACAGGGTTGGTAGAGCTAACCTGGGTTTACTCTCCTCTCTTCTCACAGCTTAAAGGCAGGTTTCCCCAAATACCCTATATTTACAAACTAACTTTATTTGATCTCTGGGAAAAGCTTAGAGGGGATTTAAAGGAGGAAAGGATAGGCCAGTTTTTTAGCAACAGAATTTTATGCCTAGCCCTAAACTGTTCATTCCCCACCCCGTCCCTTGTCTCCTTCCCACCCCATTCTGCCTACACTCCCCTTGAGCATAACCCTGTTCACAGTCTTGCATAATTGACAACATGCTTTGCTGTTGGTTTGCCTTGCTGATGCCTCATTATGGGAAGTTTGCCAATGTTAGCATACCAGCTACATGCACCAATGGTCTGATCTGGGATGGATGGGAAACCCTACTGCATATCCCTGTGCAGGAGAGAGTACACTAAACAGCTCTGAAGAGGAAGTAGATAAATGTTTGAATAAAAAGCAACTGAAGGGTAACAGCTAATTCAAAAGAAGAGATCGTCCCAGCTGACTTTCTTGGCTTCCTTCCCTCCTGGAGTCTCCTGTGTTCCTTTGTTATCTGTGGTTTAATCCTCAAACACAATTCTGGTGCTATCCAGGAGGCAGTGTTTCTAAGTGCTAACATATTGGCTCAATTATCCCAAAAGGCGGGAACTAAAAAATGTTTTTCCTTTTGCTACTACTACAACTTTGAACAGCTTGCTTAAAAACACACACGTACAGAACAGTGCACCTCTTCATTCATGCTGATTTCCTTCTCCTAAAGAGACAACAGGAGCTATGATAAACATATGGGATATGGTGAAAAAAAAACTGTTTCATTTGTTTATGCCATTTTTGAAAATTGAGCTAAAAACATTCAGGTTGGATTTTCTAATATGTTTTTATGTTCCACTATAAAACAAAGAGCTATGTTTGTTTTTTGCCCCAATTCATGGGTTCAGCAAATAAATATTGAAAGTATCTTAGTGAAATCTTAGACACTTTTTAAATCAAAATTTCAAAAAATTTTAGGTATCCATATTTGCATGTATATATTCGTGTTGCCACAAGGCAAAGAATGTCCCTACTTAGGATTCAGATGGAATAACGAGTGATCATTTTCTTTCCTGAGTTGGACAGCTCCGGAAGGTTGCATGAAGACTTTTTTGTAATCTTCCAACTAGTTTCTATTGTATTTATGAAAATCCCCAAGCTACTTTTGTTTGTCTTCTATGCTGTTCCTTCAATGGAAAGCAAAGACACAAAAGACAAGCAAAATCCTGACTTGCTCTTGATAAATATGGCCCATATAGCACTCTGTACAATTTAGAGCTGAGACCATTATTTCAGTGAAGCCTGTGATTGTTGGTTAGCACAAAGAGTTTGTAATAAATATAATGAAAGACTGCTGGCTTTACTCTATCTTTGTTATCTAAAGCAGTTCCATGAATAACTACAGGGATTTGTCTCCAAATGACTTATTTGTTTCCTTTCTAATAAATAACATGTAATTAGGGTAATATATTGTTTCCTAGTTATGTTAGCAATGTAGTGAAAGGAAACAAAAGCACAATTTTCGATATGAAAGAATAGTAGATAATTTTTATATTATCCCTTAAAGTATTTAGACTCATTATGCATAAGTTAAATTGCTGGGAGGTCTAAGTACAAAGCAAGAGCCGAGATTCTACATTTAATGAGTTTCTTTATTACTCAGGGCATGAATTACTGCCCTGATACTATAAAACTGCAGCGAGTGCTCTGCATCTCAGATGAGATTCTCTTGGAGGAATACACTCGTCAGTGAACTGTCAGTAACAGGATGGACTAATCTGATTTAGAAAGGATTAGGTTGGGAACTGTGCCTCTGAATGTCAAGGTATCTACATCTCTCTACAGAGAAGTGGAATGTTTAACTCTTCATATCCAGGTCTACGGTGTTAGAGCTTTCTGAGGCACAAGGTCACATCCATTACTGAGCATCAAGACAGAAATAAATTACACGGATGGCCTCCTCAGGTGCCCTGAGAGAAATCCATCTTCAGTCCCATGATACCAGGGACCTACTGCCAAGCCATGGCCTTGGAATTCCAAACATTCTTCTGGAAAAAAAGAAAAAAGAAGAAGAAAAGGAGCTCTGTTAATTATTAGGGAAAAAAAGAATAATATGCACCAAATCTAATCTCTCTTACAGCTCCCCACACTTCCCCAGACAGGAGTGACTAGATAGTTACTCGATTCGGTATCTGCTGAATGCCTGGATACAGGGCAGGGAAGAGGAAGGCCCCAAGGAATCATATCTTAGTGGACCAAAGCAAGCTCCATGGAGTCTATGACGATACAGACTCTGCAAAGCTTGAGGTTCATTACTTTTAAAAGCCAAATTTCCTATTAATAAAACAGAATTTGGTTCATTGTGGTCTCTCATCTCTAAATCTTGTAGAAAGAACAGAAAGCACTAGAGGGCTCCTATTTGCTCAATTCTTGCCCATCTCACCTAGACTTGATCCATAAAGCCCCAGTTTATGACAGCCCAGCAGGCTCTGTGCACACATTTGGCATGTATTAACTGGAAATTGAATTGGAAATATGATCAGGAGCTCCTCCTCCCTGGCCTCAGTGTGAGCATCAGAACATGGGTCCTCTGAGCCGGGGATAAAGGTGGGAAAAGGGGCACCTAAGAAGGAATTGTTGATAGGGCCTGTTGAATATTTACTTTGTGTTAAGCTTTAATCTAAGTTCTCCACATTTTGATTCTTTCAGTCCTCATGCTAAGCTGTGAACAGGCACAACCATCTCTCTTTTACAGATGTGCAAATGAAGGGGTAGAGGCTATGGGCTTTGACCACTTGCCACAGTGAAGAAGTGTCAAGACCAAATTGGAATTCAGTGGACTGGCCGCCAAGCCCATGCATTTAAGCCATTCTGGTGTCTCTCTGAAGATATTACCTTCTCCTTCAGTTTACTTTCATAATAAGTTAAAACTGGAGCTAATAACACATTAAAAATAAAGATTATTTCTACCTTTGTTTTCTAGGAAAACAAAAAGCAGTAGATATCATGCTGATTAAAGAAAAATATATATATTTAAGACTGAGGGTTCCAATTTTGCTTGTCACATTTGGAAATGTAGAATTATAAAGAACTGGTCATTTGGAGAGGAAAGTTTTAGGTCCAGTGCATCTGACTTTAACCCTATTTATGAAATAACTTATTTCAACAAAAAGTCCTTTCAACCAAGAGCCAGATAGAAAACGAAGGGAGGCTTTCTTCTCAAATCCAGAGTGGAGAGTTCACCTCCATAGATTGTACAGTTGATCAAGAATAGGGTTGGGCAAGTAATTGGAAAACATAAAAAGGCATGTTGGAACACTTCCTTTAATAATACATGCCAGAAAAGTAATTTATATTAATTAGCATGTACATTATTAATAAAGTATTTAGAACTCTTACCTTAATTTAGGTGTTATCAGGAAATTAAAAGTGCTACTAATTCCACTCTAAAGGTTGATGGCTGAATATTCAGAAGATAGGGGGCAAGTCATGACAAGCTGCAAACATACAAGGTAACTGGAAGGAAAAAGCTTGGTGGTTCATGAAGGACATACCTGATTTTAAGTATTGCATATCCCATTTTTGCTACCATTCAGCATGTGCACCTTCTCCCTCCAAATTCTTCTAGTGCTTCCACCAACTAATTCTACCTATAACAGTGCACACCATGAGCTCTTCATTCTGGAGAGGTCATTAGCATTTCCCTTCACATTTAGCTCTGAGGATGGGAAGGAAGCCTCCTGAAAGGACCCGCTTCATGCACAAGCAGATCTCAGGGGTTCCCTGGAACCCAAAATTTCTTTATCATTGATGCCTAATATTTCTCTTCTTAACTTGCTGCTATGCATCCCTCCTTGTTGCAGTTCTTTCATTATCATTGTCAAATTCATCTTCCAAAGGCACCTGTACCTGATACCGAGGGCTCAGGCACTTTTGATCTGGTTTCTGAGTGTTACACTCTACACCTTCAGCCTGCTTCTCACCTCATTCCTCATGGCCCATCTGGAATGTTCTGTACTTTTCTAAGGATCATATTCAGCTCAGATTCTCCCTTCTGCCTCAGATGGTGTTGACTCACTCTCACTCTACTGCCATTGTGCTCTGTCTCCACAATCAGTCTTGCAATTAGTAATGCCTCATAATGTATTAATATGATTATTATTGTTTGTATGTGTACAGGGACAGTTTTAAGTATGTAGCTTGTATTATTTCATAAAAATTGTCACAGCAGCTCTCTATGTGATAGGAATTATTGTTCCCTCCATTTTACAAGTGAGGAAACTACGCACATGGATGCTAAATAACTTGGCCAACATCACAAGGGTGATAGGTGGCAGAATGCTAATTCAAGCCCAGCCAGTCTGAGCAAGGAGTTCATGTGTCGTGTTGTTATTTCACTTTTGTAGACTCATTTTTGGCCAACTCAAGGAACATGTCAGCTTCTGGAACTGTTTCTGAGCATCTTCACCCTTCACAGTACCTTACACATTTGGCACTCAGTAGCGAGAGCTGATATTATTGCTGTTATTCTTTTCATTGTCATTATTAACTGCTGGTTGGTTTTATTTACGTTAAGCATTGTCCTATTCCCGCAACCATCTTTCAAAATGCAACTCCTCTTTATTCCCTGAATATATTGCTATGCTTTCCTAATACCTTTATGTGGATTCAATGATTAGACTGATGGCCAGAGAAACAAACAACAGAAGGGATGAGAAGCTTTGAAAGGACAAGCAGAGGTGATGTGGTGGCCACTGAAAGCAAGCCACCTACATCCCAATTATCCACCTACAGCTGGCTCTGCCTTGTGACATATTGTTCTTGATTAATTATATAACCGCTAATAGAAAACATTAACTAAAGGATATTAATATTAATTTGTGATGAATAGTCATCGCCAGGAGTCTCTGCAGCTTACCTTCTGACCGTTTGGATTTGATTTTAGAGAATCTGCATTTATGCCTATGGAGAGCCTTTTGAAGACCATGGGAGCCAAGGGTGTAGAGTGCATATGGAGAGAATAATGTTCATTATCTTATTAAATACCAGTTCCTCCCAGGGAGGTTGGGAGACAGCTGGCAAATTTTATCCCTTGTTTGCAGACAGAGACTCATTGCCTTACGGTAATTCCATAATATGCCTTAAGTCCAGAAGGGAGCAAATGGAAAGCTAAGAATGAACAGTGGGGTCCCTGGGGCTGCCTGGCACCTACCTGTAGCTATCACATACTGAAAAACATAGGGGCGTGATGACAGTGACTTATGGTATGATTAGGCTGCCCAGGACAGAAAAATGAGCATTTTTACACCTCTCTCAAAGCATTTATTCTTTATGCTAGCACTTGGCACAATCTAACACATTCTGTATTCTCTGTATCTTTACCAAGGATGTTGTAAGCTCAATTCTAATATATGCATGCACTGTGCTTTAAAGTTTTTAAAGCCTATTAATAAACCTTATGCTACTTAATTTATAGGGTCTACATGAGGTATGGTTCCAGTAGCCTCAATTTTTATAATCATCTGCTCTTTAGTGTTTTGACTTGGAGAGTATAATACTTGCTAAAGTGCACCCAGCTGATAAGTGGGAGAAAAGGTTTTTCTGGGACATGGTCTAGTTTTCTCCCCACCACCTACTGAACTTCCTGTTCCTCTGTTTGCATCCATCTTCCCCATAAATGCCTCTCACATAATGCATACAAGTGAGTGTTTGCTGCTGCTGAGGACTGAAAAATACTCACCTGAATACTGACTTCCACATTTGGCTGTCTGACTTGCACTTCTTACAGCAGCAGTTCTCAACCTGTGGGTCGCGACCCCTTTGGGGGTCAAACAACCCTTTCATGGGGGTCGCCTAAGACCATCGGAAAACACATATATAATTACATGTTGTTTTTGTGATTAATGACTATGCTTTAATTATGTTCAATTTGTAACAATGAAAATACACCCTGCATATCAGATATGTACATTGCAATTCATAACAGTAGCAAAATTACAGTTATGCAGTAGCAACAAAAATAATTTTATGGTTGGGGGTCACCACAACATGAGGAACTGTATTAAAGGGTCATGGCATTAGGAAGGTTGAGAACCACTGTCTTACAGCAAGGTTTTTGAATTTTGGCTCTTTTTCTGAACTGTGGACTTCTAGGGAATGTGGAACAATGCTAGTTACTCTCAGACATGCAGACTTTTTTTTTTTTTCTCCAGGGAATATTTGTTGAATATCTACCATGTGCCAGCCACTAGGCACACAATGATAGATAATAGAAGCACAACCCAATCCCAGTCCTCATGAAGTTCACAGCCTAGTGAGAAATATGGAAATGAAAGGGGTCAATCCTTGGTTTTGGTTGGGCTCCTGCTGCCACTTAAGAATGTTGCTTTTATTGTATATGTGTTAGATCTGTTTTGTATCATATTTTCACTGGACATGGGACTCAGCCCTCTTCCTTAACTTATACACACACATACACACACACACACCACTCGTAACTCTGTTTTCATGTGTGAGCAAGACTTAATGGAAGTTTTGAGAGAGGGTGGTATGCATCATAGTAAACCTGGCAATTACATCTTCTAAATATATCTAGATTCTGGTCATTTCTTACCACCTCCAAACTGACATTATCTCTCTCTAGGATTATTGCAACAGCCTCCTGAGTGGTCTCCCACTTGCCTCTAGAGTCTATTCTTCACAGAGCACCCCAAGCGAGCCTTTTAAATGTGAATCAGGACTGGGTGAAAGAAGGTAAAGAGATTAGTCAAAGAACAAATATGCATAACCCATAGACACAGCAGAGTGGTGATGGCCAGAGGGAAGTGGGTGGGGGCTGGGTAGAGCTGGGCAACACAGGCTAAGAGGGAGACATCTGTAATACTGTTAACAATAAAAATAAAGTTAAAAGAATAAACTTCTTTCCCTTTAGACCTTAAAAGTAATAAAATAAAATGTGAATCAGATCAAGTCCTAGTCTGCCCCAAACCCTTCAAACACTTTTCCTTCTCATTCAGCATAAAATTCTACAGGAGAATTGTTTACAGCTCTCACTTCCTAAAGGAACTCACCTCCAACATTCTTACCCTCCTTGTCTTGCTCCAGATGCAAGAGCTTCCAGAAATTTCCTAAGAAATAATGAGCACATTGCTCCCTTAGGGTCTTTACACCATCTGTTCCCTCTGGCTGGATCACTCCTCCCCAGATATGTTTATGAATTGTTCCCTGGCTTTCTCCAGGTTTCTACCTAATGATCAGGTTATAAGAAAGGACTCTGTTACCCACCTCCAAACCCAGATCTGAGAATGGTGCCTAGCATGTGGTAGACACCCAATAAAAATTGTTCAAGGATAAATAAATGAGCTCAAAGTTGGAAAGGTAGCAATCCCATTTCTTAAAATGGAGCTCCGGCAGCTTCATCTTGGCCTCCCCCATATTGTGCTGCCTTCTAGCACCACATTCCTTCCGCCTGTCTCTTTGGCTGCTTTTGTCTCTCCTGTGCCTCTTCCCCCTCAAGAACATATTCTCGATACATCACTTATTACTTTGGGAACCTTAGGAAGGATATTATTTCCTTATTATAAATAGGTAAAAGAATAGTCTCTTCATGAGAGTGCTATTGTGAAAATTGAGTTAATACATGGAAGGCACTTAGACCAGGCCTGGCACAGAGTAGGTGCTCAATAAATAGAGGGAAAAAGAAGGGGTGGGGGAAGCTTCTATTATTTTTTAAAAGATTTTATTTATTTTTAGAGAAAGAGGAAGGGAAGGAGGAAGAGAGGGAGAGAAACGTAGCAGATAAGTTGCCTCTTGCATGCCCTCAACTGGAGACCTGGCTCATAACCCAGGCACGTGCCCTGAACAGGAATCGAACATGGGACCTTTCAATTCTCAGGCCAGTACTGAATCCACTGAGCCACAGCAGCCAGGGATTTTTTAAAAATAAAGAATAATTCCAGGCCCTAAATCTAGCTCTGCTCCTGCCCCAACTTTGATTTATCTAAACCCATCAAGATATTCCACAGAATCAAAGGGCCTTTCATCCAAGTAAGAGCCAGCCACTTAAAAGGGAGAACACAAAAGACATACGCAGAACTAGAGGTCAAGAAAGTCTTTTGCAAGGAAATGATGGTTATCTAAGACATAGAGAATATGGAGGGACTGCACTGTAAAGAGAGAGGAAATTTCCAGGCCAAAGAAACAGTGAGTGTGAAAGTGCAGAGTGAGATCATGGTGTGCTTCCTGCTCTGAAAAGGGAGCTCAGTTTGTACCATGAGGACAGAGCAAAGGTTGGACACTGGATAATCCCACAAAGGTGGTCTGGGGCCAAATCTTGGGGTGCTGCAATCTGAATGTAAGATTTTGATGTTATCTCAAAGGGAAGGGGAAGAAGTCTTCGAATCTGTTAGGTCTGATAATAACAACAAACACCTTACTGAGACATCACTATAAATGCAGATCATAAAAGGGATCAGATTCATGTGGTGACTTGAATGGCAGAGAAGCCCACTAGGAGACCGTCAGGTACCTGGCAAAGAGAGAGAAGTGTCAATTGAGAATGAAGGCCGTAAGTCCCCATACTCTACCAGAGAATTTCTTTATGAACCCTTCAGAGTAGCTCTTCATCCCACATCTCATGACTAACAGCACCACTGTAGCCCATAAGGGGTCTTTCTGAGAGTTAGATATAGGTGTCCCTTCCTTGAGATACTTACTATCTACTGTCTACCAGGAAACTATTTGATTCACTTGCTAAAAGGCAAGTCCATCCTTAACAATAAGTGAGAGTATTTCCTGGACATAACTCTTGAGTGCCTCTTACTCCTCTCATGTATGGGGGCCACTTCTTGGCCATTTCTTTCTTATGTCTTTTTTTTTTTTTTTTGGTTTTTCTTTCTTATGTCTTTACAAACCTTTCTACTTCTGTGTTCATCCAAGATCCTAAAGAAATATTTGGCAGCTAATGTGACTGAATCAAATAATTCATGTAATGTTCTATTCATTCTGGCAAATCTCATTTGTCTTGGTTGTGAGTGGCAGCCATCTAGAACTGTGCCCCAGGTTCCTAAGGCCATCCTTCCACCAGGCACTACTCTGCTTTTTCTTTTTTTTTTTTTTCTTTTATATCCATGTTCTAGTAAAGAGATAATCTGCTTCCACTCAAAATATTCTATTTTTGCCAAAGTGTGTGGGGGAACAGTGTAGTAGCTACCTTGTCTGGCCAAGTGTTGATTAGCAGCCAAGACCTCTGAATCTGAGCCCCAGGAAAGTGGTGTAGTATGATATGAAAATGGTCACTGGGTAGGGGAGCTGGTTAACTTCATAGCCTTTGGCAAATCTCAGCACTCTCTGAACTTTGGTATAAAGAGCAGTGGCTGCACATTATTTCAAATGAAATCTTACCACCACTTCTGGCCAATGATTAACGCTAATGAAGGCTGCTCTGGCAGTAGGGCTGGGGTTTGGTTTGGATCCTTTGCACTTGGCCTCACTCTTCCCACTTCACCAGTGCCAAGGGAACACTTCTTGAAACCAGGCTCGGCAGGACGCCATTTGAAAACCGGGCCAGATCACCTCAAAAATCTCTGCCACTCAAAGTGTCTTTGATGGTATTGGCTGTGATTTGCATTCCAGAACATTAAGTGGAAATGATTACTCCAACTTTAATGTTTACCACTGTGCCTACACCATGACAATATCACATAATTCCTATTCTTATTAACTCATCTCTCGATCCCTGTGTAATATGACTGAACAAATACTTATTAAAAGAATAATAATGTTATGTTTTAATAACATTTGAAAGTTTTTAAAAACTTTTTCCTTCATCTTATCTAACCCTCATTACAACATGCAAACTCAGGATGTAGTTGACTCCCATCTCTGACAGCTGCAAAAACTAGAATTAAAAGAATTTAAGTGACCTGAATAAAATCACAAGGAGAGAATTTTGTTTTTGTTATTGCTATTGTTGTTGGCTTGTGGTGGTGATAACCTGCCTCATTTTACAAAGGATTTGCAATAATTTAGAGGAAATTATCTTTCAACACCTTATAATACCTTTACAATATCCTTCCTTTCTACCTTACAATAAAAAACAAATAGGTAAATAATTAGATATCAGAACTATTAAAAATTAAAAATTGCTACTTCAAAAAACTAAAAATGGAATAGCCTTTTGACCCAGCAATCCTGCTGCTAGGACTATACCCTAAGAATCCCAAATCACCAGTTGAAAAGAACCTATGCATCCCTATGTTCATAGCAATGCTATTTACAATAGCCAAGTGTTGGAAATAGCCTAAGGGCCCATATGTAGATGAGTGGATTAAAAAACTGTGGTACATTTACACAATGGAATACTATGCAGCAGAAAGAAAGAAGAAAATCCTACCTTTCACTACAGCATGGATGGAACCAGAGAGTATTATGCTAAGTGAAATAAGCTAATCAGTGAAAGGCAAATAGCATATGATCTTGCCTATAAGAGGAACCTAATAAACAAAATAAACTGACAAATAAAATAGAACCACAGGCATGGAAACATGGAACAAACTGAAAGTGACAGAGGGGAAGAGGGAGGGGTAATGGTGGAAAGAAGGGGAAGGGACTAGACAAAGGACACGTATGAATGACCCACAGACATGGACAACAGTGTGGGAACTGACTGTGGAAATGGGGTTAGGATGATGGAAGGAGGGCAAAGGGGAAGAATTGGGACAACTGCAATAGAATAACAATAAAAAAATGATTAAAATAGTTAAAAATCACAGTAGGAGATCAAGGCAAGCAATGAGGAAAGAGAAAAATACACCTGTTATCAACCACGTTACTTATGAGGAAGAGAAAGAATTCCAGCCAGGCTCTTCCTTCCCCCTTGTGCAGGGCTTGTTCCGGTCCACTATCCCTGCCTTTCATGCTCTGTGCTCTGCTCAGTGCAGCTGGGAATAAAGAGATGAGAAAATCTGTTCTAGCCTAATGAGGATGCATGTGACTGGATGGTTGGGCCTCTACTCCTTGGGAACAGACATGAAATGGTCCTATTTTTCCTAATAACTAACATCCAGTTCTGCTTCCTCAACCCTCCTGCATTGCTGGGTCATCAGTCCTCTTAATAAAATCTCAGTTCAGTTCCATTAACTTTTCTTCTCTTTTGGGTATTAGAATAGTCTTATGCTGGCCCTCCAGAACTCAGTCCTTTTCTTAAAATCTAGACCTCACACATGATTCATACCATGGCCTCCTCCTCCCCCAAGGGCAGGCGGGACAGAAGTCTCCCCAGCCCAGGCAGGTGAGGGGGAATCTCTCACACCTCCTCTCCCTCTGACTGAGCCTGCTGCTCTGAACCAGCTCCCAACCTTGACAGTATTCAGCAAGGCTGCTGTGCTTTTCCTGGGTGCCATTGCTTCTCTCTCTCTCTCTCTCTCTCTCTCTCTCTCCCTGACCAGTCAAAGCTTCTTCTATATGAAAGATCTCCAATTTCTGGATCACCCCTGAGGCTCACTTGCTCATTCTTTGAAGAGCACATGCAGACCTCCCACTGCACATCCTCCTGAAGTAGTTTGTAGCTTCAGAGTTACCTCTTCCTTGTGTCTCTCATGACTCCACAAATAGCCCATTCTGCACCCTTTTGCTGCTTAGATTCCCTTGCCCAGCAGGCAGCCCACTAGGGCACTTGGGGTGGAGTTCATACCAGCCAGGATGCTGAAGCCCAGGCAGCTTCAGCACTGCAGGCTTGACCCAGGGGAAATGCAGGTTGCTATGCACTTGGCCTCGCTGGTGCCCCTTTCATGGCTCCACCAGCTCTCTCCTGACTCTCTCTCTTCATTCTAGAACCATTAGGGGTTTCTACTAGTTTGTTAACATGGCAATTTTCAGGCAAGAAACAGTCACCAGCGTCCAACTCAAGGGAAGAGAAAGACAGTTCAGGCACTAGAAGTATTGATGGAGGGGTCAGGAGATGAGATCCTATTTTGAAACGGTGCTCTCCCTACAGCCAACTTCCCCCTCCCTCCTCAGGCCTCCTCCCTCAACAAGAACAGATAGACAGGGGAGAGGAGGGTGGAGACTGTTTGCCTCAAGGAGAGCCTCTGGAAGCACTTTCAGGAAATGCCTGGTCCAAAAAGTCTGAAAGTTCTGTTGGGTACCTGGTACAATTCCTGAGAACTGGGAAAAGGTCAATGACAAAGAAGCTTCATCCTGTAAGAAATGCCTGGAAGTAAATAGTAAAATTACCTAGAAACATGAAAGTGTGAGAAATTAAACTCAAATTTGAAAACCTTCAGCCAAAGGTAATTTTGGTCTTAATATTAGTGGCAGGGCCTGGGCTAGGTGGGGTGAGTGAGGCTTTTGCCTCAGGCACAAAATTTAAGGTAGTGCCAAAACACTCAAAAGCAAGTTAAGTAATATTTTCGCATGATATTTTTTTATAAATCAAAATTAATGCAACAAATCCAAAATGAACAAAATGTCAGAATTTAAAATAAAGAAGTACTAATAAAATTGAGTTTTCCCTATGTCTGAGGCTCCAATATGGCCCAGCCTGACACTGGTTAAGAGGTGCAGCTGTTACAATACAGTGAATGGGGATGCGGTAGCTCTGGGCCCAAACGGCAGCTCACCTCTGTGACAAGTGGGAGAAGAATTGAAAACACAGGCTGAAGTGGGTGAGACAATGCCTTAAAGGCTATATCTAAAGAATAGGGGGTTATGCAATGTCAGAGGACAGAGATGCTTGTGAAAGTTCTTGGATGATCTCTAAATATCTAGGGTTTTCTATTCTCCACTACCTTGTCCAGGATTCCATCTCTACCATCTGCAACAGCCTGTTCCAGAACTTGCCTGACAGAGACCAAAGCAAACATCTTTTGTCGCATACCCTGGACCTATATATTTCTGGATTGATTCTGTTTTCTGTGTCTGAGCAGGTACCATAGATGGTAAGTTTTCAACACTTACATTTTTAAAAAACAAATAAAGAAGAGGTGAGGTTACCAGGGCATAAGAGTTTGGAAAATGGATCCTCACACAGCTAGCACTCCAACTTCTTTGAGAATGCAGACCTGGGCAGCTAGGCGCTGGAGGCTGACCTTTTCCTGCCCTCTGTTGTTATGAGTGATGCTGGCGGGAACTGGAAACCAAAAGGAAGCCACTTGTCCTTTTTCCTAACTCCCAGACTCCCTTCTGCGCCCTCATTGGCAGAACCTAACCAGAAGCCAGCCGACAGGGACATCTGGGAAAGGTGATTTTCAGACCTTAGCTGCAGCATCACTCAGCGGAGTAGAGTATAGAATATTCAGCTTGGAGCTGGGAGACAGTAGGTGGAGAAGTAGCACATAGGAAGAAAAGGACAGCGCAGCAGGTATGGTTAAATCATATATGACTCTGGGAGAGAGGGAAGAGCATATAACAAGTTTACGAGACTGGGAAGGGAGACAGAATTCACATTGGAGAGAATCTCAAATGCCTTATTAAAGAGTTTTCATTCCTTAGTCATTGGAGAATCACAGAAGATTTTTTCTTATTGTTAAAAATAACATGCCTGGGCCATGTTTAAATAGGATATACACCTGTATTGGCCATCACCTTGGGATATGCCACTTGAGGTGTCCTGGCAAGTGGTTTCCACAGCTTCATTCTCTTTGTCAGCTACAATTTTGTGATAAGAGGTGCTGGATGGATGGGGAGTGGGAGTGATGACATGTTCTGTCCCCATATTCCCTGGGGCGGAAGGAAGGGTGAGGAATAGTCATAGCATCACAGAGAAACTCCAGGTTTAATCCCCCAGGATGGGAATGCGTGGAAGGACATAGAACTGGGCAGTTGATTTACTGAAGGATTCTGGCTTTTTTATAAAAAAGTTAAAGTATATGGTGTCAGACAAAATTATATACTCAACTTTTTACTAGTACTGTTGTCTCTACCATAAATGTTTGTAAAAGAAAAATAAAAAAAAATTTTTGAAGACATATCTGCTATGTACCTTCAAATCCCTAGAACTTTAGCTCTTAAAAATAAAAATGACTTCAAGCAAGATCAAATCATTTATTTCTTGTATCCACAGTCAATCATTTAGAATGTTTTCTTTATATTCTTTATATCAAATTCATGGACTGACCTTGCAAAAATGATATGCTTTTATTTTAAAGGGAATATTTCTCTATGTGTAACTATTTTTCTCTTCTCTTTCTGCTTGAGAAAGTGTGAGTCACTCTCTGTTCCCTGTCTTATATGCACATGGAAGAAGATTGCAAATTTTCAATACAACAAGGGTCACCAAATTTATTGGGATCTTTGCATTTTCACTCAATGAAATTGCCTCTCCCCTCAAATGAGACAACTTTCCACTAGGATAACAGATGAAAAAGATAAAATACATAATAGTAAAGTGCAGTTTTCTGAATGGGAACTTTCCGTTATCCCAGTTTATTAGAGTCAAGATAATTATTATTCATGGCCATAAAATAGTTAATCAGGGAAACTGTGTCCTCTAATTAACTTGAAAAACATCCATGTTATGGGGCAGCCCCTTGGTGTTCTACGGTGACTTTGTTAGAGAAGGAGAGAGAGGGCTGTGGAATCAGGAAGGAAGGATTGTCTGTCCTGCTGGAGGCCGTGCACCGTTTATCATGCTGCCTGGGCTGTCACATCAGTGGGAGCACCCTGGAGAGCCCTGGCCAGGAGATTGAGGGTTAGCACCAATTTACAGCAACACAAATGCATTGAACAGGAAAGAGATAGCTCCTAATCTCTTCAATTTTCTTACATTACCCTGAAGGCCAGAGAATTAAATGAAACAGTAGCTGGTGACAACTTTAGAGGGTCCTGAGTGGATGACAGAAAAAGTATTAAAATAGCTCAATAGTTTTATTGTATATATGTGTTAATCTTGCCCCTGAAAGAGGAACAAAAGTAGAAAATGCTGCCTTTTTGGTTATACCTAGTCCTCAGTGGGAAAATGATACACTCATTCTGTTTGCCTGTCAGAGATTCGGATGCAGGCAGCAACAGGAAAAATGGAAAACACGAAACCTAAGGAGGCAACCTAAAGACTCTGCACCATCCACATTACCTGCATAAGATGGCTCACGATTTGGTATGACTTTATAACTTGTAGAGAATCCATTACTCTGCTTTTGCCAGCAGGGTAGGCCAGGAAAGTTTCTTTTTAAAAATTAAAATTAACCCCTGTTCTCATAGGGTAAAGCCACCTCTGACTATGTACAGGTTCTATGTATATACATGGTTAGTTTGGGTAGGATTCAAACATCCAAGCCATTCCAGGACCTTGGATTACAGAAATTTAGCAGGTATGTAGCCAATCTGGCCCTACTAGGCAGGCCTTCTCAGAATCATATTCCATTTTCTAACTTACTAAATTGTTGAATACCTACTAAGTTCCAGCAACTGAATCAAGTACTAGCTATACAATATTCTGTACATTGTTGTTCCTGTCCTTAAGAGTAATTTCTTAAAAAGCAGTGATATAAGAAGCAGTTAAGAGCTTCAGATTGGGGTTCAAATAATCCATTTTAAATCCTGATATAGACACTTATCAGCAGTATATATTTGGGCAAGTTATCTTTGCTATACTTGTATCCTTTTCTGAAAAATTGGGGGTGATAATAATATCTGGCCCCGATGCTATTATAGAGATTAAGTGTGAGGAAATGTATGGTAAGCATTGGGTAAATGTTCACTTTCACTAGCTATTAATGTAATATGTTAAAACTTATGGGAAAACAGATGAGAAAGCATCCAATTCAGTGAGAAAGGGAGAGCTGAAACAAGGAGATGTGATATTTGATGTGTTTTCAAATGTGAATAAAATTTGCCCGCCCAAAGTGATGATCTTAAGAGACTGAATACATCAGTTCAACTCAACCGAAGCAGCCAAGCAGCGCTCTCCCTGGGTTCGAGCATGGAGAGCAGAGGTCAAAATCAGAGTGAAAATGAGAGCCTCTCTGCCTATTGTAGAAGTGTCACTTCATGCAAAGAGAAGATTACTGTTCTATGACCACAGGTCATACCCTCAAGCCCTGTTTAATAGACAATCATGATCAGTGAGCTGTTTGAGGGTTAATATGGTAGGTTAAACCTATGCACAGTTCAGCATAATAAAAATTGCTAAAAATCACAAATATTAGCCTTCAACAATACTTGGAAGATATCAAAGTAATATATCAGAATACTTACTCTATTTTTATTTAAAACTAAGATCATAGAAAAATTTTAAGTTGAAACACACACCATTCAATTTATTCAATAAATATTTCTTGAATAGTTGGTATGTACCAGGAACTATGTCAAGTCTGTAGATACAAAATAAAAACAATGTAATCCAAGATCTACAATTTTTTTTTAAAGGAAAAGTTTATAGACTTGTGCTAATTCAAGCTAGTGATAGTAAGTTTACAATGCAGCCAAGTACCATTACAATTTATAAATACCCCAAAAAGAATGGGCACACTTTCTAACAATGCATGTAAACAATGAAAGAAATTGATCAAGGAAAGAACTGTTATATTTAATAACACAATAATAACAAACTTCACTGAATTATTAAAAAGAGGTCAATAATAAAAATTAACAATACAAATACAAATAGATTATAAAGGATTAATATCCACTATTAATGAGACATGCTTTCATATTAATGAGACCCTGTTAAAGTAAAAGGACAGAAGAAACACCTAAACCTTAAAAAATACTGTGTGAAAAAGATGAGCCTCACTGGTAATCAAATAAATGCAAATTAAAATGAGACAATATCTTTGGCTACCAAATTGGCAAAAGAAAATAAAGGGTAATCCCATATACTGATGAGGATGTGGTAAGATAGATGTTTTCATGCACTGCCAGTTGTCAGTAAATTGTAATGACCTTTCAGGAAAATAATTTAGCAAAACATATTGAGAATCTGAAAACCAGTCCTACCCTCTGGTACTATAACTTTATTATTAAGAGATATCATGAGAAATTACTGAGAAATTTGGGCAATGATTTATGTACAAAAATATCTCAACATTTTTAAATAAAAATGATAATAACACAGGTATCCCCAGCAGTAAAACAATTCAATAAATTCTGGTATATCTCCTGCTGAGGTACAACACACCCTCTGAAATTGCTGTTTTAATGAGGTAAATGTGAGGAGGGTTCGCAATATAATATTTTAAAGGAAGAAAGACAAATAAATGGAGATTTAGTCAGCAAAACAGTCAAGAAAAAGAAAGTACTACTATTGTCTAGAGATGCATTGAAAATAAAAAATAATCTAAGAAATTATGATCTTTTGTCTGTATGCTAGTTTATTTTATTTTATTTATTTATTTTTTTGTTGGATGTATTGGGGTATCATTGGTTAATAAAATTATATAGGTTTTAGGTGTGCAAGTCCATAACACATCATCTGTATATTATATTGTGTGTTCACCACCGCAGGTCAAGTCTCCTTCCATCCCCAGGTATCCCCTCTTTATCTCTCCTCATCCCCCTTTCCCTCTGGTAGTCACCATAACATTTTCTGTGTCTATGAGTTTTACTATTTTCTTTATCCCTTCACCTTTCTTAACCCTTCCCTCTGACAGATGTTCAGTCTGTTCTCTATGAGTCTGTTTCTATTTTATTAGTTTATTTTGTTCCTTAGATTCCATATATAAGTGAAGTCATATGGCACTTGTCTTTCACTGACTGGGATATTTTACTTAGCATAATACTCTCCAGGTGCATCCATGCTGTCAAAGAAAGTAAGATTTCCTTCTTTTTTACAGTCAAGTATCATTCCATAGTGTAAATGTATCACAGCATTTTTATAAATTTAAGAAGAGGTAAGGCTCCTAAACTCATCTTACAATGCTAACATTATTTTTATTCCGAAATTAGATAAAAACACTTAAAAGAAAGAATGATAGGCCAATGTCCCTAATGAACAAAAATGCTAAAATCCTTGACAAATTATTAGCAAACCAGACCCAGCAATGCATTAAAAGGATCATACACCATGATTAAGTGGGATTTATTCCAGGCATGCAAGGTTGGTACAATATCCACAAATCAATAAATGTGATACACCACATAAACAAAATGATGGGTAAAAATCACATGATTGTATCGATAGATACAGAAAAAGCATTTGAAAAATCCAGCAACCATTTATAATAAAAACTCTCAGCAAAATGAGAATAGAGAAAATATACCTCAATGTAATAAAGACCATATATGACAAACCCACAGTCAACATCATACTCAATGGGCAATAACTAAAAGCATTTCCCTTAAGGTCAGGAGCGAGACAGGGATGTCCGATTTTACCACTCTTATTCAACATAGTACTTCAAGTCCCAGCCACAGTGATCAAAGAAGAAGAAATAAAAGGCATACAAATTGGAAAGGAAGAAATAAAACTGTCTTTATTTGCAGATGACATGATACTGTTTATAAAGAACCCTAAAGATTATAGACACACACACACACACAGAAATAACTAGAACTGATCATTGAATTCAGTAAAGTAGCAGGATACAAAATAAATATCCAGAAATCAGTTGAATTTTTATACACCAATAATGAACTATCAGGAAGGGAAACTATAAAAACAATCCCATTCACATTGCTTCAAAAACCAAACTATGAATAAATTTAGCCAAGGATGTAAAAGACCTGTACTTGGAAAATTATAAGACACTGAAGAAAGAAACTGAAGACGATACAAATAAGTGAAGCATATACCATGTTCATGGGTAGGAAGAATTAACATCATTAAAATGTCCATACTATCCAAAGCAATCTATAGATTCACTACAATTCCTATCAGGATGCAAATGATGTATTTCATAGAACTAGATCAAATATTCCAATAATTTATATGGAACCATAGACACACACACACACACACACAAAGCAATCTTGAGAAAGAAGAACAGGTTGGAAGAATCACGCTACCTGACATCAAACTGTATTACAAGGCCATAGTAATCAGAACAGCATGGTACTGGCATAAAAACAGATCTATAGGTAAATGGAACAAAATTTAAATCCTAGAAGTAAACCCATGCTTTTATGGCCAATTAATATTTGACAAAGGAGGCAAGAACATACAATGTGTTAAATATAGTCTATTCAATAAATGAAGTTGTTAAAATTGGACAGATACATGCAAAAATATGAAACTAGACCTCCTTTTTACACTATACACAAGAATAAACTCAAAATGGGTTAAAGACTTAAATGTAAGACTTAAAATCATAAAACTCCTAGAAGAAAGCATAGGCAGTAAAACCTCAGACATTTTTCATAGCAATATTTCCTCTGATATATCCATCTCCTCAGGAAAGGGAAACAAAAGCAAAAATAAACAAATGAGCCTACATCAAACTAAAGTTTTTGCACAGCAAAGGAAACCATAAACAAAATGAAAAGACAGCCCACTGAATGGGAGAACATATTCGCCAATGATACATCTGACAAGGGGTTAATTTCCAGAATTTATAAAGAACTCAGGCACCTTAACAGCAACCTGAATAGACACTTCTCCAAAGAGAACATACAGATGGCCAGTATACATATGAAAAGATGCTCAACATCACTAATCATCAGAGAAATGCAAATTAAAAGAAATTATTTTATTAATTAATAAGAACATTTAGCAAGATTCTTGGATATAAAATCAATATATAAATACCAAAAGCATTTTCATTTTCAAGTAATAAATATGTAGAAAAAGTAATTTTAAAAGAGATGCCATTTGCAATAGCAATAAAAATAATATACAGAAGAATAAATCCTATAAATTATGTGTAAGAACTTTGAGGAGAAAGTTAGAAAATACATAGTGAATACATTAAAGGGAGTGATAAACCTTGTTTATATACAGTAAGATTTACTATTGTAGAGATGTCAGCATTCCCCAAACTGATTCATGAATTTAGTTAAGTTTGCATTAAAATCCCACCAGAAATTTGACAAACCAATTCAAAAGTTTATGTGTAAAAACAAATGGACAAGAATAACAAAGACATTCTTGAAATAGAAAATACCTGGTGTGGAAGAGCAGTGGAAAAGTAAAAATTTTGAATAAGTGATCCTGGGGTAGTTGGGTATAATAATGTAATATTGAATTGAATCTATACCTCATTCCATATATAAAAATCAATGCCCAAAGCAATCTATAGATTCACTACAATAGTAAAATGTGAATATCAAAACTTTAAATCCTTTAGAATAAAAATAGGAACATGTTTATATCATCAAGCCAGGAAAAGATTCCTTGAACAATACATATAAAAGTACAAGCCATAATGGGAAAAATTTATATATTCAGCTACATTAAATTTTAAAACTACTGTTTATCAAATGATGCCATTAAAAAAATTTTTTTAAATTCACAAGCTGGATTTGAAAAAAATGCTTTTAACACACATAGCTGGCAAATAATTAATTTCTAGAATCTATAATAATCTATTAAAATGTAATTAAAAAAAAGAACCCCAATAGAAAAATGACTAAAGGACATGAATAGGCAATTCATAGACTAGAAAATGAATGGCCACAGAAGTATAAGATATCCAACCTCAGAAGTAATCATGGAAATGAAAATTAATCAGATCAATTTTTAGGCACTCAGTGTGGCAAAAAATTTAAAGACTGATGATATCAAATTTTGCTGAGGATGTGGAGCAAGAGAAATTCATCCTGCTGGTATGACTGTGAATTGATAAAATTAAAAATGTGATTGAAATCATTACAGGCTTACCTCAGAGATAGTGTGGGTTTGGTTCCAGGCCACTGCAATAAGGTATCACAATAAAGCAAGTTACACAAACATTTTGGTTTTTCAGTGCATATAAAAGTTATGTTTACGCTATACCATAGTCCAGTAAGTATGACATAACATTATGTCTAAAAGAACAATGTACATATCTTAATTTAAAAATAGTTTATTGCTAAAACAAATGTTCCGCATCATCTGAGCCTTCAGGGAGCTGTAATCTTATTGCTGGTGGAGGGTCGTGCCTTTGTGTTGATGGCTGCTGGTGGGACAGAGTGGAGTGGTAAATGGTGATGGTTGTGTTTGCCACATTGATTGGCTCTTCCTTTCAGAAATAATTTTTCTGTTGCATGCAATGCTGTTTGATAGTATTTTACCCATAGTAGAATTTTCAAAATTGGAGTCACCCTTCTCAAACATTGCCATTGCTTTATCAACTAAGTTTATGGAATATTTTGACTTCCTTTTTTTTTGTTATTTCAACAATGTTCAGAGCATCTCCACAGCGTCTCAAGAAACCTCTTTCTTTGATCATCCATAAGAAGCAATTCCTTTTTCCTTAAAGTTTTGTCATGAGACTGCAGCAACTCAGTCACAACTTCAGGCCCCATTTCTAATTTTAATTTTCTTGCTATTTCCACCACATGTGCAGTTTCTTCCTCCACTGAAGTCCTGAACACCTCCCCGTACCCCCAAAGTTATCCATGAGGATTGGTGTCAACTCCTTCCAAACTTCTCTTAATGTTGACATTTTTACCTCTTCCTCTGAATCACAAATGTTCTTAATGGCATATAAAATGGTGAATCTTTTCCAGAAGGGTTTCAGTTTATCCGGATCCATCATATGAATTACTATCTATGGCAGCTATATAGTTTTATAAAATATATTTCTTAAGTAATAAGACTTGAAAGTCAAAATTACTCCTTGCTACATGGGCTGCAGAATGGATGTTGTTTTAGCATGCATGAAAACAGCCATGATCTTGTACATTTCCATCAGAGTTCTTGGGTGACTAGGCGTGTTGTCAATAAGCAGTAATATTTCAAGAAAAATCTTTCTTCTGAGTAGTATACCTCAAGTGGAGACCGTTGAGAATTAAAATATTTGGTAAACAATATTATAAACTACATGTAGTCATCATCCTTTTAGAAACACAAATCCATTGACTTCTGATATCTAGTTTATGTGAAGTTGCTGATCAATTTGTCTGTTTTTTGTAGGTCTTTTATCACAACAGTATTAAATCTAGATATCTACATTTTATTGTAATGTAGCTAGATGTGGATTTATTATTATTTATCTAGTTCAGTACTTGGTATAAATTTTCAATCTGAGGACTAATTTTTTTCAATAATTGAAAATTTTCAGTTATTTCTTTTTGAATACTATTTTACTTCCACTCCCTATTATCCACTGCTGGGTCTCTTATAATAAATATTTTAAAACTGATTGCTCCATCCTCATTTTACTTTAATTCACTTTTGTATTTTTTATCCTTTTGTCTTTCTGAAATTTGCTCTGGATGATTTATTGTCATGTAGAAATCCATTAATTCTTTCTTTGATTTCAAGTTTATTATTATTTCCATATATTTAAATTTAAATTACTACATTTTTATATCAGTGATTGCCACTATATATTTCTCTATTCTGAATTAATAATATTTTATTTTGTTCTGTCTTATGGATTATTAATTTTTTATCTTTTTTAGAATCTAAGTTTACAGATTTGAAAGTCACTATCAGATCGCTCTATTATTTGGACTGTTTATGGCATGAACTTTTTTCAGTTATTACATCGATTGTCTTCAGTTTTAGGGTTACTTTTCCTCATGCATTTTGACATTTTATTTAGTGAGTAACTTTGAATGAGAGTTTTGTCTTATCCCTCCAAGTCTCACAATTTTAAAGATGCCTTTACTGAGCCTCTGGAGCCAACAGTGTGCAATTGTATCTTACACTGGCATATTGGGAGGTCTGTCATCTATTGGCAATAAAGATATTCTGGCCATTGACCCAGCAGCAGGATTGGCACAGTTCCTCATTATGTCATCACTTTGCTCCCTTTGACCACATCAATTTTGTCACTGAATAAAAGCTATATCCCTGGGTAGTAGTCGCAGCTTTTATTGTTCTTCTTTGTCTATTGCATGCTGAGGCCACAATTCCTGTTTCCAGCTATAGGTGCAGGACACTTCTTGTCTACCTGCCCTGAAGTAGTTTAACTTGTGGTTGTCTCTGTCTGTGTGGGATCCTGCAGCCTAATAACCTGCGGCTTCAGTCCCCATATGCTTCTGTCACATTTCTCTTCCACAAGATTTCCATTACATACTTCAATCTGTTTTTTTCATTTGTTTATTTTTTTAATTGGGGGTGGATGAACACTTGAAGCAGGAGCTCATCCTGCCATTTTCACTGGATATGTAGAAAGAGTTGACAAGTAGAAAAAATATATATATTACCCTCTGAGAGAATGGGTAAACAGCATGACAGTTTGACTTATGAGAAGTGCTAAAAGGTTTTATTTGTATCAGAGAGAACAACTCTGATCTAACTAAATGAAGCTTTTACTGAAAAAATGGTCAATATTAACAAACACGACTAATAAGTGAAAGTTGCCAGAATTCTGCCAAGAACAAAACAATTGATGTATATGTCATGACTATCCTGAGTTCACGAAGAAATTACAACCTGATTGAAAGGACTGAGTAAAGTACACATTTCAAAATAAATGTTTCTTATTTGTTTTGTAAATTTATTCTAATGTCATATAGATTAATAATTATTACTACTTGTATAACATACTCAAACCCTGGCTGGTTTAGCTCAGTGGATTGAGCGTCGGCCTGCGAGCTAAGTGTCGCTGGTTCGATCTTCCAGTCAGGGTACAGCAGAGAAGGAAAACTCTGACTCCAAAAAACCTCCGCTGCCTTGCGGCATACCTCTTCAGGGGAAAGGCTAAGGGAGTAAACCCCGACAGAAAATCCGGAGCCGGAGTCCCTAAGGCGGTTTGACGTTGTAGTCAACACCGGCAACTCCTGTGGCGCACCTGAACCCAAGCTGTATCGACTCCGTCTTTCCCTTGGACCCTTCAGCTGCGAAGAGAGGGGGGGTCTGCTGCATGGGCAACAGCAGACCCTCCATATCACCCTGCCCAGGCTCTGTAGCTTCATCGCAAGATGTCGATTCAACATGGGAGGAGACAGATACCGTGTCACTCCCGAGTCGGACTGCACAGCCATTCTCGGCGGTGCAGATAGACTCTTAAGAAGCTACACCATCGTCTCTCGAGACGGACGGCTGCCGACGACGATAACATACTCAAAATGTTGTTTTGGTGTAAACAGGGAATAGCTAAAATCTTAAAGTATCTCCATAGACTCAATTTATGCATTACTGACTCCATTATGTTACTGATTCAAAATGATGGTATCTTAGCAAATTTAACAAAAAGTATTTGATTAGACTGATAAATCTTGCTTAAATATTGAAATTCCTAATTAAGAATTACTTTTACACTAAGACAATAGGGATAGTTGATTAACATTAACTTTGGTAAATGATGCCTCTAGAAAATGTAACTTATCATCAAAAAATGAATTATTTTAAATTCTTAACAAAGATGTTCCCAATTTTATCCAAATCCATCTTCTCTCTTAAGAAGAAACCTTTTTCTTTTTTCTCTAGGTTTGTGATACTGTGTTAGAAGGACATTTTATAAGGAGCACATTATATTATCCTTTGAGGTATCAGGTATTCAACCTGGATTAAACAGTCCTGAACCCTCATCTTAATTTCTTCTCGTACATTCAGATATGTCCCACACCAGTTAAGAGACAACTTTAAAAGGTGCTGCTGCTGCTACTGGTGGTTTTAGTTCAGCTGTTTCAGTTTGGTGGCAGCATACTAAATTAACTCTGAATCAAGACAGTAAAATGAATTATCACTATACCCCTAAGCCACATTTAACTATAGCAAGCACCAGCACTGGAAATAAATTATTTTTTTCTGTCCCACAAAAATCTTAGTGACCAGCAGTGCCAAATTTTAAAACTAAACCTTAAAAACGCTTTCCTTTTAGAGACAAACATATGTCCAACTGACCTGTACTTTTTTATTTTACTGCCATTTGTGGCACCTTGCATCCATTAATCAGTTTAAGAACCTTTTTTCTATGTTCCTAGAGAAAGTGTAATATGAATGCATTTACAGGAGTAGGATGATTAAGAGCTTAAGTGTTTTTGACCTTACTGCCAGTGTGGGCTGCAACTTCTGGGAGTGACCTAACCTTTCAAGAGGAACACACTTTCAGTTCTGCTTCTTTACTTTCCTGATTTACCAGTGGGCTCATTTTAGCCAGAGCTACTCAGCTTTCCTTTATGAAAAGTGGATTCTAATTCGCACACATCTTTTAATCTCAAAGATGGGAGTGGAAGAGATACAAATGAGTGAGGCAGAGTAAAAACGGACAATGAACACGTAAGTCAATAAAGGAAATGAGAACATCAGCATCAGCAACAGATTCTTGCTTAAGATTCAGCTACATGTTGTTCTGATATTTCAGTCATGAACCCATAGTCTGGAAGGTTGTCTGAATTTCTTGGGAGTGGTCGAATAGTACCATATTTTACATTTCTTCACTTCACAAATACCTTCATCACTGCTCTATTTCTACTTTTCCTATATCTTGTTATGGCATTTTGTGTGAATTTATTCTCAAACAACTGACTTCTTATATTATGTGTTTAGTATGGTCATCCAAAGTGCAAGGACACAGATTGGACTTACAGTTATACTTTGGCCTTTGTATTAATATAAATAAGAACATGATTATACTATAAAATTTACTATTTTATACTTTAACATTATAAATTATGAAATTTATAAGGCTAAAGAAAATATTTAGAAGGGGCTTACATTATAAATGGAAGATCTAGACTAGCTCTTAACTTTTGATTTTAAAAAAATCAGCTACAATCTATTGTGAAACAGGAGTCAGTTGCTCCCCTCATGTTAACCTACCACTGGCCAGCTCAACTATCAGTTCCAGATATAATCATTTTAGTTTTATCAAAAGTCCTATTACCAGGTTTTCAGACATAGCCTAAGATCATCTGTTTACAGCTGTCATATTGTAGTAAATGTCATGCTCATTTTCAAAAATGACAGAATCATTCAGATGACATCTTCTTACCTGAAAGATAACTTATCAAAGTTGTTTCTGAAACAATCAATTTATCTTTAGCTTCAACCTCATAGCTTCAGTAGAAATGCCCTTTTAGGTAGGAAATACCATGGCATTTGATCCAGCCACAAAGGCATCATATGTGAATTTACTTCAAAAGAAAGAAATGATTAAATACTTCCTTTACCAGAAGAGTAGAATTGAATTACTGCTCCCAAAAATAAAATTATGATTGATGAACTAATTAGCCTCCAAGATTTCCTTACAGAGAGATGAGAGAAGGGATGAAAAATTCACACACACTACCCACAAGAATAACTAAGTACTCACAGCAAATGAGCTAAGGGATGTGGGTAATGTTAAAATGAATAATTTGACAATATAAACTGTCATTGGAGGGTCTATCATTAAATTGTCATTAAAACAACCTCCTGTTATTGAGCAATATTTTTAGGAAAAAATAAATATTGCCAATCACATGAAAAAATAGAATTATCCTTTGTAAATCTCAAGACACAGTCTCAAGAGAGGTTTGTTATAATATTAGTTTTAGATAAAGAGGGCAACAAAAAGCACACTCTACTATAGCAGTTATTAGACAAACTGTTTAAAAGCCACAGTTACAGACAATCCTGTTTCTCCTAGAACAAAAGAGACCCTTAAAAGTCGACTATTTGTGGAAAACTATTTTTTCATTTAACAATTACAAACGAGTATTCTTAGAGTTTGAGGGCCCTGCTTAAATATTATTGATTATGATAGAATTCTCTCTAAATTGACTAATTTTCAGAGGGGAATGTGAACTAAAACCAGACCATTAGTAGTTTGACTGGGAGAAGGTGAGAAATTAAAGCCAATCTACCACTCCAAGTATCAATTTGATCAATAACTTCAATATTATCTATCAAGCATTATGCCATGCCAAAGATAAGAAAAATTAAAACATATTTTCTATTTTCATTTGCACATATTGCATCTATCTTTATCCAAAATTAAGCATCAGAAGTAAGAAAAGCAACAATTGTGAATCAACAGCTGATTTTTGTGCATTAGCTATGACAATGGAAACAGATATAAACTCTAAAAGTGACAAAGGGAAAATGATCCCAAAGAGAAATGTGAAACATCACGAGCCAGTATAATTACCACCTAATGCAGACTCCAAACAACTTACACACCACCTTCTGCAACAGACTCAAGCCAAACACCAGGTAACCTTCATGGAGGCTTCCGTTGATTTCAGTCTTCAAATCCTCATCTTCAATCTCCACTAAGTCCTGATGGTGCCACAAAATTACATTCCTTGTTGGTCAGCTTCTCTCCGTTTCCATGTCAATCACTCTGACCAGACCACCATCATATCTCACCTGCTCTAAGGCAATAACTATTTTTTCTGAGTCCCCTCCCCACAATTTATTCTCTAAGCAGGGTGGTGAACTCCTGTAATTGATGCCTCCAAAGTTTATTTTATATATATATAATAAACTCCTTAAGTTGGCTCATAAGACTCCACACAGTCTGGCCCCTTCCCACCACTTAAGTTATGTTCCATACTTCCCCCCCCTCTCTTGTTCTACTGTTAGCCCACCAATGGTACTAGCCTCCTTCCCAGTCCTTAGGGACTTAGCCTTTATTGTTCTCTTTCTCTGGAAGACTCACAAGCCAGCTCCTCATTGGTAAAGAATTCAAACCTTAACTCTCCAGAGAAACTGTCTTGAACTACTCTTCCAAATAGCCTTTTGGATTACTCTTTAGCACATATTTCACTAGTAATTGTTTACTTGCTCTTCTCTAGTCATTAAAAATGTGAGTTCATAAATAAAGATAACTTATTTTATTCAAATTTTGAGATTTCAGTTTAATTCATTTATTCATTCTACAAAAAATTGATCTCCTATTTTTCAAGCACTATTCTAGGCCGAGTGTGAACCATTACAGAATGTGAATCTTTGAACTTACATTATAATAGGGGAGGACAGAAAAATATGTCATAGCATTTCAATAACAAGAACAGTGAATAAAAATTTAAGCAGTATAAGAGGATAAACAAAGAAGGCAAGTGTGCAGGGAATGTATAGATACGGTTGATATCTTTGAAGACATGACTTTTGAGCAGAAACTGAATGAAGTGAGGGAAAAGCTATGGACTAATCTAGAAAAAGGCAAAGCCCCTGAAAAAGACTGTGTACTCAAGGATGAGAGGAAAAGCAAGTATAGCTGTCATGAGTGTCCTATTTACTGCCACAATCTAGAGCCTAGCCCAGGGTCTACTATACTCAGTAATATTTGTTGTATGCATAAATATTTGTTGAGTGAATGAATGAGAAAGCACTCCATAAAGACTTATTGAATAAATGAGAAATTTTGGGTGTGGTTCTTAGTGTTGCTTATCAGAAGCAGATACCTTGGGAAATCAATAATAGTTAGTACAAACTTCATATGCAAAAAAGGAACACATGTACACACAGAGGCAGTTATCTTAAGCTGGCTACCTTGATCATTTTGTACTAGGAAGTAAATTTCAAAAAATTCAAAGGATTGCAATTATATGAAGTATGTTTCTTCCTCCAATTGTAGTTAATCTAGAAATCACTAATAAAAGGTAACTAGAAAGTTCTTACATTTAAAAGTTAGGAAATATACTTTTGGGTAACCCTCAAAAAAGTCACAATTGGAGTTAAAAATAATTTGAACTGAATACTAATAAAAATAATACATTAAAAGGCTATGGAAAAATGTAGTGATAAATTGGCATGATGCAGATCCAGTTGTGTAGAAGGTAGCAAGAATAATAATGAAGGCATTTAGACAGACATTTTAGGACAAAATCTGTTAAAACAATGAGACTATTTGGTCAAGTTGGCCAGTACAGAGTCATATATGAATTTTCAACTATTGTAACAGGCCATCAATCAAATTGATAATAAAATGTATCAGATTTATTCTAAGCATTTCCAGATTAACCAGCAAAATGAGCTTCTGAGGACTGGTTATTTTTGTCTTTTGACATAATTAGTCTGATATCTGATACAGGCTGAGTTGAAGAATAATAGGAAAAAGCCACAGCATTTGGTCAAGCTTTTATGGGATAATTTAAGTAACTATTACTCAAAAATGTATTTCACAATGAATAGTGCCTTCTTTTCAGTCTTGAAAGATTTCTAGGCTTTGGGTCTCATATTGCCAACCGATACTCAAATTATCAGCCACAGTTACAAACCAGGAAGTCAGATTTTGTTAGGCTGCAGAGATAACCAAATGTCACCAAAACACAGGTATCCATTTGCTTGTTCAATAGTGATAGGCATTTTTTTCTCTTGCCTCTGCTCGTTTTTTAAACTTAATTATTTTCCTGGCATAGTTTTTTCCCTGTGCCAATGCTGGATGCCACGCCTCCCACATTTCATTTCTGCTGAAATTGTAGCTGGTGTACGAGATGCAAGTTAAGCCTCACTGACGGACCCCACTACACAGCTGCCTGATGCCTTCCTTTAGTATATCCTCCCAGTTAATGGGCAGAGTTGAGAATGTTCTCTGTCCCATTTATTTGTAGCTGTCTGATCATTATGACTGTAAATTCTTAGAAATAAAATTCTTATTGATGTATTACCTGGATTCAATAATATCAGGTACTTTCAATCCCTAATGCTTTCCTCTTATCTTTTTTAAACAACAGATAATAATCTCTGTAACATGAACTTTGCCATTTCCATTTTTTGCCATATCTCTGCCAAAGATTAACTTAAATGGTGACTAAACTTCCCATCAAACATAGAGAAGTGAGTCTCCATGATAAAGGGATCTCCTTTTTCCAGAACTGTGCTCAATTTTCTTATTCATAGGCACATTTTATCCCCTTAGAATCTTTCATATACATTTTTAGCTATAGCTCTTAAGACATTTGTGCTTTTCAAAAATTTTCTTCTGGAATTGAAAATAAGTAAGAAAACTGTTCCACGTTTCCAACATTTCTATAGGTCTGATTTCTTAGACCTTGCCTTTCCCCTTCCCTTGTACCTTCTGGAATCATCTCATGTTAAGAATATTAGTTGAACATTGCTTTGTATACATCTCATTTCATGCTCAGGCACCCTGCAACCTCCAATTCACAACGGGAAACTGAAGTGAAGAAATGTTAAATGACTTGCCCAAGATCACTCACTTATAAAAAGGTGTAGCTGTAACTTGAACTTGAATGTGGATCCTTGTGACATGAGATCGGTGAATTGAAATCATTCCCTCCTGAGCAATGCCCAAACACTTTAGGCCAGTATGTCTCTCTCACCCACCTAGTATTCTCTTGTTCTTGTTTTTATGTAACCCATGGCTTCTTTTTAAATTTTATTCCAAAAGTAATACTTTTATTCTAATTGAAAGCTATACATACAGGTGTACTTCTTTAATATTTTACATTGTATTCTTCCAGAAATACCTGGATAAGAATATACATGTTCTTTTGTAATCTGCTTTTTACTTTAATGACAGATTTTGAATACTTCCCACAGTCTTGAACCCATGTCACTTTTAATATCTTCTGTGAATCCTTCTATCTCTGGTGCTCTCACAATTTATTTAGCCAATTTCCAATTTGGGGATAATTGGTCTGTGTCCAGTTCTCTAGTATTACAAATGATATTACAACAAAAAAGTCTCTTGATTCTATATTTGTACCCATCCATAAACACTTTTGTTGGAAGATGTTATTTAAAAAAATAAATGGTTTGTTCATAGCATGATTTAATATAACCAAATAGCTCTCCAAAAATATTTACCAGTTTACTCACCCAACAGAACCATAAATGTATGTGCATTTTCAGTCTGCTCCACCATAGGGTGCTGTAACTTTTTAAAACATTCTTGTCCAATTTGATCATTATAATATGGTAGCTTGTTTTCATTTATGATTTCTTTATTTAGAATGAAATTGAATTTTTTCAGTTTTTTCACATTTGTGTAGGTTTTCTGTCAGTTTATAAATTATTTCCTAATAAATTCTTTTAAATTGTTGAGAGAAATTTATGTATGACTTGCAAACTTTTTTCTAGTTTATCTTTCACTTATAAATTATGTTTATGACATTTTTGACATACAAGAACTTTGTTTTAATTTGTTTTATATAACAAAATATATATAATTATGTATTTGCAAAACCTAGAAATACTTTTCTTTATACTATCTGGTATTAGTAACCTAATTAAAAAGGACTTTCATTCACCAAGTTTATGTAAATGTTCACCTAAGTTATCATATTCTTCAATGGTTTTATTATTTTTGTATATGACGTCTGTCCAAAAGGTATCCAGCCATGTTATGTGAAAAATAGAAACATTTACTGAAGAAGATACAAGATACAAATAACATTGTACATAGGACAATGATGCCTCAGTCCCCTTCAAACTAGGTAGCTTGCGACCTCACACAGTTCTCCCAGTCACCAGCAGCTGCCCCATCATATTTTTCTGAATCTCATCAACAGTCTTAAATCTCTTCCCTTTCAAAGGTGATTTTCGTTTTGGTAACAGCCAGAAGTCACAGGGTGCCAAATCTGGGCTGTAGAAGAGCAAAGTTACCTGGGTGATTTGATGTTTTGCCAAAACTCTCTGCCTGAGATGTGATGCATGAGCAGGCATGTTGTCGTGATGAAGCTGCCAATCACCAGTTGCCCATAGCTGTTGGCTTCTGTATCATCTGAATAGTTCCTGTGGAGGAACGTTCATGTTTACTGCAAAATTTGATGCAGATTTGTTGCTCTGCTCACTCAGTCATTTTGAATGCGATGGCCACACAGTACACATGCTCACTCAATGGGGTCTATTGCTCCCACTGACCAGGACAGTGAAGTCATCATTGTTCATACATGTGCATTCCAGTCCACTCTCCTTGGCTGCTGGGTTACATCGATGTCCCAAAAACCATTCTTGTTATATTAACAATGGCTGGACTTTCTCCAGACAGACCCAACCAATTGTCCCAATAACATTTGGTGAATAATCCTTTTCCCCTCCAGTTGCAAATACCACAATAAACATGCCTCAAAACATTATAAGTTCTTGGATTTGTTCAAGGAATTTTAATTCTCTCCCATTTTTTCTTTTTCCTACTTGAGGTCAGTTCAACATTACACTGTTTTTTCAATCCAGAGAATAAGTCTTCTCTAAGTGCTCATCCTTCTCAAGAATTTCATAGTTATTCCCAAATAGTCTTCCAAAGGAAAATTACAATAATTTTATTAACTTTTAAAAATATTACTCTGGAGGCTTCCTTGGAAATAATCAATATTACATTAAGTATTCCCATTGAATAACATGATATAATTCTCCATTCATATTTGCCATATATATATGGCCATATACTGAAGAATACATCTACATAGATAGATGTAAATGAAACAATTTTTTTTTCATATTTTCCAACTGGCTTTTGAAACATTGGAAACCAATGGACTCTTTGTACTTATTTTTAATCAACTCTTAGTTCTAATAATTTAAACTCATTATTTAAATTTTGTTGTAAAAATCAAATTATCTATAAGCAATAATTAAGGATCTTTATAAATATTAGTGTATTTTACTGTTATATTCTGAAATAGAGTGAATCTTCCAGAGCAATAGTAAATTATATGTGCTTGCTTATTATAATAAAATATTTTTAAGTTTTATTATTCAGTATAATGTAAACTATTGGTATGAGAGATATTCTTTTCTATGGGTTTTTATTCAGAATGAATTTCAGTTGTAACAAATGTTATTGTAGCATTTATTAACAGCATGTTTTTTTTTCTTTTGACCTTGTTAATGTGATGAATTATATTAGTGCAGCTTTTTTCATCAATCTCTCCTTCCACTTTGAGAATTAACCATAGTTGCATATACTATATTGTTCTTTAATTTACTCTTAGGTTTGTTTGATAATAATTTGTGATTTTTTTTATTTTTAAATATAAGTGAAACTTGTATCTATTTTTCCCCTTTTTATGCTACATCTTTCAGAATTTGCTGAGTCTTATGTTATTTGTATGAAATAAATTAAGATAATTTTGTGTGTGATGCACACACAAACACTTCAGAATAGTCTTGGTAGAAGTAGATCTTTGACATGCTTTTGATTTCTTATATAGTAATTGGTATGTTCTAGATTTTACTTCATTTGGAGTCAACTTTGACCATTTCTGTTTTCTGGAAACTAATTCACATATAAAATTCTTCTTTCTAATTAATGTAAATCTATCATAACATTCTAATTTTAATTGCCTACCTAGCAGAGATTATACCTTTATTTCTAATATTCTTCAATTGGAGTTTCTTTTTCATTCGGTTTTTACTTTTATTTAATTGTTTTAAAGAAGTATATCTTATCAGTTATTTTTAGATAAAAATAATCTAATTAATACTAATAGGTACTGAGTTTGTTGCATTTCTTTAAAACAGAATATTAGCTCTCAATGGATCAAAGATATTATTTAGTACAAATTTTAAATTTTAGAGATGAAGACATTCAGGCCCACAGGGTGTGGATTACTTGTCCAGATTCAGTCATGCATTGAGCTGGAGCTGTGAACTAGGATTCCTGCTTCCTAGGCCAGTACTGTTTTCTTTACTCCATGCTATAAAACACTATAGTAAAATCTACATATCACTACATATAGCATCCTGCAATATATTTACTTCTTTTCTATATAGCTCGAAGCAGTGCTTGCAAGGAGAAAATCCACATCTTATCCAGTCACAAACTCACAAGCTAATGGAGAATCATAAGGGTATTTGGGAGCCAGGAGGATCAGATATGAACCAAATGCTGGACACTACCACTTATTCAAGGAATAGGGAATTGTGAAGCATGTAGCCACTAAGAAATCTTGACACATGCTCTTGGGAAGAAAAGGATAAAATAATGTTACTCATCTTCAAGGCTGTCAAGTTGACAATCAGTGCTGTGATTCATCTCTGAGGCCTGCTAACTTGCCACTACCTTACAAAAGATAAACGTAATCCAGGTGACAGTGTTCAAATCAGAACTAATTTGATTATTCACTTGTGATAGATACTAGGAGCCTAAGAACTTTTTCAACATCTTTTTAAATGGAAGAACTTAGAGGTGACAAAATGCTTTGACTTTAATGTGCAGTCTGTGTATGTATATATATGTGTGTGTGTGTATATATGTAACACATATACAGCACATTATATATATATATATATACTGCATATTAAATATATATATTAGCATCTACATTAGAGAGGAGCCATATTTTTCAGTGAAATTCATTACTTTATATAATTATACCTATATTTGGCAACTGGAAGTTTTTAACTCTTCAGTGCTATGGTCCACAAATTAAAATAGCCAAATAGTTTGAGAGAATCTACAGCTTATAGACTGATGGAAATAACACAACTCATTTATATAGTGCAAGATAAAATAAAAGCAGATTGAACCAACGTGAGAAAAGGCTTTCCTCAACATTTTATATCATGAACAAACTCTCTGTTGCTCTTGGAGAATAGAAAGACGTGATGGATCAAATTTTTTCTCTTTTGTTTGAATGTGTACTCACTAATCATCAGAGAAATACAAATTAAAATCACAATGAGACACCATCCCATAACTGTCAGAATAGCTATCATCAATAAATCAACAAACAACAAGGGTTAGTGAGGATGTGGAGAAAGGGGAACCCTACTGCACTGTTGGTGGGAATGCAGACTGGTGCAGCCACTATGGAAAACAGTATGGAATTACCTCAAAAAATTAAAAATGGATCTGCTTCTTGACCCAGTGATCTCACTTCAGAGAATTTATCTGAAGGAACCCAAAACCCTAATTTGAAAGAACATAAGCATCCCTATATTCATTGCAGCATTATTTACAATAGCCAAGATATGGAAGCAGCTCAAGTGTCCATCAGTAAATGAGTGAATAAAACGGCTATGGGATATTTACACAATGGAATGCTACTCAGCTGTAAAAAAGAAAAATTTAGCCTCTGTGACAGTATGGATGGACCTAGAGAACATTATGCTAAGTGAAATGAGCCAGTCAGAGAAGGACAACTTCCATATGACTTTACTCATATGTGGAATCTAATGAACAAGCTAAACTAACAAGCAAAACAGAGACAGACTCATAGATACAGAGCAGAATTACAGCTAAGGGAGGGGGAGGGTAATTGGTGGAGGAAGTGAACAAAAAGGAAAAAGGACTGATGGGCATGGGCAACAATGTGGTGACTGCAGAAAAAGGGGGTATAATGGGACTAAATGGTAATGGTAAAATTATATTATATTAGTTATAATAATTATATTATATTATAATAATTGTAATAATTAAATGACTAAATATTTGCAAAATTATTTAAAACAACACAGAGCATATAGTAAGTACTATATAAGTATTAGTTAATTTTTTTTAACTAAATGCATTATATGTGGACATAGTATATATATACACATATACTCCTCATCCGGGGTTTCTGCTATAGCTGCTCTATCTGGAAAGCTCTTCCCACAGAGAGTCACACTGTGCACGCTTCCATTTCTAACATATCTTATCAGATGGGATATCCTTGACAGCTTTATCAAAATCTCACCAATACTATCCCTCCCCCCACCTTATTCTGCTACCTGTTTCTTCATTGCATGTTCAACATCTGAAACACTATATGTTTATATATTGGTTCATTGTCTGGACTCCAACAAAAATTGGCTGTTGCTTCAATATTGCACTATTTTTTTGCTGTGCATTTGTTTTAATGCTTCAAAATAGATTTTAAGATGCTTGCAGACACAAATCATAACTTACTGTGTTATCATCTATTAATTCTACTAGCACTTTGCAAACAATGGGTGTTCAGCCAACATTTGTGGAAATAAATGTCCAGCAAGCATCTGGTAGACCTGTGCCTAGATCAGGGAAAGGAGCTTGAAATCACATATGGCTATTTGGGAGTCATTTGAGGTATATGATTATTTGAGACCTAGAAAATATCTTTTAATTAAAAAGGTATTTACAAAGAGGAAATATGCTACCTCATTGGTCTTCATTAACTTTAGGTTTATTATCAATCCCTGAATTTTCCCTCTGAAGATACAAATTTTTGATGACTGCAGAATTTGTCAGGCAGCAGTTCAGAGTTTCAGAACCAATTGCCAGAGGGCAATATTGTATCAGGAATTGGAGAAGGAAGGGGAAGGAAAGCAACTGGGATTTTCTTGGGTAAATACAATATAGAGTAATTCAACTGTGAAGAGCACATAGGAGACCCCCAGTGCATCTGCATTTGGGGAGAAAATGGAACTTTAAAATGTGCTTTCGTGTTAGAGAAGCCCTTTTTTATTACAAATATACTTCCACTAAGTGGCAGTTTTCATACCAAAATGGTGCCTCATTAATAGCACATCACCTGTCTCCACCTGTCCCATGTGACAGAAGCATGGAATGTGCAAGCCATTTCTAACTGCTCTCAATTCTTTGGAGACTTACGGATTATATTATACGGTATGTATGGAAGTCAGAGAAGGAAAACTCTGATTCCAAAAAACCTCCGCTGCCTTGCGGCATACCTCTTCAGGGGAAAGGCTAAGGGAGTAAACCCCGACAGAAAATCCGGAGCCGGAGTCCCTAAGGCGGTTTGACGTTGTAGTCAACACCGGCAACTCCTGCGGCGCACCTGAAGCCAAGCTGTATTGACTCCGTCTTTCCCTTGGACCCTTCAGCTGCGAAGAGAGGGGGGGTCTGCTGCATGGGCAACAGCAGACCCTCCATATCACCCTGCCCAGGCTCTGTAGCTTCAGCGTCATCGCAAGATGTCGATTCAACACGGGAGGAGACAGATACCGTGTCACTCCCGAGTCGGACTGCACAGCCATTCTCGGCGGTGCAGATAGACTCTTAAGAAGCTACACCATCGTCTCTCGAGACGGACGGCTGCCGACGATGTATGGAAGTAAGTGTGGCTTTAGTTAGTTGGCAAAAACACTTTCAGTATGAGCCTCTTTCATTTCACAAACACAAAAACTTCCCAGATGAATTTTCAGGGGCTGATGTTAGCTAATAAGTAGCATTTGTTGTCTTTGTTTTGTTTTTGATTTCCCAACAGTATGAGTTAAAATTATTTTTGACATGCCAGTTATAAAAATTATTTTTTAGTTTTATTTCTAGAGAATTTTTTAATTTGAGCAGATTTCATGAATGTCTAAGATGTGGTACTCAATTGACTGTGAAAAAGACATTTGTTTACAGTATGAGAGTTGAAACAAAACAAGCAGACAAGTGTCTTGTATGACCTCATGCCTGTGGAGCACCTCAATTTTTTCACCAACTGCGCATGTCCACAATGGACTGTGAAAGTGCCACTAGTATGATTTGGGAGTTAAAAATAAATTTTAGCAGGTGGGCAACTTTGCATACATGGAATCTGCCAGTAATGAGGATTAAGTAGTTAGAAATGCTTCAAGGAGCCATGGTGAAGTTATCAGCTCTTAGATCAGGTAAAGGAAAGAAGAAGGCTTGCAGGGGATTGAGGAGTATGTGTATAGTGACGTGAAGTGGATAGTGTTTAAGGCATAACTCTAGAAAATTTGAAGTGGCAGGGCCAGAAAATTAAAGGCTTCTTAAAGATACAAGGAATGCATACCCTTTTCCCAAGCAGATCAATGGCACAGAGATTAAGCTGATTCCGATATATGTATTTGTTACCTATTTGGGAAAGCAACCAGGAGAAAGTAGGAATTTTAAGGATTAAGAAATGTACTGACAACTCTATATGCAGTGTTTGCAAGAAGCCCAGGAAGGAAGATCCCATTGGTGTTAATAACATGCTCATAAAGGAGCTGTCACTTCTGGGTTCAAGAGAGGAGTTTGTGACAAGGACTGTATATAGAGGTGCTTCTGAACGCTGGCAATAAGGTGTTTCCAGGCTTGAGTGGTTACCTAGGTGTTAGCTTGATTATATTTTGTCAGTTTATGTGTACATGTTATAAGCTTTCTCATGCTTTCTAAATAAAGTAGCTTATTTAAAAAAGTTTTAAGACACCCATAAAAGAACACAATAGAATTTGATACATTTTCCTCTTTTGTAAATTCTGCGCCTCTCACCCCAACTACAACATTAGCTGACTCAGTAGACAAAAGCAGTTACCAAATGAATTCTTTGGGATTCACAGAGTAAGGTCTACCCAAACTTAATTATAACCATAAATGTTTCTAGCATTTAAAAAGTATGAATAAAAAATATCAAGAACTGAAGAGGCTGTGCTTTCTAAAATTCTGCATAATGTTTGGAAAATGTTTAAATTGAAAAATGATAGGTCCTTAACCTGTTATTTTAAAAGATTATGAAACACACCCTTTTACATATAAACAGTTTCAATAAAATGAAAGGAACAAAATTCTTCAATTTGGAGAATGGCTATTAAATCTACAAAGATAATTTACCTTAAGAGAAGGCAGATGTTTTCAACGTTTTCCCCACATAATCTCTAAACTTATATTTTATATGGGGAAAATCACAGTTTATAAGAAAGACTTCTGTGAAGCAGTTTATACATGTTATTTATATTTTCATCATTTCTATTGCATTCCTGGGAGAAAAAAAATGCTGAGTAGCCAGAATAAAAGGAGATATTTAAAAGCAACAGAATTTGACTATGTTAGCATTGTTTAAATATTTTGGTCAATATCAGTTAAATACTTTTCAGCAAACAAAATAATGACCCATGAAGCCCTCACTATAATAAATATATCATAGTGAGTAAGAATGGTGAGTGTAGAATTTGACTTGAACATGACCAAGTTCACCCCAGACCGACACCCAACAGCCCCCTCTCCCAGATTAAAAAAAAAACTATAAACTCTGGTCCAACTATAAAATTCAACTACCTGAATGCACTGAAGAGTGAACAATTATATAGCTTCTGGAGGAAGTCAACAATTGGAAGCAGGGACCTGCACGAAGTGTGTTTCCCATTTTCTTTTTCAGCTCTTAGCCTTGAAGTAAGGTACAATTATCATCATATGGGGCAGGTAAAACTTCAGGATAAAGCTGGAGAGTTTTTTTGTTTTTGTTTTTTTTTTTTTTGTTTTTTTTTGTGGCCCAAAAAACCAGAGGACGGAATTCAAGGCAACCATAGTCATTGGCAAATGAGGAGTATCCTGGAGAAGCCAGAAAGATGAAACTCCAAATTCTGTTTATAAATCCTGATCATATCTTTAGCTAAGCCCTTAAGCATGCATATGCAGGACAAACTTAATAAAGTCCAGTTAAGAATAAAAGAACTGGAGTCACACATTTGAGATCTCGCAAGATAGCAGTTTGAATCAAAACAACTTAATTGTCTGCTAAAACAAAAATATCAACTCTTTCAAAGAAATAATGAGAACCAGAGTGTACACACCTAACTCTCCCAGTATACAGGATGTAATATAAAATTACTTAATATATGAATAACCAGGAAAATATGGTCCCTTCTCAAGAGAAAATACCATCAACAAAAGTTGATCCAGATATGTTCCAGATGTTAAACTAATAGACAATGGTTTGAAATAGACTAGCAATTATTATAACTATGTTCAAGGATTTGAAGAAAAATATGTTCACAATGAGTGAAAACTAGAAAATCTAAGCAGAGAAATAGAACCTATAAAAAAGAGAGAAAAATGTAAACCCCAGAATTTAAAATATAATCTAAAATAAAAATTTATTGAATGTGCTTAAGAAAGAATGGAGAAGAGATAGGAGTCAGTGAACTTAAAAATAGATCAATAGAAATTATGCAATTTAAGAAGAGAAAGAATGGGTAACTGTGGCAGAGACCAGGTATTTATTTATCAAACACATTTCCTTTTCCTCGTTGGCCTGATGCTGGAGACTATATTTCCCAGCTTCCATGCTGTTAGGCTTAAACATATGATCGTGTTCTCACCGATATAATATAGCTGGAAATGAGGTCTCTCTCTTTTAGTGATGAACCACATAAACATTCTATATCTCTCTCCACACTCTCTCTTCAACATTCCACCAGCTGAAGGCCAATACCTGGGCTGATCACAGGAGCTGTGCACTGAAGATGGCATTATCTCCACTCCTGAACGCTCAGTGGAGCACAGCCACCTCCTCCAACCCACCACATTAGCAAGAAATAAATTTTATGGTTCTGTGGTCCTGAGATACTGGGGTTGGTTTTTTCGGCACATATTGTTACCATACTAAAACAGTAATTGTTACTACCTTTGATGTCATTGTCTATCATGATTTTACGCTTTGTCTTCAGCATTCTTTCAGTCTAGTCTTCGTGTTAGAAGTGAATGACCTTCTGAACAGTTCTTCTCCTATGACTAATACATTCTTCCTAGACTAGTTATAAGTAATAATAGTTAACTTAAAAGCATTTGAATAAATTTTACAATTTAAAACTTTCTTTTGCCAAATCAACTCATTTGTATTAACAATAATCCTTTGATATAAATATGGCAGTAGTTAATTTTTGCATTTTCTAGAATGCAAAAAAGGAAGGAGGGAGGGAGGAAGGAAGGGAGGAAGCAAGGTAGGAAGGAAGGAAGCAAAACCTTAGAGAAATCTAATTCATGGGCTGAACATGATATAATTTCCATATAAGACAGACAGAACTCTCATATAGGTCTACCTAGTAGCCACTTAAAAATTAATTTGCCTGCCTACTGAAACATTTTATCTTCTTGTTTCGTCTAATAGTAAAAATCAAACCCCAACTTCATTATAGATTCTCCTCTTTAAAGGCCATACAACCTATAGGATAGATTTTATCAGTTTTGGGGGGGGATACCTGCCTTTTCTATACCAATACATTAGTTTGAAAAGTTGAAAATTCCATAGAGAAGGACCATAGGGCACCAAGTATCTGGTTGAAATGCTTTCTTGTCCCAATTGACAGTTTTCAGATGCTCAGTTCAAAAGGCACACAAGTCCAGTACTCTGGTTCAGTGCCTTTTCTCCGTCTTCTGTTGCTCCCGAGCAAGTGCTCTCACAAAAAGTGACCCTTAGGTTTTCGGAGGTGTGAGAATTGTTCCTCAGCAATGAACCTTGTTGGTGTTGAGTTTGGTTAAAACCTAATCTTCATCTATTTGCCTGTCAGATTAGGAGGGGGTGGAAGAGAGAGGTTAGAAATGTTGTTTTATTGTTTTTATTTCATAGTAAGAAGAGGTATAACCTTGCTGAGAGGGTGAAAAATTCAGTTATAGTCAGCCAGTACTTAACAGGTTTTATCAGAAAACCAAACAAGGAAAAGAGTATGTATGCCTGCTACCAGCTGTCACAGTATTGAACAATGACTGTTTGATGAAGCTGACCTGCAAATACACACATCTCTGTGGATGTTGGCTTTAAGTAGAAACTAGCTGACAAAATTAACAAGAAAAGGCCTTGGTAGAGAATATCAAAAGAAAAATAAACAAAACCAAAGAAAAGGGATCCCAAAATCCCCCAATTCCCTTATTTGTTTAGGTGCATATTGGAAGAGACTCCATGCAAGGTGGAATTTGAAATGCAGCTGCAGTTTTGTTAAGATAAATGCATGGTCCTCTTCTCAGCCCATACTGAAATACAGGTTAGATAAGTGCCAGATTTTCCAAATTAGTCATGCTATGAAAAACAGAAGCTGGTGTGCGGGCAATTTGAGGGTGCAGTTGTGCTTCAGAAGCAGCTCCTGACTTCTTGCTGACAGGACAGTAGATGGGAAGTTTGCCTTTTTGGCACAGATGAAGGGACTTGCCCCATTGCCCTACATTACACAGACCAGTCCCAAATTTGGTTATCCTTCTCAAAATCATTTTTTCCTGAACCCTGAAGAGGAACACAAATTTTCCTTGAGCCAACAGAAAGACCTCTAGCTAAAGATTTCTACTTTTTACTTTGGCCTGTTCCATCCCAAGTCAAAATCGGTGGCATTGCCCACCTTTAAGAGAAAATGCTACACAATAATTTTAAGTTGCTATACAGTAAATGCAATTTCTCTCAGAAGCTTATGCAACTATCTCAAATCAGAGAATAATCAAGTTGTTATTTATTATTTAATAATCAATATTATTTAAATGATATTTCAGGTAAACCAAAAATACTTTCCCCATCTTTATCCACCCTCTCCCAAGTATTTTCATTGTACTGTTTTGATACAGGAAGTCCTCAATGCTGCAGGTAGATGGGTTCTTGGAAACTGCATCTTTAAGTGAAATAAGGTATAACAAAACCAATTGTATCAGAGGCTAATTGATATAAGCAAGAGTTAAGTTCCTATGGCATATTTTTGGTCACAAAAACCTCACCATACTCTAAAGACCCTACTTTTAATACTAAGCATTGAAATAAATGTGGATTTATACATATTTTTAAGAAAGATGAATAAAAACAAGTTAAGATAATCATTTCCCAACCCACTTCTATAGTTCAAAGTCTTGGGTGGTAGAAACATCTTCAGGCAGCTCAGCACACAGGGCAGGACCCACCCCGGGCAAGAGGGGCAAGAGACCCTTCCACAGCAGGGTGCGCTCACACACTCCTGCACTCACTCGGATTGGGACAAGGTAGACATGCCAGGTCACCTCATGTGCACATCTTTAGGATCTGGAAGGAAACCAGTGTCCCCAGAGAAAACCCATTCAGACACAAGGGGAACATGAAAATTCCACAAAGACAGAAGCTCCAGCTGCAAATAGATTTTTTTCTCATCAATGTTGCCATGAAACAACATCTAATGAACAACGGTATTTGAGCACGCACTGTAATTCTATTACTAAGCCCAAGTCACATCTTGACTTGCATTACTTTTCTATGTTTAATTGTGAGTTCCCTGACAACAGGATCTGATCTTATTTTATCTTGATTCTTCTCCAGCTGTAGCCGATGCTAACCACTGCTCATAGCAGGTGTCAGTGAGTGATGATAGAATTGAATATAAACCCAGAAATATTTAAAAGGTTCAACTGAACCACCCTGTTGCCATCCCAGACAGAATCCTACAGTTACTCCATTATTACTCAACTGATTTTTTTTTTACTTCTTCCTTGGCAAGAGAGAAGAATAAACCTACTAACTATGAAAGAAAAACATAAAAGATTATATTCCATGCTTTTCATTCAGCCAACTGAAATAAGTAGAAAACTTAGGAAGAAAATTTCACAACCATGTCCTGACATAGAGGCTCTAATAAAATGTAATACACATAATTAAACTATCTTTTAATGCAATAATGAATTTTCACATGTGCATTTTTCTTGTGAACTTTCATTCTGTTCATACATTTTTTAGCTCATCTCATGATAGCATCTAGTATTTTATGGCAAATAGAATGGTGTTATAAATATAAATTATGCATCCTGTCAATCTTAAAAAGCCACAAATATTATCTATAGGGAGTTTTGCCTCTTATCTCTGCTTCTCCAAATTTTTCCAATCCATATTGAGTTAAAGAATCTTGAAGATTTTAAAAAATCAGTTTTGTTACTTATCTATTCTCAGAGTGGCAAATAAGGTTTAATCTTGGGAACAAAGATGCAGATGAAAATATCTATGATGGATTGTATAAGGAATGTCTGTAAAACTAAATTACCCTTCATTCTGCGTAGACGTGACTCATATGCACATGAAAGGACAATAGTTGGCTGGAGTGTGATACTTTGCTATTGAAAGCATGAAGGAAGAAGAGACTGGAGGAAATGAATGTATTTCTATAAACAAATGTTAGAAGACACAATTGCACAAAGAGCATGATGAGAAAAGCATACTCTAGGAGATTAGTGAGAAGAAACAGAGGTAAGGATTAACCTCTGTATATATATATGTCCCATTAGTAGTTGCTGTCTTTCAGGTGGGAGCATTTACACCAAGGAAATTCACAAATAGTATGAATCAGAAGGTTTTCTTTCTTCCTGGAGGACTGGTTGTTAAACCAGCATACCACTGGCTCTATCTCATTAGGGGACTGAAATATAATTTGAGATAGTATTATATAGCATATTTTTAAAATCTAAGTTCAAAAACTATTTTCATTATCTACACTATTTCATTTCAAATAGAATCATCTGTTCATGCAGCTTTGAGGGATGTGGCCAGAGCAGAACCAGAACCAAAGTTTCCAGATTCTAATTTTACCACTGCATCCCCTGTACCCATTCTGATTGTTAGTGGGTTCCTGTCATGAGAACTCTTAAGAGATATCCTGGTTCAGCAAAGAGTATGAGAGATGATGGCTACTAATGGCTTCAGGGGTTAAAGGATAGCGAAAATGGCCTGATTTTCTGCTCTGACTTTTTGGCTCACATCTCTTTGTCTTCAATGAGACTATATATATTTAATTGCCTGGTCAATGACATAAACAATAAGTCTCAACAGCACTGTGGATATATTTGATCTTGTCTCTATTTGATGGAAGTCAAAAAGCACTTTTTAAATTTTTGTTTTTGACAAATAATAATGTTTATTTAAGGTATATAATGTGATATTTTGATATACATGTGTATATATATTGAGAAATGATTACTACAATCAAAATAATTAACATCCATCACCTCCCATAGCTATCAGTGTGTGCGTGTGTGTGTGTGCGGTGAGAACACTAGGGATCTACTCTTGTCAGATTTCAAATATTCAATACATTATTATTAACTATAGTCACTATGATGTACATTAGGTCTCCAAAACTTGTTCATCTTATAACTTAAAGTTTGTACACGTTGATCAATATCTCCTCCCTTCCCCTAGCCCTCAGTCTCTGGTAACTACCATTCTACTATCTTTGACTATGAAATTGACTTTTGGGGGAAAAATTGTTAATCACTTCAGGGGAGAGGATGAAATTTTAATGGAATCTTGAAAAATGGAGTGAATTGATCTGGGTGAGAGAAAAGGACAAAACATGAACAAATGTATAATGAGAAGAAATAGAATGACCATCGTGGAGAAAAGTAAAGAATCCAGTCTGGTTGGAGAGCAAGATTAATAGACAGGAATAATAGGAAAGGGGCTAGAAGGATAGATGGAAGCCTGTTTGCCGATAACCCTGCATGACTATAGAACTTTTATGCTAAACTGGTGGAGATTTGGGGGAGAGGGGAAAAGCTGAAGAAGGAGATTTACTATCTGCTTTAAGAAATTTATTTTTAATAAACATGCTTGTAGTATATACTTAACCCTGGCTGGTTTAGCTCAGTGGATTGAGCGTCAGCCTGCGAGCTAAGTGTCGCTGGTTCGATCTTCCAGTCAGGGCACATCAGAGAAGGAAAACTCTGACTCCAAAAAACCTCCGCTGCCTTGCGGCATACCTCTTCAGGGGAAAGGTTAAGGGAGTAAACCCCAACAGAAAATCCGGAGCCGGAGTCCCTAAGGCGGTTTGACATTGTAGTCAACACCGGCAACTCCTGCGGCGCACCTGAAGCCAAGCTGTATTGACTCCGTCTTTCCCTTGGACACTTCAGCTGCGAAGAGAGGGGGGGTCTGCTGCATGGGCAACAGCAGACCCTCCATATCACCCTGCCCAGGCTCTGTAGCTTCATCGCAAGATGTCGATTCAACACGGGAGGAGACAGATACCATGTCACTCCTGAGTCGGACTGCACAGCCATTCTCGGCGGTGCAGATAGACTCTTAAGAAGCTACACTATCGTCTCTCGAGACGGACGGCTGCCGACGATATATATATGCTATATAATAGCATATATAGATTTATGCAACCATAATAGAAAATATAGCCTAAAGAGAGATCTCACAATTGTCTGCTCATTAATACAATACCCCAAGATGGCTGCCATAAAAATTATTTCAATGGAACAGACTAAACGAGAGGCCCTAAGAACTGACTTGAAGAATTCATGGATATTAACTGCCATTATAGCCCATCTGTTAAGAGAGAAAGTGACCTCCTTGGTGATAGGATTTTAAAAGCACCAGGAAGGGACATGGGACATGTTCCCTAATGCCTCCTTCCAATGCCACCTCACCTAAAATCTACCTCTAGAAATGCATTCCCTAAGACTAGAAGGAAATAATCAGTCATTTTTATTGAATGGTGGAAATCCATGTGACTTTTTTTTCTTTATATGCTTTTCTTAAATTTGTTGGATCCCTTATATTAATTTAACCACGATTTTTAAAAATGTTTTAGGAAAATGTTTCTTGAAAAGTGTAAACATGCCAAAGAATTCTGCAGTCCCAGGAGTCTGTGGTACAGTGATTAAAACACAGTTGACAAATAATAAATAATGTGCACTAGACAAAAATATCTATTTCTTTTGTTTGGGATATTATCTCTAGGAGTTGTCAGGTCAGACTTCCTTAAGATAATGAGTGACATATTTTCAGCAGTTCTCAGATCCCAACTTTGGTAGATATCCAAGTCAGCTTGTTCCCAGACCTGCTGACATGCATGGTGTTCCCATTTAAAAGCTAAACAGGATCTACGGGGCTACCAAGAAGAAGACTGGGCAGGGGAAATCCACTAAGACCACTCTGCTATCATCAGTCTCTTGTCCACATTATAAAAATAGCCAAGAGTGGTCCTCAAACCACACTCCACTGAGTCATGGGGTTCATTGTTGATTTATCAAGAACCATTAGGAAGGGGAAGGGACAGGCATTCCCAATAGGTAGTTTCTAAGCCTCTCACTTCAACTTCAATAAGAGCAATTCAGTTTCAATCAATTAAATAGTTTCAATCAAGCCACATAATATTTCAGTTGAAGAAAGAATTCCACTGCTGACAGAAAAGAGAGAGAAGGAAGGAAGGAAGGAAGGAAAAAAGGGAGGGAGGGAGGGAGGAAAAGAGAGAAGGAAGGAGGAAGAGAAAAAGAAAGAATTAGAAAGAAAGAAGTTTATTGGTTTCCAGTCCTGGTCCTGGAAAAAATTTCCATTCCTAAATGCAAATCATTTTAAACACCAAGAAAGGGAAAAGGCTGTCTACTTGTGAACTGATAAAATCTCTGAACCATTATGCAAATCTAGAGAAGAGAATGGTTTATAAACATTGGTTTTTCAGTCCATCAGGGCGCCAGGACCCTGCGTTGCCAAGAGACACCTCAGTGCTGAAATGAAATAAGAAGACCCATGTTTACATTAACATCCCCATTTGATTCACTGTTTGATTAAGACAGAGAGGAAAGAATCAACCTGCCCAGTGTCCTGATTGGAAAGGACATCACCCGCTGAGAAGCTGTGCACACGGCCCCCAACTGAGGCAAAGAATAAAGCGTGGATTTCATGCACAAGTGCTCCTCCCTCCCTCTGCTCCACACCGCAGCTCCAGTGGCCCCTGCGACCCCACCATTAGAGCCCGATATTGAGAAAGAGACTGATAAACCCCTGGGCCAGTGTAGGGATTTCTGAGAAAGCCGTACAGAGCCCTGAAAACAGAATAGATTTTAGAGTCTGACAGGAATACAGATGTAAAAAGTAGTTTCTTTTCACAGGAAATTGAACCAGAAGTTCTCGTTTGCCATGAAGTCTGCCACCTATTAACTTCATGTGCCATAGATTTAATTACTTTTATGGAGAGAGAACAGGAGAATGCTATAGCTGAATGCCTTGAGATCACGAGGATAGTGTTTTTATATGCCTGCTCTGTCCTTATTCTTTTCAGGAAAAAAAAAGGCCAGAAGATGTATATGCAAACAAAAGTATTGTGTACCGCTGATTTAAGGCAAATGTTCTCAACATAACCCAAACATGTGACAGACACGTGGATGAGTTGCAGCCAGTTGGGGGAGGGGAGGTGACTATGTGGAGAGTTGTTTCTAATAAGTGCTAAAGCACCAGTATTTATAAATAGTTAGTCTATTCGTTGTGGATTACATAAGAGTCAAAGTCATTCCTGTAGTCACATCAATCTTTCTCCACTGCATCTCAAACTTCTGGAGGAAGAGTGGAATAGGTGGCCTTGCAGGTAACTCAGAGGCCATCAGAAAGAGCACCCCATCCCTACCTTTACTGTCATCCATGCAAGGACCTTGGTGGGAAGCTATTTGAATTGTAGTGCCAGTACGTTTTTCTTTATTTCGCTGAACCTTCTATCAAAATTTTAGTATAAGGGTCTGTTACATCCTGTGTGTCATGGTTGAAAGAGCTGAGGACCTCCCATCAGTAAGAAACTGCATTTACCTTGACTTTGTCACTTCAGTTCCTGAACCGAATGGCTTTAAGTTATTCCTGGGAAGATTTGAAATGGGTTAAAACATGTACAAATGCTCGGAACAGTGGTTGATGCTATATGTGGTAGTTGTTGGTGTGTCCTTCATAAGATTAGGCCTGAAGTTTAGAAAATGCTGATAACACTTTTTTTCTTTCCAATATTTGTTCTGATATGAAAGGAATACCTTTGCACTCTCTAATCTCTGTTTAAAAAGCTCTAAAAGGCAATAAACCAGAATCGGGAGGAAATTATTAACGAATGGACTGCCCTCTTATCTATTCTCTAAATTAGTCTGCCACTGATTGCTGTCTGCCCTTTATTAGGACTTTCTTCCTTTTTCTCCAATCACTTGAGGTTTCTTCCTCCTGGCTCCTTCTTAATTCACTTCTACAAACATTTGTTGACAACCTAATATACACCAGAAATTGTGCTAAATAAGCTCAACCATGTAAACACCACTTTTTGAACTTTATTCTTCCACCCTCATTTTAAAATTTTGTTCCTTTGCATTTTGTGTTATTCAGCTGTAATATCCCCTTCTTTCTTCAGTTTTTCTCTTCTTTCAAAGTCATCTACAAAACTCATAGCCATGTTCCATATAAGATTTGAACTCATAGTCTTCCTCTCCATCCTCAACTCTTCTTAATACTCAGTGTGTCTTCAGTTCCCAACGGACAGCCCTTTTTTTTAACAAAGCCTAATGTCTCAATTCTCCCTTGACTTTTTCAATTTCAAAGAGCTTCATCTTCACCCCACACATTCACCCACATTCCAGTCACCAACACGCATGACCACACACACCTTGGACCTTTTTATTATCAAGACTGTTCTACAACAGAAATAACTGTTTCACATATCCTACCCCTGACCACCACCACCAATCTTCCCATTCTTTTTACTCTATCACCACAGATATTCAGAACTTATTGAGATCTGAAGTCTTTGGACAACCCCCTCTTTCTCTTCTTATTGCTCTCTGTTCATTTCCATTTCTCTCCAGCCCAATCCCCATAATTCACTGCCTCCATGATACTCTGAATAGTCCAAATCCCCCTATCGTTATGGCCTCCCAATACATGGGAGCAAGCAAGCATCCTCTTGGAAATGCCTGACAAAAATAATATCTCCTTCCATCCGTGTGCACTTTTTCAGCACAAATAGAGAGGCTAAGAAAATGGACTTCAGAGTCAGCCACACCTGAGTTGAAATTCCATCGTCTGCTGCCTATCTATAATAGTTGATCTGGGGCCAGTCACCTATTTACCCAGTGTCTTCATTTCCTCATCTTTAAGTTGGGTGTGGATATAACAACATCCACCTCACAGGTTCATTGTGAGAATTCTATGAGATGTTGGTAATAAAATGCTTCACTCTGTGTCTCCTGTTGTTATTGGTCATTATTTTTTCTTTTATTCCAAGGCTTCCTTCAATGTTTATTTTAACCAGAGCTCACTAAGATAAAATCAGTGGGGAGAGTGCCCCACGTATATTGTGGCTGCAGAGATCACCCCATCAGAGAGGAGCGTGACTTGGATGATGCCTAGCTCATCATTTCGAAGGGACTAATGTGTGCAATCTTCCTTCAGGCTCTGGCTCCACACCTACTAAGAAGTGTGGAAAGAGATATGATTTAGCTGAGCATGAACAAAATTTGAGGATGCTTCATGGCATTTAATTACTTCAGTGCATGTTGGAACTTGTGTGGTCATGAGGTAGAGAAGAAAGCTGATGCCGTGAGAAAATGCAGCACACATATATTTTATTTTGTTCATCATTAAAAGATAAGATAGTTAAGTTTTCTGACAGTTCACAGAGATAGTTTTCAACTGTTCAGAAATAAAGTAGATGATAAAATAGCCTACCATAATTTCACAGAGGTTTCTACTCTTCTCCCTTTATGGTATCTGAAATTCTATTGTTTGAGCTTGGTTTTTGGTCCTTATTAAAACATAAAGGTCCATTGGGGGAATAAATACTTTAGGCTGCTATCAGTTCTTTGTACCTTAGGATTAATGAATGTCAGAATCTGTCCTGAAAATACATTCATTTGTACTTTAGGATTAATAAATGTCAGAGTTGGCCCTGAGAATATGTTTTGATAAGTCAGGCTGGGGAGAGGAAGTACCAGGTCATTAAATTCCTGAAAGTTTCAAGACAAAACCTACTCAAGGGAAAGGGGATTTTAATCCAGGAGACTGAAATGCAATAAACATTCACTTTGCACACTTCATCCCTGTACCAAGCAGCAAGCCTACTTAGAAGCAACAGATAGAACATTTTTTAACAAATGTGACATGCTTAATCTCAGCCTAAAGGTGCATTATTCTGAGAGTGTCTGAGGAAAAGTTCCTGAAGCATTTTGAACACCTAGAGAAAGAAAAACAGCTTGATAGGTAGATATGTAGATAAATAGATATTTTTCCATTTTAAAAATGGACTGTTTTTAGTGGGCTGGCAATTTAATAACTAATACTTTACACAGTATTAATACTCAGTTTGTTTATTCATTGTTATTTCATTGCAAACTTTACAATGAAAATCTCAGCAATACTCTTCTGCTGAAGTTTATCAAATGAAGACATTATCTGTCTGAGTTTAAGCCTCATTATAGTACAACATAAAATTGCCAAATTAGAATAAAAATATTTCTAACATTTTGATTTTTTGTTACCTTAGTATTTCATGTCTTTATCATACAACTTTTTAAATATGAGCCTAAATATGTTTTATTACAAGTCTCTTCTCCTAAAATACTCGAGTTCCAACCCCCACCCCCCAACACACACACACAAAATGACATCTTTGGTGGGAAGAATGCCAAATTTAGTCAAATTATTTGTATGCTTTTTCCCCCTGGAGCAGGTATCTTGTATATTTCTGTGTTTCATTTTTCTCTTTATGAAACGACAATAATAATAACAATCTGTGGGAACTGTGAGGTATTGTGTTGTGAGGATTAAATGAGACAATGCCTGTGTCTGTGCTTTATAAAGTCAAGTATCCTGTGTTGTTTAGTTTTATGAGTGTTTTATACATTTTGTAGAGATATATAAAAAGCATAGGTCTCTATGTACAGGTATAAGGCTTGTTTACTGATTTCTCCATGAAAAAACATAATCTCTACAAATTTAAAAAACAAAGCATGGTCACAGAATTCTCTACATTTGTCCGTGTTTAAAACACAGTCATCAAATAATTCTCCATACACATGTATAAAGCATGCATAAAACCAAAAGTGAAATCAAAGAAATGACTGCTTTAGCCCTCAAGTCCTCAAATAAAATATCCTGCTTCAGCTCCATGGCCCATGGAGCTCATCACAGGCTGATTCACTGTGATAAGGTCAACAACAGCCTCTAAAGACTTATATACACTATAGCACACACAGTGCACTTATACAATGACATGTGTCAGAGTGCAGATGCTGTCTCTTCAGAGGGGACTTTCCTATCATCCATTCCAAAGAACCACCAGCCCACTAATCACTGTCTGTGCTAAATCTGTTCTATTGCCCACATGACACTTAATATAATTGGAAATACCTTGTTTATTTTTTATTTGTGTATTATATGTCCCTATAATTTCTCCTATCCCTGTCTCCATGCAAATACACAAAACATGAAAGCAAATTTCTAAAGGGTAAGGATTTATTGATTCACTGTTACACTTACAGCACCTGGAATAGTGCATGGAATCATATTTAATAGACAACAAATAAATGAATACCGAACAACTCTTTATATATAATATATTGAACAATTAGCCACATCTAGAAGATAACATCTATATATGTAACATTAAGTATAACATTACCTCGAACACATCTGTTCTTTTATCTTGATCAGATCTGTTGACATCATGCATTGTATCTTTCTTCTAGAACATTGAAGGTACTGAATTAATGACTCTACTTCTGACCCTGATTTCTCCCTGACAATCCAGGTATTGGGTCTTGAAGTATTGAGGCCATTTCCCCTGAGTTGTGGAAATATGAGCTAACAGACTGTGAACTGCCAGAAATCTCCTTCCAGCTCAGTCAGAACATTGTCAGTGACAATAATGTTGACAGTTCTTACTTCAGAAAATATAGGTATAATGTGATTTCAGCTATTCATCTCCTCAGGTTGATGGGTGGAAATCTGAACAGTTTTTAGACACTTGGTGAGGAATCTATAGTCATCCACATTTTCCTCCTCCTGACAAGGCTGCCATCACATTGCCACACCTTAAGAATTTTTCAGTATAGGACCCTGGCTGGTGTGGCTCAGTGGATTGAGTGCCAGCCTGTGAACCAAAGGGTTGCTGATTCAATTCCCTGTCAGGGCACATACTTGGGTTGTGGGCCAGGTCTCCCATTGGGGGCATGCGAGGGGCAACCACACATTGATGTTTCTCTCCCCCTCTTTCTTCCTTTCTTCCTCTCTCTCTAAAAATTAAATAAATAAAATATATTTTTAAACTAATTTTTCAGTATAGGAAAAACACACAAGTTTTTGTTACCTTACTTCTAGACTGGCTTTAGGATATGTAAGTATAAAGAATTTATGTTCAGTTACACCCACTCCTTTTATTTCTTAGACATCATGGTTATGAAAGCACCTTTTTCTATATGATTTTTTATCATGGTTTAAAGTAAGGTTTGGCAATCTTGTCAAAACAATATATTTGGTCTCAAGATACTATTAGTGGCTTGGTGACCAAATAGTAACTCACCCCAAAATAACTTACGACAAAATATAACAGGTGACCTGTAATAGTAGATTGCCTTTAACTTGCAGTGTGAGGAGATAAGGATAAAGATAAGGAGCAGGTATTTGCATTATATAAACAAAAATAAAGATACTATGCTGGCTTGTAAAGATAATATTGGCAGGTGATTGTTTTGATAAATTATTAGGAGAGATCTCCTAATAGAAGTGACATTCAGTTCATCTTTGATGCGAGTATTATATATACTAATCCTAGGATGATAGCATAAAAGTTGATGCATGTGATGGTTAATTTTACATGTTGACTTGACAGGGGCACGGGATGCCCAGATATTTGGTCAAACACTATTCCGGGTGTTTGTGGGAGAGTGCTTCCAGGTGAGATTATCATTTGAATTTGTGGACTGAGTGAAACAAGCTGCCTTCCCCAATATGGGTGATGATCATTCAATCTGTTGAAGGCCTGAATAAAACAAACAGGCGGAGGAAGGGAAAATTCGCTCTCTTTGCCTGTCTTTGGACTAGGACCTTAGTGTTTCCCTGCACTCAGGCTGGAACTTACATCATCGACTGTCCTGGTTCTCAGGCCTTCCTAGTTGGACTAGAACTAAACTACTGGCTCTCCTGTAGCTAGCAGATCAAGGGCTTCCTCAGCTTCCATAACTGCACAAGCCAATTTCTTGTAATAAATCTGTCTATCATCTATCTATCCATTCATCTATCTAAAAGCAAGAAAGAGGTCAGTTATTGATTCTGTTTCTCTGGAAAACCCTGACTAACATAAAAGAATTTCTTATAGCCTAGAACACAGTCTTTGATTCCAACTTTTAAATAGCTGAGGAAAGTGGGTTGTTTTACCTTTCTTCTCTTTACAATCACCTAACAGCAATAAGAACATTAAGATTAAAAAAAGCTCAAACTCATCTTTGTCAAATTTTGGAGGCATCTATAACCTAAAATTACAAATTCAAGGAAGGGCTGACAAATGAACTGAAGTTCCAACGGGGGTGCCACAGGGAGAGGAGGTCTGTGTGTGCAGATATCAGGAACAACTTCAAGAAACAGATCTCCAAATTACCAGACCAAACAAAGAGGTAAAATCAAGAGTTCCTTGTCTGGAACCATGAAGTGACAATGACTTTGCTAGAGCAAAAGTAGCAGTAAGTCTCAAGAAAGACCTGGCCAGTCATATTTTCAGGACCCATTTTGTTTGTGAGGCTAGAAGGGAAGAAAAACTCGGCACTATGAGTAGTTCTGCAATGTCACACATGGTTAGGAAAAGTAGAGGTTAAAAGAAATTGCTCATTCTCATAGCATTCCACTGCTTTAAATGGTTTTCTTATAGCCTAGAACCTGACTTTTATTCCTCTCACCACATGAAACTCCAGCTAACATACCTTACTCAAAAATAAGTAATAACCAAAAATTAGCAAGCACAAGAATTATACAAATATGCTGTCAGGAGAAATGAAGACAGCAATGGAAAAAATATAGAAAATATATAAAACACCCTTTGGAGAGACTGCTATGAATATATGAAAATCTTGACTGAACGGATCAAATGGAATTTTTTAAAACTATACATAACACAAGAACATAAAGGATACATACTAAAATCAGAGATGCTATAGCTAGAGAGCAAAGACAAAAAAATCATGAGCAGACAGAGCTCAAGAAATAAATAAAAATATAATTACATAAAAGAAAACTAAGGAATATAAATAAGAACAGACATTTCTGAAAACACATTAAGAAATATGGGGCCTAAGGTTTGAAAAAGGCAAATTGAGTAATATAGAAATGAATAAAGAATTAAAGGAAACCATATAGAAAATTTTAGGTATAGAACTATCTAAAATGCCTTGGACCAACATTCCGGAACTGAACTGTGACTGCCAGGTTGAGGACTGTTAGAAACTGTTTTGAATGTTTGCTCTTGAAGTTTTGGAAAATAGAAGAAAAAAATTGATCTTGCACTAGAAACTTAAACTCACTTTTTAAATTTATCATGAGATTCATTGTCTCATTAACTCCCAAAGACTTAAAGAAATTACCTCCACTTTCAAAAACGTTTTTCTCAAAGAACTCTTTCTTCAACATTTCTTTAGTTAGTTAAAATTTACATAAAGGTAGGCAATGTGGTCTCCTTTTCAAGCAACCTCAACCTATACACTCACCTTCTGACTCTGCTGAGAGCAATGGCTGGATTTTAGCTGACCGTTTCTCTTTACAAAAGAATCTGCATTCGAAAGGGGAAAGAGGACCCTCTTTGGGAGTCTCACCAATGAAAAAGAAAGAAAAATGCTTTCACCAAAGAAAACAGAACAGCCTGTAATCTTTCTTAATGTTTTTCTTTATCCTCATTATGCTCACTTGCAGAAAGCAAGACAGAATGTCCAACACTGTTTAGTCTAGCTTTGAAAATAAATGATTATTTAAGTTGTTTAAAAAAAAAAAAAAAAACACCAGGCTATCAAATTTTGTGCACTGGATGAAGAATATTGATCATTCACACTTTGCTATCTTTACTAGTGTTAAATATCACTGGTCCTTTAAACTGAGTAAGACATCACTAACATTGAAATGAATATCCCCTTTGCTATATTTATAAGTGGAGGAAAATAGATCTATCCTTAAAAGTGAATATTGATGCAATTTCTTGGTGAAGAGTGATCTGATTGCTATTGCAAAATGTCTGTTGAGGGAATAAGGCTACATATTAAGAACCAATAATTCTATACCTCCATCTTGCAGGGTTTCAATACAGATGAACAGAAAAGCATGTAATTATTAACAAATATCCAAAAGGTTAAACAATCTCAAGGAATCAAGACAGATGATTATATGCCATCCACCTGATAATAGATAATATCATAATTTACTCCAACAGCTAATTTTCTCCCACAATATTTTTGCTTGCCAAACATTCTTCAAATTTGAGTCCTCTCTGATATGATTTCAAATTTAAAAATATATGTAATGAAGACTCACATCCATTACTCACACATGTACTTGCAAACATAGCCTTTCCAATTCCAACTCGATATATAGGCAATTAGTTCTTAACATACCATCTGTGAAGGCTTCATGGTCATGGGGAAACATGGGCTGGCATGCCCCTCTCCTACCATCATCAATTACAAGTTCAAACTTATTTTAAAATTAGCCTCTGCCAAGCATAATTAGAGGAGTAAATCCATTGGGGTGGGGGACAGGGAGATATTCAGTAAACTCCCCATAATCCAGGTGATTAGGCTAGGGCAATAAGAAAATAGGCATCAAAATGCTGATGCAGAAAAGAGTTCATGGCACACAAAATCAAAACCAGGTCTCCATAACAATAATCTCTCCCCTAGAAATCTAAACATTTGTTTGTGTATTAATTACTGCCTTGTCATCTTTTGACATCACTAAGTAGTTGTCTTCCTTTCTATAGTCACTCAGTGATGTAATTTTCAAACATAACATTTATTTTTCAAGTCACATATGTTTCATGGAGAAGGAAGAATGACAGTGACACTATTTGTTAAAACCAAGTATGTACGCTGACATTTTGCACATGTGAATGTGTGATGTTATTATGGTCATCACACAAACCATTCAGGATAACTATATTAATTTCCTATTGCTGCTGCAATAAATTATAAACTTAGTGTCTTAGAACAACAGACATTTATTCTCCTGTTGTGGAAGCCAGAAATCCAAAATGAGTTTTACAGAGCTAAAAATCAGTGTCATCAGCTGGGTTCCTTCTGGAGGTTCCTGGGGAGAATATGCTCTTTCTCTTTTCCAGCTTCTGGTGATTCCTGGCATTCCTTGGCTTGTGGCCCCATCACTTGAATCACATCACAGCATCCTCTTCTATAGTCAAATAATGCTCTCTGCCTATCTCTTTTAAGAATGCATGTAATTTTTATTTAGAGCCCATAAAGAAGCTTTCTGCCTCAAGATCCTTAACTTAATCACATCTGCGAAGTACCTTTTGCCTTATATGGTAACATATTCACAAGTTCTGGAATTATGGCATGGACATCTGGAGAGGACAGTATTCAGCCTACCACAGATGGTATTATTTCTGTTTTATATAGATGAGGAAACTAAAAGTCAGAAATGTAAGCAGTTTGTCCACTTCTATTGGGCTCATACAACCATAATTTAAAGCCCTTGTTGATTGCCCTATACCAAAAAAACTATTTTTTACCCTAAAATTATTTTAGAACTTGAATATATTAATATATTAATACAAAAATTGATATTAAACTAAAAGTATGACTTGAGATCTTTGTTTATAACTAAAAGCTTGATGTGCTTCAAAAAAGACATAGAAATAGGTGCAAAAATGTCTCCAAGGTTCATGAGCTAAAAAAATATCTCCAAGGTACATGAGCAAAAATATCTCCAAGGTGCATGAGCTAGAACTCACCTTTCCTAAGATGATTCCCTAATACACATGTCTTTAGAAGGAAAACTAGCTGTTTGTGAATTAGGCTTGTTCACAATTATTTTTTGTATCTTTTTAAATCTACCTTTAATCCATCATTTCCCATTTTGTTTCCCACAAATACCACATTCCTAAAACATGTTCGGTAGAAGTGGAGTTGTCCAGATGAGCCACTGATAACACCAAAAATATCTCCAAGGCGCATGCTTCAAAAAGACATATGAAATAAACTTTGTGCTGTGCAAAAATATCTCCAAGGTGCATGAGCTAGAAAGGGGCAAAATCCAACCTTCTTTCCACAACGACTAAAACTCCAAATTTACTTATGGAAATGTTTAATTATGTAAATGTAAATTTATTGACTACAGATAATTTACGGTCATTTTCTTGTAAAGCCAAATAGAGATGTTCACTTCGATTTGAGTTCCAGGAGATGCTCCAGAGGCTTAAAAATAGGGAAGTGGGGTGGAACAGGGGTTAGGAGGAGGCTAAGCGGGCTGTGCTTTGGACCTATCAAGCAGAGCTCCCTTTCTATCTCTTTTACAGTTAGGAGTCCTGAGTAAAAACCCATTTGGGAGTAATTTTCCTGCTGCTAAAATTAATTTGAAAATCATTAGTTTTAACCTTTAAGGACTTTTATGATTCCTAATGTGTCTATTATAGATCTAATACATTTCTCTGTGTGTGTGCATGTGAGAGAGAGAGTGAAATACAAGGAAGGAGAGAAGTAAAATAAGAGAGCCTGAATCTCTGTGTAGTAATTCCTCCATCATTTTCACCATTTCCAAAAGGGTTGCCTATCCCTCCAGACAATTCTGCCAGATCATAGTCTTTAGGGTCGTGAACCTGGTCAGAGTGAATGAATCAGGTGTGCCCCACACAATAGGCTCAGCCACTCCTTCCAGCCACTAGGGTCTCTTTAGTATACCACCTTTTCAAGTGTGCTAGTCTATCATCACAGCAATAAACACTTAAAGCCCTCTCAACGTCAGCCATTGACTTCCTGCTCAGTGAGCCACATATGCAGGCACTTCAGTTTTGTCTACAAACACACACTAGTAGGTGGAAAAACAAAGTGAAAAACACTGTTTATTTTGCAAACAACTGCTCAAAAACCATATATTCTTCTAAATTTAGTTAATTATTTTCAAAATAACTTGGCTGAATACAGTCTTTTTTACACGTTCCAAGAGTCTTTGTTGACTCATTCTTTTGTATTTGTGAGAAGCACATAAGGACTCCCGCAAGGTCAGGCAGTTCCTAGTGTAATCAGCTCAAAACCTTGGCTTACACAAGGAAAGAGAATAGGAGTTACTCCTATAGTGTACTTCATCATTTCAGCCAGGCTGCTAGAATTATAGTTGACCCTTGAACAATGTGGGGGTTGTCGTGCCAACCCTCCAAGTAGTTGAAAATCTATATGTAAAGTTTGACTCCCCAAAACTTAGCTGTCTTTCAGTATCGACAAGGGCTCAGATTCAGGATCACCCTTGGATTCCAAACTTTGCAGATGCACAAGTCCCCTATATACAATGCATACAGTCAACCTTCTGCATCTGTGGACTCCCAACCATGGATAGAAAATAATATAGGTATTTACTGAAAGAAATCCATACTTAAGTAGACCTGTGCAGTTCAAACCCATGTCATTCAACAGTCCACTGTACTTGATTTAAAGCAACTTCTAAATTGTTAGCCTAAATCAAGCTATGTCATAGGTCATAGGCTACTTTAGATTATGTCATTCATTCATTCCTTCATTTGCTCACTTATTTTCCCTCTCTTACTTACCACTCTTTCTTTCATGTTAGTTAAAAGGACAAAAGCTTCTGGTTTTGGTGTGACATCACCTCTTTGTAAAAGGAAGTGAGTTGCATTATCTTTCTAAAGAATTATCTGTGGACCTGCCCATTTCCTATACCCATTTTTTCCCCAGTGCCCATTAAAAAGGAGAGATAACTTAGGTCGAAAAGAAAAGATAGAACTTTACTAGGTATATCCCACGCAAATACAATTGATTCAATGTGGAACTTTCAAAATGGTACATCTTTTTATTATTTGTAAAACATTTAGAAAGCATGTTTTAAAACATTTGTAAGAGCCCCTGGTGTGCATACAACTACCATCACTCTTTGTGAATTTATTTTTCAAAATAAAAGCTCCAGTGAGTGTAACAGAATGCAGGATGTCACTGAGGTGGGGTGGGCATGGGAGGGACAGCGAGGCTGACAGAGCACTGTAGATAGATACAGAGGTGATAATCAGCTGTCATTGGGAAAAGCTTTGAGGTAAGTGGCTTAACAAACATTATTTAAATTGCCTCTGGAAGCAAACAATCAGCATAGGGCAAGGCTGAAAAGAAAGTGAGGACACCAAGGTCCTGAGGCCAGGGAATCACACCCCCAAAAGAACTCACCTTCCTAAGATGATTCCCTAGTTCACATGTCTTTAAAAGGACAACTCGCTGCTTTCCAATTAGGCTTGTTCACAGTTATTTCTTGTATCTCTTTTAATCTACCTTTCATCCATCATTTCCCATTGTTCCCACAAAGACCACATTCCTAAGACATGCTCAGTAGAAGTGAAGTTGTCCAGATGAGCTGCTAGTAATGCCAAAATCAGTTGTAAGGCAGCAGAATGGGGCTCTGGGAGTGGAGGACCTGGCTGGGGAAGCTCCACATGCTTCCCTCTTCCCATGAGAGTGTTGGCAGTGTGCACTGGTGAGCCAGAGTTCAAGTGCTCTTATGAGTCACATTTCACACCCCTTGGCTACTACAGAGTGTCTCAGAGGCAAACATCTCATCAGCCTTGTAGACTTGGACAAACAAGCCTCTTGAGAATCACAAGTGATTTTTTTTTTCCCTTCTTCTGAGTAGGCGTCCTCTCTGTCATTGTTTCAGTATAAACTCTGAAAGGCAATCCTCAAAACAAAGAAATACAGAAACTCAAGCAGGTTAGACTTGCCAATCAATGAAATCACAAGAGTGCAACAGGGAAGGCAATCTTAAGACTTAAGAGAGGGAGACTTGGCGCTATCCTCCCATTTCTTCTCCTGCTTTATTCCATTTGGCTGCCAGAGAAAGAATGTCTGGCCCCAGGCATCCTAGTCTATGAACTCATGGAAATCCATTTTGTTGTCATCTCCTGTTGTGACTATAAACTCCATGTTACAGACCAGGTAAACAAGTCCACACTCTTTTTCCCAGTAAGGCCCTTTACCCTGAGACCTAACTCAATTTCTAATTACAGAAATTTTAGCATCTTCAAAAATGTGTCAGGGATTTGAAATATGACTTCTGGCAAAAAAAATTTAAAAAGTCATAATACCAAGGTAATGCAACAAGTCTACTTCTCTGGAAAGGTCAATTCAGTCATACATGCAATAGACATGATATGCAATAATGGAGAAAAGTCTACCTCATCATGATTACTGTGAAAATTATTTGTTCTCTTATGTTTTATCAACAGCCAAAACCAAATATTACCTCCATCTCCATCTCATGAATGTGACCTGATCAAACAATGATTTGGTTACTATTGCTCCCTTACCTAATTATAAAGTTCTAGGAAGATATGCTGTCTTACCAGTTGGGTCCTCAGCTTCAATACTTTTCTGTAGACTACCCAGGTACAGTCTTTAAAAAACCCATGCCCACTGCGAACTAAAAAGCACAACTGTTTGTCTTTGTCTTGCTACCAAAACTCACAGTGATTTATCTAGTCTGTTCCACCACCATTTCAAAAATTTTATTAATGACAACACTTACAGAGATATTGTAAATATGGTCACATAGATTCTGTATTCATTTGATAGGACTGCAGTGACAAAGTACCACAAATAGGGCAACTTAACAGCAACTTATAGTCTCACGTTTCTTGAAGAGAGAGGTCCTAGATCAAGGTGCTGGGAGGGTTGGTTCCTTCCAAGGGCACTAATGGGGAATCTGTTAGTGGCGTCTTCCTACCTTCTGGTGGTTTTGGCATCCCGGCTTATGTATAGATGCAGCACCCCAATTTCTGCCTTTATGTTCACAGGGCATTTTTCCTCTGTGCATGTCTATCTCTGTCTAAATTTTTCCTTTGTACAAGTACACCAATCACATTGGATTAGGGCCCGCCCTAATGACCTTATGTTAGCCTGATCATCTGCAAAAGACCCTATTTCCAAGTAAGATCACGTTTACTGGTAATAGGCATTAAAACTTCAACACCTTTTGGGATACACAATTCAATCCATAACAGACGCTAAATAAATATCTGTTGAATTGAAATTAATTGTGTTTATAAATCGCAAGCTTCTAGCCAAATCTGTATACTGTAGGATTATAGAAAGAACAGTACATGTACCTCCTGTCCAAAAGAGGGCATATATAGAAAGTACAGGCAGCAAACATTTCATCCACCAGATACTTCAAGTGGGTTCAAGAAAAAGATAATTGTAACTAGGCAGTTAATAATCAAATATTTTGGCCACTGATATTTTAAAACTGTAGTCAGTACTTTAATGTGTAAGTTGATTTCTTTTATAAGTCAACCTGTGTTTTTTTCTGATTTGTGTCTTGACCTAGACAAGTCATGTAGGTTAGCCCTCCTCCTGCAGTGGTATCCCCACAACCTGCTGTTAAAGCAGATGTTCACTCTCAGAATCACCCCCACATTGTACTTGGTTTACAGGTTAGATAAGTTGAAAGCTAAGTGGAGCAGGATGGGTGGAAGCTGCATCACAATCCAATGAGGGTTTGCCTTCAATAAGTTAAGCTTAAAGAGTTGATTTATATCTCCTGATCAATGGGATATCCTTTAACCTCAAAATTTTCACAATGCTTACTACTCACTGCAGATTTCTCTATTTAGTGACTTTTTCTATGTGAATTATGCATTTTTAAAATTGCCTTTTCTCCCCCAGAAACACAAAAACATGAGTTTCTTAGGTTCAAGACCCTCTAATAATTGAGACTAGGTGAGAACAAAGTGTTAGTTTGTAACAGAGAAAATTGTCTGCTTTTGTTCTCCAAATTAATTTTTCCCAACATGGCTATAATGTTTCTCTTCAGCTTACTTGAGATCCAAGCTCTACTGGGATGATAGGGCATATGGCTGCGAGTTATAAAAACAAAGTCTTGAAGCCCTGCCATGTTGGCATTCCAGGTTTAAATATCCACAGGAAATTCTCAATACCTGTTCTTCCATTACAGAGGTGGTTCAAGCTCTCAGTATCCCAAGCTGATCACTCTTCAGAAGGAGCAAAACAGAAAATGTTAAGTTATATTTATTCATTGACAGTGGATCATGCTTCTGGAACTGTGCTAGATGCTCACATACATTAGTTCTAACCCTCAAACCAACTATATGAGGAAAGTATTATTATACCAACACAGCAGAAGAGTAAACAGAGACTCTAACAAGTTAAGTAGCTTGCCCAAGAACATAGTTGACAAGAAAAAGAACTAGCATTCTATTTCAGATGCCAAAGTTTACTCTCTTTCTCCTTTATCATAACATTAATACATAATATTTTTCACTCCATCAACATAATAAAAATTAATACTAACACCACTCTTGTTATAGTCATGAAAAAATTTTAGTAGAATCACTGGTAATTGCTCTTTTTAGAAAAAAATGTTATATGAATTATCCTTTCTTTTTCTCTTTAGAATGGTAATCACTCATAAGAAATCCTGGATCTAACAAGATAAGGAGAGATATCACCTTACATACCATTTTTGAAAATAAAACTTTATAAATAAATCATACTTAATTGAATTCAGCAGCAAACACTAAGAAGAATGCACACTTACAACAGGGATCAGGAAACTATCGCCTGTGGGCCAAATTCAGCCTGCTGCTTGTTTTTATATGACCCATGAGCTAGAACTGGTTTTACATTTTTGAATGGTTAAAAATAAATCAAAATAAGAAGACTGTTTCATGAGCATTATATGAAATTCAAATTTCAATGTCCATAAATAAAGGTCTTTTTTTTTTGGATCGCAGCCTCCCACCCTCATTTGTGTACATACTATGTCTAGCTTTGAGCTACAACAGCAGAGTTGAATAGCTGTGGCAGAGATTGTACAGCGTGCAAAGCCAAAAATATTTACTACCTGGCCTTTCACAGAAAAAGTTTGCCAGACCCGATTATACTAGTCACTATGGAAGGACATTTTAATTACTTTCAAGGAAAGTACAATCTAGAAGGGTTGATATACACAATTATCTTAAGGACAGGTAAAGAAAGATCAGTGTCATAAAGGATGTTTGATCTCATTGAATATTCAAAGGAGAGGAAGATATAAAAAGGCATCAGTGGAATCTATGGGGAAAAAATGAACTCATAAATACAGAGAACAAACTGGTGGTTGCCAGAGGCAACTAGGGGCAAGGTAGGGGGTGAAATGGGGAAATGAGGTCCAAAGGTACAAACTTACAGTTATAAAATAAATAAGTCATGGGCATATAATGTACAGCATGGTGACTATATTTAATAATACTGTATTTTATATTTAAAAGTTGCTAAAGGAGTAGATCTTAAAAGTTTCATCACACACACAAAAAAAATGTGTAACTGTGTGGTGATGGATGTTAACTGGACTTACTGTGGTGATCAATTTGCAATATATACAAATATCAAATCAGTATATTGTACACCTAAAACTGATACAATGTTATATGTCGATTATATCTCAATTTTTAAAAAAGCATAGAGATGGACACTGTACTCTATCATATATCTTCACCCTGGTTTATGTAACTGAAAATCAGAATCAGTGCACAATGGGCCCCTTTTGGCTTTCTTTTCTCTGCCTCCTACAAACACATACACACATACACACACACACACACACTCACACACAAAAGATTATAAGATGTATTTTTCAGGGATGACTTTATTTTCAAAATTCTATTTTAATTATGTTCCCAATATGTATCAGCTGAGCCAAAGTCATGCATATGAAACTCATCCATTCTTCAAGAATTTTAGAGTTCAAAGGAATTTAGACATCATTTAATCTAACATCTTTATTCTGCAGATAAGAAAACCGAGCTCAGAAAAGTAAAATGAATTTTCTAGGTTTAAAGCAGTGATTTTCTTAAACCACCACAAATGTACCTTACCCTTGGCATACTTCTGACAAGTTTCATATAATAATACTGGTCATTTATAGACTTGCCTTATGTCATTCTTTCCTAAAATTAAATTGGTTAGACTTCCGACCAAGATGGAGGCCTAGACTGACATGCTTCATCTCCCTCCACAACTAAGAAAGAATACAACTGCCACAAAACCAGAAATAAGCAGAAGTTCCAGAAAATAAATGGAGGTCCAACATATGAAGTGATAAAGAAGTGGTGCTCATCTGGAGAGGTAGGAGGGGTGAAGCCAGGGAGGAGAGTTCAAGCTGCACTGTCTGCAGCAGCAGCAGCGATGGAGGCAGGGCAACAGTAAGTACAGACACCCATATTTAGGGGGAGGTGAGAAATGCCTGGGGATCACCCCTGGCTGCAGACGAGACCCATCAGCTTGCGATTTCAAAGCCAGGGAAGGCAGGCCTCCATTGCCATGGACTGTGAGGCCTGGAGGGAATGGGGATGGAGGAGGAGGCTTCTGGTCTCTCAGCATAGAGTGAATGACAGGAATCCATCTTGGACCCCCACCCCTGCAGAAAATGCCACAGCATGGTGAGACGGGTCGCCAGGTTGTGACGAGTGCATGGGGCTCCGCCCCCTATAGTGTAGGAGGTGTAACAGCCCCACCCAGGAAGCAAAGGTAAACACAAAACTGTCAGGATGGTACAGATCATGATAGAGATCCCAGTGACGCAGCTGACAAGACAGCAAATATCTAATCTAATGAAGCAGCAGATAGGAAATCTTTCTGAGTCTCAGTTCAGAGCTTAAAGTTCCAACAGTAGATCTTAAACAAGATGGGGAAGAAATGAAGGCTATTCCTGCTAAAATGAACAAAAACACATATGAAACTAGTGGTGAGGGCAAGAAAACCAGGGATCAAATCAACAAATCAGAACATAAGGAAAGAACAAACAGTCAACCAGTGCAGAAAGAGGAAACAAGAAGTGAAGAAAATGAGGAGAGGCTCAGAAATGTATTGGACAGCTATAAGCGGGCCAATATCTGAATCATAGGGCTGCCAGAGGTGAAGAAGAAAAACTATGTGAAAAAATAATGAAGCAGAACTTTCCTAACTTGGGGAAGGAAATAGACTTACAGGTCCAGGAAGCACAGAGAGTTCCAAATAAACTGGACCCAGGGAGAACCACACCAAGACACATTATAATCAAAATGTCAAAAATTAAGGATAAAGAGAGAATCTTAAAAGCAGCAAGAGAGAAGAAGAGAATTATATACAAAGGGGTCCCAATAAGACTCTCAGCTGATTTCTCAAAAGAAACTCTTCAGGCAAGAAGGGACTGGCAAGAAATATTCAAAGTAATGAAAAGCAAAAACCTACAACCACAATTACTCTATCCAGCGAGGCTGTCATTCAGAATAGAAGGGTAGAGAAAATGCTTCCAGGACAAAGTAAAACTGAAGGAGTTCATCAGATCCAAACCACTGTTATATGAAATGTTAAAGGGACTTGTTTAGGAGAAGGAGGATCAAAACTATGAACATTAAAATGAAAACTGTATTGCAACAACCAACAACAGAAGCTAGGGAATTGAAACAAAGGCAGACTAAGTAGGCAACGAGAGTGGGAAAAGAGTTATAGGTATGGGGAACATTATGGGGGGAGATCAGTGGGGAGAGGGAAGAGGGGAAAGGGAGGGAGATAATGCAGGAATTAAGAAGCATAGTAGGAGTGAGTGGAGTAGACAGGAAGATGTTGAGAAGAACTATAAGCACAATCAATGGGCATGGACTAAGCAGGGGGACAACTGGAGGGAGGGGTGTCACTGGGTGTAGGGGAACAAAGGGAAAAGAAATTGGGACAACTGTAGTAGCATAAACAATAAAGCATATTTTAAAAAATTAAGAAGAATAAGAGGGAGAGAAGATAGGAAACAGATTAAAGAAAGATTTTTTCTCCAGTGGGGGTGGGAGGTGGGAATTAAATTGGTTAGTATGAACATCTAGAAATGTTGATTCCCATTCAGGAGGGCATGAAGAAAAATTCTGGCAGGAATACTTCTGTTGTTCATTAGTTATGCACTAGGTCAGGCTAATGACGCATTTATTTTTATTACAGAATGCAGGCTTATTTGTTAATCTGGTCTTTAGAACTCAGACTCTAGACCATTTATTAGTTAAAACGCATAATTATACTTTAATAATATGTTCACTTTGTAAAAAACCAATACACTATAAACTTCTACTCCTCAAACATCTTGTACTCATTAAAAGATGTTTAGAGACTGGCGTGACTTTCACCCTGACAATTTCCTCTCCTTCTGACCTTAAGACTAGACTACATTTACCAGCCTCCATTGCAGTTAGGTGTGGCCATGTGACTGAGCTCTGGCCAAATGAAATGTGGGCAGAAGTTAATCATGACTCATGCCTCCTACAGACCTGCCAATAAAATTTTCAGCAACACATTCTTATTCCCTTTCTTTCCTCATCTGGCCAAACACAATCAGCTGGAGATCCAAAAGACCATCTAAAAGGTGACTGAGCCACTAAAGGAAAAAAGAAATACTGTACATCCCTAAATTATTGTATTGGGGGAGGGCATTTCCCTTTGAACCCTACTGACTTGCATTGAACTGCTAAGAAAGGCAGAAATAAACATATTAAGCTAAGTTATTAAGATTTGGGGTTGTTTTTATAGCTTTAAATCAGCCTTAAATATTCGAAAGTAATTCCATTGGAAGATAATATGCCATAGCTCAAGTGTTTCTAGCTGTTAGGTTTTATTTCCTTTGCATTCTGTCTCACTTAATTTTGAATGTTCTCAGTAGAGATGGCTCTTCATTGTTCAGGGTGAATTTGAATATTAGCAAGAACCAAATGACACTTGGTACCAAATTTTTGAAGATTAACCAAATTGTAAAAATCTGTAACAAAAAGAGTAATTAAGCAGTAACTTTACTAGTGAAAAGTAGTATGTGACTCTAAAGCAATGTCTCTACATTCCAACCGATACCCTATTATTGTACATACAGTTTTATTGAAATACCTCCACACTCACTGTTACAGACTGTCTGTGGCTGCTTTTACACAGCACAACAGTAGAACTGAGTCATTGTCACTTGGCCCACAAATTTTAAAATATTTACTATCATGTCCCTTATAGAATATTTTGTTGACCTTTGTTCTAAAGAAACAAGACTCATTTCTTTTTTAAGTTGGCCTATGACTTTGAATATAACTCTAAGATAGAAATTCCAAAAAGTTTTAGGTGTGCCAGCATTGTAGGGCCAATTATGGAAGCCCCTAAGAAAATTACTTAAGAAATATTAGTTGTGAAAATACATATTCCATGAAATCGGTAAAAATTTAGTCACTCACACCCTAATTTTTTCTTTTTCTTTTGATTACAGTTGACATACAATATTAATTTCAGGTGTACAACATAGTGATTCAACATGTATATACTTTACGAAGTGATCACTCCAGTAAGTCTATTACTCATATGACACCATACATAGTTATTATATTATTGACTATATTTTCTATGCTGTATTTTGCATCCTGATGACTATTTTTATAACTGACAATTTGTACCTATTAATCCCTTTCACCTTTTACACCCATCCCCTCAACCCACTCCCATCTGGCAACCATCAATATGTTCTCTGTATGTGTGTATTTTTTTTCTGTTTTGTTTGTTCATTTATTGTGTTTTTTAGATTCCATATATAAGTGAAATCATATGGAATTTTTTATTTTCTGACTTATTTCACTTAGCATAATATCATCATGTTTTTGCAAATGGCAAGGTTTCGTTCTTTTTTGTGGCTGAGTAATATTCCATTATATATATACATAAAAATTATATATAATGAAATATTATAAATATTATAATATAAATATATACACATGTGTGTGTATACATACATATATATGTGTGTGTGTATATATATATTATATATATATATATATATATAATATATATACTGTTTCTTTATCCATTTGTCTAAAGGTAGTTCTATTTTTGATCTTTTGAGGAACACCCATACTTTTTTCCATAATGGCTACACAAGTTTACAGTCTCACCAATAGTACCTAAGGGTCCCTTTTTCTGTACATCCTTGCCAATACTTACTGTTTACTGATTTATTGACGACAGCCATTGTGACAGGTGTGAGGTTTTAATTTGCATTTCTCTGGTAATCAGTGATGTTGACCATCTTCCCATACACCTATCAGTCATCTGCATGTCTTTTATAAAGAAACATTTATTCCAGTCCTCTACTCATTTTTAAATTGTATTGTTTTTCTGTTGTTAAGTTGCATGAGTTCCTTATCAATTTAGGGTATTAATCCCTTATCGGATATATCATATGTGAATATCTACTCTCATTCAGTGGGTTGCCTTTTTGTTTTGTTGATGGTTTCCTTTGCTGTGTAAAGCTCTTTAGTTTGATGTAGTCCCATTTATTTATTTTTTCTTTTGTTTCCCTTGCTGGAGGGGACATATCCAAAAAAAGTATTGCTAGGAGCTATGTCAAAGATTTGACTGCCTATGTTTTCTTCTAGGAGTTTTATAGTTTCAGGTCTTACATGTAAGTCTTTAATCTATTTGGAGTTTATTTTCATACGTAATATAAGTGGTACAGCAAATCCATTTCTGGGTATTTATCAAAAGAAGTCCAAAACACCAATTTAAGGAGATATATGCACCCACGTGTTTATTTCAGTGTTATTATAAAAGCCAAGATTTGGGAACAGCCCAATGTCCATTGATACACCTTAATTCTTTTAACAAAATTAAAAGATATACTAGAAGAAAATTTTGTTGATAAAGGATTAGTGTCCAGAATAGATACAGAATCACAGGTCAATAACAAGAAGACAAATATACTAGTAAGAATATGGGGAAAGGATATGCACAGGCAATTCCTCAAAGACAAAATCTTAATGTCCAATAAACATATGAAAATGGTTTCTGTTTTATTAATAATCAGGAAAATGCAAGTTAAAGCAACAATGAGATACCATTTCACATCTAGTACACTGGCAAAACTTTAAAATGTAAAAATTTCAAATTTGCCAGAATGTGGCAAAGCAAAAACATTTTTGCTGGTGGGTATATAATTGTGTTACCACTTTGGGAAACATTTGAGAGTTCTTAGGCTAACACCGTGCATGCATACCTTGCAATCCAGCAATTTCACTTCTAGAAATGTACCTTAAAGTATTCTAACATATGATTAGGAGCGTAGGGAGACTGTCCAATGATGTTCATTGCAGCCTTGTTTGTAACAGAGAAGAATGAAAGCAGCCTTCATCAGTAAGGAACTAGATAACAGAACTGGGGATTATTCATATGTGTAAAATTATATAAGAGTTAAAATGAATTAATCACTTCTACCTGGGTGCATCTAAAAAACATAACAGTGAATTAAGAAGCAATTGCAAAAAGGAATATACAGTAACATACCATTTACCTAAAATTGCTAAATGCACAGAATTATAAATTTTCTTAGACATGTTTATATAGTAAAATTATAAAGACAAGTTTAAGGTAAAAACAAAGTAAAAGTTTAAAAATATATAGATTGATTTCTGATGATAGTTCCCTCTGGGAAGGGAGGGAGAGGGCACAGATCGGGTGTTGTGCCTTAGCGGTAATCTCATGGTCATTTCATTAAAGCAGAGAAAGAGTGGATGTAAGTGTGACAAAATCAAAGCATCTGTTTTTTAAGTGGTTGACAAGTAAATGTCAATTGTTTACATTTTTGTATTTTTTTGGTATATTTTGTATGCGTTTTAATTAACACATGATATATTTTTAAAGGCTAAAAAGGGTCAGTCTCTCCTGTACAATTGCAAGGGGTTCTGTGTTCCCTGTACTCAGCAGGACACTGAGCAGAATGCGGCACATGACTTTCAGGAGCCTCTGAAGTGCCTGTCCACTTGGGGCTTGGCCCTGCCAGAGAAGCCAATTCCCATGACACAATCTTGCCTTGGGATTTTTGGAGAAGGGAAGTAATCTGCAGGCCTCAAATGGGTGTTTATTGTCTTGCTCCCCAGGGGCTTACTGATCCTACAAAGTCACAGCTTCCGCATATTTTGTATGCTCACTCATGATTAGGCATCTCCTCCTGTTAATAACAAGCACTTTCCTTCTGTTGCCTCTGACACACATGACACAGACAAACTATGGATCAGAGCCTAGAGCATGCTCCTGCCTCAGTCTACATCCCTTGTCAGGTCTCTGATGCAAAGTCACTTTGTCATGATGCAACTCCTGAAAGTAAGTTAAACACCTTCCCCCATTTTACCTTGTCATCACACTCTTCTCTTAACACCTGTCACAGTCATGGTTAACTGTTTATGTTATGCAGTGGATGTTTGTATTAGTCAGGGTTCTCCAGAGAAGCAGAAACAATAGGAGGGAGGGAAAGAAGGAGAGAGATTGATTTATGACAGAAATTGCCCCTGCAGGTGTAGAGGCCAAGATGTCTGCAAGCTGGAGAACCAGAGAAGCCTAAGGCTGAATCCCTGGGAGTCGAGGGAATGCTTCTGAAGTCCCCCAGTTTGAAGGCATCACACTGTGTGGGTCTCCCTCTGGACAGTGAGCTCACAGAGCAGGCCTTCAGGCTTGTCCACAGCGGTGTCATCAGAGCCACATTCTGTGCCTAGAATAGGTTCTCACTAATTATTTGTAGAATAAAATTCTACTTTCTACTTAAGTGTACAGTCTTTTCTACAGTCAGAGCCAGGGCAAGAACCAAATAGATGTTCTGATGTTCCCTGTCTGCTCAGTATAAATACCATTACAGGAAATGGACTAGTCATACTCCGAGGATCTGATTTCCAACCTGAGCTTGGCCGCTCTCTAGCTCTGGGATCCTCAGAAATTTAGGAGCACTATGGGAATTCTGCAGCCTCAAAGGAGAAGCAATTGAAACAGTTGTTAAGAGGCCCAGCTCTCTCACTTACTTGTTATGTGGTCTTAGGCAATTTATTTAACCTCTGAGTCTGTTTTCTTAACAAAAACAGAAATCGTAATTGTAGCCACAGTACTGGTTGTTATGGGTATTACTGTATGAGTAAGAAAACACTAGGTAGTGATCTTGGACTGTTAAAGCAATCAAGAAATATAAAGAAAAAGGAAGAGAAAGAGAAGCTACAGGAAGGCTTATAAACTAGAAATTATAATATAATTTGTTATTATTATTCTTTGCAAAACACTATATCATGCTCTGCTAAAATGCAAAGAGATATAAAGAGATATCAAATGGGCTCCTTTCCTTCAAGTAGCTCATGGTCTCAAAGAGAGAGTATCACATGTGCATGTTAAAAAGGAACAAAAGATTGTAACTGTGTTCCTTAGTGTTTATGCAAATGAGTTGAGAACTTACGTCCACACAAAAACCCACACACATATGTTTAAAACACTGAGAATTACCAAAACTTGGAAGCAACCAAGATGTCCTTCAGGTGGTGAATGAATAAAATAAACTGTGATACACTTAGGCAGTGGAATAGTATTCAGAGCTAAAAATAACAGAGTTATCAAGCCATGAAAAGACAAGGACGAACTTTAACTGACATTAGTAGGTGAAAGGAAACCATCTGAGAAGGCTGCGTCCTACATGATGCCAATGATATGACATTCTGAAAAAGGGAAAACTACAGAGACAGTACAAAAAAAATCAGTGGGTGCCAAGAACAAGGGGAGAGAAAAGCACAAGAGAATTTGAGGACAGTGAAACTTTTGTGTGATACTGCAATGGAGATGCACGTCACTACATTTGTCCAGACACCAAAAGTGGACCCTAATATACACTATGGACTTTGAGTGGTAATGATGGATCCATCATTAGGTTCACAGATAGTAACAAATGTACCACTCAAGAGCAGGGTGTTGATAGTGAGGAGGCTGAGTGTGTTGGGGTGCAGAAAGTATCTGGGAATTTTGTACTTTCTGTTCAGTTTTGCCGTGACCTGAAAACTGCTCTAGAAAACAAAGTCTATTTTTAAAAAGAAGAAGAGATAATGCAAGGCAGTCCTAAGTGTCAAGGGTGTGGGATAGACCAAAGTGCTAAAGGTCAGCAGAGACCAGGGCCATCAGCAAAAAGGCAGTGTGAGTTCGGTCTACAAGATGGAACTGGGCTGGGTCCATGAGCCCAGGGACCATTGATGAGACCCGCAAGAAATCCCACCCACCCAAAAACATTGCTGAAGATGGGCCCCCTTTTCCCAGTAGTAAATTTAAAGGGCTATTATCTGAACTATTTGCACTGAAAAAAACAATAAACACTCATCTCAATAAAACTCCTTAAATACAAAAATATTTAGTATGCCCAGTCTGGCTCCTCTTGGGTTTTTTTTTTTTTTTTTTAATACTCAACGTAGAGTATACTTAATTTCTGCATTAAAAAATAATCTTTTTTTTTTTTCATTCTGTTTTGGTTTGTGGTTTTTTGTTGTCATTTCTTCCTAAAGTACTGTTTCCTCACATTTGCATCTCCCAGCCTTTTTAATGTGATATTCCATTTAAACTGCCTTTTAATTGTACGTGCTGCCTTGGCAGAACATGACTGATGTTCTCGCGTTAATTAGGGCTCCAGTCAGCAGCCTGTGCCAGCTGGAAACTGAGAAACAAGCGTAAATTATTCTGTCATCAATCAGCTCGAAAATGTTTGAATCACTAATTAGTTTGTAATTTGGGTGACAGTTTATCTGACGCAGGCAGTGTCAGAAACTTCAGATCTTAGATGAATAATTTGCCAGGAACAAGCACAGATTCCCTGCTTTTAAATACATGAAGGTTTATCTGCATGTTGAAAGGTGGCTCGGCAGTCTTCATTAACTTCCAACTGGGACTATGTAAATCAGGAATCAGCGTGAGCCTCTTCAGGCCATGGTGGTTTAGCAGATGATATTTAGAAAAAGAAAGTCTCGTTTCTTTTCTTTTTTTTTAAATTAATAATTCATAAACTGATAGACAAGGGTGTTTGGGCTTTAACAGCTTCAAAAATTACAATGGTTTTTTTTTCCCCCTTTAAAAAAAAAAGCAGTCACCCCCCCTTTTACATGAAAATTAGTTGTGCTGTATCTCGCTGTTTAACTGATTTATTCTCCTCCATCCTCATGTGACTGGAATGTTAAATGGGGAGTGATTATTAGCCCTTTCAAGAAGGATCGTTATTGGGACTTGATTAAATGGCAGACTTATGTTTCCATTTAAAGAGGAAGGTATGTAGACAAGGGTGAGGGCAGGAGAGAAGAATAAGCTGTTAAAACTGAAAAGAGAAATTTTTCTCTAAAAGCATCATAAAATCTATTATTGTTCCAGTTATGGATGCTAGAATGGCCCCAATTATTTGAATCAAGGATCAGGTCTGCGTAATAATAATTCCCTATTTTAACTGTTGATGGGACGGGATGTCATCTGTGGGATGCTTTTGGATTTCAGTGATTTCGATCTGTAGCTCCATTGTCCCTGCATTTATAGGCCACACATCGCTGTACCCATACAAGGCAGAGTACAAAGGGAGTTGTCACCTTGTAAAATTTGTTGGCAAGAGGTCAAGTCAGGCCATGCTGTTAGTTGTCATAGACCTAGTGAGCTGGAAGTAGCAAAAGCAATGATGTCCACTTCTAGGACTGAAAAGAGAGATGAGTTTAGAGCATTCCATACCCATTCAGAGTAAGCACTAAGTGCCAGGGCAACAGAGGATGGACATGCAGAGGGAGTCAGGGCACGGTAAGAGAAGACATGAATCAGTGGGCGGTGCGGACTCCACAGTGATTCTGGGCTAAGGCTTCCACATCCCAGAAGCGAGATACAGGGTGAAAAAAAACAGAGAGAAAAACTGAGCATATCACTTTTTTTCTCTCAAAGCAAGGCCCTGTTTCTTTTGTCAAGGAGCTCTTTAGCAATTTCCCCTAGCCCCCAAAAGTCACTGTCAGTCATGCTTCCTCTAAGAATTTAGTTAACTATGTTACCCCTGAAGCCACTTCCTAAGTTCAAGTGGGAAGGCCTCTCTTCCAGACCAGCAAAGTGAGCACCTAACAAGGCACCCCCCTTCAGTCTCTCCTTCCCTTCCCCACACACCCTGCACCCTGCATCTGTGCACTGACATTGAACTCATTCCCAAAGCCACTGTAGACAAATGGAAAGGAGGAAGGAAGCTATGTTTGGCAAGGGCAATGAAAATAACAAAAGATAAAATGTCCAGAATTCCCATGGTGTGTTGAGAGGACAGTGGAATAAATAATCTGAGTAATAAATACTGTAAAATACCCAATGTTTAGGTTTAGGGATGGGACATTTATCCTGTGGATAATGGGAAGTCATTCAAAATTTCCAAATGAGGAAGTAACATAATGAAGTTAGGTAATTGAAATATACAACATCTACAATTTTAATAATTCTATTTTGGTCATATGTCTTAAAATTGGCTGATTTAAAACATAAAGTTCTTAAATATCTTTCCTTCAGATCTGCCAGTCTTTCATTCAATTAAAGGAGAATTTTAAGAAACATTTTGTGAAAAGATAAATATAAAAAACTGGTGAGACAAGCTACTGCCTAGGAGAAAATATCTTCAAACGATATACCCAACAAAGAGCTAGCATCTAGAATATATAAAGAATTGTCAAAAATCAACAGTATAAAACAAACAAACAATCTAATTAGAACATGAGCAAAAGACACAAAGTGAGAAATTAGACTGAAGAGGATATACAGATGGCAAATAATCACATGAAAAGATGTTCAGCATCATTAGCCATTAGGGAAATGCAAATTAAAACCATAGTAAAATATCACACATACCTGTCAGAATGCTTAATATACAAAATAGTGGTATCACCAAATGCTGACATCGAGTCAGAGACTGGGTCACTCATACAGTGCTGGTAGAAATATAAAGCACTCGTAGAAATGTAAAGTGCTACAGTCACTCTGGAAATGATTATGGCAATTTTTCACAAAATTAAATATGTAATTACCATACAGCATAGCAATTGCGCTCTTGGGCATATAGTCCAGAGAAATGAAAATTTGTTAACACATAAAAACCTGTACATGAATGTGCATAGCCACTTTATTTGTAGCAGCCCAAACCTGAAAGAATTCACATGCCCTTCAAAGGTGAGTGTCAGGCCCTGGCTGCTGTGGCTCAGTGGATTGAGCGTCGGCCTGCGAACCAAGTGTCGCTGGTTCGATTCCCAGTCAGGGCACATGACTAGGTTGCCCGTCAGATTCCCAGTTGGGGGTGCATGAGAGGCAACCACACAGTGATGTTTCTCTCCCTCTCTTTCTCCTTTCCGCTCTCTCTATAAGTAAATAAATAAATAAATAAATGTCTATTTAAAAAAAAAATTTTTTTTAAAGGTGAGTGTTAAACAGACCATTCATATCATGGAATACTACTCAGCAATAAACAGGAACAAACTCTCATATAAGCAATACCTTGGACAAATCTCAAGAAAATTATGCTGAGTCAAAAAAGTCAATCCAAAAAAGTTACATACTATATGATTGCATTTTGTGCGACAATCCTAAAATGACAAAAGTATAGAGAAACTAGAATTCTAGGTGTTAGGGTGGGGTAGGGAGGACAGTGAATGGGGTTATGAAGGCAACAAGAAGAATCTTTGTGATGATAGACCTGTATCTGTGTCTTGTCTGGTGGAGGATATATACATGTACCCACAAATGTGATAAAATTGCATAGAACTAAATACACACACACAATCATGCATTTACACAAGTAAAACTGGGGCATCTGAATGAAACTGGGAGTTGCACCAATGTCAATATCCTGGTTGTCATATGCACAGTGTTTTTACATGATGTTACCATTGGGGAAAACTGAATAAATGGTACATAGGTATCTCTGTATTATATCTTTACAACTGCATGTGAATCAACAATTACCTCTAAATAAAAGTTTAATTTAAAAAATATATAGTCTAGAATAAAAACTCTCAGTGCCTTTGCTTGAAAGATCTGTAGAAACACACAACTCAGAGAGAATTTTCTCCCACTGTTTCAGAGGTGGAAATGGGAATAGGTGCTATTCAGGAATCCAGACTGATGGCAGCTCTACCCTGTTCAACACATGGGGTCTGAAATCACTTTGGGATGGGGAAGTGGAGTTACCATCTCAGACAGATGGAGTGGGAAGAGTATGGAGAAGGAGCATGCAAGGGAGATTTTTTAAAAGATTTTATTTATTTATTTTTAGAGAGGGGAAATGAGGGAGACAGAGAGAGAAAAACATCCGTGTGAAAGACAAACATGCCTCTCGTAAGTTTCCTATCGACAGACCGAACCCACAACCCAGGCATGTGCCCTGATTAGGAATTGAACCCCTGACCTTTCACTTTGTGGGACGACTCTCAACCAACTGAGCCAGGATAGTCAGAGCTAAAGGAACACTCTATGAGACAAGATTGGAAGTGGTGCACACCACTTGCTTAAAAAAAAAGACAACACAACAACAAGAAAGTTTGTCAGAGCCCAGGAGACTCCAGCATTATCTCAGTCCTCCTCTTTCTTAATGCTTCTGAGAAGAATCAAAACAGCCTCTTATCATGAAAATATTGAAAGTTATATTTGTGGAATCTTTGGTAAGTGGAAGAAAAATATGAAAGTGCTGATTACTACTGCCACCAAAATCAATATATCTTTAAGTCATTTATTTTTAGATTATTTCACCATCAAGTTATTCATTAAAAATTCAAAAATGAAAAACAATTTGATGATTACCATATTAGCTTAGTGGCACCTAACTTGCCTTTTATAATCCTTAGCATATTATTATAAATCAAGCATCTGAGGGAGTAGAATGGGATACAGGTTGAGTTTCCTGTGAGAAGGCAGGCGGGAAGACCAGCTCAGAGCCTGCTTTCAGTAGATCACTCCTGGATAGAGCAGGACAGGAAAGAGCATTAGGTAGCTAAGATGTATCATGAGAACAATGAATACCAGGTCGAACCTACAAGGAGATTAGCCCTCACCTACTTCACAACCAGCCATTTTATTTACCTAATCGTTCATTCAACTAATGGGCACAAATGTGCACGTACTGCACTAGGTGTTAGGAATTCAACGGAGAGCAAAATAGACCCAGTCTATATAACATGGTGTGTATAGCCCTTTGAGGATCAAGCCATTTCAAATAAAGTGTGGTAAGTGCTCTGGTAGAGGAAGGAGAGTTTACTATGAGAACATATAGCTGGAGCCTAGGCTTAATCAGTGACAGCTCCCTTGTGGAAGATTAAGTTAGCATGTGATGAGTAATTAGAAGTTAAACTGGGAGAAGAGGAGGGAAAGAGTCAGAGCTGTATGTGTTGAGCCAATAATTTTTCTTGTGAGTGGGGGCTAAAATAACAAAGAAGTGGGAAAGACTGGGTAAGGGCCTCAGGCTCCTATCAATGCAAAGAAATGGGGACTTTGATAATCAAACTCAGAGTCTAGGTGCTCTACAAAGGCAAATACTGGCTTTGTAATGATTATGATCCAGAATGGAGTGGTCATAGCAAAAAAAGAAGTCAGTAGAAGAAAACATACTCTTTCTAACACATGCTCTTTCTCCACCCTTGAACCTCCTTCCTGTGTCCACTCCTCAATTACAGAGAAGACTGAATCTTCAGCTGTGTGTCTCCTTCTCCTGGGACACATCTCTTCCTAAGTCAGTTTTAACTTTTTAGCTCATACAGCAGCATGCCACAGTCTTCTGGGGAGTCACTAAACATTGATTTACCATTTATATCATGAGGCTATGGGTTCAGCCATTAATCTCATTTCTTCAGTATCCCTAGAGTGTTACCCTCAACAGCATGGTCCAAAATGACCCATAACCTTGTCCAGTGTCTAGCCAGCAAATTGTGAGGAAGGACAAGTGGAAATGGGGGGGGGGGTGTCCCTTCTTTCATAGGAACATATGTGCCTCCATTCGCCTACATTTCACTGGCCAGAACTTAGCTATGTTCCCATATCAAGCCCTAAGAAAGACTGAGAAATATATTTTTTGCTTTAGGTAGCTATGTGCCTAGCTAAAAATTAGGAATTTGATTACAGTGAGATGAAGGGGAGGATAGATATTGGGACAAATAGCAATCTCTGCCTCATCATTTTCTTTGAACATGATTGATCCCTAGTGTAAGAGTTAACTGCAATTTCAATTCAAACAAGCCCAGTAGTAAAGCCTTATTTATGTGGAAATATAAGGAAGAAAAATTATATTTACAAAAAGCCCTGATTATTCGTTTGACAGGGGCACATCAGGCCACATTATTTGGCTCTAGAAATCTGTAAACTAAAGTAAAAATAATTCTACCCATCGTCCATCTTGAATTGTATACTCAGAATTCCCATAGCTTCGGGAAGTTTGTCTGAAGTTAGGGAAACAGAGAAAGAGTTTTTAGCCCCATGTGATTCATTACATCTGTTAAAAGATGGCAATAATCATTAGCCAGCTCCTTTATCCTATCATATAACATCAGAGGATGTAATTTCATCCTATAATCTACACAGATAGAACCACTTAAACTCTATCTTACAGCTTCTGACCCACTCCAGACTCCAAGCAGCTTCCTGGAGAAAAATGTAAAGTCTGTACCTTGCTGCTGTGCTATTGATCCAGTTTACTCCAAGATCTTCCCTAACCTTGGCCTCCCAGTTGCTCAGAGACTGGGCTCCTATCTGGACCTTATGACTGAGTTTGCTTTCTTTCTCACTGGCCAAAAACTGTGACAGTTCCCTTCTCATATTTCCTTCTTATTGCATTTCTTCCTTGGCCCTCTTCCCATTTATAGCCTTCCAGTAATGGCTTCCTTTATTCTTTAAGTGGAATCAATGCCCCATTCATCACCCAAATCTGATGATTAGATGCTTGCACTCCAGTTTCTTTGGAAAACAAGCCATTGCCAGGCCGACCAATCTTAATTCTCCTAGGACCCACTTAAATAAGATTTCTTCTCTCTCTCTCTCTCTCTCTCTCTCTCTCTCCCTTCCTCTCTCTCTCTCTTTCTCTCCCTGCTCCCTCTCTCTTTCTTTGTCTCTCTCACCATAGATAGGTCAATATTGATTTTTTATTAATAGTATAATCATGTTCCACATCAGGATGTTTTGGTCAGTGACAGACTGTATATATGACAGTGGTCCCCAAAAGATATTGCAACTAAAAAATCCCTTTTGCCTAGTGATATCATAATGTCCTAGCATCATAGTGTGATGCATTACTCATGTGTTTGTGGTCAGGCTGGTGTAAACAAACCTACTGTGTTGCCAGTCTTATAAAAATACAGCACTTACAATTATGTACAGTACATAATACTTGATAATGATAATAAGCAACTATATCACTAGTTATGTATTTACTATACTACACTTATTATTATTATTTTAGAGTATAATCTGTCTACTTATAAAAAAGTTTCATTAAAACAAGGTGCTGTGTTATGGTGGCAGCAGCCTCACATACCTTGTGTTTACTGTGTCTCTTGATTGCATCATTTTTCTCTGTGCTTGATTTCATCTCATGTTATTTTGTGTAATAACATGCTATATAGTCTTGTAGCCTAGGAGAAATAGGCTACACCATATAGCTTAGCTGTGGGGTAGGCTATACTATCTAGGTTTGTGTAAGTGCACTCTGATGTTCACACAATGACGAAATCACGTAACAACACATCTCAACATATACCCATTGTTAAGCAGCACATAATTGTATTATCAATAATGTCTAACATTATTTTTCCCTCAAAGATGTCTTTCCTAATTAGAGATCAACCTTTAGATAACTGTCCCAGAGACTTCATCCTTGGAATTACCAATTTGGAGCCTAATTTCCATTTGTTGACTGCTCACCCTTCGGTTCTACCTCAATCCCTGATATTGCCTTTTAGGTTGAAGCTGGTACACAACTACCTTAATTGGTACATGCCTTTTCAGAGTGATGTTGTAGTCAGCTTTTGCCAGGTTGTGCCACAGTAATAAGCAAACCCAAAAGTTTAACACCTTACTGCAACAAAGGTTTATTTTTCACTTACATTACATGTTGGCTATAGCTCTACTCCATGTCCTCTTTATCTTGGAACAAAGTCTGAAGGAGAAGCCCCTATCTGGAAGATGCCAGTCTCAAAGCAGAGGGAAAAGAGACGTGACAGGGCCAAGGGCTACTCTTAGAGCCACTGCTCAGAAGTGTCTCACATGTCACTTCCATACACATACCATTGTCCAAAGCAAGTCACAATACCAAGTCATATACCAATGGAGCAGAAATTATAAGCCTTTCACAGAGACAAACCTGTTAGAAAAGAGCCTTTACCTTTTAACAGAAATACTCTCTATGAAAATCTCTCCCAAAATGTCCCCAAGAGTTTTCTGAGTTGCCTGAAAATTGGTACTTAGGGCTGGAGATAACCTTCCGGAAGTAGGAGAAGTTGAAACTCCACACATTGACTGGGTAACCAACTTTTCCATTTGTTACTATAAACACCTGACCTTTAAGCTAAGCCTGTTTGGTATCCAAACAGTCTTTTTGATCCCCCACTGATAAAGCTGCTCTTAAGCTTCAACCATAGAAAGGAGAACAGTGGAGTAGAAGGGATTTGGAAGGGTCCCACCCCAACAGCCCAAGCACAGAGCTTCTACCAGGTCTCAGCACAGACACACTTCTAGGCAGGACACCAATAGATGGAGGGCTACGTGCTGCTCATGCTAAACTGGAATCGGTAAGCTTCTTCCTAATCCCTGTGCTTTGATATGTTGGAATTCATTTTTACTCCATCTTCCACATTGGGGCTTCAACTTCCAAGGCCCAGCTGAGAAATTATTTTCCATCCTCAATATCATAATCAAAATGTGGACACACAGCCATCAAGTACATGCTGGTGAACAAACATCAGGCTTGTACTCCAAGTAATCTGGCTTCCCATATTCACAATGAACTACATCAGGAAGGATTTGGCTAGCTGTTCCACTCCATGTGGTTGTTCCTGGGGTGAGGGTTGAGGGGGGGGTGCAACATAGCTATTAAAACAACAAATGTCAACAATTATTAACCTTAGTCTAGTACTGTTCATTTTTTTTAAATGAGCAGAATCTAAATAAACTGAAATACTAGGGAAACCCTAAGGAATTATCTTGACATTTTTTATTTCCTTTACTCACTCAATAAATTATGTTTAACTATTTCTCCTACTTACTAGGTTTAGAGTTGTAAAAGTGTCCCAGGACTGAAGGGTTTCATGTTTTATCAGGAGCTAGGCAGTATGTTGTTCAACAGTGGCATGTGATCATTTAGCTACTCAAGTAACTCCTAACAGAAATATACTGTATTTTGTGATCATCATTTTCCCAAACCATATCCATGTCAGACATTAATAATCAATCTCAGCATTCTTTCCTGCTGGCCCTAAAATCAGCCTTAGAATCCTGCTCCACACAGTGCTCCTGGCTGCAACCTACCACTGAAAGAAATCACACAGGGCACAGAACATGAAATGAACTTTTTTTCTTAGTCCCAGTGGTAACTGAGCCCTTTGCCACCTCCTCACCTCATCCCTGAGGTATTTCTCCAAACCATTTTAGTCTCCTTTTGCTAAGAATTCAACCTTTTTTCATCTACATAGCCTAGCACTATGATTTATCCATCACTTTGATTTTAATTTAGTAAGTTTTCTTTCATTCAGTACTTCTCCTTTGTTGACTGCCCTTTTGTGCCTCGAGTTTTAATTAACCTTTTTTTTTTTTTTACTTTGAATATTTAAATCTACACAGAAGCTTGAGGCGACACTACTAATGTCTATGGCAGACTCCCAGCTCACTTAACCACTTTTCCCTTCTATACCTTTTTAAGAATCACAGTTTTGAACAGAGTTATAAAAATGATTTTTATTAAGTAAATGTTTGGGGTTCTAAATAAATAATTGTAACCCAGGACTGCCATAACAAAGCACCGGAGACTGGGTGGCTTAAACAATAGCCATTTATTGTCTCACAGTTGCAGAGTCTAGCTGTCTGAAATAAAGCATTGGCAGGGCAATGGCCTCTTCCTTGCTGCTGGTGGCTTGCCAGCAGTCCTTGGGGTTCTTTGGCTTGCAGCTGTTGGATTTTGATCTCTGCCCCCATTGTCACATGGCATTTTCCCCTCCTGTGTCTGTCTCAGTGTCTCCTCTCCTCTTCTAATAAGGACACCGGTCAGAAGGGTACTAGACTTATCTGGGTGATCATTTTGTAAGGTATATAAATGTCTAATACTAGGTTCTACACCTGAAACTATTATAACATTGTATGTCAACTGTAATTGAAAAATAAATTTTAAACAAAGACACCAGTCATGTTGGATTAGGGCTCATCCTAATGACCTCATGTTAATTTGATCTCATTTGCAAAAACAATAAGGTGAGATTCACAGGTACCAGGGGTTAGGACTTCAACATATATTTTTAAGGGGATACAATTCAACCCATTATACCAGGTAACACAGCTGTAGATACAGTGCTAATTAAGTTAGCATATCTGAGCCAGTGCCTAACTGGGAGAGATAATGCATCATCATTGTTGTGAAAGGTCTATCTCAGGTAGTTCATCTGCCTGTGAGGGTGTGTCACTCTCAAACATTTATTTCCGACACTGCATACCAGGTGACAGAAGATTTATTGGCTACTCTTCACATACACAATGTTTCCCTGAAGGAGCAGTTATTAATCCAGCATGTGCTCCAAATAGGTTCCAGTTCCTCTTTTTTGAACAATATCTTAATTCTTACTAGTGTCCTTTGCAAGACATAATGAATCTAGATGAAAGTAAAACTATTATTATATTTACACATTTATTATATACCATGAACAAATTTGTTGGCTTTTTCTTTTTATAAACATTACACATTGCCATTATTGAAAATATTTTTAAAATTTTGAAAATTCTTAAAGAAAAATATAACATAATAGCCCACCATCATTACCCTTATTATTATTATTATTTTCATGTAACTGCTTCCAATATTTATACATAAATATGATAAATAATTATGAACATACTGAAATTACAAGTCTGCATCTTTAAAAGTGAGTAGCTTTAAATATGTAATTTAATTGTGATGAAAGAGACAAAAGTCATTCGGTTCCTGGTAAGGGGAAAATTAAATAAAGAGAAAATACCATATTGATTAACCTTATGTCTTAAAAATTACATGATATGAGTAAACAGCTTTAGTTCATAATAGATGAGTAACTATTAGTTCTTCAGTTTATATAGATAACTAAGAAATTAGGTCTACCCACCAACATGGTTTAGAAGAGTGGCTTAAATAATGCCACCTTTTGTTCACCTCAAGAATATAGAACATGACAGACAGAAATATTTGATGGGAATAAGTTTGCTGTGATCATCACATAAGCCTAAATAATCAGCAATGTGGAATCCCCCAATTAAATAAATAGCTACATACTTTCTGTTTTTCTTGAAGAAAATGATATATGATATATTTCTTAGAATTATATATGATAAATATAGAGAAAAATATATGACAGAAATATGGGCCAACACCTTTAGTTTCTGACTGTTTTTCGTCTCTCCTTACAATTCTCAGCAATTTCAATATATCTACACTGACAGTTCTCCTGACATTCCGACCTCTCAGTTTGTCATCCTCCTCAACACATTCTGTAATCTCTGTGTCACCAAAGTTTCTCACTGATAACTTATACCTGGGATCTGGTCAATTCACTCAAAATTCTCTGTATTTCTCTAACTATCACTTCCTTAACTTCTGTCTCCTTCAGTCTCTCATACTCAAAGAATGTCCAATTCCTTGAAAATTACCAATATTCTTTGCTTGTGAAATTTTGTCTTGACCTCATATTTCTTTAAAAATTTTAAGTCATTAGTCCCTCACTCACTATTTTCTCCACTTCCACTATTGGGCAGAAGGACTGAAGAAAATCAAGAAATTATGCTTTCTAAACTTCAACTAAGCCTTGCAGAGTGTCCTATTTCAGTGTATTACAACCTTCCGAACAATTTTTACATTTCCACATTTTTCAAATCCTCAGTTCCACCCCAAGATTTACTCCCCACACCCAAGAAATGGCCACACCTGCAACTTTAAAGCAAAGATCAGATCCCTTGTGGTGAGGCAGAGCTAGGACCTCAACACAGTAGCTGTGTTGACTTGGGGAAGTCATGAACTTCCTGCAAACCTCCCACTGCTGTGAGGATGAAAACAACAGTAACAATAACAACAGAAGTTTGTGAAAGCACACAGTACCTGAAAGGTGTTCAATGCCCAATAAATGTACGTAGAACCCAAAAGTTGAATATCAGACAGCCACCAACATTGCATTTGCGGAAGTCTGACCCAAAGATAGTTTCTGACATTCAGACTTTACTCTGAGACAGAAGAGCTAAAAGGTGATGATGAGGCCTGGGCACAGTTTTGGATGAGTCAAGTGGCCCCATTTTCTTCCTTTCTTTTCGTTTTCCTAGTCTCTTTCCCAGATGGCGAGGTGGAGGGGTTGTAAAAACCTTTGAAGAGTCAGCAGGGAAGTGCATGAGGTGAAACCAGGATAGGGAGGAGCTGGGTTTGTCAAGATGGGTTAAGTTTCCTATGTTCACTTTGATTGCCAGTATGTTTCTGAGCCCTGACTCTGTCCTATTCCAGGTAATGTATTTTCTTGTTAACCCGACACTGACAGCTCTAATACCAAGAATTGTAGACATTTTGACAAAACTTGGGGAGATATTTTTAAACATTCACTGTGGTCCCACTGTGGAGGTGACCATCTTTGTAGTGTGTATGTGAAAGTTTAATCTGCAGCCAACAGCCCATAAATAGCAAAAACCACAGCTACTAACTCAAAGCAAAATGATATGCTTGATGAATTTGAGGGTTAATGGACTGGTACAGGAAGTGCAAGTGCCAGAGACCAAACTGGGGCTTTTTCTACGTCAGTCATATCACTCTATGGATACTCACGGTAAGGTCTGCAATGTGCTAAGCACCACATAGTTATGAAAAATGCTACCTAAAATAGAGGAGGGGTAGGATGGTCTAATATAGGTTGACATCCTTTATGTGGTAGACCCCATGTTGGAGACTTCACATATCCTATTATGAGGGCCTATATTATGTGCCTGGTGTTATTCTGTGCACTTTTCACAGAATAACTCATTTAATATGCACAGTAACCATATGAGGTAGGTACTATCATTAGCTCCATTTTACAGAAGCAAAGAGGTGCACAGCTGGAAAGATTCAAACAAAAAGCTCGTACTCCTCCATTGCGATCCGTGAGATGCACATTACTGAGTCTCATAAAAACTATGTGGTCACAGGTAAAGGTTACATAGCTTTGGCAGCGGGTCTTCTTGGCTCTGAAGTCCGTCTCTTCTCATCACCTTGTGCTGCCTAATATTCTGAGTCACAATTCCTCCTCCATGCAGAAGTGGCAACTGACACTGAATGGATTCTGTCAACAGGCACACATGGACTGATGAGCTCAGGTGTCTCAGTAGGTCTCCCCTGTGCGTTACAGTGTCAGCGAGGAGGGCTATAAAACAGGGACAAAATGAAAGGCTTATGAGTACTAAAAAGCTATGAAATCTCCTTGGATTTAGTTTCTAACAAATCAAACATAGAGGAAAATTCATCTTGTTTCTGTCTGAGTTCTGCAGAGGTGGTCAAACTCTGAGTTGTTTCTGAATGCTTCTGCACATTGCAACACAAAATTCAACTCTTCCTCTTTTGGGGATGCTGTTATTTCACATGGGGCAGTTTTAAAGCTGGTCCCTGCTCCTGCTAAGAACTTGTGATTATTACTTGATTACAGATACTTTAAAAAGTAGTTCCATTCCCAATACACTGAAAGAATACTTGTATCCCCTCTCCATCCCACCTCATGGAAGAATGATTTCTGATGTCAGAAAGATCCTTTGAGACACGCGTTAGTATCCTGCACTAGGGTGGTAAGTAATGAAAGGGGAAGAAAAGAATGTTATAGATGATTATGAAGGATGTGATCACTCAGGCAAGAGAGAATATTTAGATGAGTTGCATAGAAACATAAAAACAGTATTACTTGTAGCCATTTGACAATTTACATAAGAATTTTGCTCTGCAGAGGAAAACTTTATAAATGTTTGCATTCACTCACTTGTTTATGGATTTGATATTTATACAGTGTTAAAGATATTCCCAATACATAATAGGGACTCAGTCAATTATGGTTGGAAGAATGGGGATAATGTTACTAAATGTTACAGTTACTAAAAAAGGATAATGCCATTTCTAAATTTAAAAAAAAAAAAGACAATAAAATGTGATAACACTCATGATTTTACTTTATATGTTAGGAAAAGTTTCTTTTTAGGTATTAATTTCCTTTCATCACTACTTTTGTAGCCTTTCTTCCCTTATGAATAATGCTAATATAATATGTAAAAACTACATGTTGTTAAATATACTTTATTAAGTCTGTGACTGCTGAGTTCTTGGGGATTTTCTTTTCCTCCAAATGAAAATGTTAGTTAGCTTTGGCTGTTCTGAAATGATCACCAAAGCAGGCAAGGAAGGAGTCCATAATGAATTAAATCGTTTGGTCATTTCTCTTCACCCTGAGCCTCATAGTTTAAAACCAGCCCTGCTGTCTGCAACACATTCTGTCCAGGCTGTTTAGCCAAAGGAAGCTGTCAGCTCTCATGGCCACATTGAGGCCGGATTGCTACACTCCCAGTGGATGTAGAGGACAGTGAAGAACCTGCCGAAGTGAGGTGTTTGCGAAACGGGGGAAAGTTCCTGGTGGCAGCTGGGGTCTTTAGTAACGCAGAGGTTTCATAGAAAGAGTCTTTAGTAGGAAGTCAATCAGAAGAAACAGTAAAATTAGGGCAGAAACAAGAACCTGTAGGAAAGGGGATGGAGAAAGGGATAAAAACAACAGTCAGAGATCAATTGAAATCATTCCAGGTAACATGGAGATCTTCATATGGACCTGATGGGGTGAGGGTGTGAAGAGCAATGTGTTGAGTTAGTCTGTCTAATTCCCAATGAGTCACATAAATGGATTTCCAAAAGCAAATTAAGAAGAATGAGAACACCTGGCTGCTGTGGCTCAGTGGATTGAGTGTCGGCCTGTGAACCAAGTGTCGCTGGTTCGATTCCCAGTCAGGGCACATGACTAGGTTGCATGTCAGGTCCCCAGTAGGGGGCATGAGAGAGAGGCAACCACACATTGATATTTCTCTTCCTCTCATTCTCCTTTCCCCTCTCTCTAAAAATAAATAAATAAACAAACAAACAAATAAATAAAGTATTTAAAGAAAGGAAGAAGAATGAGAACAAGATTGATCATGAGCCATTCAGTCAGGATGGGTGGCTCTGGGTAGCTCGCTTAGTGTCCAGGGTGGGGATGAACCAGAGGTGGGGGTGTGAGTAATCTCACCAAGCATCAAAGGGACCTTCCAGATGGCCTAGGCTTCCTATGAGCATGCGGTAGCTCTGTGGAGATGCCAGGTGTCTCTTTTTCAGCTTGGAGACTAAGACTGTCCCCAAACTTCTCGGACTAAGAGTACGTCCCTGATTGGTTCCAGGTAAGGAGGTGAAGTTCTGGTGCCAATTGGAGAGGGGCAGGTGATATAATTGAGGGTTCAGGGCTCATTTGTTTAATAGGAATTTATTGAATACCTACTAATGCCAAGCGTTGCGTTGTGGACAAGAGAGAAAGAGCAGTTGTACATACAGAGTGGAAAGTGCTGCAATGGTTGTAGTCCATTCTGTGAAATGGGAATTTTTTTCATACATCGCATGGCTATTTTTCAAATTATAGTGTTTTGCATGTGGACAGAAAAGCCATCCATTTAAGGAGAAACATTCAGTAAATGGAAATAATGATTCATTCAGATTTCTCATACTGTTCTTAATATCTATGACAGTGTTCAAATTCTTGATATTCTCAGTAAGAAAAGACAATGGCCACAGAAGACAGACTTAAAGCTCCCTCTCTAATGTGCTCTAATAGTGAGCTGGGGTCCAGAGTAGAACATTTCCTATCTGTAAAACAGGGAAATCACACTTGATTTCTCACTTCCAGACATGCTGTAAAGTTTAATTAGATGTTACCCATAGAACCCTGTGAACTCAGAGGAAGGCAGTCCATGAATACAAGTTTCAGGCCCCATTATTCATCTTCCTTCTCTGATTTATCTGCACGCCACTCCCATGTAACTCAGAACTTGGGCCTTTTCTCCTGAGATATTCCTGATCTTTTTTATAGGAAGAGTCAGTCTCTTATTCTTTTTCTCCATCTTTGGATGTCTGTGGTGTTGACCTTCTCCCAGCCTACCTCAGTCATGCATTTATCACATCCTCTGATGGATTTCCTTCAGTCACCTATGGACTTTGGTCGAAGGATGTTTCAGACTACAGAGACAGCTTGATCTTCCTTCGTACTCTCTTGAACTTTCAACTTTAAATTTTAATGGGCACCAGTGGGATTCTAATCCAGCAAAGGCAGATTGATTATTGGGTCCTATGGTCTATACATGACTCTCTAAATCTTCTAGACCTCCTTGGTTTAAAAGTAATTGATAAGTCATTAGGATAGAGACAGTGCCCTTCTAAACGAAGACAAATTTCCCACTTGTTCAGGTCACTTGTGGCCTATTGCCTTAAGCCTGTCATTTCTGCCCAGTTTTATTCTTCATATATTATTAAGCAAGACAGATGGTTCCACCTGTTTTTTTTCATATGAGTGGGATTTCTACAGACAAAATAAAAGTGATGTTGTCCTGTAGGATGATTAAAACCTGAAAATAGGTTCCAACTCTCATTCTTCCTTAAATGAAATTCATTGTTTTTGTGCTAACTGCAAAACAGGAATGAATTTTATTAATACTTAATGGAAATTTTTGAATTTTAACAAAAATTAATAGTGGGGGTTTTCAAGGTTAGACTCAATAATTAATAATCTCTCTGGTATTTTCAGTGTTTATAACAGATAGAGCCATATGTCACAACCCACAGCCAGACTGGTATAAGTAGATAAAATGCTTTTACTAGGAGTGGGAAGGGGCCAAACAATTACAATGTATCCTAGAAGTTTCAAAAACAAATTACTAAGATGCTATTTGAATGTGACTTCTACCAAAAATTAGTCGAGGCACAACAAATAAAATTAAATTCTGGAGAGCAGGATAGGTAAATGGGATCAGGGACAGGTTCTCAGGAGTCTGTAATTGTATCCATATCTTTTTTTTAAGAAAACAAGGTCCAAAGCACATAAAACAAAATGCTAAGATTGTGTAAATGGAAAAATGCATGGCTATTCATGGTATTATTTCTATTCTTGTCTAGACATTTGAAATAAAAATATAGTTTCGCAATAATAGTACCACTTACAATCCTTGTAATTTTGAAAAAGAAAAGGATGATAAACATAAATTGATTTCCACCTTACAGAAGTTTCAGGGCTCCGGTCAAGGGCCTTGCAAGCTTTCTTTGCTGGTAACAAGTTTTGGATGAGAAGGTGACATTGAACAGGGACACAGAAGCCTTAAGATGGTTTGAGAGTGCCATTTATGAGTTAGCTCTATTGTTCTTTACAGCTCAAAGCAGGAATTTACATTTGCCTTGTTACTCTTTATCTTATGAACCCACAAATCTAACCTATGAAGGTAGTTTTTAATGTACTTATTGTTTAGTAAAACCAATATATGCATAATGTTTTTGAATAAGAATTTTAGAAAACAAAGAAAGTGAGAAATCTCAGAAAATGCCACCCTCCAGAAATAGGAACATTATTCATACACCTTTTTCTTCACAAATTGTAATAAAAAGATAAATGAGTGTTTGAGTAGATGAGAAAAATTTTGTAAAAAATTAACATTACAAATGTTTTTATTTAAAATATATTAAATTTAGTATTAGCAGAAAAAAATCTATAAAGAAACTGAAGAAATTTCTGAACTTTGGATACATGAGTTTTATGCAACAGATTAATCTTATGCTATTGCTTTAGCTTAAAAAGCAAATTATGGTCTTCCTGAGTCTGGTTTGGCACATAAGGAACTTAGAAATCACCTCTCTATTTTAACAAGTAAAACACTGAAGAAAACTTAACAATCAACAAAACTTCTTAGATGCATCAGAGGAGGGAAGTCACAAGGCAAATTGCAGTCCCCAAAATTGAAGAGACAGACAAGAAGATGCAGAGAATCACTTACGGGAGCAGAAACCCAGAGACCAGAAATTTCCATGGGAACCAGCACTGGGGTAGAAAACTGAATTGTTATTGACAAGTTGTTGGAAGAAGAGAGATAGAAACTCCAGGAGGACCATTCCTAGGGGGCCTTACCCTTTAGTGAATTTTACTTCCAGGAGCTCTACCAGGTTCTCACAGTGAAGATCAGAGAAAATGTCCTCTGGCTTCCCACAGGGGAAAGAAAAAGTGACCACTTTAAAACACACAAGGAGAACCCTGGCTGCTGTGGCTCAGTGGATTGAGTGTCAGCTTGCGAACCAAGTGTCACTGGTTCAATTCCCAGTCAGAGCACATGCCTAGGTTGAACACAAGGTCCCCCCATTGGGGGTGCATATGAGGCAACCACACAGTGATATTTCTCTTCCTCTCTTTCTCCTTTCCCTTCTCTCTAAAAACAAATAAATAAAATAAAAGTTCATTAATTAAAAAAAAACTATTGTGAAATAAATAATTTTTAAAAAATAAAAATAAAACACACAAGGACAAAATAAACAAACAAACAAAATAGAAACTGGCTCATAGATAAACACACTGACAGGTGTCAGAGTGGAGAGAGGTGGGGGGCTGGGTGAAAAAAGTGAAGGGATTAAGCACAAAAACAGAAACAAAAAAACTCAGAGACAACAGTATGGTGATTACCATAAGGAGCGGAGAGGGGGTGAGAGAGGGTAAAGGAGAAATAAATGGTGATAGAAGAAGGCTTGACTTGGAGTGGTAAACACGCAATACAATATCATAGAATTGTACACCTGAAACGTATATAATTTTATTAACCACTGTCACCACAACAAATTCAATCAAAAAGAAAAAAACACACCAGTGCATTCTGTCCTTAACAAGGCCTGCCCTCGGGAGAAATGATTTTTGCCAAAGCCTAACCTATTGTAATTTTATCAAAGCCTAACCAATCTGGAGGAAGGGAAATACCCAACTCCAGCCCCCTCTAGCCATCCTGTCTCACCTAGAGGTGTGAGAAATAAAAAAACTCTGTGGAGGTACCTCTGTTCAAGGCCTCTTGCCCAGCTCAGGCTATTTCTCTCCCCTCATCTCCTTGCTCTAGTTCATTATAGGTCTCTGAATGTGTTATGCTCTCATGCGCCTGCTGCTTATGCCATGACCTGGTGGTTGTGTTCAGAGACTTCTGTAGGGAAATTTCTTCTTGACTACTCCAGAGCTATTCTTCAGCCTGCTTGTCTTCTTATTTGAGGTTTTTAGTAAAAATTCTCAGGATTTTATTAACTCCCTTTCTTTCCTCACTTCTACTTCTAAGGGTAGAGCTAAGAGCTACCCTATACTACAAAAAAAAAGGAACTTCTCCAACCTACCTTCAGCCTTTAACCGAAATATCAGCTCTTCCTGAGCCTTGAGCCTGCTTGTTTTCAGGCTGCAACCACACCATCAGCTCTCCTGGCTCTCTAGCTGGCTGACGACAGATCCTGGGTCTTGTTGGCCTCCAAAATTGCAATGTGTATAGAAAATGCCTCCTATTGATTCTGTTTCTCTGGAGAACCCTCACTAATACAATTTTTTAAAAAATAAAAAGTGTGGCATGACACAGATACTAACCACTAAAAATTCAACTCTTTTAGAAAACATTACTTAACCAATTCCAGTTGAACTTCATTTATTATATCACAGATAAAGTATATATAACTGAAATCCAAAGAAGCTGTCTGGGCCCGGTATTATAAATCACCGGCCTATAAATTCAGAATCCACCTTATCCCTCTTTGGAGAACAATGTTTACCAACTCTATTCTGAAGATTCTCGAATGTTCAAGACATCTACAAGTCTGTCTGACCCATAATATATAATTCAACAGGGTTTGGAAGTCTGAAACTCAATTCGCATGTCCAGGTGCTTCCTCAAGTCTACTCCATTAAATACTTTAATTTCCTTTTTGAAATGCTTTATCTACCTTCCCAGTTTGAAAAGTATTCTCCCTAAGGAGAAGAAAGAAGCAAAATCATGTTTTGGAAAACACATGGGCTTTGAAGGTAGGAGGTCAAAATATCAGGCCCTGGAACTACCATTAACCCATTGTATGATCTTTGGCAAGTTACTTAGCCTTTCTGACATGCAGTTTCTCTACCATAAGGTGAGGTTTAATAATATTCCACAGCTCAATGTTTAATCAGAACACTATTGTGATTAATAGAAAGACCAACAGATAAGAGGCATAGTTCCTTTTACAGCCAACTTCACACAGACTTCATAGATGAGAAGAGACAGTATCAGTTCTGTTTTGGAGAGACAAGCTTCCTTCAAAACTACATAAGGACATTCTACCACCAAGATATCTACCAATTATTGTGAAGATACTTTCAAGTTCTCAAAGAAGCTTCTTTTGCCATTTTCACCCATTTTTCTTTCCTTTCCTTTTCTTTCCTTTCCTTTTCTTTCCTTTCCTTTCCTTTCTTTCCCTTTCCTTTTTGACTCTTTTAGCTTTACAATGCTCTCCTATCCAGTACATCCAGGTAACTGGTAACACTCATCAACACATTCTTGCAAAAATAAGTCCAAGGGGTTCTGCCTGCTTCTCAAGGTCAGTTTCCAAAGTGGGCATCTCCTCTCAGGTTAAGGCTTTATTGCTATACAGGTACTTTCTACTCTTGGAGATGCTGTGAAGATTAAAATGTTAAAGTACTCAGAAAATAAAGGTTACTCAAAAAATGTGGCATCCAGTTAACTTACACCATATTCCCTGTTTTTTGGTCAGTTAATAATATTTTGGTTGCAAGTGAGAGGAAAATTCAAACTGTCTTCAAAAATCAAGAGTATTTATTATCTCACAAAATTTAAAATTCCAGATGTAATTCTGGCTCTAAGAGAAAAATGAACTAGTAACTCACCTGTTCAGTTTCTCCATTTAATTTCAAGGTTCTTTCCACTAGGATAAAAAAAAATGGCAAAACACTTCAAGACTTCCTGTCATCTTCACACCACTCATCTAAGGGAAACTGCCTAATAGCTCCTGCATATGTCCTAGGATTTATCCTTTCTCACTGGCCCTAACTGGGTCAGATATCTATCCTTGAACTAAATTTGGTAATCAGCAGGATGGGGTAGTGATTGGATTAAATGACTCACGGTTTATCTCTGGTACTGAAAATGGGATCATTCCCATACAAATCTCATGTATGAAAGTGAATTCAACAAAGGAACATTGGGGTATGATTGACAAGAGACATAGAGAATAAATGCTATGTAGACAACAAATATATGACCCCTACATGGATTCATTTTCTTCCTTGTCTGTCTCTAGCTGCAGCCTTCATGATGCCTTTCTTCATGGCATCCTGAAGAAAAGGGTTCTCTTGTATTTTTATTTTGGTTATCTGGCTCTCCTCTCTTGCCTACTGTTTGTTTGAAAAGATGAATCTCCTAGAGAATTTTTTATGTACCTCTGCCCATACTGATTTCTGTAATTGCTTCCCTCTTATTTTTCTCATTGGGTTATTCAGAATTGTTATGTGATTAGAATTACATTTTTAAGGCTTGGCTCCCATCCCCTCTATATGTGTTTTCCTATATATTCCTCCAAATATTTTAATAAATAAAACTTGACAATAGCAAAAATTAAATTGTTGTTACAGGAAATACAACAATATATCAGTAGCCACACTTTTTCCTTTATATTATTTTTGGTAGGGATGGGCAGGGATGTAACTGTAACATGGAATAAGGTTGAAGGAAACCAATGTATTTTCTTTTTTCCTAAAGGAAAAAAATTGTATTTAAAAATCTTTAGAGAGCTAACATTTTTAAAAAGAGAAAAAAATCTGATTCCTACCTGATACTAGTCTAGAAATACTTCAGATCATTTCCTAGGCCTACCTCTCCTCTGTTCTGAGTTTTCTACCAGTTAAAGTAAGAAATTTCTGTGGGTGAGAAGGAAACTCTCAGGTTGATTAGCTGATGGTATGCCATTTTGTTTTCTCCACACTCCATTAGTCCAGAAATTGAGAGTTGACTCCATTTCTTTCTCCTATTAAGTTTCTTCATTCTCTCTCTCTGTCTCTCTCTCTCTCTCCTCCCTCTCCTTCTTACCCTCCTACCCCTCTTTCACACCCACATACACACAGATTTACATACAGTCTCTCTTTTTCACAATCTATCCCTTTCATCTAAAAGTGTGAGATAGTCTGCATACTTCTCTGAGCCAGGAACCACTTGATAGCTCTCATAGTGAGTTGAGGTTGCAGAAAAAGGTGATCAAGTTTAATGAAATTTTGTCTCACTGAAATGTTAGGGGGTCTTAAGGAATTAAATTAAGTGATATGTATTTTTAAATCTTTAGTCTTGTATTCACATTTTTGACTTTCTAAAAATAATAGCAACATACATCTTATGAAGAACAGAAAGTAATGCCATCAGCTTTATAGAAGATGAGAATGATGAACAAAAATTATAACATGTATTAATAATATTTTTGCAATCATGTGCATATGTTTTCATCAGGAGCTCATTTATTATTTTCTTAATTGCTCCAGCTTAAAATATTTTAAAAATAAGTAGTGAGTTATTTGTAATAAAGCCAGAGGCAAGGTTTGAACAAGTATCTTTCCTGTATATGCTATCAAAAATATCAGAGCTGGGGACTTCCGGCCAAGATGGAGGCATAGAGAGACACACTGAGTCTCCCTCCACAACTAAGAAGGAATACAACTACCTCAAAACTAGAAACAACCAGGTCCAGAAAATCAAACTGCATGAAAGTCCAGCCAAACAAAGCTATAAAGAAGAAATACTCATCCAGATAGGTAGAAGGGGCAGAGAGGACATGGTGTGGTGGCAGCAGCAGTGGCGGCAGTGGCAGGCCAGCAGAAAGCGCAGTCACAGGTTTTAAAAAGTCAGGAGGGACACCTGGGGAGAGTTCACAGCTCCTCACTGGAGCTTGCAGCTCACAGTCCCAGCACCAGGGAAAATCAAGCCTCATTGCTTCTGACTGTGCAGACCAGTGAGGGTTCAGGTGGAGGCAGAAACTGCCAGTCTTAGCAGAGTCCGCTTGTTCAAAGGGCCCCCATGGTCCTAGAACGTCCACAGATCCATCCTCTCTGGGAACGACGGCCAGAGCAGCAGCTAGAGAGGCACCAGTTCCATATAGAAGTGGGAGAAATGCCTGAAAAGGGGGAGAGTGCTGGGCAGGTGGCATTGTTCCCTCTTGGACCCCTCCCCCACATACAGCAACACAACGTGCTGAAACAGGTCGCCCTGTACTAACGAATCCCTTAGGCTCCACCCCTTACAATGTAACAGGAGCAACAGCTCTACCTGGGACTCGGAGGCAAACAAACACAGGAGCCTGTCAGAATGAGGAGACACAGAAGTATGGCCCAAAGGGGAAACAGATCAAGGTTCCAATGGGAGAACTAAATGACAAGGAGATAGCCAACCTAACAGTTGAGGAGATAGACAACCTAACAGATGCAGAATTTAAAACACTGGCGATAAAGATGCCCACATACTTGACAGATATGCTTGAGTATGGCAGATGCATAAGAGAAGAAGTGAAGGCTATGCTATGTGAAACAAAGGAAAATCCACACAAAACCAATGGTGACAGGAAGAAAACTGGGGTTCAAGTCAATGATTTGGAACATAAGGAAGAAAAAAACAGTCAACCAGTGCAGAATGAGGAAGCAAGAATTGAAGAAAATGAGGAGAGCTTCCCAAATTTTGTGAAGGAGATGGACATACAGGTCCGGGAAGCATGGAGGGTCCCAGGCAAGCTGGACCCCAAGGTGGCCACACCAGGACGCATTATGATTGAGATGCCAAAGGTGAAAGATAAAGAGAGAGTCCTGGGGGCAGCAAGAGAGAGGCAGAGAGTTGCCTACAGGGGGATGCCTATAGGACTATCGGCTGATTTCTCAGAGGACACTTTGCAGGCAGGAAGGGACTGGCAAGCAGTATTCAGAGTGATGAAAGGCAACCTGCAACCAAGATTACTCTATTCAGCAAAGCTATCATTTAGAATGGAAGGGCAGATGAAGTGTTTCCCTGACAAGGTAAAACTAAAGGAGTTCATCTTCACCAAGCCATTATTATATGAAATGTCAAAGGCACTTACTTAAGGAAAAAAAGGTCAAAACTATAAACACTAAAATGACAACAAACTCACAAATATCTACAACTGAATCTGAAAAACAAAAACAAAATCCAACTCCACAAACAAAACAGGAACAGAATCATATGTATGGGGATTGTTTGGAGGGTTATCATCTGGGAGGGGGGAGGGGGAGAAATGGGGATATGGTGCAAGATTAAGAAGCATAATTGATAGGTACAAAATAGACAGGAGGACATAAAAAGTATATAGGAAAGGGTGAAGCCAAAAAACTTATATGCATGACCCGTGGACATGAACTTAGGGGAGTGGGATTGCTGGAGGGAAAGGGGGTACTGGGAAGAGGGGAGGAAAGGGGAAAAAATTGGAACTACAGTAACAACATAACCAATAAAACATACTTAAAATATATATATATCAGGGCTGTATTTTATATCATTGACCCCAACCTCACCCCACCCTACTCACAAAATACATTGACAAGAGTCTCTCAGGTTCATAACTGATTGCTTGTGTTTCTATGAACACAAGCAATATATATTATAAGTTTATCAAAAACTTTAAACTCAATAAACAATTATGAAATAGAGGTGTGTACGTTCCTTCTCAATTTTTGCTGAAAATTTCTTAAGAAAGCTTCAGCCATCATGTCACTTGCCTCCTAATGAGAGAATATTATGTCTGAATATTGTTTTTTCACTAAAAAGTTAGTGTTTATTTTAGTTCACTAGATACCCTATGTTAACAAAATGAAACATTTTCCTTTTTTTTTTTTTTTTTTCATCATGACCTAATTCACTTGGCCATATTCATTGTGCAGTTGTCAAATTTATGTGATTACAATGGGAAGTTTGGTTCTAAGCCAATAGTTAACTGTGGCTTCTGACAAATGACAAACATTTGCTCTTACCTGAATACATGATATATACTAAGTAATTTGTCCATTGATATATTTACTTTAAAAAATAAATGAATAATAACACTATGCATCTCTATTATAAACCCTATAAATTTCTATTTATTTGTTATTTCTCCATCAAATGTTCTAAGATAGAGTTGATCTTAACAGATTGCATTTCCAGGAAAAATAATTACTGTTTCTGTTGTTGTTTTTTACCACAAGCACTTTCAAAAGCTGCTTAGAAAGAGAAAGTAGTTGTACTCCAAGGGCCTTACTATATAATGATAAAACCAAAACAGGAAAATGGCTGATATGATCATTTGTGAGGGAGCTATAACCCACTAACAAATCCCAAAGCCAGAGGCCACCAGAGTTAAGAAATAACCAGAAATGCCATGAATGAGAGGAGACAGAATAACAATACCAAGTGGCAAAGCCTAGGGCTAGATTATTGGGGACAGATAGAGATGGAGTAAGGGTCACAGAACGCGGCAGAATGGAAGAGTCAAATGGAACCACTTTGGAAAGGTAAGATTTGCCCTTCCATCTGCAAACTGTTTTTCATTGGCTACCACCTGAGTTTCAATCTTACAAAACTAATTGCAAGTGTGTGGTGTATAGCTTGTTGGTAAGGGAAGCATAATAATAGGTATAAGATAGTTAAAGATGAGAGCAATTTAGAGTCAGTTCTCTCATTTCCACACGCGCGCACGCACGCACACACACACACACACACACACACACACACACACGAGAAGTTTTAAAAATGTATTCTTTACTCAAAGCCCAGCCATTTCATTGGTGCCTTGTGGACATAATTTCATGTTAAAGAAGCAGAAGTCTAGCGTTCAAAATAATTGAAAAGCAATGTAAATTTTTACTGCAGCCATTTAAAAAGAATGCATCTAAGGAGGAACGCATCCAGAAAAAACTATACAAATATTTTGTTTTTAATCCTGTGAACTGCTTTCCCATGTGGTAGCTGCCCCAAGTTCCTGCTTCTCCCCATAGTCCGACTCTCCAAAATGGGCTCAACCTGCTAATGCAGCATCTCTTGTATCATCGCTGATCTGTCTCTGGTGCGGCCTCTTTAATATGTGGTGCATTTTAACCTCTCTGACTCCTTTCAAGTTCCCTGTTCCTCCGTTAGCAAGATTCTATTGAGCAAAAGTATGCCTAAGAACACACACAGTCTGCAAATATTTCCTCTCCTTGCTTTCCAACGTGGTTTGTTGAGGGTTGTGAGAGGCTGAAAACACTTGGAACTGGTTTCTTTTATTCTGTCTCACCAGTAACATAGGTGATCTTTCCTTTTAAAGTAATGGTTTTATTAAGTAGCAAGGTTACAAAGGAAAATTCAGTCTTTGCCTTTGAATTATGAAATGTAGGCAAAGCTTTCCTTTGAAAGACAGCAAAGCCCCAAATCCCTGGCCACATACATACACCAAGGAGAATTTGAATGCAACTTTACAAATTTAAGTTGGAAAAACAGTCAAGTCAAGCTCAGGGATAAACCAGGGTTAGACTTTACAGTAACTCAGAGCAGCTCTGAATGTTTATATTTCTTTTAAGAACTTGCATTTTGACATTGACAATTTTATCTTATATAGTAAATATTTTTATTTGAATTAACAATTATCAAGTGGGAAAATTACTTATTAATCTCAGTATTACCTGTCCTCAAATATGACTGTTTGTATCACAAACTCCTAGCCAGGTCTGACTATTGGCAGAATATCGTAATTTCAGATAAAGAAAGAACTTGAGTCACTTGAGTGATAAGTAGTAATTTCAAAATCAGATGGAACATGTGCAAGAGTATGATGAGAATATTTGAAAGTTAATAAACTTTTTCACAAGAACCATATATTTTGGATTTCTACCAGTGTTTCTTCTTTATTACAGTCATTGCAATGCCCTTCTTTAAATTATGTTGCTTTCTATCAGTGCCCATAAAACCACATGGTGTCTGTTACTAGTGCATTTATGTCTAAAGTAGACAGAATGTAATCAGGGGTCATGATAGATAAAAATTAGAGCTTCACGTAGTCAAAAATATGGTAAAGGAAATGGGGATGGAGGGCACACCCAATGAGAAGTGTTGCTATTTGATCATTGCCTAATCAGAAAACCCAGAGAAGACATGAAAAGCATAGGCAAGAAGTAGCTCCACTAAGGTCTATAGCCAAGATAACATTGACTGTGCAGGCCATTAGAGGGCAAATTAAGGACATAAATAAATTACTATCGTCAAAGTGAAGGAAAAAGGAGATAGACCAATACAATAACTATATCAATCCTTCTTTTTGGTATACTTATTTTTACATTGTATTTACTGGGCTATCTTCTAGCCCAATACATAGAATAAAGTGGGTTCTCAATAACTTCTAGTTCCTTTTTTCTCCCAATTTCTTATTCTGGATTTATTCCTACACTTAAATAATTATCATTGATAAGGTATATGCATCAATGTGAACCCTAGCTGAAAGTAGCTATAGTTCAAATTACAAATTACAAAAATTACATTATAGTTATGCCAGTGCTGTGTAACAATTTAGATTAGCTGCACTCTGTGCCTTGAAATCTTCATCTTTCAACATGGATAATAGCTGCCCAGGACTCTACATAACATATTGTTTATAGATTGACTTTTGGGATAGAACAGATTACTTTCCCTCTTTCAAATGATGACTGTGAAACATGAGGCTGCTCCCAACACCAAGTGATAAGGGAAGGAGATTGAAATGTTGGAGATAAGATGGGTAAACTAGTGTGGTCAAGGTAGGCTCTAGCTGGCCACATCCCAGCAGCCTACCCTCTGGGACTATAGCTATTCCCACCAGCAAATGTTTAGGAGGTGTGGCCTACCTTGGCTACAATCACCTGTTTCTGTTTGATTGTCTATTGAAAATTACACCCAAAACTTAGCAGGTTAAAACAACAAACATTTATTATGTTACAATCTCTTTGGATCAGGAACTTGGGAGTAGTTTAGCTGGTTATTCTGGTTCCTCCAGAATTTTTTTTTTTTTTTTTTTCAGGTTGCAGACAAGATGTCGGCAGGAATTGAAATCATCTGAGGGCTTAACTGGTCATTCAAATGGCTGTTGGCAAGAGTTCAGTTCTTTGCCATGTGCACCTCTTCGCAGGGCTGCTTGAGCATCCTCACAAAATGGCACTGGTTTTCTGCCAGAGTGATAAAGAGAGAGAGAGCAAGTCAGAGAATGAAATAAATGCCTTTTATGATCTAGTCTCAAAAGTGGCATACTGTCATTTGTATCATATTCTATTTGTTAGAAGCCAGTCAGTAAATCTAGACCCCACTCAAGGGGAAAAAATTGGGTTTCACATCATACTGGGAGAGTAATCAAAAATGTTATGCATATATTTTTAAACTAACAAACCTACAAAGAAGCAAGAGTCCTCCTACCCTCGTGCAATTCTTTTCCTTACACATACATATGGTCTAAGATTTCACCAAAGGTATATAATACAGAATATATGACAATACAGTAACTATAAGAATTATGCATGTAGTGACGCTGGTATCTCAAGGCAGTAGAAAAAAGAAGAAAGGGTTGTTTTTAATTATATTATAAATATGTTGGCTACATTTTGTGTACAACATATTAAGCTTTTTCTTAATACTTTCTTGGAGTGACGACAGTGCACAGTAAGAGCTAGAGCATTCGGTCACCTTTTTGTCCAGGCAGCATCGTAATCTTGTATTTTCTCTGGAATAAGCACAAAGACCCTGTACGCTTCCATTTTTTATAGTGCTTTTCACAGCAACCTCAATTGGCCTACATTTGGCATTCTGGGTAATGACCATGTTTCAGAGATTGCAAATTTAGTACAAAGGAAGATGGGGTAGGAAAAAAGGCAAAAGGTGAAATATTTTTTTAAGAGTGGCTGAAGTGCCAGATAATACAGAAGGGAATGGAGAAATCCCAGAAAAATCCAGGAAGGTGTCACACAGAGGAGGTCCCTGGCAACAAGAGAACACCAACTACCAGAGACAGGGGAGAATTAGCCAAAGCCATAGGGAGCCCTGATAATAGAGATTAGTAAAGGTGGAACAGCAAAGATAAAATTTCCATTTGGAGTCTACATTAAGTACATGAATGAAAAAAAAATAGATATACATATTCAGACTCTTCTCAGGATAAGTAAGTAGAGGTCATCAATTCTCTGAGTCTTTTGAGACTTCACAGAAGAAATAGAGTTTGGGGAACTCACATACTGAAGGTCTTCTTAGGAAGTAAGGATTGGAATCATGGGACGATGGACACTCCAAATAGCCACAACTGACTTGATGCTGTCTAAGAAATTGCTGGTAGCAAAAAGAACTGGGAATCTGAGACCTAGATATGAGCTGGATTTGGAAGAACCTCTTCTAAGTTCTTGGGCTTACTTATGAGATAGAGGTTTTTCTACATGGAAGTTGCAGTGCTATTACATCCTTCAAAAACTTGAGCAATAATATAGCTGTTGGAACTTCAAACTCTGCTCATAGAGTTCCATAAGACAAAGGCAGACTCACCCTATGTGTACACTAAGTTGCTAAAGAAGAGCATCAGGGAAACTACTGTTTTTTTATTCAATTTAAGATAGTATGTATCCATCATAAGATGTGCCATTACTTTATGTGTACCAAAGCTGACAATTAAATTTTAATGTGACCTTTTCTTCTCAAAAAAATTAAAAAGTTATACTTATTTAGATTTTATTAGACAGAAATATTGTCACCATAGCATCCCTGGTGACTTAAAGAGGATTGTAATTTTTTTTAAAGTGCTCCACTTTTTTAATTACCTCCAATATTTTCTTCCAATTAACTTGACCTTAATTTGCAACTTTTGATACCAACACTTTTATACTCAATTGAATGATGCTGGTGGCTGAGCTGCTTCCATTCAAAGTCAGCAAGAAGTTTCTGATAGCTTCAGCTTCACTGGAGAGGACACTCCAGCGTCATCGCAAGATGTCGATTCAACACGGGAGGAGACAGATACCGTGTCACTCCCGAGTTGGACTGCACAGCCATTCTCGGCGGTGCAGATAGACTCTTAAGAAGCTACACCATCGTCTCTCGAGACGGACGGCTGCCGACGACAACGACGATATCTTACAAATAGTTCTGCACAATTCATGAACTAGTCACATATGTTCCTCATTGCTTGGAAATTTCTTTGATCTATTCCATAAGTCTTGGCAATTTCTCATGTCTTTAGTTACATTACTTAGTGTGTGACAGGTGATCCTTTTCTTGCATCTTAGTAGTGGCTTCATCTACTTGGAGGCATCTGCCTTGCTTAGGTTACATAAAGTACATAGGTGTTTCTCTTGCCAGATAGTATAACATTTAAGTTGCTCTTCCAACAACAAATATACCCTCTATTTAGTTTTCACATCTTCTGTATACACAATAACTTCTTTCCAATGCAGAGTGAGGATCTTAAATCGTACAAACTCATACATATAATACCAGCAAGACACAAAATTTAATTGCACTGACAGCAATATGGCCAGCTATGACCACACTGGTGAGTGTAATAATAAATATTTCATGACTACTGTTTGCTAACATGGACTACAGGACAAATCTCAGTTTCATAGGTGAAATTAAAATGAGTGCATCTTATAATGAATGAAATAAATTTTTATGAAAGAACATGGAAATGTTCATGTTGAACAATACTGTAATGCTAGCTACTTTGGGAGCAGTATCCTTGAGGATGAGGTGGAAAACGTTTTTCAACTTGTTCTAATAAATATAATTTATGACTATCAAAATGCAATAACAATAAATAAAAATTGTCAGTGAAACATCAAGGAGAGCCCCCAAAAGACTCTGGTATATGTACAAATTATGTAATGGTAAAGGTGGAATCCTAGGGCAAGAGTAGCAAATAAATTGAACGGGAGAAAATAGTTCACTACTTGGAAAACAAATAAAATCTTCATATCATACCATACCACAAAGTAAATTCCTGATAACTTAAAGGTTTATATAAAAAGAAGAAAAATTATACAATGATTAGATCATCTCTGGGTGCCAAAAGTCTTAACAAATGAAGGAGTAGATTTGATGACATAAAAATTAACTTTTATACATAGAAGCTTATATGTAGAAAGGCAAACAACCAATGGAAAAAAAATGTTTGCCACATAAATATAATAGGTTTGTATCCTTAATTTATAAAGAGCTCTTACAATTCAATAAGAAACAAGACATGGAAAATATGGATTAAAGAAATGAACAGTAAATTTATAAAAGAACCATATTAATGTTAATAAACAAAAGAAGAAAGCTAAATCTCAAGTACTTTTCAAATGCAAATTACAACCATAGTAAAATGCTTTTTATCCTTCTAAGTTTTGGGGATTTTTAAAGATCCAGTAGCCACCATAAATAAGCATGGAAAGTAATTGTTATCATATTCTGCTATAGGACTATAAATCAGTACACCTTTTCTCAGGGAAATTTAGAGACTTTCAAATTTGTATCCCAAAGGAAAATTTAACTTCGTGCAAAGAGATTTATAGGCAAAAATATTTATTAAATGTTATTTGTGATATTTCAAAAACTCGGAATCAACCCATGTGTGAAAAATTAGGTAAATAGTTAAATCTATTATTTTGAATCCTCTGTTGGATAATATGCAAGAATCAAAGTTTATGTTTTTGTAAATTTTTCTATAACATAAAAAGGCATATGTTTAGTGATAATATCCAGATACAAAACCATGTTTAAAAGGTAGTATTTTATAATGTTTGAAATAATTACATTACATGGCATTAAATTTTGATTTATTTCTGGTACTTTTTTTTTAAGTATATTTTATTGATTATATTGTTACAATAGTTCCAATTTTTTCCCCTTTGCTCCCCTCCGCCCAGCACCCCCCTTCCGCGACAATCCCCCCCTAAGTCGATGCCCATGGCTCACCCTTTCATATATTCTTCTTCTTTTTTAAAAAAATAATTAATTAATTAGTTAAATATTTTAACAATAAAAAATAACAATCCCTCCCTCTCAGACTTAAGACCCTTTACAATCTTATAAAGGACAATGGACGAAGATCTCGAGCTCCTCTAGCTGCTTCAAGCTGGACATGGTCGTCGTCCTACCTATCCTTGGGTCAAGAAATCCCTAATAAGAGTGGGGATGTGGAGGGGAGGGTGGCCTTCCTACAAGGGGAAGGATCGTGCAGACTCCAGGTTGGTTGGCTGTCTCTGGACAACGGCATGCTTGGTTTAACAGGCTGGCATCCTTGTTGTATTCTGGGGGCAACAGGGTTAGAGGACATCATTCAATCCGTAACCACTAGATGACAAAAGACAGGTATTAGTTTTTCAATGTCCCACATTAGGGAAAAGAAGGGCTTCTTTGGAGGAAGGTATGCCAGGTACATCTCACCTGTCCAGAACCCTTTTGCCCATTATACTTAGTTTGGACTGAGGGAAATATTTTAGGTTTCCCCCCTCTCAGGCCTCTGGGCTCTTTCTGTCCAAGCCATTAGGATAGAAAAGAGAAACCAGTTTTAAAGTGAAGCCCACAGACCACCCCATTCTTCACCAACCCAGCCACTTAGTTCAGCCAAACCATTGAGTCTCAGGAGGCAGCAATGCAGACAGGATTAAGTGAGGTCTATACGTACAGACAATCACTCAGGTAATGAGATCGTAGGCTTATGCCCTTTGAAAACAGAAAACACATGTTAATTTATGTAACATAACCCACACACAAGTTAATAGATCTGTAGGACTGTCTTATAGGAAAGACATCCAGTTGCAAGGCATTTGACATTCTTCTTGCCTGTAAATTAAACATCTTTGATAATGCCACAGACATAGTTTAACTTTCAAATGAAAACAAATTTTAAATGAAAAGAAACTTTAAAGATGGTTAGCTGCACTACTTTATAGTTTACCACTGGGCATTGTGATCTTCCTTGAATCTTGATTTTTCTCCCTAAGATTACCCTCCTTGTCATTAAAGGGACTGCATTAAGTTCATTTTTAATTTATCCTGTTCATTTGCATAAACACAACAAGAGCAGCACATGATCACTTATGATCTTTAGTTCTGCTTTGCTGGAACTTACGCAAGGAACATTTAGGACGACCTTCAGTCTGCCCTTCAGGGCACAGAAGCAGATCCACATACCTGGCATTCAGCCTTGCCTGTAAACACCTGTCTTTTCCAGGTCCTCCTGGTTTTCCATTGTGCCTTAAGGTCCCTTCTAGCCATCTTTCAGGAAAACAACCTTCATTCCTTCCCTAGAAAGATTGCTATGGACCGCTCATCCATCCAAGGTACCAGGCCTTTTATCTCGTGGACTTTTATTACCTTTGAAAGTCAGTCACAGTTGCTCAGGGCTTTTTGGTAACAACCAAAGCCCAAGCATGTCTCCTTTAGGCATGACATTCCAGTCAAAGTCTTAGTCAAAAAATCGTTATTAACAACTGATCTTATTAGTTTTATGCAAAGAAACTTAGGTCATTACTTACTTCTTTAGAATGCCAAATTCTGGAGGGATCAGATAGGGAGAAAATATATACAGTGTGAAGGAAAAACCTTGTCCTTCTAATATTCACTGAACTTGCATTTCTATTCTTTATATTTTTATTTTTTCCCCCCACTAAAAATTTTTCTGTTTGTTTGTTTTTCCATTACAGTTGTCTCACTTTTTTCCCCCTCTTGCTTCTCTGCACCCTGTCCCTCCCTTCTCCCACATTCAGTCCCCACCCAGTTGCCCATGTCCATGGGTCATTTATACATGTTCTTTGACTAGACCTTTCCCCTTCTTACCACTTCTCTCCCTCCCATCTCCCCCTTTGTTACTGTTAGTTTATTCCTCGTTTACATACCTCTGGTTCAATTTTGCTCATTTGTTTGTGTTGTTCATTAGTTTCCTGTAACAGGTGATAGCATAAGGTAATTTTCTTTTGTTGCCTGGCTTATTTCGCTAAGCATAATTCTCTCTAGTTCCAGTCATGTTGTTGCAAATGGTAGAAGTTCCTTCTTTCTTTCAGTACTTATTCATTGTCATTTTCCCCCTTTGTACTTGTGTTCCTCTCTGTCTCTCTCTATTTCTTCATCTTCTTAAAGCAGACCCTTTAGCATCTCTTGCAATACTGGTTTGGTGGAGATGTATTCTTTTAACCTTCTTTTGTCTTGGAAACTCCTTATTTCACCTTCCATTTTGAATGAGAGCCTTGCTGGGTAGAGTATTCTTGGTTGTAGGCCTTTGTTTTTCATTACTTGGAATATATTTTGCCATTCCCTTCTGGCTTGTAGTGTTTCTGCTGAGAAATCTGATGATAGCCTTATTGGAGCTCCCTTGTATGTTATTAGTTGTTTCTCTCTTGCTGCTTTTAGGATTCTCTCTTTGTCTTTGAATGTTGGCATTTTAATTATGATGTGTCTTGAAGTGGGCCTGTTGGGGTTCATCTTCATTGGGACCCTCTGTGCTTCCTGGACTTGCGTGATTCTTTCTCTCCTCATGTTAGGGAAGTTTTCTGTCATTAGTTTTTCAAAGAGGTTTTCTATTCCTTGCTCTTCTTCTTCTCCTTCTGGAATTCCTATGATACGGATATTATTACGTTTCATGTTGTCCTGCAGCTGTCTTAGAGCCTCTTCAGTCTTGTTCAGCCTTTTTTCATTTTGTTGCACTGTCTGTGAGTTTTTGTCTACGTTGTCCTTCAGCTCGCTGATCCGATTTTCTGCTTCCTCTGGCCTGTTTTTAATTCCTTCTACTGTGTTCTTCAATTCAGAGATCGTATTCTTCATTTCCTCCTGGCTCTTATTGATAGCTTCCATGTCCTTTTTGATGCTGGTATAATTCTCAGTAAGTTCCTTATAGTTCTTCTGGAGTTCACTGTAGTTTTTCTGGAGTTCTTTGTAGTTTCCGCTGAGCTCATTGAGCTTCTCCATAATCCGTGCTTTCAATTCCATATCTGATAGTTGGCTCCACTCTATTTCATTTAGCACTCTTTCTGGGGACTCTACCTTTCCTTTCGATGGGGGGTTGTTTCTCTGTCTCCCCATTTTTGTGACTCCTATTGTTTGTTGGTGCTTCTTAGAATGATCTGCACTTCCTGGATCTGCCCCTGGTGGCGTCAGATCCTGGGCCTAGGCAGCCTGTTGGAGACTTCCAGGGATCTACTGCCTTTGTCTGGCTTCTTAGTTGTTAATCTATTCAATCTGTGATTACCTGTCAGGCCTAAGGATCGTGGGTGTGGCAGCTTAATTCCTGTAGGCAGGGCCTTTGCTTCCCCTCAGGCTGCCGCCACTTGGCCGGGAATGGTCTGCCTGCAGCACTGGGGATGAGTCAGCACTGGGACCCGGCCGGCCGCTTCCCCAGCTCTCCCCTCAAAGCCACCACACCATACTCTCCCCAAGCATCTCCAGTCCTCTCTGCCTTTTCCTCCGCTTGAGCCCAGGGTAAGTGGAGGCCAAAATATTTTTGTATGTGATCCACTTAAGAGCTTTTTCTCCAGCTGTTTCTCTCTACCTAGCAAGAAACCCTGTGGCTTTTCGCTTTTCACAGCTGATACTATTTTACTTTCCACTCTGTTGCTGTAGGCTGGGAAGCTCAGCTGGGGGTTTGGACCCTGCCCTTCTCAGGGGGAATCCCTGGCTGCTGAGCTGTTTCTCAGTCCCTTCAGCTGCCACCCGTGGGAGCCCAGCCAGCCCTTCCGCATCTCCGCGCTCCCTACCGGTCACGTTGCGATGTAGCGGCCTTTTCTGTCTCTCCGTGGTTATAAGACTTCTCTCCAGCTGGTGTTCGGGTTGGTTATTCCAGATGATTTCTCCAAAATTACGTTGTAAATCCAGACTAGTTCTGGGAGGAAGTTAGTGTAGCTTCCACTTACTCCTCCGCCATCTTGTTTCCTCTGGTACTTTTATATGTCCTCCAAGATATCTGCAATAAGTATGTACTGTTTTTATAATGAGGAAGTGGGGAAAAGGGAGAGCACTTCGGCCAGCGTAATAAAAAGGTAAGAGCAAGGCACTCTTTTTTTTCTTATCAGATAATGCAAATAGTTAAAAACACAAAACAGACATTATAATCATTGTAATTTACAATGTTTCTTGTGCTTTAAAGGATGAAAAAGGTATTACTCTATGTTTTAGATAGTGAAGAGTAAAAAAAAACGATATTTTATTGGTATGGAAAAACTTAATATAAATATAAATTGACAATTAGCAACCCACTATATGCTAATCCAAGACTCTTTCATTATGTAAGGTTTAAGAAAGCACCAAAATAGAAGCAAAGAAAATGCATTGTCTATCAGAGGAGCTTACTTAAGAGTCACTTGGAAAATTTGACCCATGATTGTAGATAATTTTTTAAATAAAACAAATTCTTCTGGTACCAGAATTAGGAATATGCCACTGTGTACATGGGAAGTTCAAGCAGACGACCGCCTAGCCTGGAGGCTCGCGGTCAGGCAAGGTACGTCACGCGCGGAGGCTGCGCGCAACGAGGAGGCGGTCCAGAAAAGATCGAGGCGGAAGCAGCGTCAACAGCAGCAACAATGGCCATCTGCCTTCACCTGTACCAAGTGCGGCAGGGATTGTCACTCCCGAATCGGACTGCACAGCCATTCTCGGCGGTGCAGATAGACTCTCAGGAAGCTACGCCATCGTCTCTCGAGACGGACGGCTGCCGACGACGACTGTGTACAGAACGGGAATGACCATAACCAAATAGAGGCAAGTTTTCTCTAAGATGGATTAGAGAATAAACTTGTCATATTGATGGGTCTAGCTTTTCCACCCCATTTTTTTAAAGTACTCCAGCTCTACCTTTCAGCCTACATGCTCATTAAATTGAGAGATATTCTGAACACCCTGCCACTTTCATCATCTTGCTGTGAGAGACAAAATTTCTCTCATTTTTTGCTAGATCCCTGACACAGAAGAGAATTTAAAACATCTCCCCAGAGACCGAAGAGCAAACACTTAGGGTGTTTGGCTCTACTCCTGAATCTGAAAAACAATATTTTTTTTCCTAAGGGGGTGGAAAGCTGAATATACAATTCATCTTTCTTTAATTGACAGATTAATCAACAGTCACATAGTGATTTTGTAAGTAGTACACTTCCCCCAATTGTATTATTAAATGACAAGTACAGGAGAAGGGAAAAAAACATCACTTTCAGCAAATATGAAATTTTAAAAGTATTTCAAAAGTAGTGGAAAATTGAGTGGTTGTTTACCTTCACCTCATGCTGTGAGATTTAACACACTTCTTTTTTTTCCCAAAGCCACACAAATTTAAAGTGATAGTTGTCTGATTTAAAGTGTTTAAGTAAAAAGATTTATGAAAACATATCTCATTTGAAACTGCTATATGGGCAGCAGGAACAATGGCATCAATTACAGAAATGTTACTGACAACAAAAACATTCAATTTACCAACAAAGGTCAACAGTAAATCTCTATAAAATATGCATAGCTCATAAAAGTAATGGGTTTGCAACTGTGATCAAAACAGATGTTCATAAAATCAGCATTTAAACATGAAGACACTGTAAAATAAATGAAGATGAAATTAATTTAACAAGTTAATTTCTAAGCTGAATGGGGAAGAAAATTGACAGTGAAGGCATCCATACGACTGAAAGTGAGCCGGTCTGGGCGGCAGCGACAGACAAGAATGCAGTGAGCCAACCGAGTGGAAAACCGACAAAGGATTTATTGTGAGAAGTGATTTGAATTGGGCACAGACATTGACTTTATACTGTTTCATTATAAGCAAATTACTTTGTATTCTTAGATTATATCAATATATATAATATTTAAAAAGATAGAAACATTAGGTCAGTTTTCTTTCTTCACAATGGAGACGAGGGAGTTTCATCTCAACTAACTTAATTCTAGTTTTGCCAAAACCCCTAGGAAAAAGAAAAAGTTACTAGAACTATTAACAACAATTATTTTCAAACATCAAGTTGGGGGTGTGAAGGCAGCAGTGGAACCAAATATGGAGTTCTCTAGAATACCTAAGAAATACATAATTTCTTTCCCCAGCAGGTGCGAGCAATTATCCAAGCCTCATACCCATGAGCCTATAACCCAGCTCCCTCTGTTTGCATTTTATTTCTACAAAAAAGGCGGGGGGAGATGCAGAAGGGTCATTTCTGGGGCAGAAAGGTCACAGGCTATTTCACACATCCACACACAATGCACACCCTGAAGCCCAAGACATTTCCCATATTAGGCTCCTGAATGTGAAGTAAATCGCAGAATTAAGTGTGTTCTCACCACTGGCAGGCAGCTGGAAGAATTTGGGTGGCCTTGCTGTGTTTGGGCTTCCTGCTGTTGGCTTTAGTCTTTCTTGTGGACACTGGTGAAGGGCATGAGGGCAGCATTGGCTTTAAATCTTCATCAAATAAAGACAACTGTGACTGAAGTCTGGTTTGGGCTGCTCACATAACAGAAACATGGCCAGTAGCATTTTGTACAAACTCTCTGTCCCCACAAAGCAGACAAAGAAGTTAGCCCTGGACTGGGGCAAGACGACTTGGTCCCCAACGTTTCTGAAGATTATGCTCTCATTGAAAAAGTGATTTATACTGAAATAATTCTCTCAATGCCCACTATAGAATTGACTCCTTTGGAGGTTGTGAGGTTAGCTCTGGAAGACACAGTAATTTTATTTGGGGTGTTCCTTTATGATTTTTGACGTAATTCACCAAATAGCTCAACTTGGCCAGTGTAAAGTTAGCTCTGGAAGAAATAGAACTTTATTTAAGGGTCTTTCTTTATGATATTTTACATAATTCACCGTATAGCTGAACTTGGCCCTGTCAATTAGCCTACATATAAATCCTCAATTAGGTGCCCCTCTTTAAACAGAAATCAGGTCTAAGGCAGCCAATAATTAAACATGTTGGACTTCATCTTGAGTTCTTTCATGTTTTATTGACTCATTTCTTCATGCATATTTTGACCATATAGTTGATCTCATTAAAACTGAATAATAATACCAAACTAAAAATTTTTCAGAGGGATAAGTTAAGTCAACAAAACTAGTTAGTATCAGTTACCATGCATGTATTGATCTAGTACTTGAGGCAAGGCACTACAATAATCTGGAGGTGGAATGTAAGGAGAAGAAAGAACAGAGGAGAATATTAGTCTTACCCTCTGGAAGCCTATCACATAAAAATAGTTTCTTTTAAATAAAGTATATATATATATATATATATATATATACTTGAATATTATAAAGCTTTTTTTCTAATTTTAGAAGTAATATGGACTTCCGGCCAAGATGGAGGCATAGACAGACACGCTGAGTCTCTGATGGTGTCAGGGTCAGGTGAGAGGGAGGGGAAGTATTTTATAATCTTATGATTAATCTCAGTCTTTCAGTGGGTAACTTCATCTGGTCCATGACCCTCACAGGTGTTTCTCCAGGAATATAACTTATTTTTTTCAACCTACCTCAAGTGATATAGGAAGTCCAGAGGGGGCTAATGTGGGAGGAAATCTCTTCTCCCAGCTGGAATAAAGCTCTGGTAAAGCCTTTTTCCCAAGATAGTAGACCTTTCTTACAGAGGACCCTCTGGATGTATTTCACAATGATTAGTCTTCCCCTCTCTTGACAGAGCCACAAGGGGACCATTCTTGGTTCTTCACTGGAAAAATCTGGTGGATTTCCTGGAAGTAAAACTCACTAAGTGTGGGGATCTCCCAAAACTGATTCATAAAATTTTTTTATATACTCTCTGACATCTGATTGCGAATGTTTTTCCACAGTTTGCCTGTTGTTTTTCTTAATTTTGCTTATGTTGTGTTTTAGATGTACAATTTTTTTTTTTTACATTTTATATAGTCTAAATTTATTTTCTACTTTCCTTTTGTGTTTAGAGATGCCTACATATTTGCTAATATCAGATTCTCACTACTGCTTTTTCTAATTGTCTAATAGCTCCATTTATACATTTAACTCTTAATGTTTGGAACTTATTTTGGTGTAACATGATTTAGAGATATAATTTTTTTTCAAATCATAAACCAATTTCTTAAGAATTGGTATTGGATATGCTTCCTTTCTCCCCTAATTTGAAATGATGCTATTTAAATACACTAAATTCTTATGTATACATTTTGTTTCTGTGCTCTCTATTCAGATCTATGGATCTATCTGGTTCTTGTACAGTACCTACTGTTTTAATTAACTATGCAACTCTTTCTAACAACTGCAATCCTTCTCTATATCTAAATTTGCTTTGATGTTCATACCTATTTTTCCATATTAACTTTAAAAAGTTATTTTGATTTGACTAACATTCTTAAACTGGGGACATTGGCAACTTAAGAAATATTGAGTATTTTATCAAGGAACGTGAAACATTCATTTTGTTAGACACTTTTTAATGTCCATCAGAAAAGTTTTTTTGATCGTCTTCATTGCTGGTTCCACATACTTCTTGGATTTATTACTAAGTGGTATATATCTTTATTATTTTGAAATTCTAGGATATGATAATTTTTATGTATTCTGTAGTCATTTCAAAATTAAATGTATGTTCTTTGGTTATAAAGTGGAAGATTAAATGTATATCTATTAATAAATCCTTTGAGTTATATTTCTTAAAATCTACATATCTTATTTATCTTCTATCTCCATAATATGGCTCAAAAACAATTCATAACCATTTCATGCCTGATATTAACAGTCATCTGTGTCTCCTAGTTGTTCTAAAACAGGCATTAAATCAGGATAGGTCTTAATCAGAGATCTGAACCCTACTTGCATAGTTGAATCACTTGAGCCCTAGCTGGTGTGGCTCAGTGGATTGAGTGCCAGCCTGCAAACTGAAAGGTTGCTGGTTCAATTCACAGTCAGGGCACATCCCCGGGTTGTAGTCCAGGTCCCCTTTGGGGTTCTGCAGGAGGCAACCACACATTGATGTTTCTCTCCCTCTCTTTCTCCTTTTCCCTCTTTCCAAAAATAAATAAACAAACAAAAAATTTTAATAAAAATCACTTGAGTAGCATTTCAAAAGTATGAATATCTGATCACTGATCCTAGAATGATTTAAAAAAAACCTTTCAAGTGAGGGCCTGTGCTTTAGTATTTTTTTTAAGTTCCCCCACGTGATTCTAATGGAAACAGAGTTACAAACCACTGTCCTAAATAATTATTATAATCATTAAAATTCACTAATTCTATAGCAAATTACATTAACAATCAGGTAAAACACTATCTGGACACTCAAGCAGTTTATATATTGAGCCACTGGCAAGGCAGCTTGTGTATCTGAAAGGAAAACACTGAGCTTTAGAAATCTGACTTTCAATCCTAAATCTCTACCAGCTTCTGGCTCTAACTTGAATAGCTATTATGTTATACTCCTGTGTCTTAGTTTTTTCACTTGGAGTATAAGTCAGGTAAACTAAATTATCACTAGGAAAAGCTTTAAGCAGCACAACCATTTAAAATATTTCTATAAGAACAAGTCAAAAACAAGTAAATCAGGGGTTGTATGCAGGTGGGATATACAAATAGTTGTTTAGCTCGATGTTGAGCAATAATATAGTCTCAAACTCAGATGCCTCCAGGGACCAAAAAGTTGACGTCAGTTTGTGAAGCAGCCTGGTCTAAGAAGAATGAAGTTTGTTGTCAACTTGAATCTCACGCAACGTATAAAGACGTTCAAATTCAATTATATAGATCAGTGGTCTCCAAAGTGAGGTGAATACAAACCAGTGGATACATCAAAAAATCCACTGGGCTGCAATAAAATAATAAGCTTTATAAATATTTAATGTGTGGATAGATAGTAATACATATGTAAATGTATAAATTAAAATACCTATGTTGGGAAAGGAAATTCAAAACTCTTTCACTAATTCATGATTTTAAAAGGATGCTTAATCATAACTGATAGGTCCAGTCAACCATCCTTGAAAAGTAACTTCTCTCAATTCCTAACTGTAAAAATGGAAATAATAACAGAACCTTCCTGGCATGGCTGTGGTAAGATTTAAATGAAACAATGCATACAAATCTCAATGAATGTTAGATATTATAATCAACTAAGATCACGACGAGCTCTCCTATGATCTACTGAAACCATTTCTCATCTGGCCTTTCGTTTCAAGTCCCCCTGCTATATTATTAACACAACATTTTTCTAGGACACAGCCTACACATGTCAATACCCTGGTGAAAGCACGCACTTGTTTATGCACCCACACAGAGCGGTGTTTGCTTCCCTGTTGTCTGCAGAGCAAATGCAGTAGCTAATCCAGCAGTCAAGACCATTTACAAACTGGTCACCCTGCCACCTACCTTGGCTTTTCTGTCACCACTCCTTGACACAGATCCAATGGTTCACTGGCACTGGACTCTTTGTTCTTCTTTAGTGTGCCAAGCATTTTTATATCTCCTTGTTTATCTCTTTGGGGAATTCCCTTCCTCTGCTTTTTTCTCCTCTGTAACAAAGTCTCACTGCCTGTGCTTGCTGATTACTTAATGTCCCTAGAATGTGTCCAGGAGAAATAGGAGTAGAAAAATCAGATCTTATTTGGGATGCCTTGGAAGACATCAAAACTTGCCAATTGTGACCAGACAAATAACAAGTTGTTATGAGACTTAAACTCCTCCAGTCTGAATCCATTTGGGTTGATGTGATCACTATCCATTGGGCTTGGCATTTGCTGTGACAACCAAAGAATGCTAGGCCTAGGATTAAGACCAAGATAGGTGATGGGAAGGAGAACAAGACAGGGAAGAGGAAACATTATATCTAGTAAAATTAAAGTATTGGAGGTTAGGTGTTAAATAAAAAGGTGTTGAGTGTGTGGTAATCTACAAGTCAGTCAGTAATTCTTGGTCTTTTCTGAGGAAGTTGAAATAGAAAATATACGTGTATAAAATCAACACTTCAACATTCTATCATTCTTTCTACAAACAGCTGAAAATTATAAAGTTATATTTATGTTGTTTAATTTTAACCTAGTGTGTGCATGTGTGTGTGAGAGAGAGAGGTCCTGGAATCAAAGGGAAGATACAGTACATCTTGAACATAAGAAAATATCTACACTGATCTAAATAAAATAAGTTCCATTTAAATGTCTGAGTAAAGATAAAACACAGTCCTCTCACAGTGAAGGGAGAGCCACAATAAATAGGTATTCCAGATGACGTGTTATCCTGACTCCCTTTTCACCTCTTCTCCATTACCCAGGAGGACTGACGTTTGAATTCCAATTAGATTCCTTTACTGTAAGGATATACAGGTGTTTCTCTGTTTATATAATACTTGTTTAGCTCCTTAAAAGTTGTTTGAAAATTACATTTCTATAAGTTAAATCAGATGAAATAAACCAGAAGTTCTTACTCTTCAAAGGAACATGTGATAAGTTGCTTTTTGAATGAAAAAATAATTTTTTGGTAAGATATATATTCATCAATGTCTGAACACTTGGCTTTTTAAAAGTTTAGAACATTTAGAAATGCATGTGTAAATATAAATTATATGAACATAAATTGCAATATAAATATAATAAATATAAATGTATATAAAACTGTTATGAAAGGTAAAACAGTTTAAATGAGAACAGTCATCTGATACTGCTTGTTCCATATTAGGTAACATGGTAGCCTCCAGCCAAACACGGCTATTGAGCACTGAAATATGGCTCATACAATTAAGATGTATTGTAAGAGTAATGAATAGCAAGTTTTTGAAGATATAATAGCAAATAAGTAAAATATTTTATTGGCAATTTTATGTTGATTACATCTTGAAATGAAATTTTTGATATATTGAGTTAATAATATATATCATTAAAATTAATTTCACCTATTTCTTCCTATTTTTAATGGAGCTACTAGCAAAGCTAAAATGACATATATAGCTAACATTACATTTCTATGGACAATGCTAATAATCTAAAAGCCTTAAGTATGGAGTTTTACCTAGAATGATGCATGCATGGAACCTCCATGCCTATATTTTTCACAAATACAAGAAAATGATAATTATGAATTCTGAGTGATTTATTTTCTTATTTTAGTAAAATTTGTTTTCCTATTTGCAAGTAAACATCTATTTTGGAATGGATTCCCCTGATGATATTTCCCCAAAATGTTTGTATGTGAATATGATAGAAAAAATATTTTCAGTGAGGTTGAAAGCCTTTCTTCATTAAAAGATTTTCTAGATGCACTCAACATGGGGTTTATAGAACTTGCTCAGGAAATGAAAGTGCTTAAGGTAGCAGAATGTACAAAAACAAACAAAATAGAAATACGGGAAGTGCAGAAGTGGTTTCAGTTATCAGGCAACACTTTTCTGCTCTAAGTCAAAAATATACACTCTGTATTTTAGTGATTGAACATCTAAAAGTAGGAGTCTTAATCTGGCTTAAGGAGTAACTGTATTTCAAAAAAAAAATCCTTTCATCAAGACTTCTGAGCTTGTTGCTTAAAAAAAGGTCAGGCTTGACTTAAATATGTAAATTATTCACAGATATTAATATCCTTTTGTGTAAACATGTTTGAAATGGACAGATGTAATAATACGTGGGACTAAATATTTTTAATCTCTGAGAGACCTGTTTTTCACAAAAGTTTGGATCTGTAACTAATTAAAAATAAGACTTGCCTATGGAGATTCAAGTTCACAATAAAACTGTCCCAATGGCTAAGACCTTTCACATTTTGAAAGATATAACTTTGTTTTTCTCTTTCCCCATTGTTTCCCTTAATGACCGCCAATAAAAAAGAAGGAAATATATGTTATCCCTAAAACACATCTGGAAATGATATTTCAAATAATCCCACCATGGGCCCCTGAATTTAAGCTCCCTGGTGACCTACTTTCCTTACCTCTGGAAACTGTCTAAATGAAATGAGAAGAATATTGACAGTACTACAATACCCTTGGGGCCCCGGAAAAATAAGTATGCAATCCTTCTTTAAAACCCAGATTTATAACAACCTTATTCACAAAAGCCAAAAAGAAGAAGCAATTCAAGCGTTCATCAGTGGATGAATGGATAAACAAAATGTAGTATATATATACACTGGAATATTATTCAACCTTAAAAAAAAAGAAGGAAATCATGCTATTTGTAACAACATGGATAAACCTTGAAGACATTATGCTAAGTGAAATTAACTAATCACAAAAAGACAAGTACTGTATGATTATGCTTCTATAAACTACAAAGTTCAATTCATAGACACAGAAAGTAGAAGGGCGGTTGCCAGGTGCTGGAGGAAGGGGAAATTATTGTTTCATGGGAATAGGGTTTCAGTTTTTCAAAATGAAAAGTTTTGGAGATTGGTTGCAGCAACAATGTGAATATAGTTAACACTATTAAACTGTACACTTAGAAATGGTTAAGATGGTAAATTTTATATGTTTTCATAACAATTAAGTTTTTTTAAAAAACTCTGCAATAATGCCCTCTTCCTTTAATTCAACTATTTGACTGGTTGATTCAATGATATTTATGCTCTTCAGAAGACATCTTAGTCAGGGAAGTTCATCGAGTATTCAGTGTTGGAACTCAAAAGCCGTAGATACAGCTAATACACATCTTCAGACAGCTAAACCCACCGATATATATACATGCGGGTAAGGGGAGTGAGGTCCTGGTAGGAAAGATGGCTTTGACCTAAGACCATGAAGTTAATTGGCAGTTTGGCCAGGACAAAAATTAAGTCCCATCACAACACAGTACTCTGTTTTCTTACACACAGCTGTGACCCAGCAAAGCTTCCTGAATAACATGTTATTATAAAATCTTTTTTTTTTTTTTTTAATGAAAAACCAACTTAGGTGTTAATCATTGCCCAGGTCTTGTTTTCATCAATTGATTGCTGGCCTCAAAGCTCTTCAGCAAATGTGAACAGAGTGAAACATAGAAATGATGAGGTCTCATTAGTACATGCCTTCTCTGAATTTCTAGACTTCAGCAAATCATTTTTTATGGTTTTGATCTTTTCCAACACTAACATGAATTGCTGCTGAATCATTTGTTCAGAGAACATCAAAACTGTGAGATGGCCTGCAGAGAGATATCACTCACATGTTTAGAAGGCTAAATTTTTTAAGAATTGTGATTAAACATAATTATTTGCACAGAATGCCTACCTAAAGAAATTGACACAAAACACAAAGATTAAATACACTATTTCAATAATAGTGTTATTATTTTTGCTCATAATTCTTTGGAACTGTAGCTGCCCACCTCCCCAGGAAGTTGACCTGAGCCTCTGCAGTGAACTCAGAGGGCACCACAAGATATTTCATATTGGTGGGGGAGCATAGCAACACTCAGTCACAAGAAATTTGGACACTATGCTAACTACTGGCTCCAGCAAGTCGACAGTTTCAACATTACATTACGTACATTTCTTTGATGATGCCCTATCTTTGTGTAGCTGGGTATTTAGTGATTGCTGTGATATAAAGCAAGTACTGTACAAAATCAGTGTGTCAAGAAATGAAGGTGGCAGTGTCAAACCTGGTTCCAAATTTGAGAAGTTGTGCAGTGCGCAACAGGTATACCCACCCTATTAGTAACTGTGGTTATCTAGGATAAAATGCAAATAGTATTTTTGTCTTTCAACTTATGTGCATTATTTTTTCAGATGGTTATTAAGTTGTTAGGACAGAAATACATATTAAGTTGTTTGGACCTAAGTACTTCATGCACAACTGTCAAGTATTTCTTTTGGCCTAGGGACATTATGGTAAGGTTGCTAAGACACTAAAGTCTCCATGAACTGACAGAGTTGAGGAACTTCTGCTCTTGGAGGTGTTAGAGTTGATATTGTGGTGAGTTGAAGAGTTTTGAGTCCCCAGAATGAATTATTGTGAAAATCTACTTGTTTTGTGCCGGATTGTTGGTGTCCTGACACACTCTGTGACAGTGATGACAAGAAGAAATGCTGTTACCAAAAACTTGGACAACAGAAGGGAATGAAAAGCTATTCAGAAATACTGCTGCTGAGCAACTGAATGTGGCTTCCAAGTTGAAACTTAAATAGATGTTTTTGTTTAAATCAGTTTTGAGTGACTCCATTCCTTGGAATCATATCCTAAGAAATTCTCATTATATTTTAAAGCAAACAAAATGCAAGAGACCCTAAGCAAATTTCCTTTTAGCCTTGACATTCCTAATCTGCCAAAATATACCAATAAATGAAGGACAATGGGCACCTGTAACAATGATCTCTTTCACTGAGATACATTTCCAGGAAGGTACTTTTAGGTAAAAAAAAAAACAAACAAAAAAAAAAAAAAACTTATTGCTTTGCACATTTTCCTGGAAATCTGGTTTCCAGGATTCCAAGTGGGATTGCAATGTCATGATGAAGCTCATGGAAGGAAGTCATATATGGCTTACATATCAAAGAAAAGCCAAGGGATTTTGGACTTTCTCATATCACATTATTAAGCATGTTCTTGATTGTAAGACAGATTCAAATGCTTGAAATGCTCCCTAATTGGATTTCAAAGTCCTCTGTTACAATCACCATTCTGCACCAGTTGGTTGCAATACATCTGTTGCTGGCAGTGATCATTTCTGATCATCTTCAGGTTTGGCCTCTCCAATCCAATTTTTCTCACTTATGTCTTCTGCTAGAAGCCACCTCAAATATATTTGGGGAAAAAAGCAGGATAATACATTTCAGTAAGAAATTATGGTGACACTTATTTGGACTTCCTTGATGCAGATTTGTCAACAAAATTGATTTCTCGCCATTCAACATGTTTCTCTGTGTTCAGCAATAGTAACTTATCCTGACAAATGAGGCAACTTTGGGAGACTTGTCTTAATTATCTTCATCCATAATTAGCTAATGACCAGAAGACACACAAGAATGTACCCTAGATGCCCCTTTGCCTGTATCTAGTCTTCATTCATTTTACCCTAAGAGATTTCCTTGTTAAAAGCCATGTGGCTGGACCAGATGGCCTGCATGTGTTATCTCCATCTTTATCAGCATCATGGACATTTCTGTTGGGGCGACTTGGCAGTAGCAAAATCTTCAGGGGTATCTATCCCACAGCCATCTGGCACTGATTTTTCAGCTACAACACCTGAGATGTCATGAGTGTCTCAACATGAAGGAAGTAATAAGTCTCTGGTCACTGCAACTGCTAGCATGGGTGACCTGGACTTTCTTTACCTACTGATGTAAGGCAGAGATCATCTTTAAAAAGGTGCTGTCTCCTTCGTAGTCAAATGACTATACAATTGAACTGAGCGTTTGTTTTATTTTTATAGGATAACATCGAAAGCTAAAGAACCCAAGTGCAATCTTAGCCCCTGAACTTGGTAGAAGTGTAAACTGGAATAAGCCACAAATATCCTTGGCCTCCGTTTCCTTGTCTATAAAATGGGAATAATTTTAACACCTAAATCACAAAACAGTTGGGAGATTAAATTTGTAAGTGATATTCAAATGTGAATTATTATAATCACCTAAGGGGGAACTGGCATTTGAACTCAGCAGGGTTGGGTAATCTATTTGATTTTAGCATTTTTCTTGTCTTTAAGTTCCTGTTTGTATTTTATTAATTGTGGGTTACTAGTATAACTCTAATAGCTCTAGAGAATTCTTGTAGCAAAAAGTGTTTCTTCCAAGACAATCATGTTTTACAACTTTCTGAACACAACAGGTAAGTATTCATTTCCTTAAAAAGGTACTTTTTAACACCTCAGTAATACATATCTAACATATAACTAGTATTTAGATTACTTCAAACACCTCCTCCTTTTAATAAAACATTTGGTAATGACAGTGTTATAACTTTATAATCTTCCTTTCTTTTAAACATTGAAATTTTGACTTTTGGAAAACCTCTTCTCAATTTAAATTCAAATTTTTAATTCTCCCAAAAGCTGAAGGATTTTTTCCCTAGCTTTGTTTTTTTCCTCAGTTGCTCTTAAGTTGGCTTCATGGGTAGATCATTCTGAAAGTCACTTTGTGGGTGGAAATTAGTAAACAAACACAGAGAGGGAGGCATTCTGAGGGCTCAGAATTTTCCCCCCACTGCCTACCTATCACACATCACCAGGGACAGCACAGTTGCCTTCAACAATTTCAGAGAAATATGCAATTTTTCTTAATTGACTTAAGATTGACTCAGTGTGAGGCCTGCTTTGGATGCCACCGCTGACTATTTCATTCCCATCAGGGTCTCAAGAAAAGGGGGTTTTTCTTGCATGTCAGTTCATCCACATCACCTGAATTACATTTTTCCCTTATTGTGGACTCGACGTGGCATTTAGTTGCAAAGATATTGATAGGCACTGTTTTCCTGCAGCTTAATGAGAAAAAGGTGCTTCTGTACGCTTGATACCAACTTCTACCCTCTTCTTTTGTTGTTGTTGTTTTCTTTATTTTTATTGTTGACATTATTAGAGATGTCCCCAATCCCACTCCGTGCTTCCTCCCCACCAACCTCCACCCAGCCCCGCCCCCCTTCCCTCTGGCCTTCACCACACTATTGTCTCTGTCTAAGGCAGTAGTTCTCAACCTTCCTAATGCCCCGACCCTTTAATACAGTTCCTCACGTTGTGGTGACCCCCAACCATAAAATTATTTTTGTTGCTACTTCATAACTGTAATTTTGCTACTGTTATGAATCGTAATGTACATATCTGATATGCAGGATATATTTTTATTGTTACAAATTGAACATAATTAAAGCATATTGATTAATCACAAAAACAATATGTAATTATATATGTGTTTTCCGATGGTCTTAGGCGACCCCTGTGAAAGGGTCATTTGACCCCCAAAGGGGTCGTGACCCACAGGTTGAGAACCGCTGGTCTAAGGGTTATGCAGATATGTTCACCTTCTTTCATTCAGTCCCCCACCTCTCTCCCCTCTGACAGCTGTCAGACCATTCCATGTGTCATCCATGCTCTGTTTCTATTTCATTTGTAAGGATTTTGTTGTTGTTGTTCATTACATTCCACATATAAGTGAGATCATATGGTATTCTTTTGATTTACTTTTGATGAATGGTCCGTCTTTTACCCTCATTCTCTGGTAGTTTAAATTTTATTTTATTTTAAATTCCAATCATAAAGAATTCCCCAATAACACCTCTATGGACCGAATACTAAGTAATTATTTAAGGCAAGCTTTACATACAAACGTCTAGATTTTATTTTTCCCAGAGGACCACTCAGCTTGAGACACTATTCCGGTGACCAAATTGTCTCAGTTTGCTTGGGACTGTCCTGAATTTAGCACGGAGGGAGTAGCATCCCAAGAAACTCCTCAGTCCCTGGGAAACCAGAATAGTTGGTCATCGTAGCACTGCTGAACAGTGTGATTAATTTGCCCTAAATTTAGATTCTCCTAACATTCTCTGAAATCACTTCCACACAAAGCTCTTTTTATAGATTCCAGCACTGTATGTGAACAAGTTCAACTTGTTTAACAGTGATCTGGGGTCAGAGAATTCTTTGCAAGTTTGCCCTTCATTTATGAAACACTCTCTTTTTCTAATTCCCAGCACCCTATTTATGTCCCTTTTCTTGTTGTATTCATTCGTAAGTTTTGGAGATTTTATAAAATGTGATCACTTGAACTCTTTTTATGAATTAATTGGTTGGTTTTAACTTAAATAGTTCAGTTAAAAAGAAAAATAATAAATAATGCAATTTAAAATATTAACTGTGGGTTTATTTTATAATAGAATTATAGGTGTACTATTCCTTTCTAAATCATATTATCATGTATTACTTTTATAAAACAAATTTTTAAAACTGACTTTTAAGTTAGGTTTTAAATAATTTCAATTAAGTACAATTATAATATTCATCAAAATTTATTCATAAGGCCTCACCGTTTTGGCCAGGGCTGTTCATGGTAACATACTAGAAAATTATCTAAATCTTCTGTCCAGTAAGACATCGTGCAAGGAAAGGAAGACAACTTGGATTCAAGAAGTTAACTAGGAAATATTGAGAATTATGGAGCAGGTCACCCATGTAACAAGCTGATGTCAGTTGGAGAATGAACAAAATTCAGGAAGAAGGCAGTCAGAGGCAAAATTAAATTTAGAAGGGGAGAGAGATGTTAGTAAAATAAGTCTTAAAATATATTTTAGCGTACTTGAAAATATTTATTAAATATAGTCTATGTACCAGCATTTACGTCAATAAACCAAAGGTATAAAAAAAATCATTACCCTTCCTTATGAAACATATTCCAATGTGATAGTGACAATAGATAGCAAATATAATAAGTACATAGTATTTTTAAAAGTGAAGAGTGCTATGGGGGAAAAATAGAGTATGATTAGGGCATCAGGGAGGCTAAGTAGAGTGATTAATAGTATTAAATTGCACAGCAGTGAAAGACTCAGCTATTAAAAGTCTTAAAAGGGACCAAGCTTTAAGGAAACAGTGCCTGAAAATGATGACTTTGTAAAATTTCAATGGAATTCAGAATGCTGTTTGACATCTGACCTGTAAAAAGAGAACAATGGGTTAATGTCAACTAGACCTGGCCCAAATTGGGTCCTGGGCTGAATAAAACTCAGTTCTACAAAAAAGCACAGAAAGGATATGTACCAACACAATGAATGAATGAATGAATGAATGTCAGAGATGAATGTAGTAACAACTACAAACCTTATGTATTATGAAAACTTAGTCATAGATCTGCTGTTGCTTCTTATTAAGAAAACTAAGCCTCCCAGAGGAGAAACATTATATAAATTGTACTGTTTAGAAATTGCTCTGTTCATTATGAGGAGCTTAATTATGGTCATCATTTATAAAAAATATATAAAGAAAGAAAGAAAATCAAAGTCTTGTCAAAGAATTCAAAATAATGAATGTTTCTCATTAAAAATTAATGAACAAGTGGCTTATTCTGAAGGTATAAAGTCTGTGGAATACCACCACTTTCCCTTCTTGTTTAAAAAAATTAATATTCATGCAAATTAGATCCAGCTTACTAGAGTTTAGATGGTTACTTAGTACTACAGATTATGGATTTGTTTATTACCGTCGAAGCCAATTGTATTTGTCAGCATAAGCTAGCTTATGCTATGAAAAACAAAGTGATTTAATAACACAAAGGTATCTTTCTCATTCAAAAGACTCTGTCAGTCTGAGGACTCCTCAAAGCAGCTCTTCTCTGCACAGTGACTCGGCAAGCTGTGTTGCTGCCATTTTAGACCATTTCATTTTAGACCATTTCAGTCTTCAAGATCAGCATGCAATGAAAAGAGACAGGTAGAAAGTTGTGCATCGGCTCTTAAATGCTTCAGCCTGAAGTAACACACATCACTTCTGTTCACAGCCCAATGTCACATGGTTTCAACTAACACATCTGGGATATGTGGGGGAAGCAGATGAATATTCAGTGAATAATAATGTGCCTGTAACAGCAGTATCAAAACCAAAAGAAGAAATTAGTTAAAAGCATATTACCTACTAAATAAAGATTGTTAGGATTTTTTGCATATAACTAGGAAGAGAGAAAGGGCAGACTATTCCAAAACACAGCCAAAAACAGCTCTGTACCTTGAACACAGTGAGTCATTCATGAATCCATAAGTTAGTCATATAATTGCCATTGTATCCCTGTGGCTGGAATGGTATAATAATAATTACTCATGGTCCAAGAGGGAACAAACCGTCTCTCAAAGGAAAATGGAAGGAGTTACTTCCTCGAGTGTAGGGTTATAAATGTCACAGGCAAACCCTCCAGATGGATATACTACTCTGTTAAAGTCTAAAGAATGCTCTCTTGGCCAGATTAACAAGGAAGACAGTGCTTTGACTGGATAGGAAAAACTCTCCATTCTACAGTCTTGTTTGAGAACACACACAATTTAACTTCACTTTCTTCTTGATCCCTAGGCTAAAATAGCAAATAAATGAAGGGCTGAGTTAATTAAATGCATATTTTTAAAGCATTTATCTGGCACTGATTGGCTGAGGCCACTTACAGCACAGTGTGGAATGGTTAATACAAGTGCTGGCCATCCCCTAAAGGAGGTGACCTCAAGGTTATATAATTGTAGCAGTAATTTATTTAGCTTAGAATGAATGTTCTCAATTAGGTTGGTAGGCATTATAATAACACAAGTGGGATTTATATTTGCTTAGGTCTTGGCTGCAAGGGTTTAGTTATTGGATTTGTTCGCCTATATTTAGTCCTCCGATTCATGATCCTTCCCGGTAAAGATCGGGAGGCTTGTTCATGTTGATTAATAGGGGCCCAGTCCTCAGGCTGCCGATATTGGCCTGATCTCACCAGGGGCCGTGGAGGAGCCGACACGTAGCGCAAACTGCCAGCACAACTGCCGTGGGGGTTCTGCTCATGGGAACTGTGTCTCCCCGCAATACAGATCCATCAGCGTCTTCAATGTGCGCATAAATTGGGGCACTTCAGACTTTATTGCAGGACTAATCTTGCTGGAACTCTTAATTTACACACACACTTCTCTACCTCTAATCTGCTGGTCCTGTACAGCAGAAAAACTATTATCCATGGTGCTCTACTCTCAAATTTGAACTTCTGATTTTATTTGTTTAGATAGGGAAACTGGAGTCTCTTTTCCATTCCTTGATCAGAGGTGATAAAAAAAATTTTTAAGTCAACATGCAAATGGCTGATTCTTTATCAACCATGCCCATCCAGACCTCTCTGGCTTTATCAACCTTTGCATGCATGCCAAGTAAGCAACTAGTAATTCTGTATGAACAAACATAATAATTATTATTATCATTTTTATTTATTTACAAGCTGTTAAGAGATGAAGGTTGGTCGATCATAGGGTCCAGCAGAGACTGGTCTAGAAGCACAAAATTCAGCCAGTAGATGTCCCTGTTAGACTCACAATAGTGAAGTATTCATGCCCCCTTGGGAAGATATCGTTCTTTCAGGATGAGTATAACCTGCTTGCAAATGTGTATTTCTGTCAGGTCCACTGTTGTCCAGTCCCAGCATAAAACACAACCCATGTGCAATCTTCCTTCTCCAGGGGAACTGAAACTAACATTCACCTTACTGTCTGCTCAGAGGCCATCTGCTTTATTATACAGGTTTCATCAGCACAAACTAAGGGTCCTTGGGAATAGTAGAGCCTTCCTTTATTCCTTCCTTTCTTCCTCCTTTCCTTCCTTCCTTCCTTCGTTCCTTCCTTTCTTGTCTCTTGAGCAACAGATTCAAGTAAGTGATCAAACCTGTGAAACTGCTGGAAATGAAAACTGTCACCAAAGCACGAAGGAAGGTGTGTAGATGTGTTCTCCAAAGCAGAGTGCTCACTATTAACTCATTTTTTTATATGATGTACTTCAGTGGCTTTGCAACCCAGAGAAGCACATTCTTCAAGTACCAGCACATCAGTGAAGGATACGAGGACTATATTTGAAGGTTGCATAACTGAGTCTCAATTACTATGATGCTTTTAGTCTCAGGAAACACTGTCCAGTGGAAAGAAAATTAGACTCGGCATTAGGAGACCCATGTTTTACTTCCAATTTCTCTTTAATTCTCTGGGTGATGTCAAATAACTTACCTTCTCTGATTCTGCTTAGTTCTCTCTGGCATGTGGATAATAACAAGAACAAAGGAAGACAGACTTTTCAGAAGTTGAAATTTTTTCACTTCTCAGGATTGTCCTGGGGCATAATCAAGATAATGTATATAATTCTCCTGAATTATGCTCAATAATTACTTATCTGTTCTCTCCTCCTTTTTTCATTGATCTGATCAATAGGAAGGCTAAGAATACTTTTAAAAATCGATGAGGGGATTAAGGTGCTAAAATGAAGCTTGGGGATTATTAGAGCACATCAGAGGTTTTCATTCACTCTGCTTCATAATCTTCTCTGTTTTTGAACATGGAACATGCATTCAGCATCAGAAGAACAATGCAGATTATGTGTCAGATTGCTCATGGACTCTTTGGTTTGAAAGCTTTGGATTAAGCTATGCTTGCTTAGCTGTCAAACCATACTAGAAGGTTATTTACACCAACAAATATGAAATACCAACAGCAAAGTAGGAATAACTTCTCTATCTTCTATGCCTTTGTCTCTTGTTCATTTGCATGTTTATTGAGAACCTCTTTTGCAGCTGCTGATGGGAATGACTCTCAGACCTTGGCTCTTCCTGCTAAGGGGTCACTCTGTAGCCTGGGAAGGACATCTCCAGGTGAATGTCTCCAACTCTAACTGATCAACTGGATGCTAGATAAGATTGAAAGAGTTAAAAGAACCCAAATAAGGAGATTTTGCGTGTTCAAAATAGTGACAAAAGTGTGGGTCAGAAAAAAATCCCCCAAAAGAATTTTTGTAACAGGTGGGGCTCAATTGATACTTGACCTCAGAGATCCCTAACTTTCACTCCAGCATCTCCTTCCTCTCAAAGGGCAAACCAAACTTCTGGGTCCATCCAATAAAGCTCAGAAGATGGGAGGGCCAGGCACCCAGGCACACTTCTTATCCTGTCTATTCACTGCCTCAGCATCCTCTGCCCCTTCTCAGATCACCACATTGCTGAGTGACATCAGAGATGCAGTGAGAGAAAATGGCTTGCCCACCAAGGACTATACATTAAGAGAGAATTCAAAAATATTATATCTGTTTTAGAATCATGCAAATTCAACAGAGAGTTCTTATGTGTGTGACTTCAAAGCACTTTGAAAAATTCCTCTTTTGGCACTACAGAGGGGCCCATGTCTCTTTTGCCCATTGTTCACATTTCTGATCATTGGCCTACAGATGAGATACTTGACTCATACCTTCGGCTTTTGGCTCTAGAACAATAAAAGGAAATGGGCTCATGTTATATAGAAACATATCTTTCTCTTCAGCAATGATGGGGATGCCATATAAAATTTATACCTCCCACAATTAGGATAGCACCAAACATTTGAATGCATTTCATGCTTAAAATTTTTCCCAATATACAATTTGGAATGCTTACAAGCCAGGCCAAATGGAAACACAGTCCAAAGAATGTGACTACAACCACAGCTTCTCAGTAATAACTTTCTTTCAAAAGATAAATATCTAGTAAAGCGAATCATTGAGACAGATAGAGCTCTGAAACACTTTTGCTTTAAGTCTATAATTGCTCTGATCAATGGTGTTTGTGAAGTAAGTAAAGCCTTTCCCCAGAAGATAATGGAGGCTGGGCCTTTTCCTGCAGCTGTTTTCTAAGGGCCTGCAATAAATTTTAACAACTTTATTAGCGTGCCAGGACAGATGTGTTTGGGGAAGGTCAGTATAACTGAACCCCTTCTAAGGGACTGGTTTCATAGCATCTCTCAATCTGCTGTCCTCTGCATTCACATGTGACTGAGCGACAGAAAGGTTAGCACTTTCTCCCCTACCTCCTTTCCCTCTCCTCTAATTTTCTACCATAAGTGGTGTTTGGGGGAAGTGAAGGAATTTTTTAAAATATGCTACTTTTAAAGGGGGTGGGGGGAGGGAGAGAAGGGGGTAAGAAAGGAAAGGGTCTAGTCAAAGAACATGTATAAATGACCCATGGACATGGACAACTGGGTGGGGACTGAATGTGGGAGAAGGAGGGGCAGGGTGTGGGGAAGCAAGAGGGGGAAAAAAGTGGGACAACTGTAATAGAAAAACAAACAAACAAAAAATTTTAATGGGGAAAAAATATGCTATTTTTAAATGTCTCAAGTTCTTGGATTTTGGCCAAGTATATTTCTATATTGTGGTCAGTGAGTCTGAAATGGATAAATCTGCAGAGTTTGTGAATTGGTCTTTTAGAAAAACAATCTAGGATATTTGTGAAATGTTCCTTGTCTGGAACAGCAAGTATAAATATTTCTATATTTATGACCATTACCTATTTGAGCAACTTTCATAGTCATTTCAGGAATGGAACTTGCGATGATGCAGAAAAAGAACAACTGTCCAGAAATATATACCATTCATATAACGGGTGTCCATAAATGTATAGAAACATATGTAAATATATATAATGCCATCAATGACATCTTTGATTTGCAAGAAAAATGAAATAATATGGAATAATATTAATATATCTTTGCTAATGTCAGCAAATACAATAATATTAATACAGGCATGCCTCAGAGATGCTCTGGGTTTAGTTCCAGCCACTGTCATAAAATAATCATTTTACTGGTGCAGGGTCTTGCCTTCAATTTTTGAAAAATGAAACACCTGTGAAGTTCAATAAAGCAAAGCACAATAAAATAAACTGTGTCTGTAATCATATTAACATAATAATATTCGTTTTCACCTATGTTTTCAAACTTTTATGGGAACCCTGCACAATATGATCCCAAATTTATTTTTTAATATGTGTATATTTAAGACACCAGAAAAATATATACATCAAAATTTCAACAGTGTTTTTCTCTATGAGGTAGGGTTATATACCATTTTCATTCTCTTGTTTGTTTCTCTGATATTTCCAATATTTCTAATACTAGCATGTGTAACTGTTGTGTTGAGGAAAAAACAGAAATAAAAAACAACAGGATAGACTATGCACCCACATGTCTACTATGCAATATAAGGACTGGTGGGTAAATTCTACCACAGACACATTGAGCTCCTTGCGATGATGGTTGTGAGGTTCATGCTTTGAAGATAAATGACGTGTTTCAAGAAACCAAGGAGGAAGGGAGGAAAGGAGGAAGAAAAGTAACAAGAAGTACCAGAGGGTGCGAATATCTGTCTTCTCATGTATTCTGTAATAATCTCAGGCAATCATTTTGTCCCACAAAGTTCCCAGGGGAAGGACAGAATATGATAGAGCACTTCCCTCATCATTGATTTCTTTTGTTATTGTTTTTTTTAACCGTATCACCAGAAGCATTTTGAAAACACAACTAAAACTCCGTAATGTCTGTGAACTAACAAATTATGCAAAATAATTTCCCGAAAGGTTAACAGAAGGGGTGGCATAGGTACCTGTGCTAGGTATTTTTAAGTATGAAAGTTGTTTTAATTCATGTGGTAACAAACAAGTTATCTGTTAGATTTGTGAGGATTAACAGAAGAGAATACCCTCGTGCTAGTCTACAACCAACTCGGAGAGAGCTTTTGTGTAAACCAAGGGTGTGTGTATAGAATTATTACTACAATCTACAGCTATGGGTAATTCCAAGTTCCCTGTGATAACAGATTAAATTATGCAACCTAATAACTTTGGTAAGCGTTTATTATGAAACAGAATGTGTCCAGTGGACTTCCGATGACTCAGACCTCCTATAGATTGTTTTCTCGGACATAATTTCTATATCCGTATAAAACTTCTCATATGTTTAACCTCTACATATGAAATTCACAAGATAAAAGCCCAATACTGCCAACGTAGCAACTGCTCTGAAATCACTTTCTCTATAAGGAAGAACACGTGTTCCCATAAACTTTGAAGACAGAACATAATTTTGCTTTTATCTTTTCAAATATTTCTAATGCATACGTGTGCAACATGACCCAAGCACATTTGAGGCACATTTGAAAGCTATTCAAGCACAAAAATGAAAACATGCAGGGATTCAAATTATTCTGGGTTTTCGTAAAGGGCAGGCCATTCCATCATAGAGTGCTGGTTCCATGTCTCATAGGCATGCACTTCTCTTGCCTTTGAGAAAATGACGTCTAGGCTATTGTAAGGAAAGAGTTTTCATTCTATAGACACTGTCACTAGCAGATGAAGATCTCACCTCAAGAGAGAAATCATTACGACCCATAGAAAACACCACATCATCTTTACTGATTCACATCTGAATGATAAGAACTCCACAGAGCACTTTGTCTGACATGTCCCTGTCACCTGCTATCTCAGTACATTTTTAATAAAAATTCTCCCACCTTGATCAATCCATGCTCTGCAATTTAGAGCTGAGAGTAATTCTCCAAGACACATTATGGTTCAGTATTAACACTTGAAATCATCTTATAACCGCTTGCTTTCATATTTGGCATAACTATTGTACCACCTTAGAAACTGCTTCTATTGACTTTAAGATTAAAAATATGTTGGATTATCATGATTGACATTTTTAAATTGACTCATTTTTGCCAAACACTGCATAACAACTTTTTAACATTCTCTTCCCTTTACAACTGCCTCTGCTTTCATGATATGAAATATGGTTGTATTCTACAACACCTCTCATTGCCTAACATGCTCTTTTTTTTTTTTTTTTCTTTTCATAATTCAAGAAGATTTACATTTGGAGCTAAATGTTTCAGTGATTGCTCTGTTGGGTTTCATTATACCAGTGTAGTTAATCAAAGCAAGTCTGGCCTTGCTACCATGATTCATTGTATGGTTTTTGAACTTAATCATTTACACAGAATGAATATACACATTCTCACCGGCGCTGGATTCCTTTAACAGTCGGCACGACGTGGTGTTGTAAACGCCTTTGTCAGCTGCTTATTCCTGAGAACCGCACAGTTGCTAGGGTTTCTGCTAAGACAGTTCACTGATGGGCTTTCAGTTAGAAAAAGGCAAGTAGGAAGCCCCTAGGTGGGGCTGCAGAGAGCAGAGGAAATGCTAGCTCACTTCACTTATCTCCAAGTCAGGCTAACTGGGAATCCTTTCACTTGTACATAATGTTTCTTTTTATGTGTGTGTGGTCTTCGCAGTCATAATTAACAAGTAACCTTTCTTCACTCTCACTCCTAATCCCATCATAAATTATGGGCCGCTGCCATCTGAGTGGGGCTTGGCAGATCTCGGATTTTAAGTACAGCCTGAGGGAGTGACAGGATTGTTGTTTTTAAACTGAAGAAGCTAATTGTGTAAGTATTAACATATGTGAAGTAGGTCTAACAAGAGTAGTTTCTGTGTCTAACAAGTCAAGTCCAGTGATGCTCCCACTGACACCCTCTTCCTCGACAGAAAAGGCGGATTCAGACTTAACCAGGCGTGGTAGAGTGTGGGAGCCTGCTTCAGGCTCACAGCCATTGGCCATCAATTTTTCAGGAATTCTATATACTGGTTGTTAAGCATAGATATTATTAAAAATCAATGCATATAAACTCCTAATGAAATTATGTTTTTAAAAGGCAAATACTCATAACTCATCACTTCCCAAATATCTTACTACATTTCACTACAAAACTAAATATTCTACGGATAATCCTTGAGTATTCATTTGGCAGTAGGATTCCACTGCAGGTGTCTTCTGGCTTCATTGCACTATTATCTATGCTCTTGAGGTTATTTGTGTCTAGTGTATCTGTATAGTGCAAAATGCCATATGCAGTAGTGCCCTCTTACCCAGATTTTGCTTTCCAAGGTTTCACTTCTAGATTGCGCGCCAGTCCGAGTACTGCAATGAAGTTCCATGCACTCACGCCCCATCCCGCCCAGGACGTGAATCATTCCTTTGTGCAGGGCATCCATGCTGTGTACACTCCCCACCTTTCAGTCACTTAGTAGCCATTTTGTTTATCAGATCACTTAGCAGAGACAGAGAGAGACCATACTCACATAACTTTTATTGAAGCAGATTGTTATAATTGTTCTATTTTTTTTGTTCATCTTTTACTGTGCCTAAATTATAAATTAAACTTTATCATGGGTATGTATGCATAGGAAAAAAAATAGAACATATGTAGCGTTCAGTGCCATCCATGGTTTCAGGCATCCACTGGGGAAACTACCATAATGACGTGCTGCTGCACATCTCTTCCCAGCTCGCGTTCAGGGACATCATGGCCTGACATCAGCCATGGGGACAGTATTTACATCATAGGAAATATAAATACTACAATCCAAGACTTGATGTTTTTTGTCCCTTCCTTGTATATCAAGGAAGTAGTACCAGAAGACTAAGTCTTAGAAAAGTTCAGCACATAATTTGTCTATAGAATCCCACTGTCAGTATTTTCTGACTTCAAAATCCATTCATCTAAGTCTTGTGTTCTATACCTCTCTTTTAGTGCACCTGTACCTGCTCCTGTACCTATATATTCATAAAAACTACAAGTGTTTGTTTGGTGAATGCATTGTGTTTCTTAAATAAAGTACAAGTTACATACATTTAAGTTCAGTCCCATTTTTTCTCCCCAGAGAGCCAGTTGTTACGCATTTACCAGCACGTCACTACCCAGAGTTGGAGGTTTAATTTAAACAAGTCTATCCACAGACATAATCAAACTCGGGTGCGACAATCCTATCATTTGACTTTACCACCATCTCCTAACCCCAGAAAACACTGAAAAGTAATTCCTAGAAATAACTACTTTCTGTTCATAAAAAGTCCCAATTATTAGAATTTACAAATTTTCAAACTTCTTATTGCCCTTATTCAGCCATTCTTCAGAATTCACCACCACTACCACTGATTTTATTTTCCATTAATAGCCAAAATGCTGTATTTGATTTCAACATGTAAGCAACATAAAGGCAAAAATAGTTTAAAATGAGAAAAGGAGACAGTTACACATACATACAAAGAAGCTTTGAAAGAATCAAGTTTGGGACTACCTGAGTTTGTCCTCTTTCTGTGCTGTTTTGATTTGCTTTCCATGGAAAACTCAGCCTCTCAATGGGAAGCTCAGGGTAACCTTTCCACCAAATACTACCTTGCTGGTGTAGAGTGAAGGAACCAACTGGAGTGGTAGTGGAGGAGACTGACTACAAGTATAATGAAATTATAAGTGGCCCACACACTTCTGTTGCAAATTTTCTTAGCATTATTTATGAAAACACTCATAAAAGAAGCACTAAGTCACTGTGTGTGTGCGTGTATTTTCAAACATCTTACCAGCTTTGTCTGCTCTTAATTTTTGTGTGAAAGTAAGGATGAAATGTGTACATGTTGTATGAGTGGACCTTCTCTAATGGGATATTTTATCCCATCCACACCCCCAAAGCTCTTTAAATGGTAATCCAAAAACCTGACCTCCTGACACAATTCGGTCTTTCTGTTCATTATTGGTACCATATGCAGCAAGAATTACCTTCAGCTTTACCCTTGACCCTGGGAGTCATGGCTTTCTCACAGCTTTATCTACTATGGCATGAAGATTATTTCTTCAAAATTATTAGTCACAGCAAATACTTTCCTCGTGTGTACCATCATCCACATCTTTGTCTACTTGGTAACTTCTGCCTCAGTTTTGACTCAAAGAGGCCCATAGATGATAACTCATAATGGAAATTGTTTGGTGTATTGCAATTGGATACAGATTACACTCTAACTTTCTAAAAAGCTTTGTTATCAAATGGAAGAGGAAAAAATGATAGCAAAACTCTTTACAATACATTTTACACAAAAGTAATATCAAGAGAAGAAAGCAAAAGAGCGCATTTAGTTAAAATAAAACCTAAAAATTAAAGAACTATAGGCTGCTTATCACAAAATTGTTGTAAATTGTTGGGGTTTTTTAATTCTCTCATTTAAAAAATTTACTGCAGCACTTGTTTTTCCCTATATATGTATACATTATTCTCCTCAGTTGGACTAAGGATAAATTATTTTTCAAAGAGTAATTGCTCAAAAACACTAGTCCACTGGTTGGCTTCAAAAGTTGTGGGATTCTACAAATTGGCCAATTAAACAGATGCTCCCACCTAAAAGTTAGCCCTGGTAACACTAAAATGCAAGTTTAGACCTCACATAGGCTTGGTAATGACAATCTCCAGTAAGTCAAAATGTTTAAATCCAATATGTTTCTTTTCTAAGGGCACTAATTCCATTCACGAGGAACCCACCCTCATAACCTAATTACTTCCCAGAAGTCCCCACCTCCCAACACCATCACCCTGGAAATTAGCTTTCAACATATGAATTCTTTGGGGGGTCAGAATGAGGAGGACACAAACATTGAATTTACAGAGGGCTTCGTCTAGGAAATACCACTGCCTTTCTAGCACAAGGGCAGGGGGCGTAAAGAAGTCAGCCTGAAAGAAAGAGGCACAGCTGCACTGAGAATCTTTCTCAGCATAGAGCAGGATTCTGGCCTCTTGAGACTCTGACATACTCAGATTCACTAAACAGAGAGAGGAAGAGAGCTACATATATTTCTATATTGATCTGCATGCTGGGGTTTCAAATGTGATTCATTATGTACTATTTCCTTTACCCTAATCCATCTGCTAAGGTTTTCTTCTGCTGTGCAGAAGGAATGTGAAAAAGAAATGAAACTTCAACTGAGAAGAGAGTAACAGCATGACATAGTTAGAACCACCTGCACTAAGAAAGATTCAAGATGGTATTTGTCAAATATTGGAAGATGTGTGTCTGCTAGCTGAGGGATAACGGGATGTTTTCAGAGACTGTTTTAAAGTTCTATGGCCAAGAAAAAAAAGCTGCATTTGCTTCTCATAATAGTGGTTATCATTTCTCTTGTGAAATGTTTATCTACTGGCGATCTCACTATGGCTTCCTTTGGATTATCTTCTTGTTTTATTTTCTCTCACTAGAAAAAGCAAACATCTTGCTTCCTGCCTCCTTCTATTATAAGTACTAAGCATGTGCAAAATTAAAACAAAGGGTGCACATTTCCAAGATACTAGATAAGTACAGTCAAGTGTACTCTAACAGGAATGCCGTGGTATGGGCATTCGGTAACAAATGCTTGCTGATTCTGTAAGAAGTAAAGAGAGATGGATAAAGGAGAGGGGGAGGGGAGAGAGAGAAAAGAATAAAATAAACACTTAAAGACACAGTTTTTTATGTGGGAGTGACTATCAGCTCAACTTAGAGAGCTGGTCAACTAGGCTCTCTGCATACATCATACTAAATTTCATTTGTTGAAATTAGCTGATCTTCAATCAGGGATAAGCAAAATTATAGATTATACCTATATAGTCATTTAAGTTTTAGTCTACTGGTTTGTTCATTGTCCACACATACTGGAATATGTTAACTTCACAAAGTTGTGTTTTTGAGCTTGACCAGGGTATTTATTGTAGGTGCATATTTTCCTTTATTTCTGAGTCTAAAAGAAAGGTTTTTTCATAAAAGTAATATAACTGTGCTGCTAAAAACTTGGAAAGCAGTGAAACGAGAACCAGTAAGTACCTAAAACATAATTCTATGACCACCTTAAGAATGTTAGTATGGCCTTTTGCCCTTTTTGTTCTTTTCTGATTACTTTGCATTTTTACATTATATTGTAATCATTCATATATATAGTCACATATTTATAAATTATATACATATACAGATTTTCTATCTTATTTTTCCTCTGTAAAATTATATTTTATCATTCTCACATTATTATTTGCTTTAAAAATAAAATTTAATGACTGACTATTATTTCTTAGTGGATTATAATTCATTTAATATAGCATTAAGTCCATATAAAATTAAAATATATTATTTCAATAATTGGGATCCAAAAATAGATTGAAATACACCTAATTGTAAAATTTTAAAATGTTCCTTTATAACATCCCCCCTTACTACTATGCACTGTGACACTCCAGGAGAGGAGCTTAGTGTGCTCATTTCTCAAACTTAATTAAACATGGAACCATTTCACCATGGAGCATTCTACAACATTGGTGTTCCCCAGAGCACACTTTGAAAAATAATGGTTTAATAATTTTATTATTTTTAGATAGCTAGGTTGTAGGAAATTTTTCACTGGAATAAATAATTAAGAATTTAGCATCTCATGTAAACAGATTTTTTTACACTTAGAATAACTTTCTGAGGCTATATTTCCAGAAAATTTTTTTAGAAAGTGAAAAAATTTATGTATTTTTAAGGTTTTTGGTACACATAGCCAAATTTGTTTCCATATTGCTTTACCAGTGCATTAAATATCCTTTTGACAAATATAACATAATCCCATAGAGTCATTTATGATTCTAGGGACAAGCACTGCTGCTCTTGTATTTGAGTGTGACTGACAAAGCCAACCAACAGACAATCCACAGTATATTTCTATACTGCCTTAGGTGCACATACAATTAGTCTCCTGACATATGTGCCCTGTGAGACTTCTTGATTTTATGAGCTGCAAAGTGAGCTACCTACTTCTATCACACACTAAGACTGTAAGGAGAGATTATTTTGTACTGTTCATAAAGAGGCTGAAGATGATGGTGTTGCATTGTTGAAATACTTAGATTTCTGATACATGGTGTATGTGGGTAAATATTTACTAAGTGAAAGAATGATTAAATGTATGAATGCATACCAAGAAAATATTTTCTTATAACCAGCTATCTTGAGATACCCCTTATTTCACTCATTACCCCCTCACCTTGGGCCTCACCACTGAGCACTTAGCCAATGCTCTAAACCATGGAAGACCCAAGTTTGCCGTAGAACTTAAGTATGCATCACAGGAAATGGCCAAGGTACTCAAAAATGCCTATCGAAAGGGTGATATAAACAGCAGGCCTTGGGAGCGCTTCAACAAATTTTAAACCTCTCTGAGTGTATTTCTTCATATACAAAATAAGACATAACTCCCTTTCCTGGTTACCTGTAAGCTCAAGTAGATGCAAAAGCACTTTGAAAAGTTAATACCACATTGAAAATATGTGGTATAATTATTATTTTTACCAACTCTATAGTACCCGTTCCAAAGAGTGAGAAAATCTGGAAAATGGAGTGTTAGGAGTTTGTAGATGAAAGAGAAAAGGTAACGGAAGCCCTAGGCATTCATTTTCCTGCAGGTGGCAAGCATAAAGACAGCACCAGCATTTTCCCCCAAAAGAACAACTCTCTCGCTGGGGTTTCCAGATTCTTCAGAAGTTGCCAGAAGGAACAAACCTCAGAGTAATTTGCTAACTTAAAAAAATACATTGTTGACAACTGGAATTATATGGTATCGCTTTTATCCTAGACTTTTTCCTGATACTAGTTTTATTGGAATTTAATCAGATGTGATTTTGTGAAATGCTTTGAAACATGATTAAAAGGCAACATGAATAAAGGTGAAGGCAAAATAACAGCAGTGTTGCAGACCTAAATAATGAATTAACAAAAATGCAGTGGTTAATTATATGTAATTAGAATAGGCACTTGATATTTAGGAGAGCTACTGACTAAGATATTTGGAATCTCCAAATTTGTGAATTCAGAAATATTAATACAGACATTCCTGTTAAGAGTCATACATTTCTTGGACATATCTTCATATCAAATTAAACATTGTTTCAAATTTTGACATTTAGAGCTTTCCCAGTAATTTTGGCAGTGGCTGGCACATTTTTCTGAACAGTTTTATGAATCTAATTTCCTGGTTTCCATATAGTTTATTATGGTCTCATTTATTTTATTTACTTAAGTCTCCTGACAAATAAATATTGCACTTACTTTCCTAAAACTTTTAACCGTAGTTCAAGAACCCATTATTTCTTCCTTTTCCTTCCTTCCTTCCCTCCTTCCTTCCTTCCTCCCTTCCTTCCTTCCTTCCTTCCTTCCTTCCTTCCTTCCTTCCTTCTTTCCTTCCTTCTTTCCTTTTCTTCTTGGATGCACCTAAAACATCTTACAATGCACAGGATGACCCCTTACAACAGTGATTTTCAACTGGTGTGCCACAAGAATTTTTGAAACATACAATACCTATCCTGGCCAGGTAGCTCAGTTGGTTAGAGCTTCTTCCCAATACACCAAGTTTGCAGCTGCGGGTTCAATCCCTGGTCAGGGCACATAACAAGAATCAACCAATGGATGCATAAATAAATGGAAAAACAAATCTATGTTTTTCTCTCTCTCTTTATCTTCCTCTCTCTCTCTAAAATCAATCAGTAAAATAAAAAATAAAGAACGATTTTTAAAAACATGCAATACCTGGCTATTTAGTTAGGGCACTGACCTCTTTTCTCTTAGATTGTCAAATTAAAAAAAAAAAAAATGACAACAGCCAACACAACAATAACTGTCCCATGTGAAAGAATCAAAATTATACCTATTTTTGTCAGATCAGCAAAAAATCTAATATTTTTTAGTAATCAGTTTATGTGTGCTATGAGATGAAAAAGTTGACAATCACTGCCTTGTAACAAAGAATTATCTGGCCCAACATATCAATCATGTCAAGTCTGAGTAACCTGATCTAGACGGAGTTAGAGTAGTGTTAAATTTAGGAGTGGTTGAGGATTCTTAAATCAGTCCCTTGACCTTTCTTTTCCTTTTTGTGATTTCCCTGCTTACAGAGAACACAGATGTCTATTAGTTTGCACTCTTCTGTAGGGTAAGTTTAGTGGGGCAGGTCCTACCACCCACAGATCAGACCTGCAGTTTGAGAGTATTCATTCAATTCAGGGGAGGGATAGCGAGCCCATATATCTGCATTCCCCAAACCTTATTAATTTAAAAAAAAAAAAAGGGAAATTTTTATCTATTTAATCTTCTTTATTGAAGCCTGAATATCTCTCTCTCTCTCTCTCTCTCTCTCTCTCTCTCTCTCTCTCTCTCTCTCTCTTTCTCTCTCTCTCTCTCTCTCAGTTTTTCCTAAACTTGGGTGAGCAAGGTTACTCTTCGGAGGGATCCCTCAAGCTCCAATTTTATATATAATGAAGACAGTGTGAGATATGGATGTCTAATGGCCAGCTGGGTTCACTGAGTAGCATCTCTCCTCAAGCCAGCTCTGCTAACAGGTAAAAAGGAATGGTTTCAGCAATGGATGCTAAAGGCATGACAATTAGAAAAATTAAAGTCCTATAGAAGTAGGAAAGCTAAAGATCTCATTTATTTAAAGATGAAAGAATGACTATGAATGGAAACAATATATGTAGACATGGTACCCATTTGGGATATGCCCACAAAATATAACTTCGCCCAACTTGGATGCTAGAGTGGACATGTGTTATTTTTGTCTCTCCAGAAAACAACTTTTCAGAACAAAACCTATATTTTCCTTGGGGAACCACATTTCTTAAATGCTTGATTCATGTGGGCCAATACCATAACTGGCTCTAGGGGTAGGCATGAAACACAGACCTGGCCCATGACAGCCTTAATTTCCCTGGGCCTCAGTAAATGGATCAGCAATAGGCACGTGCCCAGTTAGAGACAAACAAATGACAAGATTTTGCTGGAACAAACAGAAGAGAGACAATCTTTATTTCTGCTAGACTTGGGTCTATGAGCATGTTAGCCTGAGCTTCCATAAAATAGAAACCAATATACAGAATAAAATAAACCAAGAGATGAAAAGAAAAAATTCAGGATGTAATGGAATCATTTGATCACTGAGAAGCAGTCATGCCTAAATCTTGGATTCCTCAGTTACATGAGCCATAAATTCTACCACATCATCTTTTGAGAAAAACAAAAAACTTTACAATAGAGAGAGTCTTGAATAATAGAAACATCAACTTCGGACTTAGCATCTCAATATGTCCCTAACTACGCGTAAAACAATTCCTCCTACTTCTGGATACTTACATGCTCATTCCTTTACCAAGTTATATATTCTTGATTCCTCCCTTGATTTCATTTGTTTAACTACTTTGGTCACACTTGAAAATATTTCCTGTTGGTCACTGGACAGTCTGATAACCATGAATAAATGAATACCCTGAACATGGTGTAGGTGAAATACCCTATGAAGAAGTGATCTTGGTACTTACCTGAGCGAATCCTGGGAAAACCCACCTTAAACAATGTTATTCTATAATGATGACTAAAACAACAACAAAACTAATATTAATGGCACTTACCCTTGATTAGCACATTCCTGCTTTTCACATACTATGTAAAGTGCCCTCTGTATTATCTCATTTAATGCTCCCACCAACCCTGTAATGTATTTTATTTTTCCACTTTACACAGGAGGAATCAGGGACAGAGAGGTTCAACAGCTTGCCAGAGGTTACCAAGCTAGCAGCAAATGGCAGTATTGAGAATCCAATCAGACTCCAGACCCTGTGGCCCAAACCACCAGTTCTTTCTTACATCGCAAGAATATCTGCTAATGGGTACTCTTAACAAGGTTTCAAAGTGGTCAAGGATGGAAGCAGTGACGGTCCCTCTTACTCACCTTTCCCAGGAAATTCATTCACAAATTGATTCCCTTTATGACATCTACAGAGCACAATTTTAAAATAAAAAACGTACAGGTAAAAAATATAGTAGGGAATGTGATGCCCATGTGAAGACACATTATCAGTCTGTAACCACTTAACTTCCTCAGTCTCAGTTCCTCCACTGTAAATAGAAGAGACTAGTGTCGCTCATCATGACAATGGTGTCCACTGGCTGAGGGCCTACTGTGTGGTAGGCATTATACGGGCATTTGACACCCACCAATTGGCTCTAAGCAATTGCTCATGCCTCTCTAGGTCTAAACTTTCTCTATGGATTTAAATATTTTTGGAAGGGACAAGTGAGAATACAAGAATGCAACTGCTTGAAAAAATTGGATTAAAAATTCCAAATAATACAGTGCCCACAAAGTTAATTTTGACTTTTGCTCTTCACAGGGCAGCATTGTTTGCACTTGGCCAGCCTACACACCGCAGCCATTATCCTTGTCCCACCGCATCCACCAATGGATTAGGTGTGACTAAGAAATAAAATGCTTAAAGCTAAGCTCTTGGTGGCCTACTTAACCTTTTGGCTGAGTCCTATTGCCCTGCCAACACCCAAATGGACGTAGGAAGCCAGAGGGTTTTGTTAATGTGCAGGAGTTTCCTCCAGGGGCCATGAAAGGCCTCCATGACTCAAAGGAAATTAGGTTCTTCAGCAGTAAACTGCCCTTTGGGGAAAAAGAAAAGAAATTCCAGAGGAGGAAAGGAAAGAAAGGAAGAATAAATTTCAACTACTTTTCTCAAGTATGATTTTTAAAACGAGCAGAGTAAAATGACAATTGCTCATTTCGGATGTTCGCCAGCCTCATGTCATCTTCAAACTGGTTTCCTCGGTATGTATTTATTTGTCTTTAAATATCCAGGGACGCACACATCATTATCTTCTGTGGACATCTTTAGTAAACAGGGAGCTTAGGCATGTTTGCATTGTTCTGGCTTGTTGCAGTTGTTGACCTGATTGGATCACGCACTGCTTTGATCACTTAAAACTGAAAGCAGTTTTTACTGCAAATTGCGCTGGAATGATTTGAAAACTAAACAAACCAAAAGGACATGTTCTATTTATTCTTTATTACTTACACATTGAAAAGAACACACAGACCTCCCTTCTCTCACTCCCCCAAATATGAATGTGTTTAGAACGTCTTTTTGAACCACCTTCTCTTTGAACATTCTAGGCAAAATCCTCTGGAGGGTGCTTCTGAAAAAGGACAACAGGCTGGCAATTTCAATTTGGAAAAGCACACTTTTTTTCCCCTCCACTAGACCCTCACCACAGCTCTGTTGTACAGGCACAGAAGTTTTGTCTTCACCCCAGCACTTACTGGCCAAATACATTTTGACTCAACAGCTAAATTATCTGAGCTTCACTTTCCTCCTGTAAAACGGGGTAGTAGCTCAAAGTCTTACGATTAAATTTTTAACATACACCGTAGGTATCTTTCAAATGAAGATGGATATTATTTTTATTTGTGGCATTGTTATTTTCAACTTGTAAATGAGGAAATCAGATCCCAATGAAATTAAATGACTTAATGAATGGTGGAATTTAGAAACAAACCTTATTCTTTCACCTTGAACTTCACCTCTTCCTATTTTCTTCATATAATAAGAGCAATCTAAGTAAAAACTCTGTGCTTGCTATACCCACACTTGAAGATGAATCCATCTTTTGTCACCCTTTCTTAGGTGGCTGATCAACTCAAAGTCCCTACTAGTCTAAGGACATTCTTAGAGCTGCCATTTTCTCTATCCCTTATTTTGTAATTCATATCCCTCCTAATTATAAGATACTGTTAGGAAAATGAATTGAAAGGCAGTGATTTTAAAACTGCTATTTGCATAATGATGTATGTGTTACTGTAGTTGCCTTTTCTTGTCTTTTTGATCAAGACAGACTTATCTTTTGGATGCTACAGTCACGAGGTTATTAATTAAAAAAGACCAAATACCCTAACAGCCTTGAACCTTTGATTTTCTGCCATCCTCTCAAAGTTAATGAGTAAAAGGGTCAAGGGAATTTATTTCTGTGCTTTAGGAAATCTACAAATAATATTAAAAGAGAAGTTGGTGGCAGATTAAGAAACTTTTAATAACCTTATGCAAACTTTCCAGACCCTCATTACTCAGCTTTGGTTAGCACATATAGGTGATTGAAATATGCTATTTCAAAATACACCACGGGAGTTAGGAGAGAGCCAGGGGCTGAGGTAAAGGCAGTTTGGGCAAGAAAAACGGGGATTCAGAGCTAAGGAGTTCAGTGAAAGAATTCAGTCTTTTACTTTGTGGTATTTTTAACTAGAATACCATGTAAGAGAGAATGTTAGAAGCTTGGAGGGTCTTGCATGCACGCCATTTTGAAAGACCACTGATTAATTAATATAAAGCATGTATACTTTGGATCTGAGAGTACACTACATTTCCTCTCCTCTCTCCCTTTTTCTCTTTTTCTTAAGATGCTATTTTTCCAGGGAAGCAGGTTAGCTTCCTAACTGCTTTATTAGTTCCAGTCTAAGAAATGGAAATTTTGGCATATTTTCCTATTCATGTTTGGACTAACATTTATCTTCCTAATGCTATTTCTCAAAGCCAACTGCGAATTTATACATATCTTGAGATTATCAACTGGATTCTAACTTCTAGCCTTAGATCTTTCCAGTTCTGGAAATTTGTGCCAGCCACATAATGGTTTAGCATAGAACACGTTAGTATTTTATCTACATTTAAGAGATGAAAATCTGAGACTCAGGGAAATTAAGTCACACAGCTACTGAGTGAATTCTGAACATCAGAGTTAGATCAATCTAGTTCCAAAATTCTTCATACTGAACTGCATTCTGGCATCAGTTTTTGTTCCATAAAATAGTAGTGATAACCTCTGCTTTACCTTCTCAAAGAAGTTCTTATAAAAATCAATGAACTAATATTTGTAAAAGTGACTTATAAATTTAAGATAATAATAAATGAATATGAAATTTTTAGAGAGATAAAGGATAATTCCAATTGAGGAGACCACGTGCATGGGAAGAGAGAGTGATATAGTACGTAAAACACAGTTAGGATCAAACTGACTTTAGTGGGGATCATGTGGCAGAGCGGCAGTCAGCTAATTTTTTTGTAAGGGCCAGAGAGTAAATATTTTAAGGCTTTGTGGCCCACTTGTTCTCCGCATCCATGAAAGCAATGATGGAAGATATGTAAATAAAAGAGAGTCGCTTAATTCTATAAAATGTGACTGATGGACACTAACATTTGAATTTCATTTAATTTTCACTTATCACAAAATATTGTTCTTGTTTTTATTTTTATTTCAATTATTAAAAAAATGTTTTTTTAACCATTTTTAAGCCACAAGCCATCTAAAAACAGGCAGTGGACCCACTGGGCATAGTTTGGAGATTTCCTCCAGAGCAATGAAAACTGATAAAGTGGCTGACTCATTTGGATAATATTTACTAGACAACACAATGTCACTAAAGTTTGTTACCAAGAGGATTACAGACTGTATTAGTTTGAAGTACTTTGGACTATGTGGAACCCAAAAAGCTGATGAATATCAGCTTGAACTATAAGGAATCTCATAGAATAGTTAACAAGGTACCTGAATGTGGAGATTTCAAGATCCATTCAGAAGTTTAACAATCTCATCAGTGAGCCAGACTCATTCCATACTTTGGCTCCTCCAATCTTAGCACACTGGCTTCCCATATTTATGTTTGTTACTTCATAGTGTTAAGATTGCTCCTATGGCCCCAAGCATCCTGTCCTCCTAACAGCATCCTCATTATAAAAGAAGGGAAAGGCTCTTTACCAACAAACTCTCTCTCCATATCAGTAATGTTTTGTCAGGAAGCAAAAGCTTCTCAGAAGCTCTTCAGCAGACTAGCCATTGGCTAAAATTGGGCCACATGGCCTCATCATTGCACTGCAAAGGATAATGCAATTGTCATTATTGGCTTAGATCATTTGCGTTAGTCACATTGGGCTGCTATAACAGAATACCACAGATTGGGTGGCATAAATAGTAGAAATTTATTTCTCTGTTTGGAAGTCTAAAAAGTCCAAGATAAAGGCACCAGCAGATCCAATGTCTGGGGAGAATCCTCTTTCTGGTTTTCAGACATTCATCTTCTTCTGTGTCCTCAGATGTTGTAAAATAGAGAGCGATCGCCTCTGTTGTGTTTTTTCTTCCAGGGGCACTAGTTCCATTAGTGAGGGCTCCATGCTCATGACTTCCCAAAGGCTCCACCTCCGAACCATCACAGTGGGAATTTAAGTTTCAACATATAAATTTGGGTGGGACACATTCAGTCCATAGTAATCATTTATCATATTTGTCTAAATAAAATTAAGATTCTATTAACAAAGAGGAAGTGGGGTGATAACTGTTGGATATGCCTTTGACAGGAGCTGCCCATTAATGAAAGAAGCAGTGTTTTATGGGAAATTGAGCTAGAAGCCAAGTTGGGATAGAAAGAAATCTCTGTATTTTCTCAAAATCCTCTATTTTAACACATGTCATGTAATATGGAAAGTATCAATAAATTCTTCTAGTTTCTAATTTGACCATAAGATTATTGAGGGCCAGCACCATGTCTTATTTACTAGGGTGTTCTGCATGTCTGGCACATGTCTGAAATCAGTAGGCTTTGCAAATACTTGAATTGAAATATTAGACCTTGTAGACAGAGTTAAAGAAAACTTCCAATAATTTTTTTTTTAAATGAGAGTTTGAATCAGAGAGAAAGAAAAGAAATAGAATTAAGAAAGAGGAATGTTCATGAACTGAAGCTTGTATGACCTTAACTGTTCATTATACCTGTGAAAAAGCCAAGCCAATCCAGCAGCAATGCCTGCTTTTCTCCCTCAGTGGAGTGAAGAGAACTAAACCTAGTGTTTTTGCATTACAGGGAGTTAGCCAAAATAGTTACCAGTGTCCCACTGGGACAGGACCAAGGAAAATCTGAATAAATTTAGAAGAGATTTCAGTAAAAATGAGAAGACAGACTCGTAACAGGAGTACTTCACCAGTAACAATTGGAGGCTAGATTCCAAGAGTAGAAAATCAGGTTTTACATCTTCTGTTCCCTAGTTTTATGAAAGATGTATTATCATGTGTTATAGTCTCTTCTAACTTGTAAATTGGTGGCCATGTTCTCTGAGCAAATGGTAAGACCTCAGTAAGCTAGGTAAGCAAAGCGCTGTCTCTAGAAAAACAAAGAGAACAATAAATGCCTTTTGTTTCTAAGTTTTGAGATCCAATGAGATATACCACAAAGTTAATGTATTACACCATCAATAATATGCTCATTTGTCATGCTGCCTAATAAAAAGACTATGACAGTACGCAGTTCGTGTACCTGGCTATAGTTATTACTAATCTTATGTAGCAAAGCCAAAGTTTCACAATTTATCTTTTCTTTATTAGTTTACCCTTATCTACAATCATGTCAATGTTTATAGCCTTTGCTAACATTTTATGTAGTTTTATTCCCATCACACATAACTACACATGTGCTCACACAGCCCAATCCATACCAAGAATCACACATGTTTGTTTACAGAAAAATTCTGAGGTGTGCCTCCCTCATAGCTAGAGGTTTCTGTGTGCTTCACCCTCTTAGCCTCAGGGTTGAAGCCCCTTTTTCCACACACCCCCTGTATGCTTGAGGACTTCTTCCCCACTTTCCACTCTTTCCCATTTTCTATGGCCTCAGACAGAAATTACAAAGGAGTTTGATCTTGGGTGCCTACTCCAACTAGATCTATAAACCGGCTGATAGAGGACCTGTGTTTAGAAAAATTGTGAGCAATGTCTACTCTGGGTCTGGGACATCAAGAGAGTCAGGCATCTGCCTTCCCTCATTTCAGTGGTTCTAAGAAGGTATAGTTTGATCTTTCCCATTCCTGAGACCTACCCTCAGTGCCACAGCCACTGAAGAACTTAAGATAGCAAGCACCAAGGATGTGAGATGGCAGTGGCCCAGGTCAGCAAAAACATCCTTCCAGTCTGCCCAAGAAAGAGAGAGGATGGCCAAAGACGGAGTTGAAAATAAGCATGGGGACAGACGTGAGAAAGAAACAGAAGAGGAAAGAATGAGAAATCCATTTAAGCAGGGGAAGCTGCCGTCAGGCACATCTCATGCCTGTAAAATCCATTCTCTGTGCCCATGACCTTTATGGGAAACAGCTCTTAACTAAACTAGGTCTAAGAAAAAAAAATATCTAGTGGCTGCACTGGTCTCTCAATGTGAGAACAGCTCTACACATACACAGATGCACACGCACGCACACACACGGAAGTGCACGCACACATGAAGGCTTAGTCTTTCTTCCCCACTCGAGTTGCTTCCGCATGGATCTTCACACTTCTTGCAAACATTATCCTTCTCTCGGATGCTCCTGTCACCATGTAGGAATTGGTTGCACAGCCCTGGAGCTGAAAGCTTGGCTGTTTTCTTATCAGCATGCTGCACTAACCTAGAGGCTTATTTTCATTTGAGGTGTGTTTGTTGCCAGAAGAGCAGAGTGGGCAGCAGATTACAAAAGGGGGCCTTCGGCAGTGGTAATCGACGGCTGGTGCAACCACAGTGGCACAAAGCCTAGGGGACTATTGCTCCTGACTAGGTGAAGAGAGGCAAGAAATTTCCTTGTGGAAATAAGGAGACTATGTCAATGATTCCAAACAGCAAGTGCCGGGGGAATCTATTTGCAAGGTTGCTTAATGTTAAAGTCCTACTGCAAAATTAATCCTCTATGTTGCTAATATTGACTGTGCTGCCCACACTTAGCAATTTACCTAAGGTCATTTTAAAAGCTGTTCTCCCTTCCTCTCTCATTCACTGATCTCCAGGATTTTCAAAACAGAAACTAAAAACTTATTCTATAATTCAGTTCACACAGAGGGAGTAGCCGTCAGGTGCTGTGCATAGCATGCTTTGGGGAATGAATTGTGCCTGCCCCAAGGAGTGTACGATCTGGAAAATTAGAGGGAAGGAAAAACTAGTACATTAGAAAGAAAAGTAACATCCTGACTGGAATTGGCAGTCAGGTGCTTATCTCTCTCCCCATCGGAAATGCCCTCTTTGGGTATATCTCAAAGTTGTCCACAGAAGGCCCTCGGTGCTGAGGAGAATTCATGCTCATTACTGACACTTAGGATACAATGCCCCAAATGGTCCATCACAACCACAAATTTTTTTGGAAGTGTGAGTGGTTTTTACCAAGTGTGACTTCGACCCCCACTCCCAGAGGACATTTGGCAACATTTTTGGTGTGCATGTGGTTGGTAGTGGCCAGCACCACTACAAAACCCTGTGCAACATACAGGACAGGTCCCCACAACAAGAAATTATCCATTATCCCAAAAAGTCAGAAGTGCTGAGGTTGAGAAGCCCAGCTTTATATTAAAATTTCTGCAAAGTTTGCATTCTACTCAATGTAGGGCATGTTATTTTACATTTTCTTTTCTTTCCTTTTTTTTGTTTTTCGTAAACTTGCCATTGAAGGAAAATGGGATCATGTTTTGCTGATGTCCCAGCCTGGGCTCTGGCCCAGGGCAGTGCACCATACTTTGAAGAGCGTGGCCCTGCGCCTGGCTCTCCAGTGATTCCACTTCAGTTCCCACCTCTTCTGTGAAGACGGCACAGAAGCTAGTAGCTAAGGGTTGCCAGGTTAGGCAAATAAAAATACAGGAGGTCCTGATTAAATCTGAATTGCAGAAAAATCATAATTTATAGTATATTTCATGCAATATTCTAGACAACTGAAATTTAGATTTTAGGTTAAATTTGGGACTCCAATTTTTAAACACGCAAATAATTTTTGTGAATATAAATGTGTCCAATGCGATACTTGGAATATATACTAAATATATATTTTTATATATTTATATACTAAATATATACTAAAATTATTCATTTTTAAATCTGAAATTCAATTTCAACTGGGTATCCTACATTTTATTTGGCAGCTCTTCCTCCCCAGCTTTAAGTATGTGCTGCCTCCTCTCCACTCTGTGATGTTATGGTTTTATTTCCCCTTAAGTTCTGTGCTTAATGACTGTATTTGAGTAATTGTCTTTTAGCAAGCATGTTTTAAATCTATAAGTAGAATCTGAGTTTCATGAGGCCTGGATCAGCCCTCAATGTTCTTGTTCTTTTTGCTTAGAAAGGTGCCCTGAACTTTGCAAGTACTTAAATATTTTGTAGTTGATGCATCATGTCATTTTAATGCTATATGGGAAAACTAGAAAGAAACCTTATCACTAATAGGTGTATATAAGACACGGACTTCAGTAGTGGGTATAGACTATTCTGATTAGGAAAAGCCAATACCAAAAACAAACAAAAAAGAAATCATCCCTACGACATGACAGAAGTCTACGACTCTCTTGCATAAAAACAGACTGTGAATCAGCAAGGCAGAGTGTCCATGGTCAGAGACCCAGACTTCTTCCATCTTCTCACTCTATTACCCACAGGGAATGGCCTTTATCTTCATGTATCCAAATGGCTGCTGGACATCCAGCCCTTATAACCACATTCCAAGAAGCAGAAGGGCAAAAGAAAAGAAGCACTCACCCTCTACCTTTAAAGGAAATGTCCTCCACTTGCGTCTCATTGATAGGAGAACTCAGCCACATGGCCACACACAGCTGCCAGGGAAGCCAACAACATGGTCTGTATTCAGAGAGAAGTATGCCCCGATAATGTGAGGTTAATTTGAGAGCAAGTGGAGGATAAATATTTTATGGGCAAAGAGCAGTTTTTGATACAGATCTCTTCCAGTCTCAGTCATTAACACAATAACCACTTTTGGGTTTTAGCTTTTATTCTGAGAGTAACTGGAAAACAGACATTTGGAAGAATTTTCAAACCCCATTGAAACAGTTGTTTTTAATGCCACCTCCTTTACCTAACTTTCTTAGCTTCTTCATCTTGCTTATCTGCCCCTTATAAACTCTCCTAGCACTTTATGTACCTTCCTTGGGTCTGCATAATTTTTATCTTTCATCCTACCTCTTTGTGTGTTCACATTTTCCCCACCAGATTGTAGACAACTTGAGGACAGAGTCAGTTCTGAAATCATGTCTTGTACACACGAGGGGTTCAGTATTTGTTCCATGGGAGAATGACTGTCTCATACCTGCAGGAAAGAAGTGGCAGCCCTCACAGACACACTGACACACAAGGGAGGCACCCTTATCTTTAACGGCTGCAAAGATAATGTATTGTGGAGATTATTTCATTTTGTTAAGAGGATTTGGGAAAAGGGGAAAAAGCGAGTGTATCTGGGGGCTTCAGGGAGATGAGAGAGTGGCAAGATTTAGAATAAAATGCTAACCCAACCTGCTCTTGAAAGCAGCACATTTGCAAAACTCGCCATTACTGGATGCCATGGTGTAGAAAGGCTGTTAGGGAAGGCTAATGCCTACACAGATGGTGTAATGAAGAAATGGGAGGTTTAGGCTGGGGAAACCACAGCTCCAACAGAAGGCGCTGAAAAGATATAGATAAGATTAGTGACACATGTAAAGGCCCAGATACTGTGTGACAAAGTCTACCCAGCTGAATAGGCTGAAGCCAGAAGTAATAGGAAGGCCATGTTCTCCCTAATCCTCCAAGATAAGCTGTTCCATCAAGAATTATCAGCCAACAATCTTCAGGGTATCAGGCTGAAAATGAAGTTTCAGACTGCTTTGATTCCTCATCCATAAATGAGAAAGCGCCTGAAGGATCTTTATTTATTCTCGCTCCCACCGAAACACTCTTCAAAAAGTGCCAATATACTAGCAACAGATGCACAAAGCCTCCCTTCCTTTGATTGACAGTACGTGATACAAAGCAACCCTCACTTGACATTTCCGTTTCATAAGTCTCCTTGCAGGGGGAGGGGAAAAAAATCTTGGGAAAAAAATCTTGAAAAAAAATCCACTGGAAAATAAAGAGGATTTATTCAAACTTACATAAATGTTTTCAGAATCAAATTTAACAGTTTTACTTCTCTCCGGCCCTTATTTGATATTTTGGGTTGCAGATGAATAATTTCAGCAGGAGCCATTTCAGCCGTGTGCTTATTAATGTTGATGGCCTATTAAAACAAAGTATTTACATGTTAATGTTTGTTAATTACTGGATGTGTAAGTTGCTTAGTTATAAATGATTGGGATATTCGCTCTCAGAAGGAGATATTTAATTTGTGCTGTGTATGCTTTAATTTAGATTTCAAAAGAAGTAACGGAATGGGAAAATGTCATCCACACCAGTGCATTTCAGTTTTGAAAGGTCATCCCGTGGTTAGTTTGTATACATTTAAAAATTCTTGTCACATTGTTCAGTAAGATATTGAAGTCAACTGCACCCCTCTATGTATTTCTTGCAAATGACATATAAATGTTCTGCTTAAAATAAGAACTAGATTTAATGCCTACATATTTCTTAAGAAAGAAGGGTGGAAAAATCTTCCCGATGAGTCTTTAAGAAAGCTATTAACTCTTTTTTTGTTGTTGTTTCATCAAAAGTATCTCTTTTTATATTTGATTTCTCTGAGTTTTTGCCAAGGTTCCTGAGAGAAGTTGCTCACCTTCTGTGGCAACCATGGTGTGCTAGACTCCAGCATGCCAGCATTGTCCTGACAAACATCAAAGCTTCTTTGGATCCCTGGGTTGACTTTATGTTACTCAAATTTCATTTCATATGATAACCTTCAGATTGCAAGGAAACCGGGTAACAGCAAGAGAATATGCCAACTTCGACACACCTTGGCTAGATAAAAGTCAGTTTTATTTCAAACATAACTTACTAATCTGTGCCTACTGCTTTCCCCGCTTTCTAACAAGCTGAACAGGGAGAAGCAAGCAGGTGTTGGTAATAATATTATTATCACTTTTTGTTTTGCTATATGTGATATTAATGATGGGGTGGCTCCAAATCTTGGTTATTTTGCCAGAGGGAAGTGGAAACTTGAAAAAAGCAAGCGGGGTGACAATGTTCCTGTTCTGGAGTGCACTGTTTGTGTCCCTCCAAAATACACGTGTTGACGCTTAAGTCCCCAATGTGACTTATTTGAAGATGGCGCCTTGTGGAGATAATCAGGGCATAAGGGTGGAACTCTCACCATCACATCAATGCCCTTGTAAGAAAAAAGACCCTCTTCTTCTTCCCCTCTCCTGCCCTCTTTCTCTTCCATGTGAGGATACAGCAAGAAGGCATTGTCTCCAAGCCAGGAACTAGCTCTCACCAGACATCTGATCTGCGTCTCCTTGATCTTAGACTTCCCGGCCTCCAGAACTGAGGAAATAAATGTTTGTCGTGTAAGCCACCCAGTCGATGACATTTTTGTTATAGTATCTTGAAATAAGTTCCTGATGACCTTTGCTGACATAGAAGTACTCTCAGAAAAGCCTTTTATTCTTTTGTGTATTGGATTAGAGATTCTATAATGTTTCCTGATTTCAACCAATGGCCAGGGAGCTCTAAGAACTCTTTAAAGAAGAACAATCAACTTAGGGGGAGAAGAATAATATTTAAAATACTAAACACAAAGTACACAGATAGCCCTGATTGGTGTGACTCAGTGGGTTGGACATTGTTTCACAAACAAAAAGGTTACTGGTTCGATTCCCAGTCAGGGCACATGTGGGCCAGGGCCCCAGCTGGGGCATGTGAGAGGCAACCAATCGATGCTTCTCCATCTCTCTTTCTCCTCCCTTTCCCCTCTGTCCAAAAGGATAAATGGATTTTTTTTAAAATTTAAGTATATAGATAGAAGTATTTACATAAATTTAAGATAATTCATTTTAAGAATAGACTTCTACCTACCCACCCCTTTTATTTAGGATCCAAATATTAATCTTGGGTACAATAATTCAAATGATACATGCAAAGTGGGTGAAGAGCATAGGCTAGGGGGAATATTGGGATTATAGTATTCAGCCCCAGAAAAAAAGAATCTTATTAAATTTTACATATGTGCTAAACTGCAAACTCTGAATCAGATATACATTGTTGGAATTTTAAAAATATGTATAATTGGATCCTAAGAAGTTCCAAGCTTGACTGCCAAAGACATTGATGGAATGTATATCTTGATTAACTGTGGTTCAGTGCCTGTACCCCCTTCCATCTGTTTATCAGTTCACTGGGCAATTAAATAAATTGCATCATGACACAAGTATCTTCTTTTTTCAATTAAACTTCAGAGTGATAACTAAGATGATACAAAGATATACACTTAAAATACAAAAACCTCAAATGTGAAGATTAAAAAAAAGGTCATTTAACACAGAATAGTTGACTAGTTCATTCCATGCTATATAGGCAAATCCTGAGTTCAGTTGGCAGGATTACTCCTTTACCCTGTCTTCTGTACAGGTCAGCAATATAATGTTTACAACAAAAGACTGTTGTTTAAGGTAAATATAGCTATACCCCAATTAGCACAGGAAATGCATTCCTGGAAATGGGAATGCTAAGTGAATCAGTACCTTCTGTGTCATTACCCCTGTGAGACTGTGGTCCCTACCTGGCATTTGTTCAATCATTAACAGAGCCTAAAATAGCCCTTGTTCAAGAGCAGACACTGAATAAATATTTGTTGAATGAATGAATGGATTATCCACTCACTTCAGCTTCCCTGAAGTCATCACATGCCTTTGAACATTGTTTCTTGTGGGTACTAGGCACCCCACTGTAGCCTATCTCCCAGTCTGCAAGGATGTTTATCTGTCTGAGGGCTTCCAGCAGCCCTGGGTGCAGGCTGATCTTTACCCTCTCTTTCTCCACCCGCAAGCTTCTCCCTAGAAGGCGCCTCAAGCCATTGTCAACCCTGTATTTTAAAAACCTGCTTAAGTCTTACTTGCACTGTTGCCCACCCCCCTGGCATGTTTACAAATACACTTATTATTAGTTATTCTGAGTCAACGTTGTTCAGCTGAACTTAAAGCAACAGCAGAATTATCAATAGATACTCTCAACAAACTGTCTGACAAACACCATTCACACTGATCCAAGTATCTCATGGTCTGCTACCAGACTTTGACAGAACCTGGCATTCCAACACTCTTTTCTGTGCTGGCTGCCCTGTCATAAGAAAATTAGGTATTAATTACATTATTCAGTATATACATATTTAATCAAAAGTATTTCTGAGACAAAGAGAGATATGGCAAATCAGTAGTATAGGAGTGAGTCCTAAATAATAGGCCCGCATTGTAGTGAGAAAACAAGTTTTGTTTTGTTTTACCCTTTTATTGCAGGATAGCATGCATACCATAAAGTGTACAAATCTTAAATAAACATTTTAATGAACTTTACAAAAGACACATAACCCCTGTGAATCCATATGTAGATTTTTTTAAAGCTTTTTTTAATTATTTATTTGTTTGTTTGTTTATTTATTTTATTTTTAGAGAGAGGAGAAAGGAGAAAGAGAGGGAGATAAACATCACTGTGTGGTTGCCTCTCACTCGCTCTCCCAACTGGTGACCTGACATGCAACCTATTCATGTGCCCTGACTGGGAATTGAACCAGCGACACTTGGCTCACAGGCCGACACTCAATTCACTGAGCCACAGCAGCCAGGGCTCAGATACAGATTATTACCAACAAATCAAAGACCTCCTTCATATCCCCTTCCAGTTATTACTTACCCCTTTCCCCCTGCCCAGTGAAGGAACTCTGGAATCTATGACCAAAGATCAGGGTGTCTATATTTTTATTTTTTATAAGTGTGCAATATAGTGTGAACATATCTGTGTCTGTCTTCTTTCATGCAATCTTTTATCAGGGAGATTCACACACGTTGTTGCAAAGAGCTGTTGTTCATTCATTCTCATTGCTGTATTGTATTCCATAGTAATAGTGTATCACAATTTATTGATCTTTTTATTTCTAATAGAAATTTGGATTTATTACCAATTTGGGCTTGTTATGAACATTCTTGTACATGTTTTGATGTGCATATGTAACATTTCTGTTTGGTATGTATCTAGAAGAAAAATTATCAGATTACAGGATAGACAAATTTTTACTATTTAGACGATACTGCCAAACACTTTCCCAGAGTGTATGCAAGTTCAAATTACTCTACATCCCTCAATCAGTCAAGGTATTCTGAAGTATTTTGGTTTGGGCTTAGCTTTAGTCATTCTTGTGACTATGTAATAGTATCTCAGTTTGGCTCTCTGTGCATTTCCCAGCTACCTAATGGTGTTGAACATCTTTCTACATGTTTATTGATCTTCAGATACCCTTTTCCATAAAATGCTTGTTCAAATTATTGCCCATTTATAGTATGTCTATTTTTTCTTACTGATATACAACATATAAGTTTTTATAATTATACATATATTTATAGCAAATACCTTCTTCTGATTTCACTAGTCTTCGCTATCTGAATGATGGCACCTAATGGAATTCAACGCAGCCCACTTAATAAATCTGTTCTCCTATGGCTAGTGTTCTTTGCATTCTGTTCAAGAAAACTGCCTAATAAAGTTTAAATTAAAAAAACAACAACATTTCTTCTATATCATCTAAGAAGTTTAGATTTAGGAATATAAAATTGATTTAGGGCTGTCTTTTTAAAAGAACCTTTTATTAAAGTAGCACATTTGTGTCTATTTATGTGAATTTGTTTCTGGACTCTATTCTTTCCATGTATTTATCTTTGCCATAATACTATTTTGATTACTGTAGTCTTAACAAATGTCTATATAAAACCTCTTTCTTTCTCTTCTTTAGATTATCTTTGCTAATTTTGACCATGGGTACTTCCATATAAATTTTAGAATTAGGTTGTTAATTTTTACAAAGAAAAATATGGACTTTTAACTGGGTTTCATTGAATCTTTGCATAATTTTAGAGTGGATTCACATTTTAATAATAACAAGTCTTTTAATCTTTAAAAATCATATGCCTGTTTATATATTTAGGTATTTTAAATTGTCTTGGTAATTTTTTTAGTTATCTGTGCAGAAATTTTGTTCATTATTTGTTAAATATATCCCTAGATACTCGTCGGCAGCCGTCCGTCTCGAGAGACGATGGTGTAGCTTCTTAAGAGTCTATCTGCACCGCCGAGAACGGCTGTGCAGTCCAACTCGGGAGTGACATGGTATCTGTCTCCTCCCGTGTTGAATCGACATCTTGCGATGACGCTGAAGCTACAGAGCCTGGGCAGGGTGATATGGAGGGTCTGCTGTTGCCCATGCAGCAGACCCCACCTCTCTTCGCAGCTGAAGGGTCCAAGGGAAAGACGAAGTCAATACAGCTTGGGTTCAGGTGCGCCGCAGGAGTTGCCGGTGTTGACTACAACGTCAAACCGCCTTAGGGACTCCGGCTCCGGATTTTCTGTCGGGGTTTACTCCCTTAGCCTTTCCCCTGAATACCATGTCACTCCCGAGTCGGACTGCACAGCCATTCTCGGCGGTGCAGATAGACTCTTAAGAAGCTACACCATCGTCTCTCGAGACGGACGGCTGCCGACGATGACGAGGGTATGCCGCAAGGCAGCGGAGGTTTTTTGGAGTCAGAGTTTTCCTTCTCTGATGTACCCTGACTGGAAGATCGAACCAGCGACACTTAGCTCGCAGGCCGACGCTCAATCCACTGAGCTAAACCAGCCAGGGAATCCCTAGATACTAAATTTTATACTATTGTACATGTACTTTAATATCTAATAATATATTTCTCATAGATATATAATAATTTATTATTGGCCCTGTTTTTAGATCTTCTATGTACACAATTATAGCATCTGCAAATAAGATGGTTCCAGCCTCTCTTTTCAATTCTTCTCCCTTTATTTTTCTTGCTAACTAAGACCTCCACTTAAATGTGAACAAAAATGATGAAAAATGACATCTTTATACTTTTTCTAAACTCCAGGTAAAAGCTTTCAGTATTTCAACCTAAAGTTGACTACTTTTATATATTTTTATAATAATCATTAAAAAAGTTAAGAAGTTCTTTTATATTCCTAGTTCACTGAGTTATTATTATGAATAAATGTTGGATATATCAAATGTCATTAATACAACTACTGAGATGATTATAGGCTTTTTCTTCTTTATTCTATAAATAAAAAGAATTTCACTGATTCATTTTTGAAATTTTAAACCAACTATTGCTGGAAAACCCTGACTTGTCAAATTATTCTTTTTATATGTTTCTGGGTTTAATTTTTTCTTCTGTGTTAATAAGGAATACATATTTGCAAAATAATCAGTCCCTACTTCTGAATTAGTAGCATCAAATAACTTCTTACAGATGTTTTGTTGAATAGAATGGCTTCTTTTAATTAAAAAATTGGCATTCTTTATTGTATCTCTTGTAAAATACTAAGGTTTAGAATATCTATGAGCAAATACAGCTAAGAGTTTTAAGTCCCCCTTGGCTATGGATCTTCATAGTAGGAGGGTGATTGGAGACTGTACTTTTTGAACATTTTTTTAAAAAGAAAAACAGACTCAGTTTGAAGTAGGAAAAGGACCTTACAGACATTTCTCCAAACATGATACACAAATGGCCAACAAGCCCTGAAAAGGTGGTCAACATCACTAGTCACCAGGGAAATGTAAACCAAACCCATAATGAGCTATCATGTCGCACCCATCAGGATCGCTATAGTCAAAACAACAGAAACCAACAAGAATAGGCGAGGTTGTGGAGAAACTGGAACTTTCTCTTGCAGATGGCTATGATATATCTACATAATGGTGTGCCTTTAGGATAAAGTCCTAACTCCTTAATACAGAATCCAGGTGATGTCCTGTGGCCTACATACTTTCCTAGCTTCATATGTCACTCTTCTTCCTACTTCCCCTGGCAATCATCTTGCAATCTAAATGATTCAGCCGTACTGACTTCCTTGCTGTTCCTTCATATGCCAGTCTTCCGCTCATCTTGGAGACTGTGAGTTGCTTCTCTCCTGATAATACCTACATTCTCTATTTAAGATGTAGCTAAAGTTTCCTTTCTTGCTGTACCTTACTACAGAGAGAATATGACTGGGGATAGGAATTATGCCTTAGTCATCTTTTTATCCTGTAAAGTTGACCAGCATATAAAAATTCTTCTAAAAACAGTTTGTTTGTTGTTTGAATAAATAAATAAGTGAAAATGTATTTACTACAATTTTCCTATGTCCACTGTTCATCTCTGTATAAAAACTAAGGACCAAAAGAAAACTGAGAAAAGCAAAAATGCTACTAATTTATCCATTATTTAAGCTAGCAAATAGTTATTGAATTATTGGATACTGACTCTGTGTTAGGCATGATGCTAGATATGAGGGATACAACAGTGGGTAAGACAGGAAAACAAAAGTCTATGGCCTAGTCAAATCAACATGAAGGGGGAAAAATGAGGTGAATTTTTAAATTAAAATTGGGATTAGTTCTATAAAGGAAAAAAACAGGGTACTAAGCTCTAGATATTGAGCATGGGTAATGCTTACTTCAGAGAGAATTACAGTATTCCCTCACTTATCGCAGGTATTACACTAGACACCCCTGCAATAGGTGAAAATCCGCGTAGGAACATTACATTTATTTTAGTATTTATATATATTTTAAGGCTTTATACACCCTTCCCACACACTTATAAACCGTTCCCAGTCCCTTATTAGCCTTTTCCACACTTTTATAAAACTACTTATGTTCTTAAACATATCTACACTCTTAAATCTATGTAACTTTAACAACATACGTATACAGTACCGCAAAAAATATAATATTTTTAAAAATCCCGCGGTACAGTGAGGCCGCGATAAGTGAACCACGATACAGAGAGGGACTACTGTATCAGGGAAAGGCTCTGAAGTGGAGACAAGTAAGCTAACTTCTAAAGAATTAGAGCAGGTCAAGACTCTCACCCTTATATAATCCTGAACCAGGGAACCTAACCTGATCATAACTTGATTCACCTTTGTTTATCTCGGAAGTTCTCTAAGTGCTGTCTGGGAACCAACAGGGGTCCTTAAACCCTTTCAAAGGAGAACTTGAGGTCAAAACTACAATACTAAGATCATAATACTCAGATTATCTTGCCTGTTTCACTCAATATTTCACGACAGTATGGTTGTAGTTTCAGGCCATGTGACATGTGATATCACAATAGATTGAATGAAAAAGCTGTCTTTTATTAAACCAGTCATAAAGGAGATTTGTAATAAATGTATAACAATGCCACTGTTCTCACTAAATATTTTTGTTCCAGGCAATACAAGTATGTTGATGAGAATGTTTTTATATTAACATGTAATGGGTTTATTATTGTCACTTTGTAATAATTTAATAAATACTTTAAAATTTGCACATCAGAGAAGGAAAACTCTGACTCCAAAAAACCTCCGCTGCCTTGCGGCATACCTCTTCAGGGGAAAGGCTAAGGGAGTAAACCCCGACAGAAAATCCGGAGCCGGAGTCCCTAAGGCGGTTTGACGTTGTAGTCAACACCGGCAACTCCTGCGGCGCACCTGAAGCCAAGCTGTATTGACTTCGTCTTTCCCTTGGACCCTTCAGCTGCGAAGAGAGGGGGGGTCTGCTGCATGGGCAACAGCAGACCCTCCATATCACCCTGCCCAGGCTCTGTAGCTTCAGCTTCACTGGAGAGGACACTCCAGCGTCATCACAAGATGTCGATTCAACACGGGAGGAGACAGATACCGTGTCACTCCCGAGTTGGACTGCACAGCCATTCTCGGCGTGCAGATAGACTCTTAAGAAGCTACACCATCGTCTCTCGAGACGGACGGCTGCCGACGACTTTAAAATTTGCCAGTTAGTTTTAATTTCTAATGTAGTAAACTCCACTTGATAAAACCCACATAAACAAGAGCTCTTTCAAGTTCTCAAATATTTTTAGGAGCATAAAGGGATTCTGAGACCAAAATGCTTGATAATTAACATCAGTAAAAGCAATTCAGTCAATAGATGAAGTAAAAATACCCAAGGGAAATATATAGATATAATGACCCCTGCTAACCCCCAATTTCAGACACAAATGAGAGCATCTGCCTGGAAACTGGTCTTTGGTCAAACATCTACAATCTTCCTAAAAGCCCAGTGTCTAGCAGGTGATGGGCCAAACTCTTGGTCATGAGACTGAACATGTGCAGAACGCTAGGGTGAAGAGCATTCACATCCAATTGTTTGGTGCCTCATACATTTTAATTGGGGAAATTTGCAGCTTCTTGTTTATAGCACAAGGAATAGAAAATTAGGCATCCATAAGTAAAATAAAAAGAGGACCAACTCCTCAATTTAAACTTCTGAAATCTTCTCCTAAATGTTACCTACAGGTCTCTCTAACACAATTACTCTGCACCAGGACTGTTCAGCCAGTGTCCAAGATGATCAAGCTTGACCCCTTAAAAAATTCGATCACTCCACACCTCTCCCTGCTCCCTGGCCACCGTATCATAGTCCCATTTCACTTTCATTGGCAAATCTAAAAGTAATGAAACTGCCAGCCACAGGAGATAAGTTATGGAGAAAATGTTTCTTCAACATTCATTAAAAACAAACAAACAAACAAAAAACAAAATAAAACTAACTTCAATCTTCCGTCATTCCAAAAAGAGATCATCTATTTCTCTTTATAAAAGTCACACATACTTTACACTGTATCTGAAACTAAACTAGAAGAATTCAACAACAATGAAAAGCACCCAACAAATAAATAAAATAAAATGAAATGAAATAAAATAGCAGAACATATTAAGTAGGCAGATTTTGGGGGCTATTCTTATAGCCTTGTTTAATGTGCTATACCCTAAGAAACATATGGATGTGCACCAGATTTGCAGGCAGAAACTCATATTATTTTGGGAATCCTTCTGTTTGAATTTAACCTTTTGCAAAGTTCTGACTTTTCCTGTTATAAATATTCCCAAGCGCATTTATATGATATAATGTGTATGAAGAGCATTTTACACATAAAAATATATATTCATACACTAAATTAGTGTTGGAAGTACATTAAGCAAAATAAAATATTATCTCTTTAAATAAGTTATTGACAATATTCCTATGTAATCCCCTTCCATTGATCCCTAAGAATGCCTCTTGTTTCTTGACTAATGGAACATTTCTAGACTGACCCTTTCAAGAATATACTCTCAAGTAATCAATCTGTAATTTGGAGCCCTCTTTATTTAAAGATCTCTGAATCCTTCTTGGATACTGACTAATCTATTCCCTAAACATTCTCTATTAACAAAGTTTTACAATATGCGTTCTTCTATATACCTGAATATTGAAACAAAATAATGGTTTGTGGATGTTATACTAGACAATGACCAAACTTTACCATTATGTTTAGAATTATTTATACTAATTTCTTTGAGTACATTGATACATTCTCCAGAGCTATGTTTTCCATTTCAGAGAACAAAAGTGTTCTCAGAATTGTAGGGAAAAACAGAAACATGAAAAGTCTAGCAATAGAATAACAAACTCATAATTGTCATTTCTGTTCTGAGGACTTAATTTATTTGAACAAATTTGACTAAAAAACAATGTTCAATGAATGTGAGGATGTGGGATCATTATTGCATTTCCTTGACATAGACTGTTAATAAGAGTTAAAAAGACAGCATGACACTGTAAAATGAAACTACTTCAGTGAAATTATTCTTTTGTTAAGGACTATGAACACATGAGTAGAAATATTGTCAACAGAATTTTATAAAATGTTCCATAAAGTGATAATTTACTTAGAAGCCCTTGGTCGTCATATCACTTTAATCTTTTTAAGCTTTTCAGCACATTGTGACTATGACTTGGAAATGTGGGGTGGTGCAGAAAATACTTACTTGATAGATTTGCTTATGTGTGTTATAATGCCTTGTTCCCCCCAGATTTCCGAACCCCATCTTTATTTCTCTGATAATGTCACTCTAAAATGAAGAAAGGGAAAGGAAAAAATATGAGAATTCTTTTTAAAAAAAAATCTTCTACCAACTTCACCAAACACCAAAATCACCCCCAATGAGAGACAGAGACAGAACGAGGGAGAGAGAGAGAGGCTCACAGAGCACATTTGAGATCCAGATCTCCTATAGAAGTTTCTCCTATTCGTAAGTGCATCATATGTTTAAAAAGAAAGACACCTTTCTGAGCGGAAAAAAAAGAGATAAGAGTTGAATTTCAAGTTTCAACTTTATGATATAAGTACCTTTGCTTCAGAGAAGAAAGAACCAGACAACTTTGACTGTCCTTATGCATTTCTGGGAGGCAGTCACATGTCCTGCATTGCCCTGCTTTCATAATTACTTACAACAATGAAATCATAGACTTGCCACAAATGAGTCCATCTGTCAATCATACATGATAAATTGAATTACAAAATTATTAGAATAAATTTAAATGTATTTAAGTTGCCATTTATCCTGCTAATGGAGATTTATATAAATGTAGACTAGCACCAAAGCCTATATAACAAGGAAAATAACATCCTTAACATAAATCAGGCAAAATATTTAGTTTAATATTTGATGCATCTGAACAGTTTTTATTACCATTTCAAGTTTCCTTCTTCATCCTCTCTCTAGGTAATGTTAATTAATAATGCAAAACTATAAAATATTAAACCTCCCTCCTATTCTCCTTGGATGGAGCTGAGCAGTCAGTTGGCACTTTCAGCGTGGCAGGCACAGTTAGCTGGCAGAGTCAGGGCAGAGGGGGAAGCCTGTGAGATCAGAATGTTGACTAGTTAAGGGTATTGAACAAATATATAAATAAAATAAATAAATAAAAGGAGGATAATGAAAAGCAGATTTCTCACCAAGGAAGTAGGGAGCTACAAATATAAAAAGAGGAAATTCTGGAATTAACCATGCAGTACTGAATTGGAATTGGAAGTGTCAATGTGGAATTATGGTTTTTAAATAGGCATAAATAGATATAGCTATATGTGTGCGTGTGTGGGTATGTGTATACATGTTCATATTCTTAGCTTTGTCTCCAGAAAGAGCCTTGATGCAATGACATCTGTAACAAAAAGCATCCAAGCTACTCAGATCTTGATTTCTAAATACAATAGTGTTTTCTACTAAAAGAAACCAAAGTCCTCATCACGAGAAAAGAAAGTTTGTATCTATGTATGGTAATGATGTTAACGAGACTTATTGCAGTGATCATTTCATAATGTATATAAATATTGAATCATTACGTTGTATACCTGAGACTAATGTTATATATCAATTATGTCTCAATTTTTAAAAAGAGAAGAAGAAACAGAGGGTCCTGGAGAAATGCCTGAATCTAGGGTTGGGGCAAGGATACAAAAAGATAAGCCTAGAATATCTTGTAGCAGAAAGTAAAAATATATCAAAAGAATTATGTCAAAAGGACATAGGAGCCAACTTGAAGGGGCTTTATTGGTAAATTTGAACATTAAGACATACAATAATAATAATAGATTATAAAACATTGAGTAAAACAGGAACCTGAGCCAATACTGATATAAATGGTAGGTAGGTAAATAGATAGATAGAGCTTCTCTCATAGAGAAGGGAAAAAAACCTGTATTTTCCCATAGAAAGCCATATATGTAAAAGGAATAATAGAATTTACAAAACCACCATTTGCTAATCATTATAGAAATAACTGATTCAGGAACAGGATGTTTACATAGTCAAAAACTTTGTTCCACAAATTACCTAATTACTTATTAATTAATAGATACAAAGCACATGTTAAGTAACCTTACAATGCAGGAACCTAGAAAATAACATCTAAAGCAAGTGGTAAGAGTTAACAGCACCAAAACGAAACATATGGACATCAATGTACCTCCAGTAATGATGCACTGAGAAGAACACAAATCACTTCTATGATATTTCTGCCAAAAACCCATAAATTACATGAAAACATCAGACAAACCAAATTGTGAGATATTCTACAACATAAATGGTTTGTATTGAAAACATATCAAGGACATGAAAGACAAGGGAAGACTAAGGAACTGTTCTAGATGGAAGACAATTAAAATATGACAGCTAAACACAATATGTGATCTCAGATTAGATCTTGGACTTTATAAAGAAAATGATCAGGACAAATGGAAGATTTTGAATGGATCTGTAGGTTAGATGTTAATATTTTATCAATGTCAATACACCAATTTTAAAGGCTTGACTATGATTTCTGTGGGAGAGTGTATTCAGTTTTAGAAAATACACATTGAAGTATTAAGCAATGGGATATCATGCCTGACACTTAATTTCAAAGGCTTCAAAAAATATATTGTTCTATGCAAATCTATGTATAGTATGTGTGTGTATGTGTGTGTGTGTGTGTGTGAGAGAGAGAGAGAGAGAGAGAGAGAGAATGGTAAAATAAATGTACTAAAATGTCAATATTTAGGAACCTGATTGATGGGTATACCACAGGTCTTTGGCTGTTTTGTACATTTTCTGTAATTTTAAAATAAGTTCAAAATAAAAATTTAAGAAAACATTTTAATTACCTCCACCACTCAATAAAAGGACATAAAGAAGCCATGATTAAAAAAAAAAAAAAAAAAAAAAAAACAAGAAAACCCCACAAATACACACATACACACATGCAAGAAGCAATGGCCTAGAGAGTCTACAGAAAATAATTCAAGGTTGTATTAAACTATTAAAACTATCAAAATATAACAAGGGAAAATTGTTTTCTATTTCATCTAGTCTACCTTGTAGGAGATGGATATCAAAATTTGAGTTCCAAATTTACACCCACTTTTTTTCTATTTCAATTTATTGATTTCTAGTTTCTCAGATAATTGTTTTGGCAAAGTGCATGATTTTCCAATATTCCTTAGTGATGCTACCTTTCAAAGATCCTGCCAAACCTCTATAAATGTTCTCAATATGACCACGTATTATATTTCTTCCCTGTAGGAAAACAAAGAGGTTTTTTAATTCCTAGATAATACCTAGTATTCTAATTTGAGATATTGTGCCTCAAAATTATCTCTTTTTTCCCCTAGAGTTTAGACTTTAAAAAAGGGGTGGGGGCTTGGAAGGTAGGCAAAAATATACTAAATATCTACTTCCTGTTTCTTTTAGGAATAAGAATTTTATAATACAGAAAATTTTATGATTTTTTTCTGTGATTTTCTTTAATGCTAGATATTGAGTTTTATGACTAAAATTCCAGACTATTTTTTAGGTATCATCATTTTTAAAAGGGAATCTTGGTAAGTCTCATTATTTATTTACATTATAAACTATAATAAGCAGTATTTTCTCCATAACATTCTTCTAAATTTTCAAATTCTTGATCAATTAGCAATTGTGTTTTAGGAAGTTAAAAACTTCTCATCCAAAACAAATTAAATAGTCTACTTGCTATGTTGGGAAAATATAGTAATTGAGTTCTGGTAGAAATCTAGTGTTACAGAGGTCCCAGCTAGACCTAAGATGATGATGATGTCAGTGATGATGGTGGTCGTACTAGGATGGTGGTAGCTGTGATGATGGTGGTAACTTTGGTGACGGTGATGGGTGATGATGATGGTGAAGGAAGGAGAAGGAGGAAAGATAAAATGATAATAAGTACTAACATTTGAGAGTTTACTTAGACCCTCCTTTAAGTGTCTCACGTACCCTTGAATTAAATTAACCCTGTGAGGTAGGTATTGTCATTATGCTCATTTTACAAATTAAAAAACTGAGTTTCAGAGAGACAGGTGCGTTGCCAGAGGTCATAGATTCAACAACAAAAAGTGGTGCCACACACAGGAGACTTCCGGCCAAGATGGAGGCCTAGACTGACACACTCCATCTTCCTCCACAACTAAGAATGGATATAACTCCTGCAAAACCAGAAATAACCATAAGATCCAGAAAATAAATGGAAGTCCAATGTATGAAGTTATAAAGAAGTGGTGCTTGTCCAAACGGGTAGGAGGGGCAAAGCCAGGGTGTAGAGGTCAAGCTGTGCTGGTGGTGGCAGCAGCAGCGATGGCAGTGGGACAGTGGTAAGCACAGACACCCATATTTAAGGGGAGGTGGGAAGTACCTGGGGAGCACCCCCCAGCTGCAGATCAGACCTGTCAGCTTGCGATTCCAATGCCAGGGAAAGCAGACCCCCATTGCCTTGGACTGTGAGGCCCAGAGGGGATGGGGATGGAGGAGGAGGCTCCCGGTCTCTCAGCCAAGACTGAACGGCAGGAATCCATCTTGGACCCCCATCCCTACAGAAAACACCACAGAGTGGCGAGAGGGTCACCAGGTTGTGACGAGTGCATGGGGCTCTAACCCCTATAGCATAGGAGGTGTGACAGCCCCATTCAGGAGGCAAAGGTAAACACAAAACTGTCAGGATAGCACAGATCATGATAGAGATCCCAGTGATGAAGCTGACCAGACAGCAAATATCTAATCTAATGATGCAGCAGATAGGAAATCTTTCTGAGGCACAGTTCAGAGCTTTGGTTATAAAAATGCTTACAGACCTAATAGCAGATCTTAAACAAGATGGGGAAGGAATGAAGGCCTGTCCTGCTGAAATGAAAAAAAACACATAAAAACTAGTGGTGAGGGCAAGAAAGCCAGGGATCAAGTCAACAAATCAGAGCGTAGGGAAGGGACAAACAGTCAGCCAGTGCAGAAAGAGGAAAGGAAAAGTAAGGAAAATGAGGAGAGGATCAGAAACCTATGGGACAGCTATAAGCGGGCCAACATCTGAATCATAGGGTTGCCAGAAGGTGAAGAAGAACTAGAAATTGAAAAAGTATGTGAAAGAATAATGAAGCAGAAGTTCCCTAACTTGGGGAAGGAAATAGACTTACAGGTCCGGGAAGCACAGAGAGTTCCAAATAAACTGGACCCAGGGAGAACCGCACCAAAACACATTATAATCAAAATGTCAAAAATTAAGGATAAAGAGAGAATCTTAAAAGCAGCAAGAGAGAAAAGAATTATGTACAAAGGGGTCCCAATAAGACTCTCAGCTGATTTCTCAAAAGAAACTCTGCAGGCAAGAAGGGACTGGCAAGAAATATTCAAAGTAATGAAAAGCAAAAACTTACAATCACAATTACTCTATCCAGCAAAGCTGTCATTCAGAATAGAAGGGCAGAGAAAGTGCTTCCAGGACAAAGTAAAACTGAAGGAGTTCATCAGATCCAAACCATTGTTATATGAGATGTTAAAGGGACCTTTTTAGGAGAAAGAGGATAAAAACAATGAACATTAAAATGAAAAGTGTATCACAACAACCAACAACAGAAGCTAGGAAACCGAAACAAGGCAGACTAAGCAGGCAACAAGAGTGGGAAAAGAATTATAGGTATGGGGAACATATGGGGGGGGTAGTGAGGAGGGGCGGGGGGAAAGGGAGGGAGATGGTACAGGAATTAAGAAGCACAGTAGGAGGGAATGGAGTAGACAGGAAGATGTTTTGAAGAACTATATGCACAACCAATGGGCATGGACTAAGGGAGGGGGGAACAGCGGGAGGAAGGGGTGTCACTGAGTGGAGGGGAACAAAGGGAAAAGAAATTGGGACAACTGTAACAGCATAATCAATAAAGCATATTAAAAAAAAAAAAGAAAAAAGTGGTGCCAGGCTCCAAATGCAGGTCAGTATATTTCACACCCTGACTTGTTCAATCAGGAGTTCTGTCTCCCTCTACCAAAACATACCTGTGATAGTCTCTGAATTTTCATAGAACCCAGGATTTAAATGAGAAAAAAATGTTAGCATGTCCACTGTTGTAGTTCAGATATAGACATGTCTGATACACAAGGCAAGAGGACTGTGAACACAAGATTGTATGGATACTGGTTAAGAAGCTTGTGTGTGTGTGAGAGAGAGAGACAGAGAGACAGAGAGACAGAGAGATCCCTAAGTGAAGGCAGCCTCAGTAACTACTTAAAGGGAAAGGGAAAAGGGGTTCAAGGGGTTCACTGCACTGGAATCCCCGCTAACTTAAGAGTTTTCTTGCCCTGGGAATACAAAGATGAAATTACAAAACAGAAAGAAGTGCAACTGAATGTTCAAGCAACTCTGCGGGTGGCCCTCTCCCATGCCCACTGCAACTAAAGAGTGGGACCTTAGAGGGGGCAGACACTATCCAGAGTGTAACCAAGCAAACTGGGGCTCGGCCAGTGGCACCTTGATACATGGCCATACAATTAGTGTTAAAGGAAACAGGTTTTTATTAAGAGTTCCAACCTTGCGGGGGGATGGGGCTGAGAACACTCCTGCTCAGAGCCTGCCTTTCCCCCAAGATCCAGAGCCTCCCTTGCATCCCAAAAAGCTGTAAGTCAAAACCATGCCCAGAAGTTCCCCATATCCCGCCTGTCCTTAACCCAGTTCTGCAAACAGATCTCCGTCCTCTCTGGAACATACACTTGTGGGTTTTAGAGTCGCCATCCTCTCACGGCAGCTCTCTCCTTCAGGACCTGGAGTATGCTCTTTTTGGCCTCCAGCTAGTGGTTCAGGAAAACATGTGCTGTGTTTCACTGGATCATGGTGGAGTCCAGGGAGGCACACGTCCCAAGGGAGTGGCTTCCCTGTACGCCCTTCAGAGAAGCAGAACTAGCTCCTCTCTCACTACAGAACGCATGGCTTCTCCTGTGTCTCTCACTCACTCTAGACCTCTTCTCCTCATGGTGAACTTTCTCCTACTTTTTCAGCCTGCCCCTATTTAAATGCTCAGCCCAGAACTTCCTATGTGACCTCATATTTGGCCCCTCCTACGGTGTGTTAGTGTCCGCCATTTTTCCAGTTCCGTGTATTTTTTACCTTCTCTTGGCTGCCACCTTTAGTCAGAGCAAGTGTTCCCAGTGACACAGGCGCATCCAGCCTGAACATCTGCCTCCCCTGGCTATGTCACAAGTCACTATAGGCTCTTAAAGTCACTATACCTTAAGCCCTGGGCAGCAGTCCTCTACCCTTCAAGAAAGGCACAGCTATTAACTTGCCATTGTTATGCAAAGTATCTTAAATGCTGTATCATCCACTTCCCCCTTCCTTCAACCAAGGGTTGGGAGGATTTTTCTCCTATTTTCAGGGGACCTTTGCTCTGCGCCCCATTACAAGTAGACAGTGGTAATAATAGTGACTCCAATTGTATTTGAGGTGCAGGATGAGTAAGCACATTTCCTGGGCAGCCTAAGGGGACATCAGCAGCCAGAGCAGTTCAGCACCCAGCCACCAAGTGAGACAGGCTGGGCAAGAACTACAATCAGGAGAGCAGAGGAGCAGGTAGGCTGTGGTGTGCATTTCATGTGAGGAAACCTTTCCTGGAAGCCTGAACTGATACCCAAGGAAGCAAAAGGACTGAATTTATCTCTGCAGGGCAGGGAACTCTCGAGTTTGAGCCTTAGCAGTAAAGTCTTAAAGTGACTCATTCTCACATCCACATGCTCTTGGCACCCAAGGACATCTAGGTTAACACTAATATTGAACAGACAACTTTATTAGATTTGCTTTCTATTATTGAGTACTTAAGATCCCAACTTTTACTTCATAACTTTTCGTTATAAAAGATGAGCCAGGAGCAAACAAACAAACAAATACAAGTCTATGTATTTTCCTGAGAAACCAGCCAACCATCCAGGTGTGAAAACTGGTTCTTGCCAAAGATATGTAAAAGTTTGTTTAACATTTGAATGAATCTGGTGCATTACAATGACTTCTTCATTTCTTCATTTATTCAAGTAAACATTTGTTGAGTGCTGACTCTTTACCAAGTAGCTGATATACCCTAAAAACAAAGTTTGTAGATCATTAACATAGTGCATAATTACAAAGTTAATTATTTGAGATATTAGAAGTCTCAAGTGCTATGGTGAACAGAAAAAGTTGAGAAGAATAAAGATAATCAGGACAGACAAAGAGGGGGGAGGTAGGTTGCAGTATCAAGTAAGGTAAAGAACTTAATGTTTAGTAATGTAAATAAGTCATAATTGTTTAATCTGACCCATTCCCAGACTATTTCCAAAAGTGCTGCCACTAACCCATTATAAAGTTGTCCAGATGAGAATTTCCATTTGTCATGATATAACTGGAACAACTTAAATTACTAAATGTAATGATTTAAATTATTACATTTAATAACTTAACTTTGCATGTGATATTACTGAATAATACATTATAGAATTGTATAATTTACAAATGAAAAAGTCTGTCTATAAAGCCATTGACTTATCCTATAGGTAAGAAAACTAAACACTGAGAGGTAAGGGATTTGCCCCAAATTAGTCAGCCAGGAGGTATTGTAAAGAGAACCAAAATATAGTTTTATCCCCCCCCCAAAAAAGTTTTTTTTGTAAATACAATTTTCCAATTTTGTATAACAAGTTTATTCTTCTATTTCTTTTTTGATTTTCATTCCTCATTCCATTGGCATGCCCAATCCATCTGTTCCTTCCTGCCCTGCCCCTTAGTTATGTGATTATATGTGTATTATCCTTTATAGTTTTTTTTTAATGTAAATACAAGAAAATATGAATACATTGTTTAGTCCTTTAAACACAAAACTAATATGTAGACACTACACTGTATTATACTTTCATTTATTCTATTGCCTTTCTAAACAAGTCCCTTACATATTTCCCTAAATTCTCCAGTTTCTATCTTTCATTGAAAGATAAAATACTAGCAGTGATCTTTTCTTAGCAGAAATTGGGACAATGGAACAGAGTTCTTTAATCAGGCTTTCAGTTAGAAAGACTGCAGTTTGACTGCAGATAACAGAAACCTGACTTACAGAGCCTGGAACAAATAGACATTTTATTCTTCTCTTCTAAGAAGAACCCCTGAGGTAGGTGGTTGCTGGCACTGAGTCAGCAGCTCAGCAATGAATCAGGACCTGGATCTTGATTTAACATGCTCACATTCTTGTAAGTTGGCTTTTATCCTCTTTGCTGTCCCTTTGCAATTGTAAAAGGCTGTCGAGCCTTCAGGCACTATCTATGTTGAGAGGAGGGGGGATTAAAAGACCTTGTTCTCAAGCAGCTTTGTGTTATTCAGGAAAAAGACTTCCCTACTATCCTCCCATCACACCCCATTAGCCAGAACAGAGTCACATGCCAGTCCCTGAGCAATCACAGGCCAAGGGGAATAAAGTCACTTTGGCCCATAGAACTAACTACCCTAGGGGTTGAGTATAGAATTCTATCTTCCCAGAGATCCAGGAATTTTTAGTGTCTGTACAAACAAGAAAGGAGGGGGAGAGGAATGATTATTGGGTGAGAAACAGCCAATATCTTCCACTAGTGGTGGCCAGAAGTAGTGACTACTGTGTGTAATATTATGAAACTGAATATTTTGAGAAGTGTGAGGGTTCTATTATCTTTCGAGGTATATTATATCTTCTCACAACCCACCCATTGTTTTATTATGTGCCCTTGCCTTAATATATTCTTTCAAGGATGTAGATTTTTTTTAATTAAGAAAAATTACATGAGAACTAGAAAATTAAAGAATTTGGGGGCTTAATCTCTTAGAGAAAAGGAAAACAACGGCTTCTATACCTGGCTAGATTGAGGTTATGTCAGAACACGATATGTGCTCTATTAAAGCTGTCCTAAACTACACATTAAATACAGATGTAAGTAAACATATGCATATCAAAGCTCTGTCCTTATAAATATTTACAAATTACAAAGGGAAAGAATAACTTTATAGTTAAGAAATCTGGCTTACATTACCTTAATCAAAGGATTTATCATGTACAATGCAAAATGATGAACTATTTACTGAAGTATTTTTAGGCTGACTGACTTGGTTTAATAATATTTTCATTCATTGATTCAACTAATATTTTTTTGGTTTGATACTATAAAGTAAACTGCATTGATCATAGAATAAAACCCAAATCTTTTCCTTCGAAGAGCATAAAAATTTGAGAGATTTAACAGGCTGAAGTTAATTAATTTAAATATTTTTTCCAATATAAGATATATCTTAAGAGTGACAATTTTTAAATGGAGGCCAAAAAACTTAATAACCCTTTTTCCCCTAAGGTGTATATAAAATTATTGCCAACATGGAAAGGAAACCCTTAAAAACTTTTAGATACTTCACTAAAATTGTTATAGAGTGAAAGGGGATTCTTTCACGTGGTGCCTTGGTGTAAAACCAACAATTAATGTTGAGGAAAACAGGTCTTTATATACACTATTGCAGCCTGGGGAGGGCAGTGAGCACTTCAGCTCAGAGTCCTGTTCTCCCACAGGACCCAGCACTCCCCTTGCTCCCCAAAAGGCTAGAAGCCAAAAACATGCCCAGAAGTTCCCCATCCCTTATCTGTCAGCTCTCTCCTTCAGGATCTGGGGTACGATGTCATCAACCTCCATATAATAGTCCAGGAAAACATGTGCCATGTTGCATTGGATCATGCATAGTTCTCTCTCTGCCCTTTCAAAGCTGCATGGATCTCTTTCCTTCTAAAACCACCTGGTGTTCTCTTTCTAGCTCTTTGCAAACCTTGTGGAGTTTTCTCTCCTTTCAAAACCACAAGGCCCTCTTTTTCTACTTCCTTGCAAACCATGTGGATCTCTCTTCCCAAAATGGCTGCTATTTTATTTTTTAAATCCCTGACCATGGCCTGTGATGCAATGGGCAGGGTAACCAGCTCTGACCAGGTGCACTTTTCTCACCATTCCTCTCCCATCTCCTTGGGGCCTTGGAAGAACCAAAGCTTTTTGCATAACTAAGACACCAGCTACCAGCCATAGACATGCAAAGGCATCTTGAAAGCTGTCTCCTTCCCCCATTCCCTAACTGCAGTAAAAACATCAGTTATCAGACTTAGTGTTGCTGTTAATATTATATTACCATTGTCATTTTTAGGGTCAATTAGCTTAAGTCCAGTTGGCAGTTTGGCACACTCATTTCTCTCTTTTACACTTTAAGTAAGGTTTCACTGTGCTTCCTTAGATGTAAGTTTTGTCACCCAGCTCCTGAAAGATGGAGAAAAACAGCCGTCTCTTCAAGAACAAAATATTATTTTCAAGGAGGTTTTTTCCACATATTTTCAGAAAATAATTCAGAAGTAAATACATTCAAAATTTTTTTCTATCATAAGCAGAGGCCACTAAAGACACCTACTCTAGGAAATTGACACTTATAGAGATGACAAATTGCATAAATGGCCTTTTATGGATATTGATACCAGCTGTGCAGACAGAGGAGCCTCTTCATCAAGAATTTATCTAGGAAATCCACAAATAAATAATTTTGTAAATCTCAGACTACTTTTAGCCAGTGTTGGTAAGGAACAAATAATAGCAAACAATTAAGACTCCAATTACAAGGAAATAAATCTCTTATAGTCAAAATGTAATTAAGGACCTCAGTAAGAAGATTTTGAGTCTGAGTTAGAGCTTTAGACCAAATCTGACATCAACTTCTGGATTTTAAAGGGCCAGGCAAAGACTAGATACAGAACAATGCAGGGGTTGGAAGAATAGGCATGGCTTGGTAGCATATCCTTAGTACTTAATAGTGTGAGCATCTCAAGGATGGTGGTTTATCCCTCTGAGTCTCAGTTTCTCCAGCTATTTAATGGAGATAATAAACCTACTTTTCTCTATGCCCTAAACAAAAAACAATTTAATCTAACTAGTATTTCCTCTGCATTGTGTTGTAATTTGCATGTGTTGGCTTTTGTTGGGTGCCTTAGTTAGCATGTCATTGGAGATCTGCCCTAAGCATGCTTTTCAGCCTCACCTGTCTCCACACCTCTCCTACTAGTTTACACTTTAGGAATAGTACCCACAAGACCATGTTACAGTTCTTTATGCTATTTCACATGTATGTTCTTCTTGCCTGGAATAGTTTTTTTATGTTCTTGATGATCAGCTCAATGTTAGCATTCATTGGGAAGCTTTGTCTCACCACTGGCTTCCTACCCCTCCCAATCCTGCATGCGAACACCTGCTTGTCTGTGTTGGAGGTGGGGAGAAGAGGGAGAGGGGTTTGGGGGAGAGGAGGAGTATACAGGAAGTAAGAAATGCAACAGGCTGCAGAGGTCCTTTGGAGTCAGACTGAGAATTGCCCTACAGTTATGCTAAGAAGTTTGGCTGAATTTTAAGGGATGGGTGGGGAATACAGACTCTGGGACAACAGCAGGGTAAAGTCCAAAGAAGCAACAAAATAAGAAAGGGTTTTTGTGAAGCCTGTGAAATACATAAATCTAAGCCTGACTGCCTGCTAACTTTGGGGGAACTCCACTCTGGGCCTGTTTAGTTCTCCCACTGACCCTGGTGAGATATAGAAATTGAAAAATAACATGACTGTGTGTCCAGGTTGCCTCTCCCATTCCACCAACTAATCAATACCCTGTAACAGATTCGAGTACCAGAGGGGGAAACTGTATATCTGAATGAGGAGGCAGAAGCTCTCTCTAGTGCCTGAGTCTGAGATGAGAGGTATCCATGCAGTTGGTGTATCAGGTGAGGGTGAGATTGGAGAATAGGGTGTTGAAGAAGCATTTAACACATCACATAGAGGTGTTAGAAGAATTAAATGACATCACCACATCCGGCTCATGAGAAGTGCTCAATAAATGTTACTTGTTGTTAAATGGGGAAAATAAAGCTTTCTCAACCATAAAATGCTATACAAATATTTATATTGCATAGTTTTTTAAGTACCGTCACAAACAGATCCTGATTGTAGAGGCTTACAATTGAGATTTCTTTGCAACATGCCAGATTATACTTATTACATGCACTATTACTTTAAATTGAAACCCTTTTTAATAAACTGCATTATATATACTTGTTCATAAACAATAGTTTTGTACATGGGTGCTGTATATCTTTTAGATATTTCCATAATACATGCACACACTGTAACATAGAAACATAGATTGTTTTTTAAAGCTTCAGCAGTTTCTCTTGAATTTTATTCTGTCATTTGACTGCATTATATTTCTGATGTTCAACTTGCACTGAGTACATTATGGACTTCTCTAGGGAACAGGAAGAAATTTTTTATAAGAAAACATAAATTGCTTTGATAAATCAAAATGTGAACGAGAATTCTATTAAAAATATTCCAATCTGTTTTTGAGACTTGAAATAAAGCTCTGTCTTTAACATAATAAGAACGATTAACCCAAAAGCAACAACAAAATAATAATAACTTATTGTTATAGAAGTAGTTCATAAAACTTATTTTAAGCTTATGTTGTTATATACAATACAAAGGGAATCTTGCCATGAAATAATTGTAAAGAAACTTAAAAGCTGTAAAGTCTGTGCTATCTGATTTAAGCTGGCAATAGCAAATGTAAATTGTTTGGAATTCACATGTAATGGCTTATATCATAAACTAGCCATAGTGTCTTTTACAGTGAAAAGTCAACTAAATTCTAATTACCATGGACTATCACCTCAATATTAGCTCTATGAAAGCGAGACCTTGCTTGTCTGAATCACATTTGAATTTCCAGTAACTAGAACAACATCATCCATAATAGGATCAATAAATATTTCTTAAATTAAGGAGTGAATGAATAATTTGCCTAAACATCCTGTGATTTAAGAAATCCTAATAACAAAATTCCAAATATTAAAAATATTACCAATTAGGGAATGAGTATTTAAAGTACAAAGGGGTCCCATGCGCTTACAAGTTTGGTACAGGTCAAAGACCAATGGAATGGAGATCTGAAAAATCTCAACTCAACTGACCGGTTGCATTTAGCAAGTCACACATTTAAATAACTCCTCTGAATTTTAGTTTCTTCACCCCTAATATGAAGAGGGGAGGGTAGATAGCTGGCCTGAATTCTAAGGGTCATTCCAATTCTAAAATTCTATTATGCTTGAAATATAAAGTCCCACTCTCAGGTATTTATGTGTATGTTTATATATTTTAACTTGAGGTGAGAACAGAGAAACTTATAGCTTAATCACTATCAAAATTGGCAATGAGGTAGATATTTCTGGGTGCCCTCCAAAACCTCTTCTTCCCTTCTTCCTGGGCACAAAGGTAAACTACGTTTCCCATCCCCTCCTCTACAGTGAGGTGTAGCCATGTGCCCAAGTTCTAGGGATGGAACGTTAGGAGGTGGTGTGCACCACTTTCAAGCTTGGCTCATGAAACCTCCCATATATGCTTCTCCAGATCCTCCCTCTTCCCGCTGTCTATGATGGTGACATGCCCACCTTAAAAGCCATGTGTTGAACATAGTATTGACCACAAGTCTGTATCTTTAACTAACTTTTTGCAGTAGAAAACCTACACCCTCTCTCACCACAGAAATGTTGGGAGACAATTCTCCAGGCATTGGCTGCCTTTGTTTCAGACTATCTTTTTACTGGTAGAATGAAGAGCTTTAGGACAGAGAACTAGTATTTCCCTTAGAAGCAAAGGGCATGTTTCTTTATTGTCGTCCAATATAATAAAGGCAATATCCCCCACCTCGGGCAAAGGGCAATTTTACTTGCAGCTCATTGTAGAAGATCAGGGTTCCCTAAACTGAAGGATCGTTAGCTTTGACTAAAGCTCGCTACATGTACATTGTTTACTTGGAACACTCTACATTGCCCCTGTACAACTTGGGAACATGGGGAAATAACACAGACATGAAGCTTCCCCTGTTGCTGTGGCATGATGTTTCTAACCCAGATGTTTCGTGTCTTTTGCCAGCTTCCATGAAACTTATAGAAGTCAGCTTTCAGGCTAACTCGTGGACTTGAGAGTATGCTGAGCTCAGATATTCACTGTTCCTGATTCCCACTCACTCTTATGTGAGCAAGCCATTACATTTTGGGTCTGTCTTTTACATCTTTAACCAATATAGCAGCAGTCATATTCTTATTGAAAAATCAATATGATATTAGAATAAATTACCTTTTTTTGTCAAATAAGGAGATACAAATAAAGGATATGAATCTGTTAAATGAGGAGGTTGAAGTAGATAAATATTTTCAAAATGTATCAAAGTATACACTAGTCCTATCCAATGTCTGGTGAAAATAATGCTCTGTATTCAAATATGTTAGCAATACACCCACTGTTTAAATCTTACACCTCCCCCCCAGAGAGTCACAATGCACAGAAGTTTATTAAAGACTCAGAAATCCTGTAGTAAAGAAAATTATTTGTGTTATTTAACCAGCAGTATTTCCTAAATTTTTTTTTCAATATAACTTCTATCGATGTTCATAGAAATAAGAGTTCCATGGAATACACGAGGGAAATGCAGGGCTAGATCATTTCTAAAATCCCTTTATGCATCTGTGATTCAGATGTCTGTAAAACAGAAAGAAACACATTTCTTTATTTATTAGACAAATGTGAGTATACTCAATGCTTCTCAAACTTTACTGTACACCTGGGAAGCTTGTTAAAATGCAGATTCTGATTCAGAAAGTCTGTGTGAGACCTGATATCCTGCATTTCTAACAAGTTGTAGGTTACGTCTCTGCCACAGGTCCATAGACCATTTTTTGAGTAGCAAGGATCTAGACAATAGAGGATCTGGGGGAAAAAAAGTCATACTTAAACAATAATTGTTTCAAGACATTTAGAAAATTGGCAAATTAGGATGTATTACTGCAAATAAGTTTTTATTATATACTTAAAGGTCCAAAGTTGGGGCTTCATATTAGACAACTTAGAGTGATTTCAGAATTTCTCAGTATTACCTGATGAATTTAGGAACATGTTTGCTTACTAGGAAAATGTATGGGTATCTGTTTAGGATTCTGCATCATCATGTAGCCTATTCTCAATTTAAAAGTTTGAACACCAACAAATAGTTTGTGATTCAACCCAGCAGAAGGGATTAATCACACCAGATTGTTACCTATATCCTCTGGTCTAAATACAACTAAACATTTTTCTTTCCAGAAAAAAGATGTTCTGTTTTTTTTCCTTCTAGCTCAGATTTGAACTTCCTGGACCTATGCTTCCAGAATCATTTTCCCCACTCTGTTCTAACAGTTCTCTAGCAGAATTTTTCAAAAAAATATAAAGGCATGTGAGATCAGGTAGAAAGATTATAAGGAGGTGAGTTTACAGGTGCATAAAAATATCAGTGAAGTTACTTCCAACAATAAAAACAAAAGAAAAATTGGCATGTGCTAATTAAGGAATTTGATATGTGTGAATTTGTTTCCAATTATGAGATCTGAGTTCAGTAATGAGTTCCTTGAACCTGTTTCCAAAGTTACATATTGAGTTCTATAATAAACTTTCATATCAATCCCTAAATAAAGATAATTTGCAACTTTCATAATAGTGAGAGGAAAAATGTCAAAAAAGATACACTGCATGCTCTCAATGAAAACATAATTTTATAAACGTTTAAAATTGTAAGAATATAGGAAAAGTGTATGATATAACATTATCTGAAAAAATAATGAACAAATGTGTATCTTTCCTATAATTGGACAATAAAACAATGAAAACAGTTTAGAATGTGGGATGATAAAATTATAAGTGTATTTTTCTACACTTATTTTTCTATCATTTCTATGATTTCTGCTAATTTTATATTTCCACTATTAGTAGACATTATGTCATTTAAAATAAGTCTGTTAAGACAGCTCTTGCTGATGGGTCTGTGGAAAGAGTACTAGTTATGTCAATGGGACTTGGAAAAAAATACCATATTTGTTTCATTAATTTTGGTTGGAGTGGGAGAAATGTTCATTGAACACAAGTTTCTGTCAATGTCATATGAAAGACTAAGCTACACATAGGGAACAGATAAGATACTCAGAGGGAGGAAGGATAATGGTGGTAAGAAGGGGAAGGAACTAGGAAAAAAATGTATAAATGACCCACGGACATGGATGGACCACAGTGTGGGAATTGACTGTGGGAGCAGGGGCGGTATGGGCGAAGGAGGGCAAAGAGGGAAAAATTGAGACAACTGTAATAGAATAATAATTTTAAAATGATTAAAATAAAAAGAAACCCTGCAGGAATCAGATGGCAACCCAAAGTGAACACTTGCGGAGGGTTTAACAGACTATTTATGAAGGTGTAGGCAGGGTTTAGGGAAACCAATAATGTTAGGGCAGGGAGCTGTTGGAACCGCTGTGTGCGAAGGGACAGAGTGGACCAGTCCCTGGAACCCAGGCTGGGCAGCTGAATGGAAAGGGCCACTGAAGGAGGGAGGCAGCTAAAGCACAGCACCCTGGCTGGGGGAGCCTGAGGAATAGACACCCCATACTCACATGCCTCATGCTCCCTCATACTGTCTGATGCATCTTTATCATTGATCCCAACCAAAGCCAAAAGGAGCTGGGTGGTGCATGTCAGCTTCCCAGGCCCGGAGCAGGAATAGAGAAGGTGGACCGTGGATCTGGAGGGATCGGTGGAAGAGAGTAGACGAGGGGCTATACCACAGGGCAGGAACGGGGTTTGTGCATTTCTGCATAGGTTCCCATGAGGGCTCTGGCTAAGTACTTCAGGCTAGTGGTAATGATGAAAATATGACTAAAGGCATTTCTGAAAACCTGGCCCATTGCATCAGCATGTTTGTTTCTCCATATGTGCAAGAGTGCCTGTGCTGTGTTTGCTTGGATGAAATAAAATGTTCCAAGACATCCTGCACTCTCTTCTGCATTAATAGCAAGGGCTAATGGATCTGAACATAAGAACCTCAGTCAGACCTTTGTTTTAAAAATCTCTCCTATTTAGGGTGGTAAACACACAATACAGTGTACAGGTTATGTGTAATTTTGTTAACCAGTGTCACCCAGTAAGTTCAATAAAAAAGAAAAAGTCGTTAAATAAATAAGTAAAGATCTCCTCTGATCAGTATGTAAAATGCAAGACTACCAAAGATGGAGAAAAAAGATGAAAAAAAAGATATCAGAGGCAAGGTGAACTAAAGGGAGATGTTAGATAAGGAAGGTTTTAAATTGTTCTGTCTACTTGCTGACCTCTGCAGGTGTTCTTTCTCCATGCCTTTCCGTCTGAACTGGAGTATTTGTCCTTCCCTTCCCTAAATGATTTCAGTGAATATTTGAGAGCCAAGGCTGACCATTTTTTTGAATCTATATTAAAGTCCTTCATGCAAAGCTCCAAAAGGATGTTTTTATCCGTAGGCCTTAAACTTGTACCATGTCAGTGTTGTTCAAAGAAATTCTGAGAAAGGTATAACAAATGTGTAATGTGCACATGGCGACACTGCATCTGACAATGTCAAGTGGCTTTACTAACATGTTAAGCTGCTTTTGCAAAACACACTGATCAGCCAAACCAACCAAATATAGTCTTTATAGACTTCAATGCTCAAAACATTAAAACATTATAAGAAATAAATAACAATTCTCACTTTGGAATATCAAGGGATAAATGAACAACTATAGATTATTGAGACTTGATACTTCTCTAACTCTAGACTACTTGGCCCATTTTTTTCCTACTTATCTGATGGCAGTCCAGCAAAATACATAAAAATGGAATACTTCAGAAAGCTAATTTAATGACTTGTTAATAGCTTTGACAAAAAAGGGTGGTGATGAATTTAAAATATTTCTGTAAGATGACATATTGAGGTTAACAGTGAGATTCAATTATCCATGATATTCATTAGCATGGAAGGCTAAGATGTTTCTGTAAATTTCCTCAAGCTTGGCCTACCCCATAGCTTAAACCATATTTAGTCAAAGAAATGAGAAAGAATTCCTTGGCTCCAAACTGATCTGATTTGCTTGTGGCTGTGTGCCAGTCTGTGCTAATGAAGATGTGTGGATTGTAGGTAGCTGAAGATGATCTTGTTACATCTTTCATCTTTGTCCCATGCTAGAAGAGACTTTACCTGGGCCAGACCTGGACTTCCAAAGTAGCTTTCTGTAGTGGTTGTTAATTGTTTTGCCTCTCTGATACACAGTCCCTCTTCTAGGTTACTTCAAGTTTCTTTTGGGAAGCTACCCCATCCCAAATCTCAGCTCATGTGATTTGAGATGGATCATGTGACTCATGCTTAGGTACTAAAAGCGCTAAATTTCCCTAGCTATGTTAATTGCTTAATTGATGGGCTCATGAACCAGGCCTGCCCTAGCATCAAAATTCCAACCCTCTGGGCACATTGATTTGTTTAGAGATGGATACAAACCCAAATTAATCCAATCACAGTTAATTTAGAATGTTAAGAAGATACACTGTGAAGAGTCTTTTCTGCTAGAATGGCTAGCACTAAATAATATCATATTGCTACAGGGCACCTGTCTGGTGTTCAAGAATGAAGTCCATGAATGTAATGCAGACAAAGCTGAGAAACTGATAACTAATAATGTTGTTAGAGCCCCTGGATCAAGTCATGCCTGAAGATATGAGTACTGGACTTTCTGTGATATTCATTAATTTATCCTTTTTGCTTAAATGAATTTAGATTGAGTTTTCTGTCACATGCAACAGAGAGTTTTAAATAATATATCTTCTAACTACATTTAGTCTCACCTTCTAGTTCTAGAAAAATCCTGCTATTGATCTTCCTTTTGAGTTAACAACCTCCTATTAAAGGAAGTTTAACAATGACAGGCACCATTTGGTCTCTGCCTTACATTGGCTGGAGCAGGTATGTGGCTTAGCAGCATGAGCCAGTTGGGAGAAGAACAAATAGGACTTCACAGGAAGTAGTCAGGGGCCCATGCCCTGCTTGGGTGAGGGCAATTGTAGTGTTTAGGAACAGTGCCCTTTGGTCATTTCTAAAATCAGTAGTAAAATAAACATGGACAATTGGAGATGTACAACAAATATTTCAGAGACATTATTCTGGGAACTCTGAGTCATCAAAATGAATAGCCATGACACTGAAGCTCAAGGGGTGGGTGAGTTTCCCTCAGTCCATTGGTTCTCTGGAAAGCAACCATGCTAAGCCTGGCAGGGGAACACAGGCCACTACTGAAGGCACTCATCCTGTTGATATTTACCCGAGAAGCCCTCAGGTGGTCCTGAGCCTGCTACACAAGCCTTTAGTAGCTTTAGCTGGAGAAAACAGAGGTAGAGAAGCAAGGAAGCTGCCAACAGGTACGGCCCATTTTCCAGCCCTGGGGTGGGGTTGTATGCATTGGTTTGGACACCAACCTAGATCTGGGCTTAAGTCCCAGTCTACCACCAGCTAGTGGTATGACCTTAAGCAAGTGTTTAAACTGTCTATGCCTCAGTCTTCTCATCCACAAAGTAGTTCTTTCCTCAAAAGGTAATTGTGAGGATTAATTGAGAAAGGGGCATAAAATGCATAGCACAGATTAAATACTCAATAAATACTGTCTCTCCTTACACACCTCACCACAGAGAAGCTGGATGTACCACTTCCTATACATAGTTGGGACTGCCATCTTTATATATTTTATTTTCTACCCTTATGTTTCCCTATTGAAATTCTACCCATATATTAAAATTTAATTCAAAAGTCATCACTTCTATGAAGGCTTCCTTCCAACTAGATGGGATCTTTGCTTTAGCTCTAGGTCTTTGTAACAGCTAGAAACCGCATATGGGGCTGTAGTTCTTAATCCTGGCTGCATATTAGAACCACTTGGAAATCTATTAAAAATATTGCTATCTGGGCCCCTATCCCAGAAATTCTGATTTAATTGGTCTGGGGTGATGTTCAAGCATCAATATGTTTAAAAAGCTCCCTAGGTGATTTTAATGTGCAACCAAGATTTAGAACTATGGAGGCTTGAATATGTTCTTAAATAATGATGATCAATGAATATCAAGCTAAGATATTAATGGCTTAAAGTATTAATGGACTAACCTTTAGAATACTTGCATTTTTATTAAAAACAATACAATACTATGCCCCAAGAATACAAAGGTCAATAATATATTTTTTAATGTCTACCTAAAGGAAGAAATCATAATTTAACTAAGGAGACATGTATAGAGCTGCAAGCATTGAATGTGATATATGAATGGCATTGCTATTCTAAAAATATATTTAAATATTTTGGGAGCACGAAGGCAAAATGTCCAATCATTTGGAGGTGAAAGAAAAAGAAGAAGAAAAGAAGCTTCAAAATGTGGGTGACACTGAGCTGAGTATTGGAAAGTGAAAACAGGTTTGCAAGGTCAGTGTGGGGAAGACTTTCTAGGCCATATATGGAGGTGTCAAAGTGCATGGCTCATTCTAATTCATACACCTTCCTAACCCAAAGAATGAATTGCTAATAAAAAACCTGAAACTCTTCCTGCTTCAGTCTTGTTGTGAGAAGATGAGAGGATATTTGGGGGCAGGAGGACTATTTCCCAAATCACACCTATAGCAGTTTGGTTGCAATGAACCAGCTCTCAACTGGAGTTTAAAAAGAGGGGATGGGGCGAGGAAAGAGAAGAGCTGTATTCTAAAACCAGGGATAGGAAGGACAGTCATGACATGTTTCAGGGATAACTGTACCAGGAACTGGAATGTCCCCATGCTTTTATTCTTCTCCTTTTTTCTCTATCTCTGAATGTCAATTTCATTGTTGCAGTCTTGTGTTGCTCACACTGCCATGGCTGATGTCAATTCCTGGATTCACAGGTTCTCAGCTCTCTCACTTGTGGAAGCATTTTAAGTATCTTGAATGAGGCCATATCCACAACTAGACCAACCTCTAAGGCAAGATATGGGGTGCTCTGATTAACCTAGTCTGGGTCAGGCACCCATTTCTGTCTAATTACTATGGCCAAGGAAGCAGAGTCAATAGGAAGGTGTCAGCTTCCCTTTAAGTAAGGCCTGTGGTTAAAATAAGCACTTCTTAGAAGACAGGAGGTGTGTGCTGCCTGTGAAAGACTAGAAGAGCGCTGGGCAGATCTTAGAGATAAATCTCCACCACTGTCCCTCTCTTGGCCACCTAGCTATCTCACGTGCCTTCTTGCTACTTGTATAGTTTCCCCCCAAATCTCCGTGGTTGATTGATTGCAAAAATGGCTTCAATTCCCCACCTTGTTCTTTATCCTTGCCTTTTGCTATGTCACTTTGCAGCAACTTCCATCAAGCAGTAAAATCCGTGTCCCCACTCTTTTAATCTGGGCTGGCCTACAACTTGCGAGGGCAATGGAATGGGACAGAAGTGATAATGGGCAAGTTTGAGCTTAGGCTTTTCTTTCTTTCCATTAGAACCCTGCCACCATTAGAACAAGGTCAGGCTAATCTGATGGAGGATGAAAACCTCTGGAGGCAGAGACAGATCATGCTAGGTGAGGTCATTGTAGACAAGGCAGCCCCCAGCCAACTCACAAGCTGAGTCATAGACACATCAGTAAGCTCAGCCAAGATCAGTCAAGCCTAGCCAGGACTGAAGAATTACCCAACCAACCCACAAACTCATGAGCTAAATAAATGGTTGTTGTTTTAAGCCACTGGATTTTGTGGTAGCATGTTCATAGAATTTCTGTGGATACAGATAACCAACACAGCCACCAGTTTACAAATGCAATAATCCCACATATAAACACACATATATCCAGCCCACCTCAATAGCTGAATGTCCAGTATCACTGAGTGATGTCTGTTCCTCTCCATTAGGTACAAATGTGACTTTTCTGATATTAATATTTAATGTGGCAGAAAATTAGAATGATGCCAATCAAAGCTTCTGCTTAGAAATGAGGGCTAGAGAAGCCACATCAAGGGCAAGTGCGGCACAGCGCTGGTCCTTGCTCCAATTGCCTTGGGAGTTGCCTTCAAGAACTATGTGTATGTGGCCTTGGCAGGAGGTGGATTCCAGCACCCCTCATCCAAAAATAAAAAATAAAAATCCTTCTGGTTGGGGATAAGATAAATGATGACTTTAGTAGGTTTCATTGTTGAATCATTTCCCTGGCAGTATACTGAGTTCTTTAATTGGCCAATCTGGTAGCTCCGGTTCTGCCAACTGGGTAATTTTCCTCCTCCATTTTCATCATCAGCAACCCCGAGAGAAGGGGCTGAGGCTTTGGGAAGTTTTAACACTTCAACCACTCAGCTGCCCTACAAATTTTGCAGATCTAGAGGCCTAAGGATTTCTCGGGGGCTTAAGCAATCACTGGTTCCTGTATCCAGATTTGAGATTGCTCTGGCAACATCTCAACTGCTTATTCACCAGTGCCAAAAATGTGGTCCAGACTGATATTTGAACTAAACATCCCTGTCACGTTTTCTCTCCCAACCTCTATCTGCCTAGCCTTGGTTTAAAGTATTGGAGCTCTGCCTCTGTCCTGTGGTTGAGAAGAGTGGGTAGAGAAGGGAAGCAAAATGAATCTCTCCTCTCATCCCAGCTAATGCTTGGGAGGGCCTAGGAGGTCAGACTTTCCAATTCCCCTGGGTTTTCCATTTTTAGCTTGGGCCGAGTAATGGACTTCTGCAATGTGCATAAATGCTAGACCTTCAGTGGTAGAGGACCACTGCTGAGGGGTAAAAAGGGCTTCTCCTAACAAAGCCATTTCTCTTTCCTGATGGTCTGCCTTTAACAGGGACAAAGTGCATCTTTCTCTAGTAGCACCGTACAGAATGCCCTAAGAGCCTCTCACTCTACTACCATGACATTTTTCTACCACATCCTTCGATACTTTAATCTTGACTGACATCTTTTGGATTACAAAAGATCACAGAGGACGGTTTAACCACCAACTTCGAATCTGCTTAACAGCCCAGGGTTTGAACCACATGCTTGGAAACCTTTTCCAGAGGAAGGAGGGTGCTCTTCCCAGAATACCACTGTTCTGGGAAAACAAAAGAAATCCCTGACTGCTCCTCTAGGATTGATTGGTAGGGACTGTTTCCTGTGCTGCCTTGAGAGGAATTCTGAGACCATGCCTGGGCTCTCTGAGAAAGAATGTCATAATTAATTAGTTATGTCTGCAAAGGTCAAGAGAGAGAAGAGTAATAAGACATATACCATGTTTCCCTACCCTTGCTCTATAACAATTAAGCATAAGATCAAGTCTGCTAAGTGGCTTTGTCTTTATAAGATAAGAATTTGAGAATTTGAGAAGCATTTGAAATAAAATTTAAGAAGAGCCTAATAGGAAAAATAATCACTTTAACTTCCAAAAAGAATACCTTCACTTTTTGGTAAATTAGTTCTTTTGTAGATATAAATCGACATTGTTGACAAAAATTTGTTTGCCCTCCAAATATGCTAAAGTCACCCCCAATTGAAATTGACACAGACTTAAGGTTACACATCTCTTTCTTTAAAAAAGAAAATAAAGATAATAACTATACATTTTATATTCTATAAAAAATAATCTCATCTCTTTGAGGCTCAGATATAATACCTGCTCTGCCTGTATCTCATTCTTGTGAAGATCAGATATACTTTGAAACCTTTAAAATACTGTATGAAAGTTATTTTAACTGTTTTCCACTTTGAAAACTGTAATATGCTACGTAAATTATTTTTGCTATCATGCAGTTTTTGTTTTTAATTTTGGCTACTTAACATCGATCCTTCTTTCCAGAGTGCTCCTATCTCTTTTGGGGGTTGTCCCTTGGGCACTGGGAGTGTGACCTTGGCAGAAGGGAGATTCCAGTACTCCCATCCACAAAAAGTAAGGCAAGTGTAGAGACACCATATCCTGTTTCCAATCATTTCAGAAATTGCCAGTGTGAGAAAGCTCATTAGAATCTGGTGCTTGCTCCTGAGATATTGGCTCTAGAATAGGAGTGGAAGTCAACAGCAGCAATAGTTACAGCCCGCACCTTAGCAGGGGGGATGATGGCAGCCTTGGTCCGATCCTAACTTGACCATTCCTGGGGGTGACCATGGCTGTGCCTCCTGATGCCTGGCCTCCCTCCTTGTCTTCTGTCCATTTCTGAAGTCATGTTTTCCATCTCCTGGTGAAAATTTCAATATCCAAAATTTTCTATGAAATACATGTATAGTTTATATTTTAATGTACTTATTCCAATAATTTCTATTATAAAGAGAAGCCCTGGGTGATGCAATACCTGATAAGAGTAATGAATATGGTTCCTGTGCCTGTGTCTTATGCTGAAACTGTAGCAGGTGCTCAGTAAAATAATTGGTGCATAAATGCAAGTAAGAACTAGAACTAGCTTCTACCTCTGTATTCTAATCAGCCACATGCTGACCCCACTGCAGCCCCAGATGGCACGTCTGAGGTCAAGGCAGGAAGAGCCATGACCACTGCATCTCTCCTCTTTGAAGAGAGGTGAATCTTCCCAGGAACCATCACCCTGAAATCTTCTACATACTCCTCTTTTACCACTCCCAGCTGCCATGGAGGTTAGGAAATCATGTATCACACCTGGGGCTGGGTTCTTTGTTGCCACCAAAGATACAGGGCTTTCTTAGTAAGGAAGAATTAGATAAGCAAATAGTGAATGAGCCAGAAAAAGAAAAAGATCCAGAGCAAAAAAAAGAATAACCATAGCCCTCTGAGAGTTAGCGAGCATGGGAATCTGGAGAGCAAGGCAAGTGGGAAACCCTCCTAATGAACATGAGCCTGGGTTCTCATGGTCCACTCCCTCCGCCCCATGCCAAGTAAGACGGCCCTGCAGAGGAAATGCTAAGTATGAATACGGAGCCCTGCTTTCTGATACATGCATGTAAGGTCTGGCTGGGCAGGAGGGCTTATTTCTTCAGGGGAACCAGAATTACTGTAGTCAGCCTAGAGGTCTCTACCTGGAGGCAGCGATGGCCCTGAACTGCCCGGAATGAGAGGCTCCCGTCTGATGTGATGCAGCTATGCTGGCCAATGCTCCCTGCACTGCCGACAACCCTGTTTCATCTTTTCCTTCAGACTTACAGGGGCTGCTGCAGACTCCCAACCCCGCCCTGGCTGCCCCTTCAGGAATAAAGGGTCTCAGGAGACCCCACTAACCCAGCAATGACCCTTGCCCCTCTGACCTCTTCCTGAGCTCTCTGCCTCTGACCGCAAGAACTAAACAGTCCCATATTCTGCCCTGAGGAAGCCCCAAACACTGAGCCCAGGGAACAACTAATTGGTTTTTTACAAGCCTGAGATAATTCAGACATTTAAATATTGATGTTCATTTCTGGGCAGCTATAAACACAAAAGAGGAAAAAGAGCATGTTTAACTGCTTTCTCTCATTGGATCTCACCGTGATAATGGTCTTTAGTCAATAAACCCAGCTTTCTAAAGAGGGGACTCATTTGCATTAAAAGGGATGTTCAAAGTATTCTCTCTCATTGTGACAGAATGGTCCATCCACTTGGTGGATACTCTGTTCAGCCAACAGCCCCCACCTTTCAGGGGCTGCCGGAAGGCTGTAGAAATCCAGAGCACTGGGCTGACAGAAGAATAAAGCATTTCCCAGCAGCTGATGACACCCTGCTGAGGCTGGGGAGACCCTGGTATTCAACTCCAGAGCAAGAGTGGGAGGGGCCCACTGCCTTCCTCTCCCTGAACCACAGTGGGGACACAGGTGAAGACTTAAGGTACCAGGGCCAAATCACTGAGCTGACATGTCCAAGAAGGATCCACGGTGCCACTTCTTTCCCTCTCCCAATCCTGTTTACCTCCTCCAATAAAATCATTCTGTGCTCGTCTTGTCAGGCCCTCGACACGCATTTATCTGTATGTCCCTGGCATCTGCTCAGTTTTTCTTTTACTATTTTGTATTATATCTTGAAAAGGTCCACTGGCAAGCAGACAACGATTTGTTCCAATTCTGATACTTCTGTGTTCACATGTTACTATCAAAAGCTGATACGCCACCCACAGCATCTGCTTCTTTCTTAACCAGGATCGAGGAATACTATAAAGATATAGAAACAATGTTAATAATGCCAGTATGTTTTGGTTCAATTAAAACACCATTAACACTACAATATAGGCCATAGAACTACAATTTGCCAATTTAAACATAGTTGAAAGATGGTCTCTCTCATGGGCTCTTAGGTTAATGGGTACCTTATGTTATATTTATATAGGTTCTCGTATTACTATTCTTTAGACTGGATACTTTTTTGAGGGTAACCTCTTCATTATTCTGAGATGCTGGAGTCACGTTTTCACTTACAGTACAAAGCAGATATTGACAGAAATCATAGTTTCTTTCATTTTTCTATTAAGTGACTCCCTTTACAAATGCCTAACTAGGCATTTATCAAGAAACAAAGAAAAACTAAATTTATTTTAACAACACATAAAATTTCATCTTCTTTATTAATTTTTATACCTTCACTACTTAAATGCTCAGTCTATTTTGGAAGAGATGTTCCATCTTTTAGGTTTCTCTTCCTCCAACTGTTTTCCCAAGATGGCCTCTGTGTCCATGGGATAAGGTAAAGTTCTGTGACTTTGGGGTGGCAGTGGGATGACAGGATTATCCCATCAGCAGAGTCCACTCTGGATCCTCCTGGGTCTGCTACAGAGTGGATGGCCTGGCTGCCCAGGAACTAATGACCAGAAAGGATTAGTGGCTCTCCTTCCAGAAGATTCTTCTGGGAACTGATCCTGGAGCCTGGGACTAGTATAACGGATAGTCAGCTTTCTCTTTCGGCTTGGTCCTGAGCCGGTCATTCCCTTGGTGAGTCAAGCTCACGTTCATCCTTGCTGGTGCTGAGGACACCGCTAGATCTGGGCCCAGCCAGCCTGCCTGGCCATCCTCACTTGCTGCCCCTAATGCAGTGACTATCGTTCTTCCAGAATGTTCCTGTCAGACCCTCCCTTAATTTTCCAGACTCTTTTTCATTCTTCCGGGTCTCATTCATGCCAGAGAGAAGCAGATAGTGGTACAGGAACCTGCCCCGTGCCTCTCTGTGGGGTATCTGTGGGTTTACTTTGCTGTGGCCATTCTTGGTTGCTGAGGCTGGTCTTTAAGCTCTGACCTAATAGATCCCCAAGTGGAAAGGATGGGTAGAGCCTCTCTCTTCACCTTGTTCCTCAACTTAGTACATTTCATTGAATCAAAGGCACCACTAATTTTAATACATAACATAGATTTTTATACTGCTAAAAAAGAAAATAACAGTGCCTCGGAAGCTATGACACATCCTAATGAATCCTGGCTTCAGCAATGTAAAGGTATGAAAATATGAGTACATTAAATCATATGTCCTCATGATTTATGTAACATATGGAGACATAGGCCTGACCACTACTAACCTTCCTCTCTCACTTTCTTCTCTTCACAATCCCTTGGGCCAAGAGGAATAGGCTTTGGGCTTTTTGTTTCTTGTTATTGCATCCTCCTGCTTCCCCAGGGCAGCAAGCTTCACCACCCAGCTTCCCCTCCCCAAGGAAGAAACTCGCCTATTCAGCCATGCCTAGCTCTTGACACAATTATACAATGATACGATGATACATAATACGATGGATTTGGGAAGTCCTTTCTGTTTCATCAAAACCTGGCTTTCAAGACTATCCTGACTTGTGACAAAATCCTTTTTGGATAACAGAAATTGAATATAGCTTTTTTTCCTTTTTAAACCATTTATATAAGAATCTTAAGTTTCTAGGAAACATGCTTTTCAGATGCCTCTGGCAGAATGGGGAGGAGCTCAGTTTAAAAATATATAAAACAAACAAAAATCAAAGCACATTAAAATAGTACCAGAAAAATTATCTTGTTTCATTTTCCTCTCCATACAAAGCCTAGCATGGAGAAACAGGCAAAATCAACCTACAGCAAGTTCTAGCAGAAAAACGAAGAATGAAAATATTTCTACTTGTTCCCTTTTGTGTGAGTACCTCCAAAGGCAGAATTTGTATCATTGAATTTCCTGGCAATTTCTCATTTAAAAAAATAAATAAATAAGAGCTAATTTTCAAGGGACCCAACTGTGGATGTTGACTTAGTAGCTGACGTCTTTGCCATTTTCAAGTTGATAATATCTCTCTCACCAAAAATAACTCTGGAGCCCTATACAAGTTTGTATTTCTTTGTGTCGCAATCTTTGGATAAGGAGTGAATATTTTATTTTATTTTTTACAATTTTATTATTAGTATCTCATAGGCAGAATAGAGATTACATATGAAACTGCTATTATTATCTTATATAAATGTGACTTTTAGAACTATTATTTTGGAGCAGGCCACAAGAGAAATTCCAGGGCAGGACTTGTAATATGGAGGTTTGGTGCTACTGCTGAGGACTTTTCTTCATGGCATTCTTTAAAAAGGAAATTTATTGAGATTCCCAGTGAGGTAATAGGCATGCCTTTTCTTGTATTATTATCCATTAATTATCTGTAAGGGCCTTGCCGGTATTTTGTCACTGATGACAAAATCGTAATATAAACTTAGAGTAATTGGCAGGTCAACAGTTGATAGTACTGGAAGTATTCAAAAGAGATAATAATATGACTGTCTCAACTTGTAAATTGGTACCTGAAAGAAGTGAAAAACTTATAGAATCACAGACATTTTCCTTCATATTTTATCTTCACCAAAACTTCATTAGTTCTTCTATTTTCAGTTGCAGTGTTTTAATCATATAACCATCATTTAAAATATAATTTCTAGAAACTACTATGTTTCTTTAAATATGCATTTTAAATTGTGATCTTTACCATATTTCAGGGCAAAAGTGTGTGTGTGTGTGTGTGTGTGTGTGGCATTTAATCTCTAGTATGCTTGACTTTAATATGGAAGTAATCAAGAGCAGAAGTAAGTGAATGTTACTGAAATTCACATTACAGATACTTCCTTTGGATTCTAATGGAAGCTAAACTATTATCAGTTTTGCAAACTAAATTTTAGGATCCTAGAATAAATTAAATGTTTTAGTTAAAAGATTTTCACATATATTGGAGGGATTATTGGAGGTGCAACTTACATATACAAGGTGTAGCAAAAGCAGGTTTACAGCTGTGAGTATGAGAAACAGAGTTTATTCTCATATTATTATTTATTAATTATTTTATTGTTTTTCATACGAACAACTGTAAACCTACTTTTGCCCCACCCTGTATGTATATAGTGTATATATATATATATATGTTAATGTATATGTGTACACATGTGTTAATGTATATAATGTATATATATACACATATATATATCAATAGCTTTCTCTAGGTGCTAGTATGATCCAGTATTTCCTTATCAGTTTTTTTCTTCTATTTGCAATTGCTCCTGAGCCTTATTCTGAGTAGCATTTCCCACCAGCAGGTTAATAGGATGCAACACACAAAAAGGGCCAGTGAATCTGTTTGTTACAGTCTACTTACTAAAGCTATGGCTACAATACTCCAGTGCTGAAGTCAGTGAAAAGGCTTCATCCAAATACAATCCAAGGAAAATGCAAGCTGATACAGCACAAAGATGCTTTGTTTTAGAATGGCAGAAATTTCCAGCAACTATCTGCGAGGAAAAAAATGCAGGATGGGAGGGAATGTAATCAAATAACAAAACAAACCCAAACTAAAAGAGAATCTTTATAAACCAGCACAAGGACACTTTGTTTTTAAGTGCACACAATGAATTTTAAAGATCTTTGTTCAGAAGGGAAATAAAGTATTATGAAGGACTGACACATTTGATGGATGGATGGTTTCTGAAAAACCACATTATCAATTATTTTTTCCTTGTTTGGCTTCAGTCCAGTAATTTTTATTTGAACAAGCCACATGCTAGCATGGTTTTGATTGCAGGAAGTGACTGGTTGTTGTTAAAGGCTACTATTTCACTGATGGGCTTATCTCTTCCTCCCCCATCCTCTTTCTGATGGGACTGAGATATGAAAGGCACAGCTTCAGTTGTTATAAACAGAGTCAGTGATTGTTTGATAGACCCACCCGTGTTTTGCTTTCAGCCTTCCGTGGTACAATCCAGACAATGTATTCAGCAGTGTTTCAGAAAACAAACACTTGAATTCACTGATTTTGATTTTTCCTATATTCACAGCACTCATAAATCTGTTTGTTAGCAAAAAAACAGTTATTAATATGATACTTTTTCTTTTCCTTTAAAATCTTTTTTACATTGGACTACTATCTTGAGTGAACCTTCCTGAGAAAAAAGGATTTTTATGAAACAGTCAACCTAAAATGTGTCAAGGATCTTCTCAAACAATACAGTGCCTTGTTCTTGCTTTACTTATTTTTCATCTAATCAAAACAAGTACATTAGAACCCTATTTGTTGGTCTAAATATAATGAATATAGCTAATTAAACTCTATTAGCAAATATTATCAGTTTTCCTCTGTTTAAAGGTTTGAGGACACAGTCATCAGAGTGTAGAAAATTATCTATGAAATCAAATGTTTGATATTCACAGGTATGTGTGTGTGTGTGTATCCACCATTCATGATAACTTCTTTATGATTGGATTTTTTGCATGTTATCATACCTGAAACTTGGAAAATATTTCCAGATTCCCAGGGTAGCATGTTGACAATAGGCTCTGGATAGTTTTTGAGTGTGGTTCCTAGTTTTATAGTTTAAACACTAACTTTAGTGATTATTCCTCTCCTGAGAATTAAAAAATAAAAAGATAGGCTTAGATAATGGGTCATTTGATTATTCATCAGAGCATGAAAACAATCTGATTTAGGATTTAATCTTGTTCAATAGAGGAAATATAAATTTAGCAATCCTTCTAAAGAAGATCCCACAGCATAGAGAGATACGTAAAATGTGTCATTAACCAAAACTTATGTCCTGAACACAAAAACAAAACAAAAAACCTTTTAGAGTAAAACAATCCTGTTCAATTTGCAGTATGGGAAATTTATGCAAGTTAAGGAACCTGTCCAAGAGTCCATGGACTCATTTTTAAAATGAAGTTGAGATGGAGATTAAGGTATTATATTATATCACTTCTTTGACATGTTTGGCACACTCAGTAAATGTAAGCAACCATGGGGTTGATTACATGTAACCTATCTGTGGAATAAATACAGGTCCTTCCTGAGATATAACAGAAAGCTGTGAGTCAAAGTTCATAGTAAAAGTCAGAGGCTTTCCAACACCCTAAGTCTCGATACTCAAAATGTTAAAAACAAAATATACATCTCTTTCTTACTACTATTTAAATTTCCAGTTGAATTGACTAGATAGTGCTTTATTTGGCAATTCTTCTTCCATAAACTATGACTTCACATGTACTTGGTTTTAATAATTAGTGAAGTTCTGGTTGTGCATGCAGTAGCTTTACAGATAATAAAAATTTAATTAAACTTACTTTGATGCAACTCTGATTATAAATTTTCCTAAGTGTTGCATAAATAATTCAAAAATGTATGTGACTAACATCATTCAACAGAAAGCAAACGTTCAAAAGCTAAGTGTTAAATATGGTTGTTTGTGTTAGGCTATTGTAAACATTCTAGAACAGATATAAAATGTACAGTTAGCATACCTTTTGCCAGTACAGTTATTACTATGTAGCATTTTTATAGCTTAGAGTAGATTTCTAAATCTAATTTTTACAACATGATTCACATGTTTACTGTTTTGGGAGCAAGTTGTTAGAGAACATTGATTGCTGCATAGAAATCTAAATGTTATAAAAAGGTTTCTAAATACAATTTGCAATAAACATTTTACAATTCTTTATTTTACATTTTCAATGTCTTATTAAATTATACTTATACATGACAATTACCATCATAATAAATAATTTTCCACATTAATTCTATATCTTACAATTTTCAAAGACTATGAAATCCTCCAAGGACTTAAAAACAAACTGTTTCTTTTCAAGAAAGCATAACTGCCAAATTTCTTAAGCCCGTAAAAGAAAAAGAGTCTACACTGTTATTTAAATCCTTGATGAATGTCATTCCTGGAGATTATAAGATTATTTCCAGCATGGCTTCATTTTTAAAATCCTTAATTTCTTTTTAAATTATAAAAACTGGATAAATTATAAAAAATGCCTTGGTTTGGATTACAAATCAAGAATGGAGAAGGAGTGAGTTATTTCTGCATTTTTCTTTCATATATAGGTGTTTGAAAAAATTCGTCAGATTCAGAAGTCAACCCTAAGCTACAAAAATGCTACACAGTAGTAACTGGTACAGGGGAGAGGTGTACCAACCACACTGTTGGGACCTTTCCTATGAAGTGAATGGAGATGAAGGAAGAATTGCTAGACGGAACAAAGCGGGATGGTGTCTACGACTGAGCAGTTGAAGAGGATTGAGATAACCAAGGGACAGGGATGGTTAATAGTCTACTTTCATTTGTTCACCCTCCTGAGTTGGCAAGTCCCTCCGTCATCCAGACCTTCAGTAAAAGTGTGCATCACATGCAGTTTTTGTCAAGGGTACTTCAGAAGAGTAAAGGATGTCCTAAAGGGTAGCCTGGTGTAGAAAAGAGACAGATGAGCAGGAGGCATAGAGTGGAGATCAAGCTTTCATCAGAAGCAAGAGATCACAGCCAGTGATGATTCAGAGAAATAAAGCCCCTCCAGAATCCCTGGAGCTACAGAGAAAGATGTCGTGTCTCTGTACATGGGTTAATGATGAATCATTCCTGTTGAAAGCTGTAAGAGCAAGGAATCCAGCAGTCTGGGAGATGAGGGCATCCGGTTAGCTGGCTTACAGGTTACACGGGTAATACCTTTCTATATATTTTCTGACTACATGTTTTAGGATATTAGTTATACATATGCATATAGATTACAGAGTTGATATGCACCTATATGTATACACACACCAGTCAGGTCAGTAACTTTTCTCTGACTTACAGTTTCACATTTGTAAGCTGGTTGCAATACTGGCTCTCCCTACCTAACAGAGTTTGCAAGGAAGGAAGAGGCACGTGGAAACACTTTGTAAAGCACAAAGCATTATAATTGATATAAGTCATTAAAAGGAAGCTGTAGTGTAGTGGAAAGAAGTAGAATCTAAAAGCTCAACTTGGATTTCCAAATTGCTTGCTTACTCGTTGTATAAACTTGAAGTGGCCATTGCTTTCTCTGAACGTTAGTTTCTAGTCTATAAAATGGGTATTTTAATACCCATCCTTCCTATTTCTCGGTGCCTTTAAACTTTACCAGATGTAATAATATGTGACAGCACTATATAAATACTCATGGTCCATATAGATATAAGGTATTGAATGGCCTTTTTGTGGACATATTTAATAAAAATCTCTAATAAAAACATTCAAATATTGTTCTATATAAAATCAAGCAGTGGAAGTAGGGCATAGCTCCATGAATGAAAATTTCCCAGAATATTATAGCCTTTTCTAAAAGTAGTAGTGCACTGGACTAGATGTTATACTGTAAATGATTGCTCATTCACACTATTTTACAAGGATTTCTATTAAAGGAAGTCATGTGATTAACCAGAATTGTTCCAGGCTACATAATATTGAAGATAAATCCTGAATTAAATTATAGTAGTGGGAACCCACGTACTAGCATCCAGACTATAGATCCTTTCAGTTTTGATCACTTTATAAGACAACTAATCAATTTTCAACAGAATGTGTCTGCTTCCACTTTCCCCAAAGAATGTTCATTCCAGAAGTTCATTTCTTTGGAGGTATTAAAAAGGGGTGGGGGAGTGATCAAGCTTAGCAGATGACCTTGAATCAAAATCCATTCTCTGTGACCAGCGCAACTTTCAGATTGTAAAATAAAACATTTTTAGAGCTACAGGTATTTGCATTTAGCAAAGATGGGTTTAGATACCATATTTTCTTTATAGGTGAGACACTGTATGAAATGAAATCAAAAGGTTAAAGGGACTAACCAAAGTTAACCAGATCATGGTAGATTCGTAATTGAGCCACAGTTTCAGGGAATTTTCTTGCACAAAGCAGTGTGGTATCTAGTTATTCTTTCCTATACTAACCCCATTCCCAGGCCACCCACTTCAGAAAATAGATACACAATTTGTCTCCTGTAATACCTGCCCTGCAGGCTATTGTGATGGTTAGCAGGAGTGGGAGCCTGTGTAAAGGCACAGAGAGAGCAGCTGAAGAGGTGTGAACCCTGCTGGTTCTGTACAGGACTAGAGCTTCAGCACCATGCATTTCTCTGAAACTGTGCTTATCACACCTTCAGAGACTCCCACGTTGGAGGCTGGCCTTGGGAATCCTCAGGTTCAGCTTTGGCCCAGTGGCAGCTGCAACGCAGTCATTTCCCTGATTCACCCTCTACCCCCATTTAAGCAACAAAACATCTGCCTGACAAGTTGTGAAGCACGCAGCTGAATTGGGTAGTGCTGACATTGCATACTTAATTGAATACCCACTTGTGGAACTCAGGTTTTTATACAGGGGTGAAATAAGGAAGCAGCAGACAAAAGTTCTAATCCCTGCTTCAGTACTTAACAAGCTATATCACCTGGGACTGGTAACTTCTTTCTGAGCCTCAGTTGATTAATCTTCAAAGTGGGAATAATACTACCTTGTTTACTTAAAGGCAGGATAAAGGAAACAAAAATCTCTTAAAGGTCCCTTCTAGATCCATGGAAAGTAAAGATAATAGGAGTTTTTCTCAAGCAGAAGGGTCATTTTTCATAACGTAGTTCTTAAATATGACTTGATTTATCAGCTTGGAGTATAAATAACTTCATGGATGCTTGAAAATACTGACAATTAATTGTCCAATCTAGTTAGAAATGCTGGATTCCTCTCACACTCAGCATGATTGCTGACATAAAGTGTGACTATTGAAGACAGGGGTCCTATACGGACTATTATTATCCTTACACACTCAGCCATTATTTCCAAAGCACCCCATTAGTGCCAGGCTGATGCCTACTTGGAACCCAGAGTTTTCAGAATGAGAAAGACCCACAACTCCCTGCCTGTATCTACTGATGCTGAACCTGGTCAACAGATCCATTCTTCTGTTGACTTGATGGTGAGGCCTAGACAACCCTCCACACCCCACCTTGTCTGCACCCCAAACCATAGGAGAGGAGCAAAGGACCCCAGTGTTCCTTCTTGCCAGCAAACTTAATTAGGGACCATCTCAAGGGATTCAAACAATGTAGCATTTAAAAAAGGAGCATCCTTTTCTTCCAGAAACCTCCTTAGTCTCTATGCAAATTTTTCCACCCTCCTCCCAAGCCAAGTGTCCCCCCTCAATAACAAGCAATGGGTCCGCTTGCCTTTTATCCATCAAGATAAAAAGGGATATCCCATCAAAAAGCTTGAAAATCCCCACCACTAAACATAGAGTCAGTTGGCAAAGATAAGGCTCTGCTTAATCAGACAAGTTCAGAAATTTGGCACTCTCACTAACACTGATGCACTAAATCTTTTAAAACAGGGATTATACTATACAGTTATGTCCATCTTCTCATAGAAGGGAGAGTGGTGTCAAGTCACTTACTGAGCAAGTCAATGGCTGATCAAGAAGTGGATCATGTCCTTGATTCTCTACAGTCGTTACTGTTCTAGTTGTCTATTCGAAACAGAGCTTGACATTTCTGAATTACATAGGAGGCCTCTATACAAATTAAAATGTATCCATCATTAGTGGGGTAGGTAGTGGCAGTGTCAAAGCGGTGTGTGCCTCCATAATCTTTATCAACTGCCCAGAATAAAAGCAATAGTTATTCTTTAAAATGGAAAAGGGTGTCCCTTCATCTTAGGCCAAGTGTGAACAAGGGCACTCATAAACAACATACATATTTGTAATGATCCTGTTACTCCTTGTTTACAGTCCTTCCTCCTCCAACAATGGCTTTCCACTACACTCAGAGGAGAAAACAAATGGCTTTATCAGGTATAAGAAGTTCCATGTGATCTGGACCCATAGATGTGGCCGTGAATCGATCTTACACTATTTGTACTCTGGCAAACGCCAATTTTTAAAAATCCTCACATTCACCAACACTTCCCCTGACAGAGCCTTTGCATGCACCTGATATTTACTTCTCAATGATCTCTGCCTAGATGGCTCTTTCTTGGTGTTCAAGCCTCTGTTTAGCTGTCAACTTCTCCTACATACTGCCATTTTCCTATTATGCTGCTACTTGTCCATCCGTTTTGTCTACATCCCTTGATCAGAATGTAAGCCCAGCAGAACTCTGCTTATGCTGTTTACTATTTCAGACTGAGTTTAATTAGGAGAAAAGGCACACAGCAATTTGAGCAAGTAAAGTTCAACATTAAGAATTATTGGGCTAAACCCTGGCTGCTGTGGCTCAGTGGATTGAGCATCGGCTTGCGAGCCAAGTGTCGCTGGTTCGATTCCCAGTCAGGGCACATTACTAGTTTGCACGTCAGGTCCCCAGCTGGGGGCGTGACTGAGAGGCAACCATACAGTGATGTTTCTCTCCCTCTCTTTCTCCTTTCCCCTCTCTCTAAAAATAAAATAAAATAAATAAACAAACAAATAAATAATTAAAAAAAAAAGAATTATTGGGCTGGCCAAAAAATTCAATTTTTTTCCATATGGTGGCTCTAGTAGTGCTTAGTTGTCTTTAACTTCATTTGAAACAATTTTGTTAGATTCTATTGTGACAGTTGTCTCGTCAGCATGCATTAAAAAAATAAATAAACCACATCAAAATTGGTGAATTTTTGTGCAGCCATTTTAATATTGAAGATATCATGCTTTATTATTTCAAGAAAGGTAAAAATGCAACTAAAATGCAAAAAAGATTTGTGTGGTGTATAGAAAATGTGCTGTGACTGACTGAATGTGTCAAAAGTGGTTTGCCAAGTTTCTTGGCACTACTGACATTTTGTCTAAATAATGCTTTGCTGTGGGACTGTCTTATGCATTGGAAGATGTTTAGCAGCACCCTGGCCTCTACCCACTAGAATCCAATGGCAGGAGATAGCCAACATGCTCAAAATAGCCAAATCAATAGTTATTGATGAAAATGAAAAATGTGTCTTTTATGGAAAAAACTAAACAGAACTTTTTGCCAAACCCAATATTAACTATAACAGGAAATGGGAATAAAGAGGGATTGGTGAGTAAGAGGTAAAGAGAACTCTAAAGAATATAGAAATAGCAGATATAAAGAGCAGTTGCTACCCCAATGGCTGATATAGAGGACTCAAGAGTCTCCTCAAGACTTAAACACCCTTATGGCTGAAATCCAGACCTTGTTTGAGAGGACACACGGCTGGAGCAGATAGACCCTGCTGGAAATCGGCCTTCAAGAACTTGCCAGGGATCCACACTCCAGAACTTACTGGAAATCTACCTTCTGGGGCGCTAGGAAAGCTATTCAGGGAGATGTCTTATCAAAGGTACTCAAGCTCCAAAACCACTTAAGGAAGCTGCTGGTTGTTACTGATTGCCACCTGGGCTGCAGGAACCTGCTTGGCTTACTGCCAGAACCAGAAAGTAAAACCCTTTCCTCTTGTAATGTCTCTCTAGTGCCCTCTATTGACAAAGCTTGGTAATAGCTGGCAAAGAAAACTAAAAGGCCCAGATCCATTTTCATGTAGCAGGCAAAGAGGATGTGTTTGGAACCGAGAGACAGTAAATAAAAGTAGCCTAAATTCCCTTATTCTGGCACATACATTATGTGCTCAATAAATATTTGATGGAAGAATAAATGATGAATAACATATAAGCTAAGTAAAAACAATGTGCTTGCTTGCATACATTACTTTAAGATTGGAACCCTCAGGCCTACCTTTGAATATAAATGCTGTTGATAAGCCCCCCCCAGTGTATGGTAGAGATTAAAAAAAGGCACAAGTTGACTTCACATCTTAGCTCAACAGTTTGTGAGAAGCACAATGAGAGAAGCACAAGCAGAAAGAAGAGACAAAGGCAGCCATGGCTCTACCTTGTGTTTGGGCCCAGGCTGAGCCGTGGCTTGCTTCACTTGGCATCTTTCTGAGACAGCACTGTGAATTATGTAGATCTGCCTTGTCGGCAAAATGTGAAACAAATCCAAGTGCTGTATCTTAAACCCTATTTAAAAAAAAAAAAATAGAAAAACATTCTAATTTCTCTAGCCACCCTTCTGTTGACACAAACTGTTGAGAGTTTAGGAAAAATGATTCTGCTTCAAGCTATTTGATATTTCCTAACAGAGCAGCTTCTGCCTTTGACCATCGAGCCTTTGAGTAGCTCTTCAGATTCTGTTATTAGGGTTCTCATTCCCTGTCCTGGGAAATCGCTGCAGAGAATTTCAAGAAGTATGGCCCAAATTATGAGGAAGCTTTTTATATTGACACAATGTGGCATTTACTCAGAATGCCATGGACAGATATTTACTGAGTGCCAACTATGTGCCAAACATCATTCTGGATTTTGGAATGCAGACATGAACGCAACCAGGTCCTTCTTCTCATGGAACTTGCTAAGATTCTGGCTAGAACAGATAATACGAAACTTCCTACAGAGTCACTGTAGGTGATTTAACAAACTATTGAAAAACTCCAGGAGAAACAAATTACCAACTGTAGAATAAAATGTGGTTTTTGCTGGTGTTCTTAGAAAATTCACTGTCCTCGTATAGAAATGATATCATTCAAGTCTCCTAATTTTTGTTTCTTGGGAAGGTTTCAAAACAGTGTTGTCTAATGGAAATATGTGAACCACACAAAGTAATTTAAAATTTCCCAGTACCTAATAAATAAAAAGAAACAGACAAAATTAATTTCAGTAATATATTTTGTTTAACCATTGTACTCAAAATATTAGAATTTCAACATACAATCATAAATTATAGAGCTGTTTCACTTTCCTACTTTTGTACTAACTCTTTAAAATCGGTGGATGTGTACTTACAGCACATTTTGTTTGGGACTGACCACGTTTCAAGTGCCCAACAGCCATGTGTGGGGTATTGAACAAAGAAGGTTCAGGGAACTGCCCAGGGTGTCCTCTATCCTCATATTTTGGGGATGGAGAAGATAATTGCTTAATTGAAACATTAATTGAAACATGCAGGACAAAAAAAATTAGAGGACGTTGAAGACCACCATAGCCCTCCTTTGCCTCAGTCCTCCATAGTGCACAACACGGAGAAGGGCTCATAGAATGTGCTAGGTTGGATTTTAAGTCATTGTTTGATGTGAAGCAAGGAATGTCATTAAGAAGAATGGTTTTCCACTAATGATGAACCATCTCGACCAAGGTCTCCAATTAGAACAGGCAAAGGTCGCTCAGAAATGAACGTCCAAAGCCCAGACTTTTAAATTAGCCAACTCCTGACTTGACTTCTTCCAAATTCCCCCCTCCTCCAAACATTAGAGGCTCTCTAGGAAAGGCTGAGAGCCAACGGATTTCCCTTATATCCGGGAGCTGCCCTCAGCTTGTTGAAGACTAAGGGTGGAGGCGTGCCCGCCCCTGGCTGCCCCTTCTTTCCATCGAGTCCTCCTTCACCCCCTTCCCTAAGAATGCCCCTCCCCCAGCCTCTGCCCCCGGACCTCCCTCATCTTCCCAGCCCTTTCTCCCGGTGGCCGACCCTCCATCCCTCGTGGCACGCGTGGTTCCTCGCCCGGTTCAACCGCGACAAACTTGACTCATTCCTTCAAAAGCGGGAAAAAGAGGGGCAGTCTTTTTCCTTTGGAATAGGGGGAGCGAGCATCCCAGGCCGCGCAGGGGCGTTTTCTTCCCAAGTATCTGGAGCTAGCACTCAATTGACACTGCCTTAGAGCGGGCTGACTCAGTCTGCGGGTTGCGGGTGGTCCCATCGACAAAGTTTCTTTGGGAATCGGGCGACCCCTGCCCCGGGCCTCCAGCCTCTCCGGATACTCCACGGTTACGCCCCCGGGAGCCACTGGCGCTGCGTCCTGGGGAACTTCCTTGCTGAGTTACCAGGGGAAGGCGGCTCCGCTTCGGGGTTAAGCGGCAATCACAGCCCCCTCGGGGCTCGGAGGAACAACCCTCCCCACGGGCGTCCCAGGCCAAACGCCCCGGTCAGCGTCTCGCAGCTCGGTCTCCGGCTCTAAACCAGAACAGGAACCCGAGTCCGCCTTCACATGGAAAATTATGCCGGCTCCAGCGGCGCGTAAAATTGATGTGAACCGAACGAAGTGGGATCGGCCTGATCCTCCCTCTCTTGTCTCAACAGGGGTTTCGGCGCGTTACACAAGGCCGAGCTTGTCTCTTTAAGGAGACATTGGACCCTAATTAGTCCGCATTCCTGGCACCGCCGCGGAGCATGGGGCGGAGGTGTTTGGGACCGAGGGGGGCGGTTGGGAGGATGAGACTAGCCTCCAATCTCGCTGCCCCCTCCATCCTCTTTATTTTGCCGCCACCACCGCCACCAACATCCAGTTCTGAAGATGCAACCAGGGCAGCAGCAACAGCGGCAACAGCCCAGGAGCCACAGCCACTTCTCCCAGGCCCACGTTACTTTGATTGACAGCTGAACAAATGTTTGCCGGGTTCCATCGCTCGCGCTAAGGAACGTCAGCCAAGGCGCAGCTCCGCCTTGGGCGGGCCCTCTCCGCCCCGCCTCCGCGAACCCCATTCCGTTCTGTTCATTGGCTCCAACTATGGTTGACGCCCGGCCCCCACGTGGGTTCCAGCCTGGCCGGCTCCACCCCCCTGGCTCACCATTTGTCAGCAGTGAAATGATGGGCAGTAACACAGAACGGCGATTAATGTTCAGCCATCTCTGATTGGTTGCTGGAGACGCCTACTGCGCTGAGGGTGGGCGGGGCGCTTGGAAAGCGCCCCAGAGCGGTCGCGTGGCGGGCCGGTGGTTGTAGTCAATCTGGCCGAATCCTCAGCCCCGGTAGCCAGGGGCGCACTACATCTCCCGGGATGCCCCGCGGTCCCTCTACGGACGGTTGTGAATATGTATCAGAATGTTAATGATTAGCTGATGCTAAATTTGGTCAAAGAAGTCACCTACACAGAACGTGTTGTTGGAGCTGTTCTGAGCGGGTGTTTGGGCTGTTGGCTGTTGTCTTCCCCCTCTCTCACACACTTGTATATTATTTTGAGGTGGTGTTCACAGAGTTTGAAAGGAGAGAGAATTTTTTTAAAAAGCTGCAAGCGTTTCACTCTTTTATTTTTATAATCCCCTTCAATTTGGGGTTAAAAAAAAAGACAAGAAAACAGGAAGGAAGAAAAATAAGGAAATGAGATGTGGTAAAAGAAGCTAAAAGGTGCCTTTTAAAAGATCGTTGCTGTGAAGTGAAAAAAATCTCCAGAGAAACCAAAAAGCACCGCCGAGATCTCTTCCGAACCAAAGGAGTTTGTGTTTGCTTTTAGGAAAGAAGAGAGAGATCATTCATTCGGAGGAATAACAACCAATTAAAAGACAAATAAAAAAAGTTTGGAGTGGGACGCCGAGCGAGCGAGCAAGCAGGCGGACGGCGCTGCCGGCGAGTGCTGGTGCGCGGAGCTCACACTTTCCCGGCCCGGGTGAGCAGCGCGGCCGTCGCGCCGGGCTCGGCGGGAGCGCCTCGGCGGAGCTAACGTCGGAGCGTTGCTGCGAGAGACGGGCGCCGGACAATGCCCGCAGCGGGCCAGTGACGCCCGCGGGGAATGCGGAGCGGCTTGGCCGCCCGCGCCCAGTTGCCGCTGCCTTCGCCTTGCGTTCTTTCCTCCTGCATCACGCGAGACCCGGCGGGGGCCGGGACCGCCCGAGCAGCCCCTCGGACCCGGCCAGCCGCAGCCGCCGCCTCCTCCTCCGGGCCATTAAAGCCAATGAGCCGCGCGCCTCTGCCCAGCGCAGCCAACTAAATCGGTTTGGATGATTCGCGACCTGAGCAAGATGTACCCGCAGACCAGACACCCGGTGAGTGCGGGCGGCGGGGCGCGGGCTCGCCGGGCGCCGGGGGATTCCCCGCGAAGCCCCCTGTGCGCGGAGTTGTCTGTCTTTGGCCGCAGGGGCTTGGAGGGCGGCTCGCACCCCGCGCCCCGCTCGGGGAGGTTCCCGCCACCCCTTCTTCCTCCCGTCCCTTCACCCCCCCGGGCGCAGTGGCACTCTCGGAGAGGGGGTGCGGAGAGAGGCAATTGAGTTGTAGCCATTTTCTTATTGTTGTCTTTGAAGCCTCTGGAAGCTGTGCGGAGCCGTTTGTCGTCCCCGCGCCGCGACTCCTGGCGGGGGGGAGTGTGGGGGGGCGAGCGATGAGGGAGGCGCAACTCCGCGCCGGGGCGGGGAGGGCGCCCTCGGCGGCGGCGGCGCGGCTGGTCCGGCGGCAGCGGCTCGGGAGTGCGGGGCGCCGGCCCCTTGCGCCGCGGGCCTTGACGACGACCGAGCGATCAAGCCAGCTGTCCAGCTGGGGAGGGTGGCGGCCTCGTCCCCTTTTCTCCTGACCTGGCTGCTGCCCGACGCCATGGCGCGAGTCCCCCCGACGGGCCAGTTTCGATTCCGGGTGGGGAAAGGGAGTGGGCTGGGCGCGCGGACCCCTGAGCGCATGCAGTTGGCCAGGGAGGGGAGCAGGGTCTCGAACCCTCGGGGTCCAGGTTGGGTAGGAGGACGTGAGGGCCCAGGGTCACCCGAAACCAGCCCGGCTGGGCTGTGCGGCGAAGTGGGGGTGCCGGGAGGAGAGTTTTCCTCGCTCTGTGCCTGCCTGCGCGATGTGCCCCCCCGCCCCTCCGTCCCCTCTTACCCCGCTAGCGCCGCGTGTTATGTTTTCTCCATCTCCCTTCCTCGCCTGTGATGTGGGCTAATTAAATATTTTATTGTTCTTTAGGCACCACATCAGCCTGCTCAACCCTTTAAATTTACAATTTCCGAGTCCTGTGATCGGATTAAGGAAGAGTTTCAGTTTTTACAGGCTCAATACCACAGGTAACGATATTGACTTTAGCTTATCCTCCTGTTTGCTTAGCTCTTGCGTCCCCCAACCCCCACATACACACAAACATCTCCCTCCCCGGTTGCTGTTTTTTTTTTTGGTTTTTTTTTTTTTTTGTGGTCACTACAAAGGTATTATCATTTTTTCTTGTGAGCAGAAAGGGCAAGTCAAGGCCTCTTTTTCTTAGGCAGGTGTAAAGAAATTAAGCATTTCTCCCTTCTCCCGTAAATTAAAAAAAAAAAAAAAAAAATGGGCTAAGCGATCGAAACTGGGGAGACTTGGAAAACGCTGAGGCCAAACTTTCGATATTGATTTATTGGGGCCGGTAGAATGGAAGGTTGGGAAGATTCTGGGGCTTTTTGACTTCCTCAATTCTTTATTACTCCGGGCTTGATTCCTTCTCACTCTTTTCTGCCATTTCACCGAACTGTCTTGAGCTGAGAGCCCTGGAAGTCTCAATTGAGCGATTTTATTACTTTTATGCTGAAAAAATATTTTTGTTTTAGAAACAATCAGTAGAGTGGTTTTTGAAATATTTTTCTTTCACAGGCTTTTTAATGATGTGTATGTAATTCTTATTTCATAAATGCAAGAACCAAAAAACGCCTTTGAACCCAGTCCATACTTTGCCCCTGGGAGGTGGTATTCAGCTCGTCTGTTTTGGAGGGAAAAAATAAGACATCATTCATAAGACATGCTTGATTCATGTTTTCATTAATTTCTTCGTGGAACGTTTAAGAAATACTCCCCAGTGACATTTTGGGGGACTTATTTGTGCGATATGTCGACATTATTGATGTTTATTTTCTAGTTCTTATTTTATTACGTGAATTTAGTGAATATTCAGGTCTGAATGAAGTTCCAGAATTAAACTGGCTGGAGAGTTTTTTTGTTTTTTTTCCTAAAAAACCCCGCATTTGATTCTCATTGAAAGGGCAAGTCCAGGCTGCGTCCAATCACCCCTTTCTCTCCTGCCTTTCCTTGAATAATGAGGGTGGTATTTAAGATAATTGACTTGGTGGTTTGTAGGTGATGATTTAGAGGAGTGAATGTGTATTTACATTTAAAGGATGTAAGTCAAGATCTGTGTTGTGCTTAGATTTCCTTCTGTCTTGAACAGCCTGAAGCTAGAATGTGAGAAACTGGCCAGTGAGAAGACAGAGATGCAGCGGCATTATGTCATGGTAAGAAAACTGTGTCATAGGTTCATAGTGTCTATTAGTTTGGGATACCAAAAGCAAGAATCCCTTCAGATTGCTGGGGGCTGCAGGATAGATCCCAGTCACAGGTCAGTGCCATTGAGGTTGTAGCAATGTGACCATTAGCAACCTGTAATTCCAGGATATTACAACTTGCCTCTGACAACTAGCTTTGATTTGAATTTTCAAAAAGTTCAGCTGCATGGGGTATAATTTTTTGTGCTTTGTTTTTCTAGATTGAAACAAAACAAAACCTCATTTATGTTGTGTTTAGAGTCATAAGCAGCATGTTTTTGTGTTAGTGGTTTTCTTTGTTGTTTTATTGCTTTTGCTCCAAACAATTTTAACTAGTTTTTCTGGAAACCATTAAAATTTTAATGTTTTATTTCTTTTAAAGAATGATGGGTAACAAAAGACACCAGACACCTTTTCAGATTTCCACCCACTCTTACTCTACTAGTGTGTGTGTATTTGTGTGTGCATTGTGCATGTTCAGTTTTTATAGTGTTACGTTGGTTTGATGAGTGTTGTCCTCCCCTGTATAATCGCAGTTATACTCTGTTCAAAAAAATCAAATCTGATTTTTCAAAAATATTACCAAGCATATTTTAATGCTTGTTCATAAAGGCTCCAGAGTAACTCATTCATTTCCTGTCAAGCCTTTTTCCTTTGAATGTATGAACATTAGCGGCATACTACATATGAGAAGCTGAACTCTGAAGTAGCATCACCTTTTTGAGCATTCTTTCAAAACATCTGCATTTGTATGAGACACATTTTTGCCATTAACTTGCCTGCTGTGCCTAAGAATTAGGGTTCCTGTGGTACCAAATTTTCATCAGACCTTTTTCCTTCACCTACTTGTGATGTATAAAGACAACTGAAGATGTTTAATATGCTCTTTTTAAACTTGATATTCATAGTTTTGTGAGTTGCTCTCTTAGAGTCTGTGTCTTACAGACTCAAATTTATTAGGCTGAGATAGTGGTAGGATGTTTCTCCTTAACAGCATAGGTATTACGGATATTTTGGTTTAGTTGAAGCTTTTATGTTGGTTTTAAACATACTTGGGGACATTCTGAAGAAACAAGGGAGATTGTTTGATGAAAGGCACAAAGTTAATTGCTTTTTCTTCTTTGACAGTATTATGAGATGTCCTATGGGTTGAATATAGAAATGCACAAGCAGGTGAGTTATTTATTTGTTTATACCATTTAAAATGACAGTTTGGAAAGAAAATCGTATGTTTTGCAGTTTTATTCTGCACATTTTTGTAGCTACATGTATTTTATGAGACTGTACCGGTGAGAATGCTATTTTTCAGGTGTGGTTTTCCCTCCTTTTTTGTATATTGTCTTAATTTTAATCACTTAAAAATGTGATTTAAAATCTCTGAAGGCATATTCAACTTTGTACATGTTCAAAACCAGGAAGCTAAATTTTAAAATAGGTCTTATTTTTCTTTTGAAAGTTAACTTATGTATTTTGGGCACCGAAAACTTGTCTTATGAAGAGCTTTAATTGGAAAATAATTGAAAAGGAGAACTAAATTGTGTGGCGCCTTCATTGACTTGGTGTAAAAGAATGGATAGAGGATCAAAATGAAATCAGTGATGCTACAAAAGAAATTGATATAAAATCCCTGTACTGGTCCTCTGAGGCTATTTAGTTGGATCTTACCACAAACTATAACTTACTTCCAAAATTTGTACAGAGTAAACGAGCCTGATAGGAGGATGTGATAAGGTTCAACACTGGGTCTTGAAATCTATTAATTAGTTCAGCACCCTTCCACAAAAAAAAAAAAGAAAAAAAAAGAAAAAAAAGAGCAAATGATGATTAGAAAGCATTGAGAAGTATGATTCTAACACCCCCCCCCACATTTCTTAAAGGAATCTGAATAAAATGGTTTAAATTTCTTAGATAGAAAAGTAGTGTGTATATGTGTGTGTATTAACAATAATAATTCCTCTAGAAGGCATTCATTTTTAGCTATCGCCTAGTGAACGTGCTTCAGGTCTGTCTTAATCATTTCAGAGTAGGCGTGTTATATGTTTACATGTTGGGAAAAGATGAGGGAAAACCTAATGCTTTTCATCTCTTATGCTCATGGTGAATATGAAGTGATCACATATTACTAGACTTTTATTACTTACAGATTTCTTTTTGGATGCAGTTAATTACCATATATTCAGAATATACTCAGTAGAGCTTTAAAAGATGACTGTTAGACAATAAAAGTGATCGGATAGTCAGTATTTGAAAAAGTTGGGGAAAAAATTAATTGTTCCTTACACCGAGGAGTTTTTATTTCAGATATCTTTTTTACTTTATATGCTGTTGGGTTATGTCATATTAACATTCTAATATAGTTTGCTCCATGTTAGAATTAAATTCTTATTTTGGCATCTTTGCCATTTCTGTTTAGATTATTAGTAATGTAAATATTTCCTGCTTATACAAAATTCATCGAGCTTATGGATGGACTCCCCCTCTGCTCTTCCTTACTGGAATTAATCACATGAGAAATACTATTTATTAATTATCCTCATTACAGGTCCTTTTAGGTCTGGATCTTGTACTTGTTTTTTTTTTTTTTTTGGTTCTCACCCCACCACCCAAAATTAATTGGTGACTTTTTAAAGGTTGGAACGGATGAGTAATGTCCCTTTATTTCTCTTCCTGTATCTTATTTACTGTAGCCAGTTAGCTTCCAGATCTCTTATGCCATTTACAGGAGGCACAGAGTTAATAGTATTTGGTTGTTTGTAATTTTTTGGTGGGGGTGCTATATGGGAGGTCCCTTAATTTTACACGTTTTATACTTCTGTAATTCTGTCATCTTGTTTAGCTGGCCTCAGATGCCATCTATTTAAAATTGAGAATGAAGTACATTTTCCCTGTTTCTCTCTTGCTTTTAAATTCAATCATATCAAGGATCCTGGGGGCAGTTTATCACATTATGAAATACAGACAGCCCTGCAAACCACCTACTTATTATATTTTCTTTCTTTTTCCCCTTAAGCGCAGAGGCATATCTGTCTTTATTTGTTTTCCTAGGCAGACAGCCTTGGTTCCTCTTGGCCTCTCTTCCAGATGCACTTGCTGGATACCCTCGTAATGGAAAGCAGCAATAATGCAGGGAAGTTGCCCTGCGGCATAATTGGGCCTAGTTCTCAAGATCGGGTTAGGCTTATTTACTTATTAGATTTATGTCTCTGAAGGGTTCAAGAGTAGGAGTCCCCGGAGTCCTTGGAAGTACCCTAGTAATTGGTGGCACTGATATTTGAAACCTTTGTGTATTTTTTTGGTTAACGCTCCTGTTCTTCCTGGCGGCTGCCAGCCACAGAGTATTTATTTTTAGAGAAATTTTTCATTGGAACAGAAAATGATGGCTGTGATGGAGTCATGACTCTGTGACTTAGCAAATTGATGAAAGGAGAAAAGCACAGAGCAGTGACAAACAGGGTCGGGGGGGTCTGGCATTTTGGCCCCTCCCCTTTCTGTAAGATGCTCATTGTCAGTCACCCTGTGTTGATTCTGATAGAGGACTGTAAAGTGAAACCTATGGGGAATTTGTCATTCTGAAATGAAAGCTAATGTAATTAGTACCAATTAAAGTACATTTAGTAAATTGGATTTAATCTTAATTAAGCCTGCATAATGTTGCCAATTTTTAACAATTATGTTTGAGAACATAATTAATTTAAATTTTGGTAACTGAGTAAATAGCATTAGTCTGGTAGAATTAGTTGAAATTTTTTTTAAAAGGGGAACTTGGTGACATGACATGGAATTAGAGCATAAAATATGAATCTAATTTCTGGTAATCTTTAGTTGGATCGATAGAGCTGAACAGATGAAGCTGGAAGAAAATCCAGAAAAAGTTAGGGAGGAATGTTCTAGGCTGTAATGTGAATTAATGCTTCACCACTGTCTTCAGTTCTAGCACAGAAGTGAAGGTGACAAATGGAACATGGTTAGAAATGGCATATGTTTTCTTGTGATGTCTTCATTATGGAATTTTAAAAAATGAAAGAACATTGGCCTTTATTCCCTAAGGATTTTCTTAAGTGCGGGTTTTTGTGTTTTGTTCTGGATGGGGCAGTTGACCCACTGTTTAGTTGTTACGTTTTTTGCTGATTGTTCTTTATAAATACAGTGTGGCTTCTAAATGGGTCAGTGACCGTGGGCAGAACAGGGTGATGCGTGTGGTTGATAACATTGCTAAACACTGCTTGTTCCCAACCTTCACCTGTAATGCTGTAATTAAAGAAGACTGCCCTGATTTAATCTGACAGCAGTAGTTACCACTTTAAAAAGCAAATATTGGATGCCTATCAGGAAAAGTAAGTAAGTAGTATGTGAATTAATCCTATAGGAACTGTAAATGGAGATGAACATACTACATTTTGGGAGCATTTCATAACTTCCTCATAGTTAATATTCTATAATCTGAGGCCCTTTTGCTTCTAAAAAAAATTTAGCTTAGTATTTGAATTTTAGAAATTAGAACATTTTAGAGATCTGGAATAATGACAACCTAAAAGAAGTGAGTACTGCATATTTTCATATACATGTATGTTTATGTGTGTATAAATGCATGTGTGTATGCATGTATTATATGTGTACATATACATAAAATTACTATTTTTTTAAGTCAGAGCAAGAAAACTCCAGTTTCATGCCAAGCCATGTAAATTTTATTATGAGATTTGGGCCACAACCATTTGAGTGCTGCTAAAATATTAATTGAATAGAAATGAAAGGGCCTTGCCAACTGATAGGATATCATAATCATAGCTTCTCTGGTCGATGGTAAATGATGATAAATGACATTAGGAACCTTTTAGCAAACTGTAATAACTACAAGGAGGGAAGCAGTATGGATTTGCATTATATCTGATACCCTCTAGTACCAAGTGGATTGCCAATACTGCTTGTTTAGCATTTTCTAAGGGCAATAGGATATTGATTTCTGACTTACAAGGAACAGCTCTATTTTCACCATTGAAAAGTATTGCAGGTTGTTAAGAAGAAATTGACTGGAGGAGGCCGACTGCTGCCCATCATGGAGCAAATAAAGCAAAACTGCCGAAGCATGGTGGAGCAGCGAGACGGGCCCTCAGCAATTTGTTGCTATTAATTTACCATGCTCGACAGCAAATCAATCGGCATCTACTTCATCTGCTGGAGAAAATGCTGTCCAGGGCAGATAAAAGGCTTCGTATGGTAAAGAGAATAGACTGGGTTGGCCAAAAGGAGACTGCAGTTAATGTGTAAATAAGTGAAATCAAGGCCACAGTTGCAGAGGAGGCTGTTGTTAATTAGGTTGGTGCTTTTTCGTGGACTATTTTAGAAAGCAGCCAAGGATTTGGAGAGTGGAAGGGGATTTATTGAGGCTGAAGTAATATACGACTGGCACGACATTCCAGCCTTGAGTGTACTTGATTCTAGGGTGCAGTACGTTTATTTGGGAACAGTGCTTACAATGGAAATCAGTTCGCTTAAAGTTCTGTTGGGACCAGATTTCCCCACAAGAAAACTTTCGGGCATTACTAATTTCTTACACATCTCCTGTCTTAGATTGTATATGCTTAGATTTGGAGGAGTAGGTGTTGCAGCATGTAGGCAAAAATGAGTCTGTTGTATTCTTACACAATGACTTAATTTTTTAGAAATGAATGTGATTAAACTGTTGTATAATGAAAGGTATTATTCGAGCTCAGGTGTTCTATCTGAAAGTAATAAACCAATGAAAATTTTGCCAAGAGAGCTTTCGTTTCCTGTATAAACCCTGGGGAATAATCTAAAGGGGCTGAACAGTGGGTGGACACTACTCGATTGGAAAATCTCAAGAGAGATTATAAATGAACTTTTGATGACAGTGTAAGAACCCCCAGATAAAATTAGGTACATGTGTGATGGGGAATTATTTGTGTTTTTATTTGTTTTTTTCTATTAAGTTTTAAAGCCACCTTTTCTAATTTAAGATTACTCATACTTCGATAATACCTTGCAACTAATATTACCCAAATGGAGGTTATTGTGTTTTTAGCTCCCTGATGCTCTCTGATTTGGACATTTTGGGGAGAGGGAGACTTCAGCCCTGTTTAGTAAATCTAGGTGTGTAGATTTTAAGTTATATTTTTTCAAAATTGGAGGATCTGGCATTAGGATAGTTGAAACCAAGAGGCACAGTGCCTTGGGCAGGACCCAGTAAGCTGTTTTATTTGTCACAGGATCTTCAAGAGAGGCAGATCTGGTGGAGGGAATGTCACCTGTCAGGGTATGTGCATAATAAGGATTGTTTTCTGGATGGCGCAGGCTTCCCCCTTTTTTCTTCTTGCATGTTGGGTTCTTCATTTTTTCTTTCTTGAGTTCTCATAGGATATCTGAAGTTGTTTCACCTGCAGCAGTAATGTGGAATGGAATTGGAATTTCCTTATTAATGGAATTGAATGTTTATTATATGTCTGGCACGTGCTTACTACTGATCTAGGCACATGGTCAAAATTCTTTAATTCTCACAATGATTCTAAGAAATGGATTATGTCCCTAAGGGATGATCCAACAGGATCAGATCTGCATAAGGTGATAATAGTTATTCGGTAGTGGATTCAGGACTTACAATGAATTTACCTGGGAGGATGTCTTGTAAGAGCTGGGTCTGTCCACCCAGTCCATTCCTGGAATGGAGAGCCTCTGCAAGGCTGGGAGAGTCCTTGGCTTTGTCCTTGAGTCACTGAACTTCAGGCTCATACCCAGAACTTCTAGGGTGATGGGGCATTCTCTGCTGCTCAGCACAGATAGAGTTAGGGCCTGGAAGCTGGGCCTGAACTCTCCCTCCAGACTGTTTTTAGTGGATAAGAAGGCAGGGGTTGCTTTCTTCAACTTGGAGTCTCCCACAGATGGGGCGAAGAGCTGTTGTCCTATCAAGATCTGGTTTGCTTCCTGCCTGGGCAACTTATTTCTCATTTGTTTACAAACTTGTGCTTCCATTTAACTTTTATCTTTTCCTTGTGGCTTCTAAAACTATGCCTGAAGACAAGGGGCTGTTTGTTAATCACCAGCTTGTGGGTTTTTGAAGGGGGAAGCTGGGAGGGGAAAATGTGATGTTTTGTGGCCTCTTTGTAGTTGAGAAAGAGGTTCTTAGATGCAGGAAATCACACACAACTCAAACTTTTAAATGAAGGCAAAATGTTTTGCTTTTACTGTTAAAAGATTTTTCTTTGCAGCATTCAAACAAAGGGATATTCCCTCCTCACTGCCTCTTATTCCCTACTGGATAGTGTTTATTTATATTTATTTTTTGTTTTGCTAGGCACAGTTCTTTGTATCCTCGGAAACATTACTTGGAACCAGTTTGGCTCATGAACTGATGAATGAGATGAGTCTGGGGTACTGTTGCAGCCCCCGTGAAGTTGAGATAGTACAGGCACCAGCACCATCTCACGTTCTTCATTTCGTCTGTCCTTTCCTAGAATTTCCTTTCTTTGTATCTTTATTCACAATAGAATAGGCCAAGTCAACTGAGAATTAAATGTTTAAGATGTGCACTTAGAAGTTATTTCTGTTTGTTTTTCATGAGAACATTTTTATTGCCTTTGATTTGACTGGTTATTCTGGTTTATTACTTAAGTACAGCAATAATATATTTGATGGCTGTGGAGTGAATGAAAGGGATGTGATATTTAGAGGGTACTTTCCCTTGATCCCTTCCCACACTTCCTGTTAAAAAACTAGCCACCCCAGCATGGTAACACATTCAGTGTCCTCGGTGCAAAGGTATCATCAGTTTTGCGAGCCGAGCTGTTGGGGAGAAGCAGGAGACGGCTCATTTAGGTGTGGGAAACAGTTATTTCCACTGATGATGACAGTTTGAAAGGCCTAGGACTCGACTTGTTTGGAGTAAGTACACTGCAAACAGGTTCTGAAATTATTGCTGTACTGTAAGAGGGAACGGCCTCAAGTCATAGTCGAAAGCAGAAATTGGAGTTGTTTTGACTTTGCCTTAGTAACAGCTGCTCGTGGTAGTTGTTTTATGTCTGTAAAGAGGGATTTTGCTGGCATTCATCAGCACAAATCTGTATACCCTCTCTGTTTTCATTGGACTTGACCCAGTGTGTATGCCAAGCTCTTGCTATTCCTCTACCACTAAGCCAGAGCTTGCCCGAGAGCTGTAGTGTGTAACTTGCACTGGACAAAGGTCAAAGTGTGGATTATCTTAGCTGGATTGTCAAAGAAGCAGAAGAGAAGGACTTCCTTGATGCCCCTAGGTACTCTGTCCGCCGGTGAGTGGCTCAGTTTGTCATCATTTTTGAGGATTGTGCCCGCAAATACTTTACAGTTTGTATTGTGAAGGGAGCTTCTGTGTTTCATGGAAAGAAAGGTTGACGGCTATGCTGGTGGGGACTTGGGCTCCATGCACAAGCCTGCTGGCCACGGCGTGTCTCTGATCCTGCAGTGACCTGGGGTTTGCAGCAGCTTAGGCAATGAGAGGTTGAGGAAAGGATATTGACTTTCTGATTTTTTAGCAAGCTTATTTTACTATTATTATAATTTTAATTAGGATTCTGTTCATATTTTCTGACTCTGTATTCTGCTTCTGAAGGTCTGTGGATTGTTTCAGTTAAATAATTTGGAAATGCAAGAAGTATAACTGGAAAGAATAGTAATCGCAGAAATTATGAGCTCTAGTACTCTTTCTTTACAAAGAGCTTAAGACATTTTATATGTTCTCCTTAATCGTCCTGATGTTCCTATAAAGCAAGTAGCAAGCTTGGATCCATGTATTTATTTAAATAGCTTCTGTTGGTGGAGTACCCGACAGTTTGCCAAGCAGTGTCATTCCACTGGCCTTCTTGAACAGATGACACTGAGGCTTAAGGGCTTAGACTAGCCCAGTGTCACAGTATTGGAGGATCAACATGCTGGCAGGGAGAACAGGGCTTATGTAGGTCTGCAAAGGGCCCGAGGTTGCATAGCCAGAGTCCCTGGCAGAAAAGGAAATGTTTCTTGATCACTGACCATGCTGTTTCCAAACAGCAGGTAGTGTGCTGGTTTCTATGATGTTCTCAGCTCTATGCAAGATGAGGAGCAAGGGGTGCTGCTGGCAGTCTAGCAGGTGTCTAGGTAGAGATCTGTCCTGTGCATTTGTGTGTAAGTACAGAGCCTCCGTCTTCTTCCCTTTACCCTTCAATGCCAGGGCCTTGCCCAAAGGGAGGTTAGGATTTCACAATTTAAAACATGAAGCCTAGACCCCCTTTTAGCAAAGCATTTGATTTAATTGTCTGTTTCCACTTTCATAAAGTGCACTTTGCAAACACTGTACTAGCTATAAACTTGTTTCTTGCTGGTCTCTCCCCTCTCTTGCTAGAATGGGAGCCCCATAGCAACATGGGTGTTTATTGTTCTCTGGTGCTGAGAACTGTGCCTGTCACACAGTAGGTGCTCAGAAAGTATTTGGTGAATGAGGGAATACTTGCTTTTGGATTGAGCCAGACAAGAATATGTATGATTTAATATTTTTTAAGGATATATGTAGGCTGTAGGATAACAAGTGCAGAGCTTCCCAGCTTGGATAGGTCTGTGCTGCCTACTTGTTAAGTTGTGGGAAAATGTCAGTCAGAAAGGGAAAGTAAAAGCAACTGAACTTTGTGTGCCTTTCAGGAGAGTTAGGCTAGTTGAAGCAGAATATGTGTATTTTAGTATGTGCAATCTGCCTTTTTGAAGATGCAGACATGAATTCTTCCTAACTGAATTTGAGATTCAGTTTGAAGATCTTTCTATCACTAGTCAGTGTGTATATGCAGAGTTCTTGTACTATTAATAGGTCAGTATGCCTGTGGTTTGAGTGAGTGTGGGGAGATAATGATCTTAACTACCCTGTGGTGTGTTGAGCTAACTTCCCCCCAAGGCAGTAAAAATGCAAACTTTTAGTTCTTTTCAAGGGACAAGGAACTTTGAAGATATCTGTGTTTTTTATTAGTGAAGATGAGATAGTATTGAAAGAGGAATAATTTTAACAATAAGTGATTTTAGAGAGTTAATTATGCAGGTGATATTTCACTTATTTTCACAACCACTTTATAAGATTATAGTATTATTGTATTTCCATTTTATATATGAGGAGGATGAGGCATAGAGAAATTAAATAACTTCTTGAGATCAGCCAGCCAGTAAAATACAATAGGTCCTGAGTTTTACTCAATTTCAGATCACTGGTATGATAGATTTTTCTTCTGTATTCCAAATGCTATGTTTGGAATACTGTACTACCAGCATGCTCTGCTACCTCCTCCAAAATACTTGATTGAGTCAGGACGTTCAGATATTCTAGTTCTGACTTTGCCAGTAACCAGCTGTGTGATATTGCTGAGTACCTTAACTTCTCAGGACCACTTTTTTCAACTTAAAGTTAGATTGTAAAGGAACACTGAGATCTCTTTTAGCTCCTTTGGTCTAAGATGACTGTTTGGTTTTAATTTATTTTCTATGACCCAGTGAAAAGAAGTTGAGATTTCCTGTCACTTCTTTTTAGTCTCAGAAAGTTCATTTTAAGAACTATTTTAAGTTCCAAAATTAAGCAATGAGTAGAAATTGATACCTGTCTATATATACTACACACACACACACACACACACACACACACACATATAGTACTTTATATTTTATTTTATAGGGTAGCGTAAAACTAGGCTTACATTTGTGAGTATGTGAAACAGTTTATTCTTGTATTACTGTTAATTATTGTATTAATTTCCATACGAACAACTGTAAACCTATTTTTGTCCCACCCTGTATATATCTATATAGATATAGACACATAGATTTTTTACTTTATTATAAAGTATAAACTTTATACGTTTTTATTCATTATTTTATTTAAGTGCTAATAATGTTGCTAAAGCATTTCCCTCTGAATAAAATGACTCAGATGTTAAATGACAAAGTTAGAATTAACTGATTCTCTTAGGGCCAGCATTCAGGCAAAAGTAGTGTTGATGCAGAACTAGAGCAGTTACTGTAAAACATGTACTAAAAAAACATACAAGGGGGGACCCAAGAACACCAGAATTATCTTCTGGAGGGCTTCCTCTGCTAGGTGAGTGTTCTAGGAACCTATCTGTGTCAGAGTACCAGCTGGCGTTCTTGTGAGACGCTGTGTTCGGCTTCAGTGAATTTGTTTGTTTTGAAGACTCAACGCATTTGCCCATTTCATGATGGGTGATTTACGAGTGCACCTGTCCACACCGCTGGGTGCTCAACAGTTTTTGACCAAAAATGGCATGATGCCCATGCCTCACCCTCCCTATTCACCCATTCTCGCCCTGAGCAACATTTTTTTTTGTTTCCTGGATGAAAATAGTCGTCAAAGGGAAACATTTTGCTGATGTGGAAGAGGTGAAGCAAAAACTGGCAAAGTGCTAAGAGGTATCAAAATCGACAAGTTCAAAAACTGTTTTGAGCAATGGAAAAAATGTCTCAATATGTGTATTGCAACGAATGGAGAGTACTTTGAAGGTGACTGAAGTTTAACCATCTAAGAATGAATACACAATGTTTTATAAATAAATTCTGGGTTTTTTTGGGGTCCCTCTTGTATATTTGTAATGTAATACAAGGGCTTCTTTAAAGTGATCCTTTAAAGTGATGCTTTTCCTTTGGCATATATTTAATCACACAGCTTCTGAAATTATGTGAATTATAGTGTAATCCAATAATTTTCTCCCAAAGTGTTGAAAGGGATACGTCATAGCTTACTACCTGTTGTTTGATTAGCTCCTAGGATTAGTTACCGTTCCAGAATCCAATGGATATGTCAGTGTCTCTAGCTAAGGTTTGTGCCCTGACTCCTGGGGTAAAAAAGCATGCCTGTAAACTGGCCAACAGTGAGCTTGTTGTCTTACGTCCTGAAGTTTCTTGCATTGCTTATCAAGATCCTTTACTAAGCGATGGTGTGGCTTTCTCAACTCGGTTTATTAGTTAATCTTAGGTAAATAAGGAAGGGGAAAATATCTAACCTTAGCTTTTTTGAGCTGATGAATCAAGTAGAGATCAGGTTTCTTCACTAAAGTATAAGTTCTAAAGGGAAGAGTTTATTTTCTTACCTAGCACCTAAAGCAATGTTTGGTAGAGCAAATGAATGAATCATTGCTGGAAAAACTGAAGGAATGATTTCATTTTTTATTTTACTTCCTAGAGCACTCTACATTTGAGTTTCAACCTTTTATGAATGAGCTTAGCTTCTGAGCACTTCAGCTTTGTGATGAACAAAAATGGCCTCCTGTAGGCCATCCAAGGTTAGCGTTCTCAAGGCAGTTCTGCCATAGGTCCCTGAGCTGGCAACTGGGCATTTTTTAAATTGAGGATTTGATTTATTTCCAGGTGATGATTTATTTCTAGAGTATCTTTCAATTCTTACATCATATGATTTAAAAATGACCAGCATTAGCAGAAGCTCTGTTCCTAATTTTGTTGCTTGATACTAGAGCATGCCAGTTCAGGAGTTAAGGTTTAAAAGCAATTTTATATATGAGGAAATACTAATTTTTTTTTTTTTTTTTTTTTTAAGAACCTTACTTTGAACAGTTAGGCCATTGTAGACAGCTAAAAATATCCCATTATTGCCATGCCAGTGTTTTACGTAGAGCCGTGTGCTAGCTTGCTTCTTTCACATGTATGGCCACATTTTACATGTCCTTCTCTAGGTTGAGCATATTGGTGACTACATATAGTTAACCTATATTTCCCTATGTGTATCTTTGGTGAATATGAATGATAATACTAACAGTTAACATTTATTGAGCGCCTCCTGTGTCCCAGGTGATTCATTCGGTGCTTTGGATGTATAAATTTATTTAATTCATAACCCTTTGAGGAGGGGATTTGGTTGTCCCTATTATGTACAGAAACTGAGTTGAAGAGGAGCTAAGAAATTTGCCAAGAGCTTTACAGCCAGTAAGTTGCAGAGTGGGGAGTTCACGCGCAGGTCTGGCTTCAGAGCTCTGTTCTGAACCATTGGCAATACCTGCCTCCTAAGCGACCATTTAAATATGGTAAGCTTGTTTTGTTTTTGCTTTTTAGATGTATCTGGTTAGTCTGCTGTGTTCTGTACACATTGGTCCCCAACCTTTTTGGTACCAGGGACCGGTTTTTACATGGCGGGGGTAGGGGGTTGGGGGGTGAGGAGGCTGGGGAGGAGGTGAGCCCTGGGAGGGGACGACAGGAGGCGGAGCTCAGGAGAGCTTTTCTTGCAGTCAGACTCCTAGGCTTTTAGCAGGCCACTTCACCGATCAGAGGCCCGGGTTGTGGGGTTGTGGCCCCCTGCAGAACACTGTGAGGGGAAGTGTTATAAATAATAGTGGGTGTCCTTCCTAGGTATGTTTGTATCAGAAAATGCTGTTTGAATTCTCAGATCAGTAAGTTCTTTACTGCTCGTCCTTCTCCACCTGGCTGCTGGACCCCTGCGTGCATGGACGCAGCGTGGCTGTCCTGCTCTGGCCCCATTTCACTGGCCGAACAAGTGGAGGAACATTTCTTTTCCCTTTCTTCTTCTTTTTTTTTAAAATAAGTGGAAATAGCTTTGTCTTCAGATTCAGTTTCTAATTTGCAAAACAATTCCTTTATTTTTTTTCTTCAGAACCGTTTACCAATATTGAGTGGAAATATTGAGGGTAGTTTTCAATCAGGGCTCCAGAACTGCAAAGCCATACATGACCCTGAATTGGTTAGTTATTCCTGGATGAGTAAAAATAGGTTTTGTTTTGTTTTGTTTTGTGAATAAGCACACTGGGTTAGTGAACCAATTGGTTCATCTGTATTGTGGATGTCACTGCTGGCTCCTGGCCTGATGACCACAAGCCTGTAGATATTTTTATGTTTCTGATCATGAAATTTCAAACATGGGCACAGTACCTTTTTGTAATGGTTTATCCAGAGGACTGAAAAAGCATTGAGTGCCTACCTGGGGTGAAAATGGGAATGGAAATCATTAGCTGGGTTTTAAAGGATCCATGTATACTGTAGTCCCTGAACTTATATGCAAAATTGTGTGCCTGGGAGAAGAGTCCTTAACACTCACTGATCCAATGAGGAAGCCAGAACCCGAAGGAAGGAGTTTGAGAACTACTTCTCTAGAGTAGTGGTCTCCCAAGGACATTTGGCATTGTCCGCAGATATTTCTGGTTGTCACAGCTTAACAGGTGTTGCCAGCATCTAATGGGTAGAGAACAAGAATCAGTTTTGTCTGGCTTCTTTAGTTAATGATGTCATTTTGAGAGAAACTGTCAAACTATACTTGCCATTTTAGGTTTTCTCTTCCCTTTCTCATGATGATGAACAGAGTAGACTAATGGTAGTAGGCTCCTATTTCAAGTGCAGATTGGGGATGTTCTACAACCATCTTTTCCCTAAAGGAGGTAGCATAATAGACTTTTTTTGTTGTTGTTGTTGGAACCATTGGACTAGCAGAAACTTCTTGCTTGAAGTGAGTCCCAGGTGTCCTGGTTACCCATTGTAGACCTCAGAATTAGTCTTAATTCTTTTCTAGGTAACAGTTTTTCAGAAGTGTCTTACTACAAGCCTTCCTTTGTCCATGCTGAACACTCAGTCATTTCAGCCAATTTCCAATTTCCTGGATACCCCTGTGGTTAGTACAAAGATCCATGACAGACTGGGCCAACTGAGAATGCAGCATTGACCCGTAGGTCTGGTCTGCCCCAGCTGAGGAATTCTGCAAGATCTTTCTGCAAAATAGTTCTGCTCTTTCATTTTGCTTCATGGTTAGGTGCAAGTGTGTTTGTCTTTGTGTAGTTCTGATCACATTGTAACAAGTGTTATAAGTAGCCTGTGAGTCTAGAACATGGGTCCATTTGTATTTTGAATGTGCAGGCACTGGTCAGTGGACTTCAGTTTTACTTGAGCTTGGGCCTACTCTATGCCCCCACCCTGACATACTCTGTTGTGCTGTTCTGTGAATGTGGGTAATTATTTTAAAGGCTTTGATCTTGTTGGGACATAGAACTGTTTTGGAGTGTGGCTTATTACCTCTAAGTATGTCTGCCTTGGTTAACCTCAAAAAATATAGTTCACCTAAAGTGGCCAATAAAAAGCAGGGTGGTAATTCCACAGTTACTTGCGTGAACATTTTTTTTGGCTAAGTTGGAGAAGACAGAATGCTTGTTTTGGCTTCTTAATGGAGAAATTGTGTCCTGCAAAAATTCCAGTGAGCTCTTTATTTATATAAGTTCCAGAATGTGGAGATGACAGCTCTACTTACTTGAAAACCTTTTTCTTCCATTCATGGGATGTAGGAGAGGCTGGATCAGGCACAGTACATTTATGTACAACAGCCTTGCTTTTTAATATGGCAGCTCATTTCCAAATACTTGGCTGTGGCTGACCTGAGAAGGAGGCCCATAGTTAAGATCTGCTTTACCCAGATCTAAGGAGTGCTGATAGGATTTCCTTACAATCTAAGCAAGAACTCGTAGGGTATTTTGCACCAGTTTAGGATGCATACAGAAAAAAATTTGGTGAGCTTTTTGCTGGATTTGGATTGTGAGATGGTTATTCACTCCTGCTTCCAAAGGTTAGATTTATAAATTCCACTTTTTTGATATTCAATTTTACAGCTTGAGGGCATGCTTTTGTCATGTTTGTTTGAGGCATAGCCCCAAAATTAGCTTTCTAAATGAAAATAGCTTCCCAAACTGAAATATCTAGAACTAGACCTAAAAAAATTAAGATTATAACCTAAAGACTTAATCCTGAAAAAGGATTTAACCCTCCTGAGATTTTTATATTCTTCCTTCATTTAGTTACTTGGTTAAGAGAATAGTGCTGGATGCCTCGGATGGAAGGCAAAGGTTGTGATGGCCTTTAATCATTCATTCAACAAATGCTACTTGACCTCCTGTTATGTGCAGGACGCTTTGAGAGCGAGGAAGTTGTGAGAGGCAGAACACTTGCCTCCATGGAGATTCTAACTGTTTTTTGTGTGTGTGGCATATGGACTAGTGTGAACAGTACAGGACAGTGTGTGGTGATGACACTGTTGTTACATAGACAGAAGAGGAGGAAGTCTTCCTGGCTCAGGAGTGATTAAGGATGCTGTTACAGAGGATACAGGGACATTTGAATGGGGGATCACTGAGGCAGGAGGAAGAGAAAGGGGAGGATTCCAAGTGGAAGCCACAGAGTAAGGAAGATGCTGCGCACCTTCAGGCTGTGGTTGGCATTTCCAGCTTGATTGGGTATATAGGAGAGCATGGTTAAGAAGGTAGGTTTGGGATGCATCACAATAGGCCTTGAATGCTAGTTCTAGTACATGAGCTATGAAAGAAAAGCCAAGCAGAACGTTAATCAGACAGTAGGGAAGGATCATGTCTGTTTAATTTTCAATAAATGTTAGAGAGGGACAGTGTTGAGCTGGTGACATGTTGCCGGAAAGGAGAAACCCAAGTGACCCCAGCAGCTCATTGGGTGCTGTGGAAATGCATAGGATAAAGGCCTAAGACAGTGACCCCTGCAGACTGGCAGAAATATAGTGTGTACCATTAATAGAAAAAGAGACCCTAGAGAGGGAAACTTGGTCTTGATTATGCCAGGGGATGAGGTGCCTAGCTAGGGCAGAGAGAGTGATAGGCGGAGGAGGAAGAGGGAGGAAAGTGAGCTTGTTGCTTCTCTCATCTTCATGTCTTCATCTCGGTGCGTTCCCTACATCTCCTGGCAAATCTGTGCTCCTGTCCAGAACCCCCTGTATATATGCCTTTATTACATACCCAGACTACAGGGGACTTTCCTTGGCAGCCCTTTGTGGGCAGTGGTTTCAGGAACTTACATTTTTAAGGAAGGTGTTTGACTCTCGTGGCAGTGTATGAGAGGGTGTTTCTCTTCATTTTGCTTGGTGACCACCATTACCTTTATATAAGATATAATAGTGGGAGTTTGCAAATTATCTTTTTTTTTTTTTTTTTTTACTTTTTCCTTCTCAAGTTTTTTTAACATTAAAAATAGGCATATGGTCCTCTAAATTATTAATCAGTTATGAGAACTCTTGGTTCCAGTCATTCTTTTCTTCTGTTTCTTTCTTCCATTTTTATATCAGTTGGCCAAGAAATGTAGATGGGTCAGTGATTCCTTATCCCTTGTTGAGAAATTTCATGTAAACATGAGGCTGGGTCTGTAATTATCTTGAGAAGTCTCTACTATATTTTGAGAGAAATAATTCTTTTGTTAATTATGTATGAGCTAAATACTGAAATGACAATGGATATATTAGCCAATGTGCATTTTATGTGTGTGGTTTATTTTCTTCCTTTTTTCCTAATGTGAGGCATTTTAAAATGTATTTTAAACTTTCCCCCCTTTAAATGCTAGTCTTAAGCTGTGGTAGTTGAGTGAGAACAGCAGTGATAGTAAGGAAAGTTAAGTAAACATGAAATTAAAAAGGCCATAGAGTACATTTTGGTAAACCAAAATATTGCTTGGTGGCATGAAGCCACAGATCCATTCCAAAAAAAAAAAAAGCGGAAATGTGGTTTTGCTGTCTGTCATGCAGTCTGTTTTCAACTGTCAGAAACATACGTTGCTTTATGGAGTATTTTTTTTTCAAGTCTGACCGCAGCTTTTAATTTCCTTCACTCCACCCACACCTCCCACCACATGCCCATGTATCTAGTGCTAATTTATGGGCAATTTAAATGTAATGACATAATAATCAACCACCAAAAGGGTCAGCAGTTGTGGCAGAATTTTCTCATCTTAGGTGTGCTAAGTATCAGTTCTCTGCTTTGGGAAACTTAGAACACAGTGATTATCCTTGTTTTTTGGACTTTTCAATCTAAGTTAAATTGAGATCTTTTTTTAAAGGTAGTTTTGAAGGTTTTTGGGTTTTTTTTTGCCAAAAAAGTGATATATTCATTTACATTAAAGAAATTTTAGAAAGCAAAGGAAATGAAAAGAATCACCCCTGGTCCTACCACTCTGACCTAAGTGCTGACCTACACAGGAGCTAAAGGCTGAGGCTTCACTGGGTCTCTACTGGTTGTGTTGTGGCTGATGGAGAATTATGCTCCCTTAACCCCTATTGAAAAATACAGGTCAAGGTTTAAAAGGCAGTACATAAAATAGGCATGTATATGCCTTTATTTCTTTTCAAAGCACAAAAGTACAATACAGTCTATAGTAAAACAAAACCTTAGATCTTTAAAGTTAATTTTGATTTATTGGTAACTATGGTTTCTTCAACATTTTATATGGGCCTCACAATCCTAAATATTTTTTTAGGATCTATTCTTAATTCATCCAGTAACTACCTGTTATCTTGGTAAATCATTTATCTTTTCTGAGTCTCAGTTCCTCATCCATATCCCTGAAACGAGGGGATAGGACTAGATCAGTATGCTTATACAATGCTGGTTCTAGGGTCCCCTAACCTGGGACCTGGGCGTTAGTATTTTTCTGAGAGCTCCAGGGGTGATTCTGAAGTGCAGCAGGGTTGAGAACCAGTGAACTAGAGCGGTGCTTCTCAAACTTTAATGTGCACACAGGCCACGGGGGATCATGTTAAAATCAGATTCTGTTTCTGCAGGTCTGGATGGGGCCTGATATTCTCCATTTCTAACACCCAGGTGATGTCGATGCTGCTGGTTCACTGACCACATTTTGAGTAGCAAGGAACCAGAAATCTCCAAATTGCTGTCATATCTATATGACTTCTTATTTCCATGGTGTAGTTTATATAGTACATGGGGATCATGTGCTGCCTGAATGAGACCCCTGATTAGGATGTCAAGATTAATACATAGGGTGGTATTTACATACCCTCTGTCCCATCTCTGGAATAATTCAGCAAACTCAAGTAATCTTTATGGTACCTTGCTTTAGGTATCCTGGCTGAGCTCCAGCTGGTGGCTAATGGTTTGGCACATTGCTATAAAGAAGAGGGGCACTTGTCATCCCTCCCTCCCTCTGCTCAGAGACCTCACTCTTATAGGTACTTAGACTTTCAAATTGTTTCCTTTCTTCTCATTCTTCTACCCTGTTTATATTGTCCTCTAATTTCTGAGCAATATTTTAGGCAAAAAGGAATCATGAAGTAGTACAGTTTATTTTAATTTGGTTTTTCTTTAAGCACACTCTCTGCAGAAAATTTATTAAACGTAAGTTAAAGCAAGCAAAACTCCAGTTTCGCAGTATGTTTTGTTTTAGGAGAAGCACAAACATCCTTAAGCTGTAATGTTTTTTTCAAGCTCTTCTTAAACCTGTTGTTTAGGAATAAGAAAATACTGTTTATAACCGTGTAGTCTTTTATTTCTGTTTGTTGTAGCACAGCTGCAGACTAGCAGGCAGCATGATCGAGTGGGAAGACCCCTGCCTTGGCGTGTTTGCAGAACTGATTTTTAGGCCATCACCTACCCTTAAGTTGTTAAGTATAACTGTGAACACTTAGCTTCTGTATGTGAACCAGACAGGGGATCACGGACTATATCATTTATTAGGTTTGTGTTAAGAATTTTGTTGCCCTGAAGGAGTATACCTATTACCTATTCTAAAGTCCCAGGCAATAAGAATCGTCGTCGTCGGCAGCCGTCCGTCTCGAGAGACGATGGTGTAGCTTCTTCAGAGTCTATCTGCACCGCCAAGAATGGCTGTGCAGTCCGACTCGGGAGTGACATGGTATCTGTCTCCTCCCGTGTTGAATCGACATCTTGCGATGACGCTGAAGCTACAGAGCCTGGGCAGGGTAATATGGAGGGTCTGCTGTTGCCCATGCAGCAGACCCCCCCTCTCTTCGCAGCTGAAGGGTCCAAGGGAAAGACGGAGTCGATACAGCTTGGGTTCAGGTGCGCCGCAGGAGTTGCCGGTGTTGACTACAACGTCAAACCGCCTTAGGGACTCCGGCTCCGGATTTTCTGTCGGGGTTTACTCCCTTAGCCTTTCCCCTGAAGAGGTATGCCGCAAGGCAGCGGAGGTTTTTTGGAGTCAGAGTTTTCTTTCTCTGATGTACCCTGACTGGAAGATCGAACCAGCGACACTTAGCTCGCAGGCCGACGCTCAATCCACTGAGCTAAACCACCCAGGCAATAAGAATACAGTTAGCGATTTAGGAGTGTTGTTTTAGAGCAGTGCTACTCGGTGTAGTCTGTGGACTCTGCAGGTCTGTGAACTAATTTTGAAAGGTGGGCAATACCAAGCTGTCAATCAACAAACTACTTCATCGAGAATGCCTTTATTAAAAAAATAAAATAAAACTGAAAATTAAAAAATCCACCTAACTGAACTAAGCAATAGTGGGTTTAATTCCAGCAGGAGCCCATTTTCTTCTTGCTGATGGGTAACAGTTTGGGGATTGACTAACTATTTTCAGTAGCAAGCTGTAGAATATTTACTCAATCAAAAGTTTTATTAGGGTCGTTTTTATAAATTAGGAATGGACTGAAATTGAAGTTCATAAAAAATAAAGGAAATGTAACCCCCAAAATAAAAGGTAAATTCAGAGACAAGTGAGGTCAAAGGTAAGATTAAGTTCAGGGTGATGGGGACATGTGCACAATAGTAACTTAAGTCATGGCAGTTGACACAGATTCATAAGTAGGAAGGTGTGAGAGACCATGCAGTTTGCTTTGGTTAATGCAAAACTCGTTTAAATTCTTTTGAGTACTTCTAAATAGTATGTCTTATGGAGAATTTTTGTTTTTCATTTCTCCATCTACCTGATGGAAAGCACATACTCCTGTAACTCACATAACTGCTATTCTGTAGTCCTCAATTGCAAGAGGCTTTGAAATTAAGCCTGACTTCACCTCCACTTCCCTTCCTCTCCCCCCAGCCCTCTGTTCTTTACTTTTTACTACTATATATAAAATTTACTGCATCCAGGGCAAGTATCTGTTTACCAAGAAAAGAGGAAGAGAAGTCCTTTGCCAGTAGCAAAACATAAATACTGAGAATGTCTTTTCTGGGTCACAATTCAAGAAAGTAGGAAGTAGCAGATTTTCTGGGCCCAGGCCTGTGACCTCACTTCTCTTTCCAGTCAGTCGGGAGGCACTGTCTTACTACTGTCTGTCTGTTATTTCTGTGCCAGTGAGTCTGCTCCCCCTTTCACCCCAGTGAGGAATGTTTTCTTAATTGAGAGACAGGAAGAACCCTGAGCTTGAATCGATATCTTAACAATACAGCCACTCAGTTTGTAACACTATCTAATCTCAGTTCTGTTTTAGAACAGAACTAGTTACCTTAAAGGATTTTATTCATAAGTTTGTCCTCATAAATATTTCTGCCAACCAGATATGGGGCAACTAGTATTCTTCCCATTTCATGGTTATAAAAGTGGAGTCCAAAATCATTAGGGATTTGCTTAGAGTCATGGTTCAGCTGGCTTAGTAACTAGTCACCCTGGGACTCCAGACTGCACATTTGTGCCATCCACAGTATGCGGTGTGCTTTCCAGAGTGTTTTATCACTTGAGTTTGAATTTTTCCCTTGCCTCTCTGTGACTGTCTCCGGAAACAAGCCTTGAATCCAAACCAGTCCTGTGATTTCCCTGCTTTAATGAATGGTAGCACCATATCCAGGCTTTACATGTTGGAGTCATGGATTTCTTACTTTCATTGTTCAGGTCTAGCGGAATTACAGCAGGCTGCTGATTCTCTCCTTTCCTGGCCCTCACCACCACTCTGTCAGACTCGTGCTGTTAGGCCTGGGCTGCTGTGCTGGCCTCCTGGCTAATCGCTGCGTCTGCAGCCTTTGCCCTCTCTATTCCTTTATCTGGGCTTAAGTAGCTCAGGGTACCACTTCTCTATTTATTCACATTGGGTTATTCTTTAGGGGGCCCTCCTATACTTAGAAATCCAGCCAATATTCCCAACATGCCTCTGTGCTCCTCTCTCCTTTTACCCTTTACCTAGGTGATCTTGTCCATGCTGCGAAGTAGATGAATCCACAACTCTTTCTATAGGCTGAGTTTCTCCTCTGAGATCCCTACATGTAACTGAGAATCAGCAGGCACTTAAACTCAGCGGGCCTTAAAAAGACAGCCTCCACAAGCCTGCTCTTGGTCCAGTGATCTCTGTCTTGGCAAATGCCAGCAGCATCCACCCACTTTCTCAGGCCAGAAATCCAGAGGTGATGATTGCCTTTCTCCCTCACTGTTCAGCCGCACTCAGGTCACCCTCTGGTCTCTTGGAATCCAGTCCTAGTTCCTCCTGCATGTGTTTCCGTCTCTGTCTTTCCAGCTGCCTGATCATTTACTCTTCCTTGGCTTTACCTGTAAAACGGGACAGAAGTAATCCTATTAAAATTGTTCTGAGTTTAAATGAAACTTCTAGCACAGAGGAAGGTCTGGATGAAGTTGAGGATGATGATGGCAATGACGATGGGCACCCTGAGCCACCGTATTTAAAATGACTCCTTGTGAGGAATGCAGTCGCCTCCTCCTGGCCTAACCGAGGCGGAGATAATCCTGGCACACCAGGCTCTTCTGGATCTGCTCCTTCAGCATTACTTTGCTGCCCCGTCCTTTGCACTTGTCCCACTTGTTCAGTATGAATGCCCCTCACTTCGTAGATAATTTTTGCCCTTTTCCCTGCCCTTCTCTTTGCCTAGCAAACTTACTTCACTGTCAGTTACTCCAGGAAACGAAGTCCACTGTTAAGCTTTTAAAAATACCCTACATTTTTTAAAATGTTTGTCTCATTTGCTAGATTATGAGCTCTATAAATCTCTCCTGTTCACCTGCTCTTTTCCTAGACTATAATACTGTGCCTGACAGAATTGTAGACAATCACTGAAAACGGGAATTGATATGGATTACGTACTGCTCTTTCCTCAAAGCCACTGTGTTAATTTCAGCCAGACGGGGATTCTGCTACCCTCACTTTCGCATTTCTAGGGCTCCTCTGTGTCCTGCCTAGGTACCACAGGGTGTCTGTTACTGTGCTTATTTCCATTTGCTCTTCTGCTATACTAGATTATAAACGCTTCAAGGACCTGGATCAATTGGGCATTCTGTGCTCTTTCTACCATAACTGCTAGCTTAGGGTAGGAGTGAATGAATGACCCGATATCTGAAAGCATCTTGTTGAATTTGCTAAGTCTGTGGTGCTATGGGAATTCATATTGTTTCTATTCCGAAATTATCTTTCATTCTCCATCTTTCCTCTTGTGGTATGTTTTGTGGTTATAAATCTCCTCTGTCCTTCCACAGCCACTCAAGTATAATCAGTGGCAAGAAAGGGGAGGGGGTGGAGGGCAGAAATGCGCTGGAGTGTCTTACCCTCCTGCCTGGTATTTATCATAGTTTTCCTAGGAATTGTCCTTGATAGGTCCTTGCTGCCTTCCAAATAAAGTTCAAGCTCTTGAGTGTGGTGTTCAAGACCTTCCACAGTCTGACCCCAGTGAACCCTTTCCATTCTTATTTTTCACTTAGTTTTTATTGCATGCATCCTGTGCTCTGGCTTAATGGTTTTCAATCCTGCCTGTACATTAGAATCACCCGGGGAGCTTTAAAATAAAATACTGACAGGTGGGCTGGACCCGCTGAGAGTGTGAGTTCTTTGGTCTGGGGTGAGGCCCTGGGCGTTGGTGTTTGTGAAGGATTCACTTGTAATACTCATGTAAAGCCGAGGCTGGGAACCATGGACTAACTCAGTATTTCCCACCTCATATAATCTCCTCTAAAGAGCTCTTAGAAGAAAGGGTTTTACAGTCAAAGAAGTTTGATTAGGACTGCATTTTATGTGCTCCTTTCCAAAGATTTATAACTAACATCATTAAACGAGAGCCCCGGAGATGTCCAACTAGAAAGAAACCTGTTTTACTTTGTTTAAGCTCTGTGAGATCACCCGATCAGGGAGCTCTTGATGTATTTAATACCTCTTAATAACATCTGCAAAACTTGGTATGGAACCTGCTTTGAGAGATGTTGCATCCAGCCACGGCTCAGCTTTTAAGTCACTTTTATTTGTCCTGCGTTGATTTTACCTAAACTATACCACCCCCTGCCCTAGGCTTCTCGTTTAGACTTTCAATTTTGTTGTCTTCTTAGCATTTTTCAGTATCTGAAATTCTTTATATACTTAATTTGTTTGCTTCTGTCTCCCGCCCCTGTGATGTGAACTCCGTGACGGCAGGGACTTAGTAAATATTCGAATGGACAGAAAGCAATGCCTTCATGGATTTGGCTTTTACTAATGTACATGTGTTTAAATATTTTGAACTACCTGCACAATTTAAAAACTTGATATACATTTTAAAAGTAACTAGGAATACAGGAGCAAAAATAGACGACAATAGTTTTCTATACCTTTAATTTTCTCAACCTGCTTAAAGTGTGAAAAAAAGAAGAAAATAAAAATAGATATGAGCCTGATTGTAGAAGAAGTACTGTTTTTGTTTGTTTTTTGTTTTTTTTTTAAATTACGGAGTTCTTAGTCTGTGGTATGGGCCTCTTTCTCTTTTAATTTCTTAACCAGTGTACAGGGGTCACACCTATGTGAGTCACTGAAAGAATTTGGGTGCGGAATGAGTGAGCAATAGTGGATTTTCATGTGGGACACCCTGTACCAATGACAAAAAACAAAACAAAACAGAACGATAAAAACAGGCACAGGATTGGTAGGTTCTAAGTAAAAACTTCTAATTATTAGAACCCTTCTACAGCGAGAGTATTCAAACAGGCTTGTCAGGGCCAGAGGGGAGGGGCTTTGTGTATCCGAATCCATACCTGGGATCCTGTCCACGTGGAGCTGCAGCATTCCTGGACCTTGTTTGGGAGGAATTCCCACAGCGTGTTCACTCTGGGAGTCTTCGCTTTACACCTGGGTCCCTGGCTCCCCAAGCCTGTCTCTGACTGTCGAGGTGTTGAGTGGGGTTGAAAATGTGCGAACTGGTCTACCTGTGTGGTTGTGTGTATAATTGCCATAACCCACTACACCTCAAATTACCAGGACGCACTCTTTTACTTTTTGTGACACCAGGGACGCTGGTGCATGACTAGGGCCTCTCCGTGGGCTGTCGGGATGATCCCACTGGTTCACTGTGGAGATTCCATTGTGGAGATTTATTGTGACTCAGCATGCAAGGTGCCCATCCAGAGTGCTGTCTTTCCTGTTACCCCAATTCCAGTGTGTCAGATGATGGCAATCTGTCGTGAATAATTTCAGGAAGGAGGTTAAGTGGTGTCTCTTATTGTATTTCTAAAATAGTCTTTTAAAACATGTCCTGCAAAGGTTTCAGAATGGAAGCTCTAATCATTTACTTATCAGTAAGGAATTGTCTGGAGTGAATTTGCATTTGTGGAGGTCCACTGTGATTATTTATTATTTTTGAGTAGGCTTGGCATCCCAAATGCCAAAAAGGATGGCGATGAGAAGGTAAACAAACCAAATCAGACTCTATAAGCAGGCTTTGCTCTTAATTTTTCCCAAACAATTTCAGCATGCTTGCAAAGATTTCAGGCGATTCCAACCACCTAACATGAGCTGCAGTTTCTTCTCTTCATTCAACAAATACTTTTGAGTGTCTTCCACTCACCAGACACTGAGGCTGTAGACAAAGACATCTCTGCCCTCATGAGCCTACACTCTTTGGAACCTTACTTCTCAGGGTGTCATCTAGACCCACAGCATCTATATCACCTTGGAGCTGGTTAGGGGTATAGACTCTCAGGCCCCACTCCAAGCTGGATTTGAATACGATTCTCATGTGATTGTGTGCACATTAAAGTTTGAGAAGTACAGAGAGGTTCATGAAAACAAAAACATGTCAGCTAAACGCTGTGAAGAAAAGACTGATTGGGCAGAGTGAGTGGGAGAAGGAGTCACAGAGGGTGAGGGAAGATACCTGAGCAAGTGTCCCGTGGGCCAAGAGTGCAATGATGAGTAGGGAAAATTCATGGGAAGATCTGGGGAAGGCATTTCAGGCAGAGGACCCCTCCTTCATCCTTGCCATGCTTTGTTCATTCCTGTCTTTTTTGATGCCAGGGTCAGACCTTTGCTTCTCCTCCTTCATGCTCTGGCCAGGCCGGTGTCTGTGGATTCACTTGTGTGCTGTGCTATTTGGTAATGGATGTATTTGTATTTAGCAGAGCAGTACAAGTGCAAACAGCAGAAGAGCAAAACTTTAGTTTTAATAAGAGCTGGCTAAGGAGTTGGAAGGGTATCTTGGCAGTTATGGCTTCAGAGAGTTGAAATTTTATATGATTGGGAAGAGGCTAGAATTAAAAGGACAAGAGGAAAGAAGGTGTTGAGGAATGTGGATATTGATGACGCTTTGTTGAAAAATGGAGATAAATAAAAAAGAAAAGGAAGTATCGATGCGAAATACAGCATGGCTCTCAGTGTATGAAAGGTGCGTTGTTGCTTTCCTGGTGGTAGCTGTTCTTGATGAGGAATTGGTAAGAAGTTATTCCCGTATCCAAAGTTCTGTGTCTTTTAGGTTTTTCTCACATGCATTTAATCATATAGATCATGTTGGGGCAAAAACAAGGTGAATGATCTTCACTTACGATGGGAACAAGGAATGTTTGTCCCCTCCACTATGGCTAACTACCAAATTCTTAGTTGTGAATCATCATTCCAAACCTCCTGTAGATTTCTGTCAGTAGGAGAGAGTAGAGAGGAAAAAGAGAGACAGACAGACAGATAGACAGATAGGGATTCAGATTCAGCTTCAGAGACAGGGAAAGAGAGACCGAGGACAGGAAAAGAGAAACCAAAAAGCATCTGGTGGGCCTTGCTGGCGCAGGGGTGCTGAGTAGACAGGCATTTATTTTCCAGCTTGGGTGTGGGTGTTTAGTCCTCAGAGTAATCAGGGTCTGTGACCGGGCCTACCCTGTTCCATGGGGGCTGAAGTTTTAAGCTCATGGGAGAAAGACATTTTTTTTCCATTCCTGACATCCTCCTTTTCCTTTCCATCTCTTCCCCGTGTTCCCTGTCGCACCCCTCTGGTGGAGCTGAGGATAACCGTGATTGCATCAGTTATAGTTTTTTTCAGACTTGAAAACTGATATGATTTGACCTTGTGGGAATAATTGGACCGTCAGCCACAATGGATCACCATTCTCACCCTTGATAATGTATCACTCTTAACATTTGGAGCAGTATTTAAACACAATAACCAGAGCCCAAAAGATGGAGGTATGATAATAGGCAAATATCTGGGATTACCCTTAAAGAGCTTTTAAAAAGCTTAAGAGGTTTTTTTCTAACCGTTGAAAAAAAAAATGCTTCAGTAAAATACCACTTCACCTTTTGGAATAGTTTCATGAAATGGAGGAATACTGTCCTGTTCTCTGGGAAAAAACATTGGTCTGCATATTCCCACTCCCTGTAGCACCCATAGGTATATCTTAAGACAGAGAGATGGAGCACCTTGGTGTGTGCACTGTGTTCTTTATAGCACACCTAGCACACAGGAAAGTAGCATAAACATGAGTTCAAAACACAAAGCAGATTGACATTGCTCAAAGGTATTAACATCAGTAGAATCATTGCTTTGGTTACATTCCTGGGGTAAGGGGGTAAAAAACGGTTGAACTTTCAATTCTCCTTAGAACCTCTTCCTTCTTGAACCAAGTGGGATGATGAGAGCTTTTAAAAAGTTAATACTTAGTAGGAAAAAAAGTCTTGGTAGTTTGAATCACTCCTTCGGGAAACTGATAGATGTCCTATTAAATTGATTGTTAATAATGTTATCACTTCAGTTTATTGCTCTATTAAGTAATATGAAATATTCTGTGCAAAGTAAGCACCGAAACTAAAATAAAACTTAGGATCCTGATTTACCAGCTTGCTTAGCAGTGCTTACTGCTTTCGATCTTAAATCTTTAAGACTTATTCCAGTTTGCTTTAAAAAAAATAACAAAATATATATATATATATATATATATACACACACACACACACACACACACACACATATATAAAAAAAAACAACTAGTGTTGTCCTTTACGTGTTTTTATTTCTTTTATAAAGTTGAATCTTGATAAGATAACTGAGTTGTCAGGGTAGAGAAATAGTACTACTTGAATTTTTCGTTATGTTTAGTGTGGGTTTTTATTAACTTGGGAAACATTTTTCACTACTCCTGATTTTTTTTAAAATCTAGGGGCAGGCAAGATCATTTTCAGAGGTTGTTCTGTTTCTCAGAAAATTTGGAGTAGATAGATGAACAAATCAAGATAATTTATTTTCTGATTGAGTTAAAATTACAGTCTTGGTTCTGCAGTGGTAAAAGGAGGGTGAAAGAGAGTTGCAAGATTTATTGGTACTTATTTCACAAAGGATTTCAGACAGAATAGGAAGGAATTTTTCTTCACTTTTTAAAAAGTGTTAATGTATAATGGGTATTATGTTCTTGATAAACACATAAAATAGAGTCATCTTTGAAATAAAGTTTTGGCAAAGAAATCGCTGTAAACAAATTAATTGTGAAATATTCAAGAATGTTTTTCTGCAACTATAACTGTTTGGGTTTATTTTGTTATTGTTCTTTCTCTCTCTTTTTTTTCCAGTTGGCTGCTGAAATGGTTTTCTAATAATGTTTTGTTATTCTGTTTCATTTCAATAATACTGTGTAATAGTGTTCTTCCTATTTCAATGAGAGGCTAAAAATTCTGAGAAACATTTTTAAAAACAATAGCTTCTGATACATCTAAAATAAAGTGATCTGTACTTTCTCTCAAGTTTATTATGTCGTTAAAATACAATTTGTTTTATTTATCAAAGGAAATTATATAGGCAAAATCTAAATAAAATTTTGATTTATTGTACTAGAACTATTTGAGAAGTAATTCGGTTTAAGTATAGTCTTAACTCGTTTTTTGCCTTACTTAAATAACTAACGTAATTTGTTATAAGTGATAAGGAAAATATGTTTTTGATGCCGTGTGCTTTATTTAGTATTTGTTGCTTTTTAGTCTAGTGATTGAATGGTGGCATTCTTGTCAATGCATGACCTTGCTTTTCCATGGTGCAAGGTCATTAATACATTTCCAGTTGTTCTTGAGTTGGAGTGTGAAGAAAAAAGGGATAAAAGGTTCTTCCCAGTGTTTTCCTGTTCCATTACTAACAGGTTATGCTACTAGTCCACTGGTCATCACCACTTTAGAGTTAGCTTGTCAGTGTTCATGTGCCAGGTGTTAAGTGCCTAGGTAAGGGATTTTCATAGAATGCCCTTTTTAGTTAACCTTTTTTCTAAAATATTTTCTCAAACACTTTTTTTTATTGGAAATGGTTTTCATTTTTGTTGGTTCTCTTTATTGGCATAAAGGTGGGAAGTTACTGAAGGGGACGGAATGTAGAATAGTAGTGAGTTGAGGGTGGAAAAATATGTATAACTTATTTTTTAAATGAATATTTTGATGGCTAGAGGAAGATGTAATTAGAAGTGTCAAAGTTGTTAATGTATTTGACAAACTGTGGTTGCAAAAACAACCTTTTGTTATATTTTGACATTAACAATTGTTCTTTTATTGGGGCCATTAATGCTATTTGGGTATATAATGGGCAACTGAAGACAATACTTAGCAGTGTCAATGTCCATAAAGCACTGAATGCTATAATAACATCCAGGTTCTCAACAGCAGTATTTCAGAATCTCTGCCTGTTTAAATGGGCTATCTGTGAATGTACTTGCTCAGGGATGCATGAGCCGCATCACCTATAAATTTGATTGGAAGCTACAGTGCTGGCATAGGCTGATGGATAGCAGATTAGAGCCCTGATTAACCATGTGATTCGAAGACTGGGAATATATTGTCTAAGCAAGATTCATCAGACACAATCAGAATTTCAAGTGGTCAGATGAAATTCAAATGTGTATTGTGGCTTTTCCTCCCCTAGTGCTTTTCCTCCTAGGTTGCCTATTTTCCCCTCTCTTTTCCCAAAGCTGAAAAATACTTCTTTGATGAATCTGCTCCTTACCCTAAAGCTGTCTGTCTGTTATTCATCAGAAAGCAGGTCGCAGTTCAGTGAGCAGAAGAAAAGATTTTAATAGAAGCTATGCCAAGGGCTGTAATGCATCATTTTAGGGCCCTAATTACATTACAATGACAAATATCAATGGTGACAACAGCAATAACCTACATCCTTTAATGGCTGTGCTGGAAAAGGAGTTTGGGCCTCACGCCATTAGATTAAACTCAGTTTCAAAACATAGGCCATTAGAAGTGTGTGTCCACAGTATTATTGGCTGATCACTGAAGCCCAGTGGAAAGGCCTGTAAATAAATGATGCCTTCCAAAAGCTGGGTCCTGGGGGACAAAAGAAGCGAAATTAGATGACCGTGAAAGCAGCAGCGTTTCCGAGGCAACTTTAGCTTTCAAAGTGAGGAATGACCGGCTTAATTTTATGAAATCACACACACATCGCACCCCCCTGCTGCCAATTAGACCGACTATAAAAATCCATTGGCATGACAACTTAAAGAAATTAAGAAGTCTTTGAAACAAAAGGAGACCTTTAAAGAAAATGTTTGGGACCCCCCCCCCCTTTTCTGTTATATATGTGTGTTAACACACATGCATCAGTAAAAACAATTTTTCTAGATTTATTTTTAAGAAAATACAGATTTTTTCCATAGTTACTCAGACTTAATATAGCCTAGGTCCAAAGTTAAAGGAGGCAAATAAATTTTGTTTTGCCAGCTGAGTAAGTTTCCTTAGAGTAGCTTTTATTGCCTAGATTATGCAGGCAAACTAAAGAACTCAGTTTCCTTATGTGCCCACACATTTTTCAACCCTCCTAGCAAGGGACTATTTTATTTATGTAAACAACATAATGAAGAAAATATGCTTGGCAGATGGTTCTAAGCATTAGAATCATCAGTTAGGTCTGCCCCAAAGTGTCTCATTATCTTTTATTCTCTCCCCCTCCCCCTCTCCCTACAAAAGCTTAACAACCAAATGTCTTTGAGATGCAGTGATTTTTGTCTGGCAAATGCTCCTCTGTTTTCTCAGCTTACACTGGAATTTCACCCCATAACTGCTGTGGTACATTCGTCCAGGTTGGAGAGTGATTTGGTGATTCCCATTGCAGCTTTTCATGGTAGTTTAAGCATTCTTAAAGGATAGCTAAATGCTCCATGGGGCCAGTGCAGTAAATTAAATCAGGTCAGCACAGTTGGGTCCTTATTCACTGCTGCTTGTTGGTGCTGGGTTTTTGTCCCTCCTCTTAGGAATGCAGAACTGGAATAGAAAGCTTAGGTTTTGAAACTTGACAGTAAATTTATGTTTTCTCTTGGCTGGCAAAGTTTTTAAGGTGCTGGCATTTAAAAGATTGCTTAGCTATAAAGTCAAAAGGGTTGCTGATGAAAGAAGGAAACCTAGATTGCACAAGTAGAATGTTGCTGTCATTCTGGTAATGACTTAGTAAGAAAAAAGAGCATTTTGTCCTCTTACAAAATGAGGAACTAACCCTGATGGCATTTATTTTAAGAATGTCTCAAGAAGAGTAATTGATTTGTGTTTTCTGCCTTTCAGCACTCCTCTCCTTTTGCCCACCCCATCATTAAAATATAAGTTATTTTATATGTATGTGTGTTAAAAAACGTGTTTACATGTCACATGCCGAAGTCTATATGGAGCCATTTGATAAAACAAATTATACTGAACATTGGTGAAGCTTTGGGTAGCATTTTACAGAAAACATAGTGGTGGCCTCCCTCCCTCCCCTTCCCTCTCCCTTTTCCCCCCTTCCCACCTTACTGTAGCATCCTATTGGTGTAAAATTTTTATACTCATAAAAATTATTAGAGAAAAATCTCTGTTATCGGACATTGTTGGGACTTTTACAGATATATAGTACAATGCTGATTGATGTTTCCAAGGTTAGTCTTCTTATATACACAGATTGCTTGCTGCTAATTATAGGAAGATTTTAGCATGTTCTAAGCCTCTTCACACAGAAAATCTTGGGGAATATACTGGGAATTTTTATGGTTGAAGAACACGTGTCATTCTTCTTTTGGGGGTTGGTTGGGTGCTATTTTTTGGAGAGATTGGGAACTTGATTTTAAAATCCCAGTGAGTAGTAACTGGAAAATTTGGAATATAGGGAAGAATGTATATTTACTATCTAAATTCTAAAACTTCAAGGTTTTATGAAAAAAGATTGGAATGAATAAGGGTCCTGTTAGAGGCTTTTGAAAATGGATTTCCATTTATGAAAATTAAATTCCTTTTTCTGTTGTCCTGGTTCTTGAAGGTTGAATTTTTAAGGTGAATTCTGGTTAATAAATTGTGCTATTAATGTGCCACTGTTGTCACTGCCTCCCTTTAATAGGCTTGCTGATGAGTTTTCCTCTTCCTTATGAAATACACCAGCCAGAATATAAAGTGTGTTTTAATATCATCTTGTTAATATGCCGAGAATTTGTAACCAGCTCAGCTGACTGTTCTCTTTATTGCTTTCTTTTTTTTTTTTTTTTTTTTTCCGCAGGCAGAGATTGTCAAGAGGCTGAATGCTATCTGTGCACAAGTCATTCCTTTCCTGTCCCAAGAGGTAAGGCAGTTGATTTCAGGCACTGCGCTAAAAGGTGCCATTTCAGTGGTTTTGTAGAAAAGGGATTTTGTGGGACTGACTCTTTGGCCTTGTCAGTCTCTTGGTGTTTGTATTGCACATTTCTAAGATACAGTATTTGTATTTCAACTTCTACACCTTATTAACATTCAGTGGAATATAGTTGTGTTTACATAATGGAATACTTTCTAATGTGTGAAAGAAAATTCAGTTGTCAAAATATTTAGCTGTCATTGGACAGTGTAGTATTGCTTAGAATTACAACTGTTTGTCTTAATGGCATCTAATAAGGTAGATTGAAAAATTGCCCAGAAGACAACAGTTTGTTCTACATTTGTGTCACCAGGCAGTAAGAGTTGGCAGAAGATATATCAAATAAAAAGTACTTTATATAGTAAACAAACTAATGTAACTTGGCTAGCTGCTCTTAAGAAGTTACTTATTATTACCTGACGAAGTCTTTAGATTGCCTGTGTATTTGAGAAAAGACATGCAAGACAGACTCGGTGAATTCACTGCTTTGTGCCCGGACTTCATTCATTGCCAAGGCCAGCATGCAGCTCCCTTGCTTTCTTGCTGGCAACCTTTGGGAGTGCACACTGTCCACAAAAGCACACATGTCGAAACGAGGACGTGCATTCCTAGTGCATGGTGGCTTCCACGTGGCTTTTTTCCCTTTCTTTTAGTTTGCTGCTTGCTTTTGTAGTTGCAAAGTTTAGGTGAGTGTGCTGGAAAGGGATGATTTTTGCTTCCAGGGTATTGAACCCTTCATTGCTCAGGGAAAATCAGCTGTGAGAAGAAAGAAGCTAACTAATGAAATATCTTCATGTCTTGCAGCCACAGTGCTATGTGTTGTGGGATAGAAGGCATCGGGGCACTTTCCTCCTACCCTTCGGTTCTTATAAGTGTGTTGTGTCGCTGCTTTTCTGGGGAGTGGTTCATCACCTGCCTACCAGTGGGCATGAGCTAGTGATGTTAGTGTGCAGCCGGTATTTGTGCATGCATGTGTGTGACAGACGTGGAATCCTATGTGACTTATCAGTTGGTCTGAACTGGGTTATACCTCAGTAACCATGGGTACCTTTCCTTGGGTCCATATATTGCCTTTAGGGTGCTCATAAACACAAGCCCTGGACACCTAAGTTAAAATCCTGAATTCAAATGCTCTTCTGGATCACAAACCATAGACGGTGTATTGTCTTTCTCCCCCTGTAACTGTTACCACAAAACCACCACCCACTATATTCTCATTTACCTATTTCCACTCAGAATTTGCTGTGACTAGATTAGATGGAGTGGTGAAGGAGAGTTGAGGGGCCCGTTGGCATTTCTTTAGGGAGGCCTGGGTGCCCTTTGCCCACTCCAGATCAGTGTGTGTTTCTTCTTACTTGAAGCAGCTCTGCTTTATGGAGATGGAGAAGGAGAAGAATGTGTAACCCCCAGAGCTGTGACCAGGCTGAGGTGTCACAGCCAAGGCAGAAGGAAAAGTTTGGATTATCCCTGGGGCGACGTTAGGCCTCTGCAGGCACGGACCTCTCTGTAATCACCGGCTGCTTCTTCCCATGGCATTGTTGCAGGATCTGTGGTGTTATGTTTAGAAGTGGGAGGAGATCCTGGGGTTGTTGGTGGAGTTGATTTGCCAATAGGTTGTTTTCCCACGTGAGTTATGTTGTTTGTGGAAGCAGGCCCAGTAGGAACAAAATGTGTAATGGGAGGTGGTGCTGAGCAAGACTGGGCTGGAATTAATTGGCTGAGAAACTTGTACCCTGTAGAAGAAAGCCATGGGGGAAAGTGTGGCGGCTCATTTTCTGCATTAGGCTGGGAGCGGGTAGGCATCATGATCTTCCCACTCACTATTTATTTCTCCACTGCTTTTGACATTTCTTGGTTGAAATCCTTGATTCATGTGTAATGAATGACCTGTGTCATGGTTTTTTAATCCTAATCCTGTGTATATTTTTTATTCTGTTTACTTTGGATTTAATCAGCTTTTTTTTTTTTTTTTTTTTTTTTTTCAGTTCCCTAAGGTGTGTTTATAGCTTCTAATGTGTGGGCCACAGACGTGTTTGCTCCTGTCCAATCCAGTCCTCTCTGATGTTTTGTGTCTGAACATCGCCCACCTTCTTTCCTCTTCTGGGCATTCTGTGAGCATCAGACTCTTTGCCTTTACCCTGAGGCCAGATGGACGTAATCTGGAGGGCGGGGAGGAGGCAGGTTATTAGAGGAAGATGAATTCTATTTCCTGTCTCTTCAGAGGCATGGAAAATCACTCTTGCATGGCTGGGAGCCTCACTCAGAGCCAGGGCTGAAGGCTCTTAATCAGATCTTTTAACACAGGCGCTCTCTGCGACAGTCTCACTGCCAAAACGGCAGCTGCGGTATTAGAATTTATTTTAAAATGTGTTTCTTTAAAAATTAAACGATTATATTAAGAGAAAGGAAAAACATTCCCTGAAGACTAGTGCATAAGGTACAAGACAGTGGGTTGGAGAGATTTTGGTGGGGAGGGAATTTGACAGAAACGAGGTAAATTTACACACATGTAGATGAAGTTTACTTTTAAGTTAGCCCCCATGAGCTGATTAATGTACCTGTTTAATGTTGCTTGTGTTTAATATACCACATATTAAAATTTAAAAAACTATATAGTACTGAATGACAATTATGAAATTTAGTTTTAACTGCAAGACTTTGTTTTAGAAATAAATTATTAATTGTAGATCAAAGGTACTTGAAGTGTGTCTGGATATAACAATCACAGAAAAAAGTTTTTCTATTAGATTTTAATAAGACATTTTTTAAAAATTAAAAGAATTACAATCAGTATATATTTTAATGATGTGTTGTACTTACATATAAGTACTTCCCAAGTCCCTGGCATTAAACAAAAATATTGCCAAATCTTGTCATTAAAGTGGGTAACTATCACCGATAGTTCTTAAAATTTTATAAGATCCCTAATATCACAAATTAGAGAAACTTTATAAGTAAGTCTTTACCTGTCTAAATCTGTATTTTTTTTTCTCCCCTTTTAGCTTTTAGGAATGGGTAAAGACTAATCTATATTCTGCTGCCCTCAAATTTCTTTCTTAAAAGGCAAATCTCAAAGTACTAAGTGGGAAGCTCTTCTTCTCTATCCCATTTTGGGTCTCATTTGCAGAGAAGGAACTATAAATAATCAACTCCCCATTGGCAGTTCTGTGAGCCAGAGATGCCAGGCTGATGCCAGTCAGATCTGGGTCAAGTCTTGGCCTCCCTGTTTCGCGTTGAGTGGCTTACTGGAGCCGAGTTAAGCTGAGTAACCTTTAGCAAGTGATTTGTCTCTCTAAGCCTCAGTTTCCTCATCTGTATGGTCTGGTTAATAATAGCATGGAACACACACCATCACTCTGAGGATTACTTGGGATTATACACATGCAGCTTAGCACATAGTAAGCACCTCTTGATGTTTACTAGCAGTAGTACTAGCTGCAACAGCAGCGAGGCTCTCAATTTCCTTGTAAGAGGATCTGGAGTCAGCCTTCCTTACCCTTTTCAGTCATTGCTTTTTGGAAGATTGTGAGTTGGCTGTCTTCCTCTCTGATGTCCTTCTAATAGAGGAAAAAAATGAAAATTAAAACCAAACTGAGGGCTGACACTAGCTGAAAATCTCAGTGAGGCATTGGATAGTCAAAGTGATTCTCTTCTAGCTCTAAAAATTAATTTTCCAATTTAGCAAACATCCATCTCTCCCCAACCAGCAAGCCAAGATCCATCCATAGTGTGACAGCTTTTCAAGGTGCTAAGCCTGTAGCGCTCACCTCAGAAGGAACAGAGTTTTGGATGGGGTCTGTGCTTTACCCACAAAGCTATGTAGAAAACTTCTCAATCCAGTTGGGATCTAGCTCATTTCAAAATACACCTGGTTGCCTCGCTGAAGTTGGTTTTGTTTTTACAAGTAGTTTATGTGGACGGAGTGTTTTTTTTCATCAGCGATTTCAGGACATAGCTTATGTAGATTTTTAGACATTATGGACTTTTAGCAAAATTGAAAGGTGCAAGTGAGTAGACTTGCCGCTAGTGCCACTCTCCTCCTTTTCCAAGAACACACCTTTAAGGGGGTTCTAATGTAGATTGAAAATTATATGCCACTTGTTACACTCTGGCAGCAAGGTGCAGTGTTTCTGCTAATTTGGCTATTAGTTGGGAAAGTTGATCTACGTGAGCCTTAATATTCCTATAGAATGAGGGGATGATGGGAATAACCCCATCTTTATAATGTATATTATATGTGCTGAAATGTAAAGCACTTGGGTTAGAAATACCAGTTTTGTTTTCCTTTTCCCGAAAGATGGATTCTATTCCAGCTTATTCTGGGTCCCAAGACATTTGGAGAGGAAGGACTTAGTAAAAAACTGGGAAGAGTTTGAGGTAATATTTCAGAGCGAGATGGCTGGCAGACTTCCTATGAAGTTAGCTAGGCCTTGCAGCTTAGGGGGGCTGCTTCTGGCAGCTGGCAGATAGCTCTGCACAGGTTATATTTCAGAAGGTGGGGGATATTTTATTTTTTGGCAAAGCAGTAAGTATGGATTTAACCTGTTAGCTTTAACATTAAATATTAAGCACTAGCTGAGGACCTGATTTGGAGGATAGTTGTATTTTTTGTACACTTATTTTTCTAGTTTATAAAATTGTTTATTTTTGAAACAGGCAGGGTATGTTTCATGGTGATCAGCAAGGTATTCCTAAGACCTTTGAGAACTTCAAACCCCTGATAGGCTTAGGTGAAAATTTATTATAGTTGAAAATCTTCTTTCCTGAGGGTACAGTTGTATTTTTCAGAAACTTGCTGCTCCTCTAACAAGGAACAGACAGAATTCATTGAAAGAGTTATGTTATGTGAGAGACAGTGCGATAAGAACCTGAGGGTCAAGCAGACCTAGAGCCCAGTCCTGGCTCAGCCGCTTCCTTTGTCACAGTGGGCAAAAGACTTCACTTCCTGGGCTGCAGTTTCCTCCTCCATATACGGGAAACCTGCACTATAGAGTTGTTATATATGGATTAGTGACTGAGTAGAGAACCTAGCTGGATATTTGACCACTTTAACAGATTGACGGGATAGTGGTTTAGTTAGGATAAGAGCTTGGTTTCTCTCACAGAACAGTTTGTATAGAAGCTGCTGTAGCTAATCTGGTAGTTCTGTGATGTTGCAAACTCAAGTTCCTCTTGTGTTGATGCTCATTATCACTGGCACCATGGTATCCATATCCTGCTCCAGCCAGCAGGAAGGGGAAGACTGAGAGCAAGTGTTTTTTTATTTTTATTTTTTCAGGACATGATGTTTAAAGGTGTTCATATTTTTGCTCACTTTGCAATGAACAGTGCTTAGTTACCTGCCCACAGCTAGCTGCAAGGGAGACTTGGAAATGTCTTAGTTGAGTTGCCATTAGGCTCACCTAAACCTTATACTAAATGATGTAAAAGATGGGATATCAGGGGACAATTGGGTAATTTCTCCTAGACCTTGTGCTATATACATAAAGTAAAAATAGTGGCCATTATTATTATTGTCATTGTCGATTTGAACAGAAGTCATATTGAGCCAGTGGTGTACCTTTGTCGGAAAACCTCTAGCTCTGACTTTATGGGCACTACAAGTCATTTTAATTGATCACATAAAATATAAATAATGCATAGTTCTTGTTATAGAAGTCTCCTCCAAAGTATGAATTATAAGGAAATGAACACCCACCAAGTATTGTTTATCATTCAGATATTCAAGGGGGTGGAAAGGAACCCATATGAACAGTTAGGGGCCCATGGGCTGTCAAGATCTAGATGCGCAGCTTATGTTTATGCCTGTATTTTTCTAAGTACAAAGGTTCTTGAAGACACCTCTCAATTGAACAGTGGAATATAGCAGATCACACATAGGCTTGCCCTATTTTGAAGTAAACTGGCTGAAAGGAAAATGCTACTTGACTGGAAGTTATTGTTAAGAAAATCTCTTCTCATAAGTGGAACGTTTTCCAAGTCCTTGATTTAGAACTTTTTCCCTTACCTATCTCAGACAGACATATTCTTGTGAATATGTATTGTCTTTGATCTGGAGAAAACGGGATACAAAATTTTGACAGTCCCTCCCCCTGAGAAATCATGGGAGATATATTGGATAACTCACTCTTTGTTTTGTGGTATTATAAGCTATCTCAGAAAAATTAGCTTAGGTTAACTGTTTTGCAGCATCAGACTTCATCCATTTTAATGTGTTGGGCCTCAAACCATTTCCAGACCACAGACTGAAGTAACCTGAAATATGTGTACCGTATGGAGAGAAAGGAGAACATAAAAGCAGTTCCTTATGACCAGTGGCTTCCTAATTCCCATTTATTAAACCCCTGGTCATCATTACCTTTGGAGAAACAGCATTCATCTTTAACCTTGTTTTCAACAGATATTTACAACTTGTTGTAGTGCCATGGAGAATGGAGAGTCCCCTCCTTTGCAACTTCTTTGTGATTCCTAGCGAAGTTTTCTTGTTCCTTGAGTTACTTAAGCCAAAACAGGGCTTCATAGAGGGTGGTGGTGGAGGAGCCCTGGAGCCCAGTTCTGGAAGAGCCTGTCTTGCAGGCCTGGGTTCTCCAGTGAGCAGCTGTTTTTCCTTGCATCTGTAAATACTGATTTAACAAATGAAATAAACAGTTTAAATCATTCTTTGGACCACATTTAATAATTAGAAGTGAAAATTTTAAGCTTTCTTGTATTTACCCAGGAAAAGAGAACATCCCAACCTGAGTGCTTCCTGATACAAATTTTATTTTAACTCAGAACTTCATATTTATTGCCTACTTAGCTATTCTAATGATTAGCACCAAGTAGTTAAGAGTTTTGCTGCGGAATTCTGTAGGTTTATTTGGGTGCTGTACATTGCATTTAAATTGTAGAAAATACGCAATTACATGATCATGATAATATGTGTTTATATAAATTCTAACTCAAATAGGCTAAAATAACTAGTCAAATCAAATTATACATGAATTTCTATTTTGGACCGGCCATTAATTTGGTCCTTTTAATTTGATGGTAAAAACACACCCCTTCTACATTATGAGATAATGGTGTATCTCAAATGCTATTTATTTGGCACCTGGGTTAAAATAGTACTGAATTACTTTGAACCACGTTTTGCATGTATAGAATAATTGTAAAATGTAAGTTGAAAAATGATCAGTCACTTTCATATTGTGCCTCAGGGAGGAAATGAACAAAATACAGTGGGTTACATGCACTGGTGGCAGTGTTCTCGCCTCATAATGGCACCAGGTTTGCTTCCTCTTCTTGCTTGTTAGCTTTGTAAGGAAATCAATGGCTTGTGATAACATGGTTTGATGTAGGAGAGGTTGGCTGAAATCACCAGAGACTCCCCTGATAAGTATGCGGTGACACCCGGAGGACCACCTTCAGAAATCATTAAGTGCCAGCAGCCTTCACAGTGTCATCTGCTTCCCAGTCAGGGTCATTTTTGTCAATGTTGATTAATCTATCATGACAGCGTGGTATATCTAAGGAATATCCTAAAATGACTAAGTACACCTGGATTGGGGCTTCAGGGATTTGGTCCAGTTTCTGATTCTCGCAGTGGATAATTTCATTAACATATGTTTTTTTCTCACAATACTGAATGTGGCATCAGAGAGCATATTCCTGTCCCTTGTGCCATGGTTGACTAATTGGCTTGTTCTATGTGAGAATGCATTTTGGTGACAATTGGATGTTTGGTGAGATCTCTGTGGGTGATGTGATGGCCTGCTTGCCCTCACCAAGTGAAAGGTGATTCTCAGAGGGGGATCTTTTTCCCTGCAGGTTTAAATGTATCATAGCCTTCCTTCCAAAGGCCGCAGTGCCAATCCTTATCCGTGTGTGTCTTAAAAAATGACCTGCGTTTGAGAAACTGACTCATTTCTTTGACTTTCAGTTAGGTAGTGATTAGCTTAATTAACATAACTAAGCATAAATTAAGGGAGGGCTGCATTGTACAGTACAGTAGCCATAGCCACATGTGGCTGTTTAGATTTAAAGTAAAATTAATTAAATACAGTTAAACATTCAGTTTCCTGGCCACAGTAGCCACAGATTAACTGCTCTGTGTCCACCCATATGTGGTTAACCCTATTGTTAGTACAGATCTAGGACAGTTCCGACATTGCCAAAAGTTCTCTTGGAAAGCAGACTTGTAGAGCTTATTGGATATATGTACCAGTGAAGAATGCCCTACCCCGGTGTGAGTGGGAACAGAGAAGACAGGGTCAAACCCAAATCCCAAGGGGTACTCCTGAGAGCTTTAATCCCAAATTCCATAGCCAAAATTGTTTGGAGAGCCTTGCATACATACTTACTCTCTTTGAGATTTGAAACTCAGAGAACACCTACAGTCTACCAGGAACTAACCAAATTAAATCTGGTGGGCTTGATTGGTTGGTTTATAATACCTAATTTCTCATGGGACTAACATTTATTAGAATACCTTTTAGAAGAGGCTGACTTGAGTTTTGGTTAAATTTAAAGCTTATTTGTGTCAATAAACTTGGTAGAGTTGCTGAAAAAAGGCTCAGTAGGATTTTAGTATGACTTAACTAGACATGGAGTGACACTTGGATTTGATTTGCTCAGCCTTACTTGGAGTATTGTGTGTAGTTGCACTGAGCACAGCCAGAGGTGTGGCCGAAAGAATGAGTGGCCTGGGGGTGTTCAGCCTGGCATACGGAAAGTCGAAAACATGCGTTATGCCTTTCTCAGGTCCACTTGAAGTGTTCTCCAGTGGAGGAGAATTTAAAGGCAAAACACTGGTCCAGTGGGAAGAAGTTACCTACCTAGATTTCTACTCAGGGTCCTTTATCCTTAAATGGAAGAAGCTTATCCATGAGGTCGTTTAGTTACCCTCAAAGGATGTGACTAAAGAGATCCTGACTGACTGTTCTTCAGGGCAGGATAGAGGAGGTTTATCTATTGGATATAGTACTGGCCTTTGGCCTGGGGTTGGTATAGTAGTGCCACCATCCCAATCCCTCAGCCCAGGCAGCATTTGGAAGTACGTAGGCATTCGCAAATATGGAGAGACTTTTTTTTGTTGTTGGTTGGTTGGTTGGTTGGTTGGTTTGTTGTTACAGTGCTTGGGGACTGCTGGATTCTAGGTCTTGTGATTTCGAAAGGTCCTTTCTAGTTCTGACTCATTGGCTCTTTGTACACATCGCTAGTGATTCTTACTAGCAAGAAAGGTATTTCGTCCAAGTTCTAAGTATCTTTCACCCTAGAATATTGGATTAGCTCTCTAACTTTGCTCCCTGCAATGCGGTTCACTTCCCTGCCATCCATCCTCTTACTATTACCAGGTATATCTTACTAAAATGCAGAACTGATAGCACTCAGGTGCTTTAAAATTTTTTTTAAATAAAAAGTGTCTTACTGGGGTAAAGTTCAGTTTCTTTGGATGTTGTGTGGAAACTTCTCTGTTTGGCCTCCTCCTGCCTTAATGATTCCGCTTCCCCCTAGTATGCAGTTTGTAGATCACGTGTATGCAGTACTCAGATGACTTCATACACCTGCCTTTGTTGTTTCTTCTGTGAGTCCCCCTTCCCCTTTCAAGAGTCTTACACTGTGTCTTACCATTTCCAAGGAGGCCCTCCAAATCCAACCTGCCGTTTCTCCCCCAACTTTGTCCCTACCCTACATCCTCCTACAGACACACATTCTTTCTCTTCCTTGACAGACAAGTTCCTTTGTCCTTCAGGGACCTTAGCCAAGCTGTTCCCTCCCCCTGGAATTCTTTTCTCCTTGCTCTTCATCTACAGGACTCCTGCACATCCTGTCAGACCCAGTTGTTGGGTCAACTTCCCTAGGGAATCTTCCCCCAGGCCTAAGTTTCAATTAGATATTTCCCTGACGAGTGCTTTCATAGCATCCTGTAATTTTCTTGTTGGCAATTATCTTCTAATTGTAATTACAGAGCCTCTTGAGTATTATTAATTCACCAAATGTCTTCTTCATTACTCTTATTTCAGATCCTACTATCATGCCCTGGTACATAGTAGGTGCTACATAAATATTTAATGAGTGAATAAGAAAACAAAGCCTTTCCTGATGTCCCAGGAAGTGTGCTTTAGTCATTATTTTCTGTAACCTTCCTTAGTAATTTATTTCCTACATTACAGTATGTCTGGATGTTCTTGGAGGAGTGGGGCTATTACCTGTTGCTCACTTCTGGGTTTCCATGTGTCAGAAACCTCATTGTTGTTCATTATAAGAACGCTACTTCATTTTACATCTTTGCCCTTACTACCCCTCTACTATCCCTGCTAGTAAGCGGAGGTATTAAATTCTAAGTTGTTGTAGAGGATTTTGTCTTTACATCACTATTTTTTATTAGAAGTGCCATGATCTATTGCCATGCTCCAAAGTATTGGCGTGGCAGGTATTGTTATTGTAATCTCTGGAGAAATACGCATTAAACACCTACTGTACACGTATTTGTGGTTTGTGAAGGTCTGTTTCTCAGCAGGCTTTAGTGGACTTAGAGCTTATAGTGTTCCTATTTTCAACACTTGTCCTGAACAAATGCAAAAAGTAATTTTATGATGGAAGTAGGCAATTGATTTAATGTATAGAATTTCATTTACTGACCACTCTTTCCCAACCATTCTTGTATTCCTCAAACCACAGTATTTTATTGAGATATAATTTACACATCATAAAATTTACTCATTTTAAGTGTACAATTCAGTGATTTTTAGTAAATTTACAGAGTTGTATAACCATAGCCACAATGTAGGTTTTTTTTCTCTTTTTTTTTTTTAAGGATTCTTTAAAAATTATAAATCCCGGTTAGAGGGCCCCCCCCCCTGCCCCCCCCCCCCCCCCCCCGAGCCATACACACACCCCTTTGGCTTAGTGATGCATTCTTGGTGGTATTTTATTTGGTGGTATTGGTGTAAGTTGAAATCAGGATCTTATATCTGAGTGAGCAGCTTGAGCAATAAAAAAGGCCTTAAGGATTGTTGCCTTACGCAGGCTTACGGGTCTAGAGTGGCTATCACCCCTTGCGGTGAGGTGGCAGGGGAAAAGCAGGAAGTGGCAGAGGAAATGAAATGTAGGGTGGAGTGGGAAGAGAGGAGCAGATGGGGAAGGGGAAGAAAAGGGGAAGAGGTGGCAGAAATGATGGGAAAGCCAGCATGTTTCTAAGAAGATGTGAAAAGCTTGCTGTATTTTCTGACTCATAGAGGTTATTTGTTGAAATTTGAAGATGACAAAAAATGCCTCCTTTGGGTCAGTTTATAAGAGTATTTTGGCCTTCTTCGTTTGTTTTTTTCTTCCCGTTTGCCCCTTCTCTAAGTTTTCATTTTCACACTGCGTCTGGTGTGTGCTCCTTTGGTCTGTGGTGTTACTGAGGGAGCCATGTCTGGGCGTTTCTGGTGCTTTCAGAGCACAGAGGGGAGGGGGCATTCTTTGCCTTAGGGAGCTTCTGTTCAAAAAGTCCTTCCTTAAACAACAGATGATTCACAGCGGTAAGCAGAAATAGGGAAGTAAAATTCTGAACTACAGGTGAAGTTCAGATGTGGCATAACATGGCCATTGTCATGAGGGGAAGGAGCTGAATCATGACTTCCGCTGTCATTTTAGCTTTTTAACGAGTTTCTATAGGGACATCAGATGTCAGTGTTATGGTTCACTGATGTGTTTCTGGTTTTCTCTGTAAATGCATTTGATTTTAATGCTGAGCCAGAAAGATATCCCACTGCCTAAGCCATCTTTACTGTCTTGGCAGTTGGAATTCAGTTTGTGAAGCAACAATTGAACTATCTTTATGGTAGAAAGGCCCAAACTAGATGTATTTTGTGCATCTCTGTCTTATGGAACTGTCCTTTGAATGCTTAATATACAGTAGATGATATTTTAGTAATATGGAGATAATTTAGTAATACACAGAAAGGGCAGAGGGGGAGGCATGCTTACAAACTTGTTGAGTGGCTGGATGCATGAATAAAATGAATGATAAACGTGTTGGATGTGTGTACATATGGTCCTTGAGCCTTCAGGTTTTTGGAAGTTTTGAGCAGTCATTGCTGAAGTTCAACGGTTCCATTGTTGAAAATAAAAGGTAGAGAAGTCCATAAAAATTTCTGTTCGTATACTCACTTTGGGTATTAGATAAATGCCAGGGTCATCCTACATGTTGTCTTCTCTGCTTTCTTAGTACTGCCATTTTCCACTACTCTGACAACCAGATTACCCTAAATCTAAACATGAGCTCTGTACTTGGCACATCATAGGTTCTCAGTACACATACATGGTCAGGTGGCTTTAAGGGAAAACTGTTACTGGTCATTTTATTGATTGTGCCTTTTCCTTCTAGTGTTCTCACAAATCTTTAGGATTTTTGCTTTCTTCAGAGAAATAAATAAATGATTTCACTTTGGCAAATATTTTATTAAAGAGTAAGAGAATGGACAGATATATCTATAAAGACTTTGGGATTACTTTTTAATCCCTTGTTTTAAAACTCTTATAATTTAAAAACATCAAAGATATATTTAATGTTCAGAGTTTATGAAAAGCTTCAAATGCAGTAATTAATATTTGACTCTCCCCCCCCCCCCCTTAGTTGTAGGCACAAAACACATGTTTCTGTTAGGAAATCAAGGGTGAAAACACCACATGTAGATACCTAATTTAAAGCAATTTCCTCTCCCACACCACCTCCCCCACTGTATCTCCCCTACACAGCTTGGAGGTAGAATGGTGGTCTCCCTGTTTGATCTAGGCAACTATTTATTTGAGGGTTTTGGAACGTAGTACCAGGCAGCTCAAAGGGAGAGTCATGTTTAACCAATGGCTTAGCTCTTTGTATGCATTATATAGTATGATAGCTGAGCTTCATATTACTTAAAGCAGTACAGAAAGTTAGCTATATTCTCAACTAGCATCACCCAAAGCAAGATTCTTCCCAGGCACACAGAGGAGTGCCTGTTTTCAGAGCACAGTCTCTTTGGCTCTTCATTAGCTAACCCTAGGTAAAAGAAGTCCAAAAGAGACCTATTATAGGCCAAATTTGAGTATGCAGATACTAGAGTGTTCAAGTATATTTAGGTGGGAATAATATTTACATTTGGGGGACACTTGTGTATGCCCAGATGTGAGTGCCGCCATGCAGAGACTTCTGTGGTATTTAATTTTTCCAATGTCACAGAAATTACTAATATCAGTTCTAGATTATTCTTTGTAGAACTAAATCATGGGTACATGGTCCTGTACTATCTTTCCTAGTTTTTCCCAAAGAAAGACAACTTAAGCTTGTAGGTTTTAGTTTTTCCATTGCATTTAAAAGTTTGAAGTCCTCCAACTTTTCTACTAGCGAGCAAGAGTTCTACATTTTAAATCTCTTAAATATGCAGGCCTTTATTACAGGAATTAAGATATGAACATGTTTCACATACACAGAAGAAACACAGGCATTTAATTCTATATATCCTTCTAGTGCTTAACAAATACCAGGAGAAATTTAAAAAATAAATATTTCTAGGAAATATTTTGAAAAATTTTATGTAGGTGGAAAGAGAAGAAGGGAGTACAAAGAAAGCAGGTGAAATAGCTTTGTGTTATTCTGTTAGCATTAGTCGGAATAGGTTGAGTCACAATGTGGCACTGACATGAAAGTAACTTGTAAGCGGCTTCTACCAGTTGTAAGGGAGCGTCTTTCCTGGGGGCACAGTTGGATGTCCAGTTACTTCTCAGCAGTATAGACCCAAATGTACCTTAGGCATTTAGTCATCCATTACCTGGGGCTTTTCTTTGAAATACAGAGACCCCCTAAATTCTGTTTTGCATGTAATTGAAGTTAGAGGACATGTTAGGAAAAGCTATTCTTGACCTACTAGAAAACAAATAATTGTATTCTGTTTCTGATCTTCATTTATAGCACCAGCAACAAGTGGTGCAGGCTGTGGAACGGGCCAAGCAGGTGACCATGGCAGAACTGAACGCCATCATTGGGGTACGTGGCCTTTCCATTTAAGCTCTGCTCTTGGTGTCTGTCATCAGCTCTCTCACTCTCTCTTTTTAAATTTTATTCCATCAAAAGGGCAAAAGGTAGTAGAGGACCACAAAGTGAAATTAAGCACTTGCCTTTAATCTCATGTGAAATTTGGTGGCTACCTCAGAGACTTTGGATCACATTCTCACCAATTCAAGTTGACATGTTCCTGAAAACTCTCCCCTAAGGAGATTGGGCAGTTTTCCTAATCTTTCTTTTCTTTGCAGTCAGCCTCTATTGCTAACCTATACTAGAAAAAGATTCATATTGCCCTGATGTTAAAATGACCTAACTTCTTTTATCTTTCCTCAAATACAGAATATCTTAATATCATTTTTTGTGAAATAAAATGTACATTTTTGCACTACCCTGCTCCTCTTCCCTGTGATGAAGTGGTTCTTCTGGGCTAATGTCCATATGTAGTAGAAATAATACATGAACAACATCTTTTGAAAATTGGCCTGGTGAGAAAATTCTTCCTGGTGATAGTAGCATTAATAGTGTTGCATAGAAATCCTACCGGAATTTGTGTGTTTGGGCAGTCACTCCAGCTCCACTTATACGTTATATTTTTGTTCCCCCAGATTCAGGTAGCAAGTAATAAAGCAACGTGCTAAAAGTTAGGAATAAAAGTGAGAAAATCATAGCTAAAAAAAGAACACAATATTCACATCTTTATTTATGTAGCTGATACAAGCAGTTCCTTGGGTTATTGTAATGAAGACACTACAAATGTACTTGCCTCTTTCTAGCTCCTCCCAAATACTTTGCTTTTGTGTGTAGCTTATACACAGAAGTCTTTTTTTCTTTTCCCCCCTTCCATGTATCAAACACTTTGAAATGCTAATTATCCATTTACTTTCATTAAAATTCAAATTGCTGAGTGAAGATGCGGATAAGGGTCGCCTGATAATCAATCTGAAGTGAAGATATTGCTTCAATTATGCCTCTGCCTTTTAACAAGGAAATCAGAACTCTGGGATGACGGCAAAGGTGGTGGAGCAAATAGTCTGGTTGTAGCTTGTTTTTAATGGGCTATTTTGAGCTCTATTTTGTGTCTCTCTGACCACACGAAAATACTAGTAGTAAATTAAAGACATAATAAATAGAAAAGTAACCTTTATTTCTTCGTAAGTACCTCTGGGAAAGCAGAGGCTGAATCAGAACAAGCCAGGTAGACCCATTTGTCCTACGTTATCTTCACTGAGAGTGTGGGGGAGAGATGAGAGAGGACTACATTTCACAATTAGTTATTTCCTAAAATTCCAGAGACAACAGTCTTATGAAATGTTTTAAAATGATGACAAAACTTTAAAGTTAGTATTGTATGTGAAATACCAGCTGTGTTTGCTTGAAGTGTGTGTCGTGTTCATGTTGAGATATATTCCGCTTGCCACCTCTCCCGAGGTCACTGGGGATAGAACCCACATTGAAGGAGAGTGAATGGGTGGAGTGAGAGCTTGCTGGCTCATTTCTGGCTGCGTGTTCTTTGTTTGTGTAAGCTACTGAAATACAGGTATCCATCCTACCTTCTGTCTGGTTGGCTGTCTTCTCTAGGAAAACAACACTTTTTTGTTTCTTTTTCGAGTCTTATTAGTTACTGTCGGTGCAGTGGAGAGATTAAATCAAAAACAAATTGTTTTATGTAGGAGTTGCTTAAAAATATGAGGGAAGGTATGAAAATCAGAACAAGTTCCCATCCCTTCACATCAAGTATATTTTATTGCTGTTTTCTATTACATTTTACATACTTTGTTTTGAATATGATGGCAGATTGCCTTTTCTCAGGGAAAGGGTGATTTATTAGACTGTAGCCAAGTAACTGACATAGATTATGTATATGTGGATTTAATTATTAAAATAAAACTAATTTAATTTTGTGACCTAGAAACTTAAAGAAGTAACTTAGAGCTGCATGCTATCAAAGCAACATGTACTACAGTTGGTGGATCTGGTGGGAATTGCCAATAATTTGTATGTGAGCCGAAAATCACATACTCTGACTTCTGAAAAATAGGTTGCAGTAAGAGAAAAACAAACCCAGCAGTCTTAGGGAGCCACAAACCAAGTGAGAAGGATAGAGCTGGAAAATTAGCTCACTTTGATGCATTTCTGCTGCTGATGCTGCTGCTACTGTTGGTGTTCTCTGTCCTTTCTGTCTCTTTGGTCCTTGTCTGTTTCAGCCCTGGTAGTTCTTTGTGTCCAGTAGTTTTCAGAGTTGTAGCATTATGAAATTCTAAGTGCATCTGCTGTTGCCTTTGGGCATGGCTGAGTTGTGTGAGGTGCTGGTGTTCTGACCTACCAAAAGTGACAAGGGCTCAATTTTAGATTTACTTGAGGCAATGAATTTCTGCACCTAGGGGATGAAAATTTTCCTACCAACTGAGAAGCGAAGACCCACCTACATAAGCACCTGCAGCCTTGGCTGGTGTGGCTTAGTGGATTGAGTGCCGGTCTGTGAACCAAAGAGTCGCTGGTTCGATTCCTGGTCAGGGCACATGCCTGGGTTGCAGGCCAGGCCCCCAGTTAGGGGCATGCAAGAGGCAACCACACGTTGAGGATTCTCTCCCTCTCTTTCTCCCTCCCTTCCCCTCTCTCTAAAAATAAATAAAATCTTTAAAAATAAATAAATAAAAGACCTGAGACCTTCATTTATTTATCACCACATGTGTTTCTTTTATATGCATGCACACCATCCAGACAAGCACAATTGTTCTTAAGATTTAATGAAATCTGATGAACCACCTTTTCAACGCTGCAATATTATTCCACCTTCATTGGTAAATGAGCCAAACCAGTGATCCATGCCCTTTAAATTCACAATGCTGAAGTGAGCCCAAAACCTGGAAAGGCTGTGTGTTCTCCTGACAATAAGCTAGTTGTGCTTAATGGAATGAAACACAGTTATAATGATTTCTTTCACAGGTCATGTTCAGTTTAAAACTGTTGATAGATTGAAACAAGTTAAATATCATTTATCTTTTATTTTTAAGGAAAAAGGCAGTACAATTCCTGTGTGTTTTTTATAGTTAATATTTTGTGTTTTGTTTTGAATTGGTTGTATTTCACTATCCTTGAAGACTTCCTGGAGTTCCCTAAATGGGCTGAGGGAATGTTCCGTATCTAGTTGGATCTTGTCATGTGTCATACTAGCCACTGCGTTTTTAAATTAGAATCTGAGATCACAGTGTAGGAACAACACACAATTTGTAGTTTTAAGTCAGTAATATGATCTAATTAGAAATGATGTTTTCATTTCCTGTATTATTAAATTGAGTCATCTGACTATCTTAAAATGCTTTTTAAATCCATTACACTATGTAATCAGCACATGCTGTGTGAATGTGGTTATGCTTAATAAAGGAGGCTGACTTAACGAACCTCATAAAATTTCACCAAAGAAGCTACTATTAAGAAACAAAAGTTTTATTAGTATATTGGAAAAGAAAATGTTTGGTTTATAAAAATAGAAAATGAGCTTCCTGTAGATTTCCCCCCACTTTTTAAACCTAACTCTTTGAAGAAAGAAATGATAGAAATATGCATTTTTTGAAAAAGTACACCCCCTCAAAAAAACCCTTAAGAAAAGAACAGGTATGCTATGGTGTTTTTAGGAAAATGCAGTTTAGCACAAGAAATGCTGAACCTCAATTTTTAGCAGTGACATTTTAATGATAGGAAGTCTGCAAAATTATTTGCCATCAATTGTGAAGGCAATAACAAGCCTTGGTGGTTTTTCACACTCTCTGTGTTAAGTGCTTTTAGAATGACAGCGTAAACTGTGTTAGAGAACTCCAAGGAAGTAAAACTGATTAAAATGTTCATGCTTGAATGGTGCTGATGGAATAGTTCATTTGGACTTTCTCTACCTCCTGCAGCTCAAGCTGAAATATTAAAATTCAGTGGATTTAAATCTCTCTCCTCAGCTCAGGAAAAAAACATTACATTTTAATAGGTTTTAAACCCATAATTCATTGGTTTGGAGCAGCACTATTAAATCTATTTAAATATTACTTGTATTACTAAGGAATGATTTAAATGACTTTGCCTTTGCTATCCTATGTGTTTGAGTTATTTTAAAAAAAGATAATACCTTTGGGGTTTTTTTTCTCTTCTTAGTATTTTGTTTTATTGTCCTTGTCATATGATTGGCCCTTAAATTATATACATATACACTCCAGATTGCCATTTTAGCAGAAGGTTTTGTGGTATGACAGTTTTAAAATATATGTTCCTCTCTTTCCATTCCCTTGTAGTCTCTTTTAAAAATAATTAGCATTAGGCAAAAAAACACCAAAAGGTATAAATATATGGGCATATGTAAGAATGTGTGTGTGTGTGTTGTCCCCTTCCTTTCAACACAGACTCGAATTACACAAAACTTGAAATAAAATTTAAAATATAACTGCTTTTTTTAACAAAAGCAAGAATGTATTAAGTATCCAAAAACAGTGTTTTTCATCTCTTCTGTGTTTGCTGATCAAGGGCTTTCCGGAGGTATTGTTGATTTTGCGGTAGTGCTGTTACCCTTTTGGGGGCAGAGATGTTGTCCTTCCTGGGCCTACCTCATAGCCCCTTTCTCGCCAGCTGTTGCCTTTACAACATGTGTCCAGGCTTGGCGGCTTTACACTGAAGGAAGGGCTTACATTTCCCCAGTGCTTTCTATGGGGCCTTTGTGGGACTCCACCCTTCACTTCAGCATATGTGGCTCTGAAAGGTGAGGGCATCACCGCCCTGGACAGTAAATCCCGGACCTGAAGGCAAGCAAGCAGTCAGTGTAATACTCCTGTCCTGCCTCCTAGGTGGACAATTTTGAGGTGCCTTCTACATTTCTCCATACAGTGTCCCAGCAGAATGGAGCTTCAGTTGCCCAATGGTGATGATCAGCTCTTGATGTAGTGATTAAGAATACATCCTCGTGAGTTTCCCTCCTCTGATTGCCTTGCCCTAGGCCCCCACTCATGTGGTCATCTCTCAAAATTGCCTGTGGCCAAGCCCTGTCCCTCCTGCTTTCCTGGAGGAACTAAGACCCTGGAGGTTGAACTTCATAGGCCTTGGGCTCAATAACAGGATTTTCTGGTGTAGATAGTTGTACACATCTCATGTGCTAGAATCATGATTTTTGAACAGCTCAGCTTCTACATTATTTTTTAAGTAAATATTTTTCAATAAACTTATAGGTGAACTTCCCTTTCTTATTCTTCTCCTACCTGATTCCTACTGTACATTTTCTAAATGTACATTATATGGATAAACTTAAAAATGAGCGATAACATACATTTGCATTTTATCAGAGATTGTTATTCCAGCTTCATTACTGTCATTACTGAACAGTGTGCCTGGAGCTTAAAGGCCTTATAAAATGCTGGCTACTGGCTGCTTGGTGTACTCCGATTGCCAGGGTGGGGGTTGGGGGCTCAATGCAGGTTTTCTGCAGTTGTAGGGCTTTGCTCACCTGCTCTCACGGTGTGTAATAAAGCCGTGGCTGCACATAAGCCCAAGCAGTTTTACATCCTAAGTCTGCACCTTTATCTGTATCTTATGTTGGTATGCCTGCCCTTTACCTTTCTTGTTATTGTTTTTTTAGACTGGTTCATTTACTCTAGATCAGGGGGACTACGTTATTGAGTGATGTCATAATCTAATCTTTGTGCTACAGTTCAGTGAGGCTCTAAGAGGCAGTAAATTCTTTTCTCATACAAAGACTCATAGTTAAGTCATTTTTCTTAGCTCTGCCTCCATTTAAGAACTTAAAAAAAGCATGTAAAGGACAGGATCTCTAATTTGTCCTTATGTTCTGCACTCTATTAATTTCTATTACAAAGTTTCTCTAGAAGAAATTTCTAGAAGCTAATCTCAGGTCTTTTTTTTGTTTGTTTGGTTGGTTTGGTTTGGTTTTTGTAAATTGTTGCTAACACTAAGGGCTACTATTTTTCTTTCTGTTGGGGGAAGGAGCACTGCTTTCCCTTCTTCCCCCTAATAAATGTATTTCCATAGTTCAGGGTAGAGGTTAGCACACTGTGTTACCAGAGTTGCAGAATGTCTGGGCGGGTGCATCTGACATTGCTCAAGGCATGTGGGCATTGGGCTTCCACTGAAGAAAGCAGTTTCATTTGTTCCAGGGGCCTAAGGATCCTGATGGAAAAAGGTTATACCGAAAAAGCAAGTTACACTCAAAGAAACCTGCAAGCTTGTATATTGCTATCCTTTTTTATTGGTTAGTGTTTTCTCTTTGTTCTTTACATTTTGCTTCCTCTTTTCTAATTTTCTTACTAACCTCTCCCCAGTAGTGTTTCTACAGGGAGCATCAGTGGCTCCCCTTTATCTGTACCTTTTCCCTTGTGGACCCAGCCTGCCTTGTGTCCCTCAAAGTTGGGAGGGAGAGAAGAGGCAGGCTCACTCCAAAGAGGCCACTACCTGGTTAATGGCTTAAGCTAACTTTTAAGCAGGATTGGCGTGTGTCCTCAAAGCTCCCAGGAAATCAGTTTGGGAATCCTTTTACCTAAAAATGCATTTGTGATCTTGAGTGTTCTAAGGACCTTGGCAAAAAGGTTAGAACCTTTTAGGGACAGTAAGAGTGGTGTAATGATCACATCTACTCATAATTCGGAAAATATTTGAGTTCCTTTTTCAAATCCTATTTAAGGGGCACATTTTATTTTCACTTGGAATGATATTTTTTAATGTTTTCTGAAATGTATTCTGAAATGATCTTCAAATTGCATTTAAATCATCTTATTAAGGTTTTGGTAGTTGTAAGCTTCTGGTTTTACATTTTATACCTAATCAACTTTTAATTAACACATTTTAATTTTAATAAAACTTTAGTTTCCAAGGATAGCAGAGTAAAGAGAAACAGATAATAGAAAACATAATAAAAATGAGACTGCATACATTTGCAAATTTGTATAGTTCTTTATACTTGTAGATATATGGAATTAGTAATCTAGCAATACACATTCATTATTCATATATTCTATGTTTTTTTAAGTCAGATTTACCAAGGTATAATTCACATAAAGTAAAATTTACCCCTTCTAGCGTATAGTTGTATGAGACTTGACAACTGAATACAGTCATCTACTGACCACCATTATCAAAATCTAGAATATATCTCTTCTGCCCTGCCTACCCTTTCAAATTCCCTTGTTCTGCTCTGGCTGGTGTGGCTCTCACTTGATTGGAGTGCAGTCCCGTAAATGGAAAGGTTGCAGATTTGGTCCCCAATTGGCGTGCATACAAGAGGCAACTGATCAATGATGTTTCTTGCATCGATGTTGCTCTGCCTCTCTCTCTCTCCCTCCCTTCCTGTCTCTACCCCTCCCTTCCTCTCTAATATTAATAAGCATGTCCTCAGGTGAGGATGAAAAGTAAATTCAGTAAGTAAATAATTTCCTTGTTCTTTGTAGTGAGATTTTTTCCCCCTCCCGAGACCTTGACCAGCCACCCAGAATGTTATATTTTTTTCCTCCCAAAGTGGGCCTTTTAAAGAATGTCTTATAAATGGAATTTATCTTGCATTTAACACAGTGCATTGGTTTGGTTGCTCATATCAGTGGTTAGTTCATTTGTATAGCTGAATAATGTATTCCCTTCCATGGGTATAATAATTTGTTTAGCTATTCACCCCTGAAGGACAGTTAGGCTTACCTCAAGTTTTTGGTGATCGTAAATAAAGCTCCAATAACTAGTCACATACAGGTTTTTGTAAATGAATTTAAGTTTTCATGTTTGGGGGGTCATTACCTAGAAGTGGGATTGCTGAGTTATATGATAAGTCGATGTTTAACTTTCTAAGTAACTAACATATTGTTTTCAAAGTGGCCGTAGTGTTTTGCAGTCTCACTAATATGTTTGAAAGAGCCTTTGCTACACATCTTCATCAGCACTTAGAGTTGTAGGTTTTTAGCCATTTCTGATACATCAATAGTCGTACTCCTGTTTTTATGTTTTTCCATAACAGCTACAGTATGCCGTCACTTATTGTGGGTATTACATTCTAGAACCCCCTGCGATAGGTGAAAATCCGCGAAGTAGGAACCTTACATTTATTTTAGTATTTACATATATTTTAAGGCTTTATAAACCCTTCCCACACTTATAAACTATTCCCAGTCCCTTATTAACCTTTTCCACACTTCTGTAAACACTACTTATGTTCTTAAACATATTCTACACTCTTAAACCTATGTAACTTTAACAACCTACGTATACAGTACTGCAAAAATCCCATGATATAGCGAGAAATCCACGATAAATAATTAAATATAATATTTAAAAACATCCCCTGATACAGTGAGGCCGCGATAAGTGAATTGCGATACAGAGAGGGACTACTGTATTGATGTTGAATTTTTTTGTGCTTGCTTGCCTTCTTTTTTTTATAAATATCTTTACCTCATTTTTTCTTGTCAGTTATTTTAAGTTTTGAGAGTTTTCAAAGATAGCTCTGGCTATAACTCATTAATGTATTTTGCAAATATTTTTTCTAGTCTATAGTCTTAAATTTTAAGGGTATGTTTGAAGAGCAGAAATTTATAACATTGATGAACTCTAATTTATGAATTTTTTTTCCTTTATGAGTCTTTGGTGTAATCTTTCAGTAATCATTGCCTCATTCAAGACCACAAAGATGTTCTCCCCTTTTTTCTTCTAGAAATTTGATGTTTAGGCTCATGGTCCAGTTTCAGTGAATTTTTGTTTATGGTATGAGACATGGGTAGAGTTTCTTCCTTCCTTTCTTCCTCGTTCTCTCCCTTCCTTTATTTTTCCTTCCCTGCCTGCCTCCCCCCCCCCCCTTTATTCCTTCCTTTCTTTTTCTGGACAGACATCTGAATAGCTGTTCAGCATCATTTGTTAAACAGACTTATCTCTTTTCCCATTGAATTGCCTTTGTATCATTGACGAAGAACTATTGACTATATGTGTTGTGTTGTGTTCATCTCTGAACTCTCTTCTGTTCCATTAAATTAGATGTCTATTCTTTTGCCAATGGCAAAATGTCTTGAGTTCTGTAGCTTTCGTTATCGATATTTTCCATTCCATTTTGTGCTTATTGAGTACTTTGCTGTTCTTGCCCTCTTTCCAGTACCCCCTCAGAACTCAGGTCCTTACTGTTCATATCTTAGAGACTGACTGATAGATGAAGGGGAAGAATCCAATCTTAATAGAAAAACTTTCTCTTATGTCAAAAATGATGTCTCTTCTGATCCCAAACTTTTCTCAAGGGCGAGTGCATCTTCCACCTCCCCTGGCCCCACATACACCCTCTTCTAGTCTCTAGTAGCCTCCTCCTCATGAGGCTTATTTGTGCATTTGTCTTTTCTATACTTTATTCTGCACACAGCAGTCAGAGTAATCTTTTTTTCTGAAATATAAATTGGGTCCGATTGCTCCCTGCCTAAAACCTTTTTATGATGACTGCCTGTTTTACCTAGAATGAAGCCTCAGTTTCTTACCATGGCCTACAAAACTGTGTGGAATACCCTTTGCCTGCCTCTCTAACTTCACATTCCATTCTCTCTTTTCATGTGACTGCCCTTCAGCCACCCTGGCCTTTTCCTACTGTCCCAGGGTCACCCCAGACATCTTCTTAATTGGGGGTTTGTGCATCAGCTATTCCACCTCTGGAACACCCATCCTCCATGCCTTGCATTGATCTTCATGTCATCTTTGAAAGTTCCAGCTCAGATGTTCTCTCCTGACAAAGGACATCCCAGGCTGGTAGGCTTGAGTGACTCCTTCACCCAATTAATTCTCTGTCCTATTAGCTTTTTTTATTTTCCTCAGTAGTACTTATTTGTTGATGTGTCACTTTTCCTTCACTCTCAGGGGAGATCGTGTTCACTTTATAGCTATGGTACCTAGAACAGTATGTAGCTCATTATTTTCAATAAATATTTGTGCAGTAAATACTCAGTAACTGTTCAGTAAACATGCAATTTGTTTATTACATTTAATAGAGGTATGGTCAGTAAGTATTTCTTACAAGAACAAATATATCAAAATAAGAGTATTTTCACATTTGTATTTTTCCCTCCACATTTGAGCCAACATTGAGAGGAAGAATGGACTGGTAGAGAATATACTGTCCTGGGTGTCACTTACAGTATGACCTTAAGAATTTCATTTTCTCTACTGTAGAATAAAGGGGTGGAGCTGATAACTTCTAAAGCGCTCTGTAGTTTTCTCACACTCTATGATTTGTAAACATGTTTGTTTTGATAATTACAAATATTTGTCATATCCCCAGGCTTTTTTTTTCTTTCCTCAAATGGATAACCAAAAATAGAAAATATTTATTGAGCACTTTTTGTCAAGTACTGCACTGTACTAAGCATTTGCATGTGTTATTTTTTTAAATAGTCACATCAACCCATATGGAAGGCAGTAGGATTACTGTCCTAACTTGACAAATAATGAGACCATGGCTCTGAAAGGAGAAGTAGTTTTCTGAAGGCCACACAGGGAGAAAGTGGCGGAACTGGAATCTAAACAGGCTTATTTCAGAGCTCACACATTTACACTTGTCCCCTATTTGTTTCCTCAACTCCATGTTCTTCTTTCTTTACACTAAGGTCAATAGTCTCTTTGTCCCTCTCCACTAGTAGGATTGTCCAGTGTTTAGTGTTCGGAGCTCAGAGAGGAAAATGGAAGTTGGGTGTGCCTGATGCACATACTAATTGGTTAGCATAAATTTTCTGAATTATATTAGTTCCGTAGATCACTTGGATACCCTTGACTTATACTATGTTTCTTCCTATGTGCTGTAACTTATACTCCTAAAGAATCAAAAGTTATCATAAACGTCACTACAAGGCAGGTGTTTTAAACCCAGGTCCATGGGTCATCTCAGATTTCATGCTTTGGTGTTAGGCTGTCCATTAGTTCCCTGGAATGTTTGCAAAGTTGAGTGTGTACGTGTTGGGTGGCAGGGGGTACGTACATCTTCTGGAGAAGAAATTTTGGTCTTAGATTCACAAAGTGTCCCATGACACAAAAAATGTTTGAGCCTGTGCCTTACAAAACTAGAACTATGCAAGATCTAGATATGAAATCCTAAAATATTTGGTGGAGTATGTGTAGACAGATAACAGTTCTGTATAGCATTTTGAATATTATTCAGACACATGGGAATATGGAGTTTACACTGAATTGGTTTCTAAATATTGCCCAAGGGATGGGGGATTTTCCTGAACTGTTGACAGATTAAAAAACAACAACAACAATCCACAAAGCTGTGTTTTGTTTATAGTGTCATGGCTATTATGGAAAATAAGTTAGCCATATAACATATTTTTGGAGGTGCTGCAGAATTTTAGTAATTAGTTTACGTGCGCCAAGAGATGAAAAAGGTTGAAAATTGCTGCTTTAAAGTTCTGGGGACAGCAGTGACTAAGGTTTGGTCCCTGCCTCTTTGGTGCTTGTGCTTTCGTGGGAGAGGTAGAGCCATAGGTGGATAAATCATGTTTATGTAAAGTGACAAACCAAGCACAGGGGGAGACTGAGCTGGGGTAGCAGTTGCCCAGTGAAAGCAGAAGTACAGGTGAGCTAATTGCAGGCAGCAGTGAGGGAGGGAGGGAGAGGACTGGTCGAGGAGGACAGTGAAAGACCCACACCAGAGGCCAGTCAAGGGGCATCAGTAAGTGTAGAACCATAGGCATTGCCAGTGTATTTCAGGGTGTCCTAGTTTTGAAATTATTTCATTGCCTTATGATAAACTGTACTTTTCCTCCGCTTTCATTTCTCCACCTTGAAAATACTTTTGTCTGTCCTGCTGGTGAACAACGACTACTTCCTGGGATATAGTAATATTCCAAACTTAAATCATGATGTTGACCTAATTAGCAAGAATCAACGCTAACTCTCCTTTCCCCTGCCTAAAACGTTTTACAAAAACTAAAAATGACACATTCTTGAACCTTTTTAGGGCAACTCCAGAGCTAGTCTGCTCTTTATGATTCTCGTACATTTTCCCCCCTTGGTAGAGTCATAAAAAGGGGGGAAAGTTTATCTTGGCTCACGTTGTCTTCTGTGACCGACAAGGGCAATGCCACTGTGGTCCCAACGCAAAGTGACAGTCATGTTGTACTTTTTTATTTCCCCAGAGTGTTTCTGGGTTGACCCAAAGCAATTTGTAGACATAGCTCTGCACAAAGTAATATGTAGGAGAATAAACCTTTGAGGGAGGAAAACAGTTTAAGCTGCTGTCTACTTGGATTGAAAGCTCAGAGGTTGCTTTTGGGTTTCTTTCAGCTAATAGCCTCAGAATAGCTTCAGAGCAAAGACAGATGCCAGGGCAGATTTTGGTGGGGGTTTTCTTGCAGGCAGAGCAGAGCCGGCCTCCTACTATGGAAGGTAAAACATCCCAGGTGCTTGGTTCAGCCTTCCTTACAGCTGAGCTGTAGGCACGAGACCCTGCCCATGTCGGTGAGATACTGGGTTGGCCAAAAAGTCCGTTTAGTTTTTTCTGTAAAATAAAAAGACACATTTCTCATTTTCACCAATAGCAGACTTATTTCCTGCGTGGTGTAATGTTGATTGTTCTCAATTAATGTCTTAATTTGATCGCTGTTTACTTCAGCTGGTCTGCCCCACAGTGAAGCATTGTGCAGCAGGAAATCTGAAGCATGAAACTTCACAAACATCACCTTTTCCATACGCTGCACAAATCTTTCTTTGTGTTTCAATTGCATTTTTAGCTTTCTTGAAATAATGAAGCATAATATGCCGAAAATGTTCCGCATTTTCTTCTGTCTTCATTATTAAAATGGCTACACAAAAATTTACCAGTTTTTATGTATTTATTTTATGTAAACTGATAGGACACTGTCACAATAATAACAAAATTGTTTTGAATGAAGTTAAAGAAAACTAAGTGCTACTAGAGCCATTTTATGGGGGAAAAAAACCAAACTAACTTTTTGGCCAACTCAATAGAAGGGAATCTCTTTTTCTCCTTAACAGAAAGACCCTTAAAGAGAGAATTGCTGCATTTGAACATGGTTGTGTGAGGATATGAGTTAATGCTTGGATCTGTGGCAGCCATCTTGTGAGAAGGGTTAATAGGATACATGAGAGGCCACAAGAATCAGAGAGAGGTTGACCCAGAGCCTTGATACTGCCAAGCCATCCAGCCAACCCTGGACTTATGTGTGGATTAAAAACCCACTTTTATTTGGCCATTTTATAAATTGCAGAGGAATGATCTTATCGGATACATTTTAAAACCATGATGACTTGCTGTATATAAATTGGAAGCAACCTAAATTTTAACCCATTGATAGAGGATCACTTAGATGAACTCTCATATAACATACAATGGCATATACTGTGCAACCATTATAAATGACGTAGTCAAAGCATTACTTAGGGATATAGGAAAATGTTTTTTGATGCACACTAAATAGGAAAAGAAACATTTTATACTACTAGATAGCATGATGTTATATTTGTTTGAAAATGTTCATATGTGTATTGAAAAAGTACTGGATGTACTCATCAACATTATATTAGTAGTTTTCTTTGGCTGCTAGGATTATGCTTGACACTGATTTCTTTCCATTCTGCCCATCTTCATTTAACATACAGCTTTTCTAATCCAAAGAAGGTATGACTTCTGAAAGTTATGAACCTAACACTGCTGCATAGAAAGTATTGATTTAAAAATTAAAAAAAAAAATTAAATAGGGGAAGGGTCTAGTAAAGGAACTAGTATAAATAACCCTTGGACATGGACAACGGGGTGGGGAATGACTGGGAGAAAGGGTGGGCTGGGTGGGGCGGGGAGAAATGGGGGAAAAATGGGACAACTGTAATAGAAACACAATAAAAAACAATAACAAAAGATTTTAAATAGTATTTAAAAGACCCATTCCTTCTCTCTTCTGCCCCATCTGAGTAAATGCACAACCATCTACTCAGTTACTTCAGCCCCAGCGTTACAAGGTATCTATCCTGAATTCCTTTAGGTACTCTCACCCCCTTTTCCTTCCTAACCACCACTCTTTAGTGCCATCTCAAATTATCTTAACGCTTTCGACTCCTCGTGACTTGTACTGCCACAACCCTAATCCAGGTCATCATTGTTTTTTGTTTTGTTTTGATTTGTTTTGTTTTTAATTTGAACTCCTAGCTGGTTTCTCTCCTTTCGCTTGGCCACTCTCACATCTAGCCTCCACATAGCACCTGAACATTAAAAACAATTACATTATATAACATACTAGTTCAAGACTTACTAGTCTTTATGTAGGCCAATGAAATAGAATCAGGTACTCAGAAATAGATTCATTCAGTATGTCAGAAGGGCAAGCATATCAGTGGGGGAAAAGATGGATACTCGTAAATATGACCGGGGGGGGAGGGGTAGTGAAATTGGATCCATCTGTCTCATGTGTAGAAGTCTATCTGAAAAGCATAAAAAGACAGAACTTTTAAAATTTCAGGGAAAAGAAGAATCTTTTTCATCTTGGGGTTGAAAAGGATTTCTTAATGGATCACAGAAAGCTCAAACGAACCATAAAAAAAAAAAAAAGATTGATAATATTGCTCAGTTAAAATTAAAAACATCTGTTTATTGAAAGATATTCTAAAGAAAATGTAAAGACAAGTCTGAAACTGAGAGAAGACATTTGTAACACACATAGCCAACAAATGGTTATGTTCCAGCTTGTACCAGTTAAGTACAAACCAAAAGTTCAACTTAAAACAAAACCAAAAAGCTCACCACAGCCTAAAGCTCTCAGTTTTCTTAAAACCATGATCTGATTCCCACAATATTTGCATTGTTCCACACTGTCCCTTGCTCACTGGGTTCCTGCCAGACTTCCTGTTTCTTCCTTAATCACCACAGGGCCATTCCTGTTGTGGGCCTCTGCAACTGCTTTTCTCTCCTCTCTGATTCTCTTCTCCCAGCTCTCTGCAAGGTGCTCTCATTCTCATCCTTCAGGTCTCAGTTCAAAACTCATTTCCCAGAGTGGCTGTCTCTGTTGATTCTTATGAATGAATGGTTGCTTACCTCTTCTGGTGGGACCTTTCTAGTCTGTGAAGGGCTTGATGGTGCAGCCATTACACTAGTGGACTGGATGGTAGGGGCTTGTGCTCTGTTCTTGATGCATGACTCTATCTTGGGCCTCACGTGGGCTGGTGTTGGCCTGTAAAATTCTGCACCCAATTCCAAATGCGGCGCTTTTTTCCACACCAGCAAGCAGTTCTCTGAGATCATCTGGGTATCCTGCGATTCGACTCAGTTCTGATACTGTGTATCTAGAGATAGCATTAGATCCCACAGGCTAAGGGCTCAGCCCTACAAGACTGCCCCCTACCCCTGCCTCAGGTGCCAATTGCAAGTCCAGGTTGTCATCTGTGCTGCCAACATCCTCCTCCTTTGGTTTGATTAATTTTCTAGAACATCTCCTGGATCTTGGGGACATTTTACTAACTGGATTACCTCTTATGAAAAGATATAATTCTGAAATAGGCAGATGGAAGAGATGCATAGGGCAAGGTATGGGGAACGGGCACAGAGCTTCTGTGCCCTCTCTGTGTACCACTCTCCCCACATCTCCAGGCGTTCACCAACCCTGGAAGCTTTCCAAACTCTGCCTTTTGGGGTTTTTGTGGAGGCTTTATTACATAGGCTTGTTTGATTAAATCATTGGCCATTGGTGACTGGACTCAATTTCCAGCCCCTCTCTCTTTCCCTTACTTGGGAGAGGGAGTGCAGGACTGAAAGTTCCACCCTCTGATCATCACATGGTTGATTCTGCAACCAGCCCCCATTCTTAGGTGTCTTTCCAAAGTCATTTCACCAGCATAAAAGGCCTCAACATTGCTTTCTTCTCGGGAAATGTGATGGGTTTTAGGACCTCTGTGCTGGGAACAGTGGGCAGTTGCCACATTTATAGCTCTTCTACGTCCCAGTATCACAGCGTGGTCCAGTGTTCTTCCAACTGCAGGTCATGAGACTCATGAGTGTGCATTGAAATTAATTCAGTGAACCATAGTCAACATTTTTTATTAAAAAATAGAAGAGAATGAAAATATTAGTGTGCTGTACATAATATTCAGATTGTTAAACTTTTGTCTCGTTTACATGTGTATGTTATGCAGATACACGCATGAACCACACGAGTTGTGGTGGAGATGTTGGAAGACAACGCATCTAGATGTCATCTGAGGTTCATTCTGCCTCTTAAGTTCTGAGGTCAATTACAGGGTTACTAAAGAATCTACAGTAGATACAGGCATTTTAAATGCAGCTTTACTTGTTGTTAGTACTCTGAAGTAACTGAATAAAGTCTTTCTGAGCATGATCCCTTAGCTTGGTGGCTTTAATGAAGCATCGATTTCAGTAGGATAATGTTAAAATCTCTGAAAAATTTTCTTTCAATAGTTTGTATAAGCCTCTGGAAAATTGTATTTTTATTTGCTTAGAAATACCTTTCCTAGTAAACTTTGAACCAATTCAGAAAAAAATTCTAATAGGATCTTCAGTGGGAAGGTTAATCTAATCAGGTTACCTGGATTTTTTTCCCCTTCTTTTCTGGCTGTTACTACTTCATGAGTTAGACTGCAAGTTAAGGTATGGACTCCTTGGCACAAGACTCGTGGGATTTGCTTTCTTGTTACCTGTCTTTCCCTTGAAGACCAGTCCAGGGATCTTGAGGGCCACAGACATCTGTGGTTTTAGTGTGAAAAACATCCTTGCAGTGATGATCTTTTTTGGTTTGCCCTAAATGCAGGTCTTTCTTCTGGCAAATCTCCTGTTTTAAGTCATCAGGAATGAGTTACAGATAAGCTTAGATTGCAAAAGTCCTTCCTTAGTTCTTTATATTCTTGTTTCTTTCTATATATTCACTTAACTTTTGGCTTTTGCTAGAGATATTTGTCAGAAGCAAGAACTCCCAGTCTTGGCTAGAATGACACATCTTATTTTCCCCATCCCCACTAGTATAGGGAGGTATAAAGAATAATAAAACACACTGTATATTCGACTCACCAGTTAATACTTTGTCACTTTCTCTTGATACCTATATGTGTATGTACACACGCAAACATACATACACTTTTTGTTTATGTTGAAGTTTTTGAATGCGAGAGTGTTTTGATGACGTTTTACCTCTTAACATACCAGTGTGCACCTTATATGAACAAGGATATTTTCCTATATAAGCACAATATATTTTCTATATAAGCGCATCCCTATATGCAATGTATAGTTCATATTCACATTTCTCCAAGTGCACTCAAATGTCCTTGGTGGCACTTTTTTCTTTGTAGCAGTTTCCCCCAATCCAGCGCTCTCGATCAAAACTCTTTTGTCATCCTCTGTCTTTAGTATTTAATGTAAAACAGTCCCCAAACCATTTTACTGTACGACTTAGGCGTTTTGAAGACTCCAGGCCAATCTTGAGGGATTTCCCACAATCCGGATTTTCTGATTTGTTTCCTTATCTAGATTCGGAATTAAATATTTTACATGAAAATACTGCCGAGGTGATGTTGTGTATTTCCAGTTTCATCACATTATTGGTGAAACAGAAATTATGTGGCATAATGACTTAGACGCTCTAAGTAACCTGTTGTCAGGCAGGTTTTTTACCCAGGGGCTTTGGCATCTATTGATACAATACAGTAAGAGTAGTGAAGTAGCGCATTTTAAATTCTTTCTTTTTAAATTGACATTCTGTAAAGAAGAGCTTTTCCTATCCCTCCTTCGTGTGTGTGTGTGTGTGTGTGTGTGTGTGTGAGAGAGAGAGAGAGAGAGAGAGAGAGAGAGAGAGAGAGAATGAGAATGAAGGAAGGAGGGATTCTGGACACAGAATTTTCCAATAATAGCAGCCACCATTTATTGAGTGTTTATTATTTGCCAAGCACTGTACTGAGCGTTTTATATGCACAATCTCATATAATTCTCCCACAATCCTTGGAGAAGTAGATTTTATAACTGTTCCTATTTTTTACATGAAAAACCTGAGGCTTGGCAACTTAAATGACTAGCTCTTGTTCACGTAAATTTGAGCCAGGACTCTGATGCAGCTTCTTATAATCCCTGAATGCCATCCAGGATCTTCTTTCTCAGACTCTGCCCAACCGTGCCCTACCCCCAGTGTCGTGACTAAAGGACCCTTCTCAGTCTAGGGAGTGTAGATGCCAGCCTGTCTCTCCACTTGTGCTTGTTTCTCTGTTTCAGACTCTGTCGCCGCCTCTGCCCCTGCTCCTCTCTAGCTTCTCTCATTTCTCTCCTAGCGTGGTGCCCCCTGCTTGGTTCAGGGCGCACATCCAAGCTCAGTGCACCCAGCGTGGCCAGCTGGTTGAAAGAATAGGTGTGGATTTGGGAGCCATCCTCTAGATTTTGGCCCCAGAATGCCCCACGGCTCTACTTTTTTGGGGGGATACCATGGATCCCACTCCTGGAAACTTTTAAAAAATGTGTTATAACCTATTACAATTAATGTTTTTTATGATGCTTACATTGTCTCAAGCATTGCCAGTGAAAGCTCCTTCTATTTTGCTCCTTGTCCTGTTTGTCACTCCCCTTTAGTCTACATAGCTTTCTTCTTTTACTTTTTCCTTCTTTTTTTCTTCCTTTTCCTTCCTTCCTCCCTCCCTCCCTCCCTCCCTCCCTTCCTTCCTTCCTTCCTTCCTTCCTTCCTTCCTTCCTTCCTTCCTTCTCCCCTTCCCTTCCTTTCTTCTCTCTCTCTTCTTTTCTTCTTTCACTAAGATATGACAGGAAACATGTTCCTGACTACTGGGTGTCAGTGCTTCCAAAAAAGATGTGTACTTTTTGGGGAGGGGGGTGCTGAGGGTAGGATTCTTCTGCTGTTGATAGCATGGAAGAAATGAGGGGTGGGTAGTAGAAAGAAAACCTTTGCCTGGTTTCCAGTCGGACTCGTCCAGAACCACTAAGGATGTGTGTAGACTGCAGCTCTGCCCTCACTCTGCTCCTGCATGGTCATTGACCTGTCAGGCCCTCATGATCAAATAGTTGAGGGGGCATTCTATTGAAAAGAATGGCTCTTTTTGAGGACAGAAAGACAGCATTTCAAAAGACAGTTCCTGTGAACTTGATTTGTTAATGGTCCTTTTCTGCCCGGTCTTACAAACCTGAAGCTGCAAGGAAGTAATTCTTTGTTATGGAAACTCCAGTAAAAAGCTATTAACAGAATTGAGCTGTGTCTACCAACCTTATGCTATATATTTTAAGAAATAATTACTGGCTATTTTTCAAAATAAAATTATCTTAATGGAGTACTTGCCTAAGTTTAAAGTTCACTCCATTTTAATGTTTATTCTCTTGAATGTCCCATCAAGGGGACACAAGAAAGTATTTTTATTTTGAATTGTAGTTTCAGGTATGAGAGGTTTCTTTTTGTTGTTTTTTAATGCAATAAGACACCCAAAAGTAGTAACGGCCCAGGAATCACCAGTGAGAAGAATTTTTGTTTTGATTGCATAGAGTATACAACAAGTATTTTATTTTTATGTTTAATTAGTACTAATGTTTAATTGGCCTATGCCCTCCTTTGATTCTTTGGCATGATCATTTTTCTTTTTTTCTTCTGAAGTCAGCATTTTTAAAACTACTTAATTATAATTATTTGAAGCAGCAATTTTCAACCTCTTTCATCTCATGGCACACATAAACTAATTACAAAATTCTGTGGCACACCCCAAAAATAGATTTTTACTAAACTGACAAAACTAAGTAGGTATAATTTTGATTGATTCATACCGGATGGCTATTGTTATGTTGGCTATTGTCATTTTTTAAATTTGACAGTCTAAGACAAATCAAAGGTCAGTGCCCCTTACGAAAATTGTCAGATTGGCATGTTTTAAAAATTCTTACAGCATGCAGTTGAAAATTGCTGATCTGGAGTGGTGATTTATCTTAATTATTCTAGTAACAAATCAGTGTTGAACTATGTACTGTTAATGTTCCCTTTCGTCTCTATGTTTCTTAGTGTGAGTGTAGGATAAAGTAGTAAACATTTGCAGGTTAACTGCTCTGTAAGCAACATAGATGGGGCAGAGATCAGAGGACAGCATTAAAGCTCTTAAGAAAAGTTCGCAGGCTTTCCCTGTGTCATAGGATACAGTCCATTAGGTGATGCTACTCCCAGTACCTTGAACAGTATCCTCCTTTTCCAAGGAGTCTGCTTTGAGTTTTTCTGTGTTGATGAGAAGACTTGATAATTTTTTATATTGAATTCTTGAGTGTTTTTTGAAATTTGATCAATCAAATCCATTTCTAAAGGAAAAGGTGAAGTTCAGTTTAGCTGTTGGTGACGTTAGTGTTTTTATTTAAAAATCACCCCCATTACATTGGTTTTACTGACTAATTAAGAGTCATTATCAATATAAGTATATCTGTTGCTCTATGGTTAAGTTGATTTCTAAGGTGAATGCTTACAAAGAAGCTTAAAAATGACCTTTAAATACTGAAAGTGGTCTTGTTTTATTGATGTAAACATTTTAAAGCCTACTCTAGTATTTCAGTATATGACATTTTTGTCATATACCTTTTGGTGAGTTACTTAATCTTATTTTAATATTATAGTTTTATATGATAAAAATTGATTCTTTTCTGTAGGATTCCATACTGAGTGTGCTTTTTATATATAATGGATGATCTGTGAAATGGGTTTATGGTAGCCCGCTCATTGTTTTTTCTCACCTAAGTTCAAGGAGTTTTTTATTCAACAGTTTGACTATAATGTGGATGTTGCCATTCATAAAATCTTGGAAAAGATTTTGTAATTTTGGTATGATAACAAGCGAAAAGTCAGAACCTCGCTATATGTAACATGGCATACTGGAACATGTCAGTGTGGAAAATCCAGGGAAATCTAAATAAAGTCTGTAATTTGATTAACAGTAATGTACTTATGTTAATTTTTTAATTTGATAAAATTTATGGTTATATAAGATAACATTAGTGGAAGCTGGGTAATGGGTATATGGGAACTCTTTTCATATTCAGTAGAAATTTAATTAGTCAAATGCTTTAAATACATATTCTTATGACTATAAACAGTGTGCTCCTGGGGCCAAGGGTGCAAAGTGGCCTGAGGCTGGTGTCTCCATTCCAGAGTCTTACAATCTCACTGGCAAGTCAGGTCTTCTTCTTAAAAAGATGAATGACTGTACCTTTACAAGCCTACCGATGCCAGTGCATGATACAGTCAGTCCTGTAAGGTAGCGGACCCTTGGGTGTTTGGGGAAGTCTTTGCATATCGGGTGAAACATGAGCTGAGCTGGGATGGGTAAGTGCAACTTAACTTAGATAAGTAACGGAGAAGTTCTAAGAGACAGGAGAGAACATGAATTTTGAAAAACAAATTGCCCATGGTGATGCAGGGGTTCCTTGGAATGAAAATGAGCTGGTGGATACTTGTGGTGACTAACACCTTGCGTACCGGGGAATTTAAATGCCTTTTAGAAATGACAAGAATTCTCGCCACCCGTACGCAATGTGTTAAGTGCGGGGTGCTACCGGTCTGACTAGTATGGTGGCAGTAGAAATGAAAGGAATTGAGAAGTGACAGCAGTTGGCGATTATGCATACATATAGCATCACAGAAGAGAAACAGATTGATGGTGACTGATAGATATCTTGACCCAGTGGAAGTAACTTGGGGGATTTGTGTTAAATGTTTTCATTTTCAGGAAATGTTGGACTGCCCAGTAGAACTGGCTGGCACGGAGTTACAGCAGGGTTACTGGAGCATGGGGGAGGGGCAGAAGGTTATGACTAATCCTCTTTGGTGAGCAGGAGAAGAGAAACCCAAGAAGGAAATCTTAATGGACACAGTCAGAGAGGTAGAGAGAGGCCTTGATGGTTACAGTGTTCTTGAAGCAGTGGGAGGGGAGTTTGAGCGAGGAGGGTATACTGTCTTCGGCTGCAGATTTGTCAGAGAGAAAGAAAACTGAAATATTCAAATAATTGCTGTCTGAATGCGTAATCAGTTTTATGAGAATGATGGGCCTAGAATCCAGATTACAGGGGACTGAAGAATAAGGGGAGGGAGGGAGGGAGGGAGGGAGGGGGAGAGAGAGAGAGAACGTACTCACAAAAGTGGGTTGTTGAGAAGCAGAGAGAGGAAATCTTTGAAAAAAAGTTTGGCTGTGCAAAGACAAGGAAGTATATATATTATACACAGGGCAGTAGCTGAAGAGAGCAAAAGGAGGTTATTTTAATTAAATTTAAAAACATTTATCAAGTGCCAATTAATGTGCAAGGCACTGTGTTAGGGGCAGTGGAGGACACAAAAAGTGATTAAAATACAGTGTTTTTCCCTCCTGAATGCTACCTCAGGTTCTTTTGGCATTAGATAGGCGATCCATCTTAAGCAAAACAGGGGCCCTGGAATTAAGCTTGCAAACAGAAGGACAAAATCAGTGACAAAGAACTGAAGGCGGAGGGGGAAAGGTGCGGAATTGACAGAGCAATAAAACAAGAAGGGGAAAAAATGGTGCCGCTTTTGCAGGTGAGGAAGGGTGGCCTTGGAGGGAAAGGGGACCCCCCCTCTTCTAAGGCACTGGGGAAGGAGAGGTTAGGGTAGTGTTACAGCTATTTTGAGGTAGAATAGAGCACAAATGAGGATCCCAGGAAGTCTTCACTGTGAGTGGAATGTGCAACTGACAGACTGGGGATATATTTTCTACCTTTGAAAATTTCCTGGTCAGATGGAAAATTGAGGCTGTTGATGTTTATTTTTTTGTCCTATAAAAGAAAAATAAAAGTGAAGCACCAGGATTTCTGAAGGTATTGCTTTTGGCTGAGGTTTTTTTTTTTTTTAAATGTCTAAAGAAGTAGGCATTTTTAAATTGCTCAGATATTATATTAGTGCCTCAGGGCCTTTTGGTTAACTAGTGTTTGTGTCAGGCGGACATTCTCATTCTCACCCAGCTTTGGAGTCGAGGAAAGGTGATAAGAGAGACATATATACAAGCTCTTAGTAAATGCTTGCCACCTGAACTCAGATCTGAGATAGAAAGTGGCTGTGTGCCTGACCCTTACACACGAAGTATTAGGGGATTTAGAGGAGAAAGAGAATTGGAGCAATTTTCTGGCAATTTCAGTTGAATAAGGTCTTGAAATAAATTTGCCATATATTTACCTGAAGGCTTTGTTTCCTTCCTACATGTTATTTTCAGCACATTTAGAAAATGCAGTTGCATGCTCATAATTTTTGGTCACAACTCAATAATAGTACATAAAGAATTATGAACATGATTTTGACCATGCAAAGGAAGAAATAATTATTCTGAACCAGGCAGTTAGGTAACACTTTGGCAGGACTTGGGCTTGGGCATCGCTGGTGGAGTGCCTGGGTCATTGCACTGATTTTCCCATTTTGTGTATGTCAGCTTGCTTTAAAAGTGTTAGTACTTTACTACAATATTTTAAGTGCACGTAGCCAGAAAATAGGTGCAGGTCAATTGGAGAAAAGAGCTAGTAATTAATGCTGTGCTTTGACTTTTATAGTCTGACACAGGAAGACATGTAGAGGGAAAGAGGACGGAGATAAAAGTAATTGGGGGAGGGGAAATTATGTTCACTTTTTTTCTTGAAGTACTCTCTTTCAAAATAAAAGCATTTCAAGATCCTTCTTACCAGTGAAGGGGAGTGGTATTTGCCACCCCACACATTTTTCAATAAGCTGTTTTGTGAGATTCTGTTTAGAAAATCATAGAAGAGACTACTAGGCTATCATAGGATGGGCCTGACAAGTGATTTATTTAAAGGCATTAATTAAAATGCGATCACTACAGAGGTTAGAGAATTTCTCAGCACTTACTCTCATAGAACATTGCTAAGCAGAGAGGGGCTGGAGTTGAAGGGGTGTCTGTTGACGGATGTATTAACTCACATCCTCCTGTTGTCCCCCCTGTACCCCTTTCCACTGGAAGAGGTGGCAAGGCTGCCCACTGCCAAGCTTGATGCCGCCTCGATTTTGATGCGGCCTCCGCTGAGGTCAAGCACTCCCATTCCAGCCTCTCAAGGGCTTTCTCCATGTGTCGGCCGTGTGCTGGTAAAAATGACTTTAAACTCTTGTCAGCACAGTTACTGGTGCATGCATCACAGTCCCACTCAGATAAACCTGTCTCAACACAGAGGTGGCTGCTGGAGACGAGCACAAGGGCAGGCCGCTAGCTTTTCATTCGAGCATCACTAAACGTGCACAGAGTGCCCAATTATTTCAGCATTATTGAGCAAGCCTACAGGAGGACCCAGGCCTTGCTACATTAGATTTTCTTTAGTAATTTGCTCAAGTACCGCTGAGGACACTTAAAGGGGCTTAAAACGGTGGCTGCAACCAGTTTCCTTTTCTGGGTTGTTAATTCAGGTTTTCTTTTTCAAATTAACTCTCGCTGCATGCTGTGCAGCGGTTCTGGGAGAACTGTTTAACACTAATTTTCTCAATTTTCAGCTTTTTTTTGTTCAACATAACTGCTTTAACAGTTAGTCACGTATATGTTTTGATTAGAAATGCATGATATGTTTTGGAGAATAAAATACAGATGCTTTATTAAAGAAATCTGAATTTCAGCTATTAAAAGTTACTTAGATAATTGTAAAACCCCCAAATCTAAGTAAAAAAAACAGCATTTCTTTATTATGCATCTCCCTTCCCCCCTTTAAATTTATGTGTGTATTTGCTTATTTATTTATTTAATCCTTCATGGGTGCTGGGTTTTCCATGATATCCTTGTACATCTTTTCTCTCCTTTTAGTTGGGTGTGGGGGGAGGGCATGCAGATACAGGGAACAAGTTCAATATCTTTGTCTCATTTCTCACAGCAGCAACAACTCCAGGCCCAGCATTTATCACATGGACATGGTCTGCCTGTGCCTCTGACCCCACACCCTTCGGGGCTTCAGCCCCCTGCCATTCCACCCATTGGTAGCAGTGCCGGCCTTCTGGCCCTCTCCAGTGCCCTGGGAGGCCAGTCCCACCTTCCAATTAAAGATGAGAAGAAGCACCATGACAACGATCACCAAAGAGGTGAGTGATTCTCGGGTTGGTGGTCTGCTCCTGCCTACGTGCTGCTGAGGGTGGGTTCTGGATGCCACTGTTTATTCTGTCTCTCTCTGGATTTAATTTTACCATTGACTAAACAAAGGATTTCTGATGGAAGGTAAATTACTAGAAGCGGTCTTTTGCCAAATGATATCCTAGTGGTTGGCAAGAGGTAATGCACTCCTTAAAACCAAGGGGTTCTTTTTTTTTGGTTATTGTCTTTGATCAGTCCCTTGCTACTACCTACTATGTTCCCTGAGTCTAAATTAGTAATGAAATCCCATGATGCTCTGTGTTTGAAATAGTGAGTGTCATTAATAGCTAATTTTGACCAAATCTGTTATGGGGAGAGACTTGGAGATGAAGGCTCACTTTATAGTTTGACAGAATCAATAATTGTTATGTATAAATCAGGTAAGACTATATAGTACAGTAAAAATCTCACAGGTAAGAAAACAATTTTAGTAGTCTTAGTGATTGGGAAAACACAGCCTAAATTAGTGAAACCTATTGGTTTAACTACCTCTCGAACCCAGTCTGAGTAGAAGCATGAAATTAACTCCTAAAAGAACGTAATTGTTTGTGCAACATGATTGATATAAAGGCCAGTTCTGCTCCTTCTAGGTTGGTTTCCTCCCTCCACTAAAGGAGATGATGGTACAGAGACCTTTAGATGTAACTACATGTGTGTATGGTGCTTAATAATAATTTTTATTAGTTAATGGAAGAAAAGCAGATGGAAAGGTCTCTCCCAGTATTCCTTTATGGGAAATTACTTAGCACATGGGTGGTTCATTGGTTTGAAGGGTGTGACTCATAATTAAAACCTCTTATCTACTCCTGTTGCAGTGTCATTACCATGAATTATAATCCTGGGTAAATGATGTTTATCACTTAAAATAAATTTCCCATCTCTGATGTTGGAAACACTGTGTTTGTCATCTAGTTATCTTAATGCTATGGTTCAGAGCTAAGGCATAATTATAAACACTTTTTTAAGTGGGAAAGTAGATAAGAAATATGAATAATAAGACTGTTCAACTTTGGTTTCTGAAATTGTGTTAAAGGTAGATGGACACTTTGCAAATCTGCTGGAGTAGTATTAATAATTAACTTTATAGCAATTTGACCTCTGTGCCACTTATTATTTAGCATTGATCAAGCTTGATAAATGTATGATTTTATGTAAACTAACTAGTACTTTTCTTTTTTCATTCTTCCCACCACTTGATCTGCATGTGTTGTTGCTGTTTTGCCCACAGACAGAGACTCCATCAAGGTAGGACTCAAATTCACAGACGAAGGAATGGCTTAAAGGGGCTCAGAGTGATCCTTGTATATCTAGTAATGAATTCTTTGAGATTTAGAGAATGATTTGGTAGGCCTTACCAAATAGTGGCTAACTGCATTTTTGGATTACTTTCGGTTGTATGATTGAGATTTTTGAAAATACTGGTTCCATTCCTCTGTCAGAATTAGATTTGTAGACCAAGATTGGATTACATGATCTGGCTTGCATTGCTCATTTTATTATGTCTTGCTATGTGAAAAACAAAATAACTGCCTTTCTTTAGGCTTTAGATATAAGATAAATAAATAATAAGGAAAAGAAGTAAATAATAAATTGGTTTATAAGGAAATACACATTAGTCTCATATTTTGGGAAACAATTTCATCCTACAAAACTTTATCAAAACGTTTGTGTAAAAGCATTTTTCTTCACCAGAGAGATTTTTTTTTTTAATTCAATATCATCTTGATTTCCAGTATAGCAAGTTACTCTCAAGTTTTGCATCTGTCTTATCTGCCTTCTGTGCCTCTTTATGGACAACTTTTCAGAAAAGAGGAAAAGTATTTCGGACCTAATGATTTAGAGATGCTTATGTAACACCAGACTGGCATATGCTAAGGATGCTTGAATTTATATAGTCAGCAAATAAGAAAAGCAGGCTTCCATGGCAGGAAATGAGTAAAATATGAAAACTGCTTGATCACCTTTGAACCAGGCACAGTGTAAATGTGCTGATTATTCATAATTACCTTGTGTATGCCATTGTATTTTGTATAGGTTAGGAAGGAAAGGACAGTTCTCAAGCATTGACCGATGTATAGATGCTGTCAGTTTCTTCTCATGTGTTTTTACAGTCGAGTGTTTTAGACCATGAGCAATCAGATCTCTTGCAGTTTTTAACAAAGTTATGTATATGGAGACTAAACTCTTCCCTTGGATTCACCTGTGCTGACACTTTGAATGCCTCTTTTTTCCTGTCCTTTTATAATAAAAGGGGAAGCAGGGTTATTTCCAGAGTCCTTAAATAATGGAAAATAATAATTAATCTGTTTTACCCTTCAAGATTCTTTGTCATTTGAAAGGGCATCTGCATGCCCGTAGAAATGTCAACATTTACAATTGGGAAGGCACACACTGAATTATTTAATTATACATTTACAGTTGTGTGTTTTGTTGTATAATATGCATATCAATACCTAGTAAGTGTTCCACCCATATGTACTTAGAAAGTAGTAAGTACTATAAATGCATTGACCAGGATTAGCTGATAGCAGCCATTGGAAGGCCTGTCTAGTTATTCTGAGGCCATAATATAAACATTCCCTGCCTTCTTATGATAAATGCATACCTTCAGGCAGGCCAGTGAACTAAACAAAAGCCCCACTCCCAGAAGACTGTGAAAATATTTACACTCCAGTGCACACTTTTGTGTCAATTACATTTTATATTCCCTCATGCCAGAGTAGGGTCTATTTTGAAAACATCTATAATCATTCAGTATGAGTCTAGGAGTGAGTGTCTGTATAGCTAGAAGCCAGGGGGGAAAACCAAAAGGAAATATGAGGTGGATGATTTTGGCTTGACTTATTATGGAATGCTAGCTATAGTATAAATGGATGGGGGGGAGGGTTCCATTTTTAAATTCGAAGTTGTGTCACATTTGGTGCTATCCTGTGGCTTTCAAAGGTGAAATAGTTTGCTAATTTTTGTAGCTGTGTTCTGTGATGCTCAGAGAAGCAGTTAGTTGCTTGTTCCATCGATCGTCCTCATCCTCCTGTAAGCGGTTCCTGGTTAAGAGGGGCTTTTTATGATTGTCCGTTGTGTGCCTTGAGATGGTTTTTATCAGCCAGAACGTGCCAGGTGCCTGCAGCTGGAGTCAGGCTTGTATGAAGTAATTTATTCATGCAGGATAATGCTCCTTAACATTTAACAGGTAATGAATGTGACATAAATTTCCTTCTTGCTTGTAATTTTTCCCTTTCCTCTTCTAATGTGCAAACAGGCAGCTCTGGTACTCTAAATAATAAGTAATTTTTGGCCATCTGTCAAAAGGAAGTTTCAATACAAATTTAAATTAATGGTGCCTGAAATTTTTTATAGCTCCTCTAAAAGCCTCTAATGTGCAGAAAATTCTGAATCTGCTGGTAGTAATTAGTGTTGCATGTAATGAGGATGTGGGCAATGGTGTACAGTCCCAGTGTAACATTTTGATATGGTAGCAAAATTTTGATTTATACAAGGTTATGGATGGATTTAATTGTGAGAGATACTTTAAAATGCTTTCTTGATGTTACAGACTATTAAACAGGGCCGTTTTCAGAATAGTTTATAAAATATAAATTTAAACTTAACGTAAAGATTTAGGTAATTTAAGTGTTTTACCTTTAAGTGTCAAGAAAAGTGAAAGAAATTCTCCTGTTCAAGTGTTGGGCTTTTTCCTCTATTTTCTTTCTCTCCTTGGTAGTTCTGTGTCCAGTAAACAACATGCTATTGGCTTTATTGATCTTGTTTTCTATAGTTCCAGTAGCCAAGTTCATTCTTAAGCCTGTTATTTACAGACTTGTATCTGAAGGTTTTCAACGATGGTGGAGAATGTAAATATGGACCTAAAGGAGAAAGCACTATCGGGGCCCAGGAATTAACTTATTTGGTGATGAGCAACTAGAATGTCATGTGTTCTAGGGTTGTTGACACCTGCTTGTCATGTGCCTGTCCAGTGACATCTTGTGCCGAACAGTAAGCCCCAGGTTTGGGGGCTGAAAATGGCAAGAAACAGACCATGATCCACTCTCATGCTTCTTGGTGGTAGGGTGGAAAGCCCAGAGCTCTTCAAAAGGCCTCCAAAATATTTAGGTTTCCACTTCTCTTTTCTGGGTGGGGGCTTTTTCACAGTCTTCTGGAATGTTTGGAACTGTTTCTCTCACCCCATGAAAAGACGTAAGTTAAACCAAGGAATTGTGCTCTGAGGTGATGGACCCTTCCCTCTGCTCATCGCTCCTGAGTGCTGAGGGGTCAAGGTGATTGGCTTCAAAGTGGTGGCAGAGAGGACATTTCTACATGCTGCCAGTTGCTTGAGGTACCAGTTCATGAAGAGGAGTCATTAGCTTCCTCCTGTCACAGCCAGTTTTCAGCTGAGTGGCTGGAATGAGGTAGTGATTCACAGCTGTGAAGGACAACTTGCCTAAGACTTGGTAGGAATTGGACGTTGAGCAATTGGTCTACTTCTAATTTCTGCCACCCCTCCCTTCCCATCGCAAATGTTTACACAGTTCTAGTACCATCTAGCTAAGAAAATAGGCACCAACATCAAGACCAGCTTGTAATATAAAACACAAAATTCACTATCACCATCTATTGACCTCCATGGTCTCTCCCAACTTGAAATTATTTTGTATACTTCATAAGTCCTTTATATGTATCTGCATGGTCCTACTGAATGCATTAACCTCCTCAAGTCAGATCTGTGAAGGATTTGCCATGTTTTATTTATAGAATGTAACATAAGCACATTTTATTTTACCTCTTAAGTGGTGGTGGTTTTATTTTTATTATTTCGTTGGAATGTCTTCCCCAACGTGCTGTGTGGTCATCGAGGAGTATGATCATTTTTGGTGACTTGTACATGGCCAGAGTTATCTCCAGAAACACTGTACCATTTTAAAATGCAAAGTGCAGTGTTTCCGCACAATCTGCCACTGTTGAACTTTATAGTTTTTGTAATTTTTGCTAGTATAAGTATGAGTGGTACACTTAAAAATATTAACATATATACTTATTTTTCAAGCTGAATACTTTTCTATGAGTGCATATGCTAAGCTTTTTCCCCTCCTATGTGAGATATTTTTGTTCATAACTATCCATTCCATTACTTGTTCTAAAGTAATGCCCGTTTATTCTACCCCAGCTATATTTTGGTGTATATTCTGTATAGATGACAAAAACATCATGCATTGCTTTTCTTGTCTCTTCAGTTATTCTCTGTTCGTAATAAAGGTTTATCAGTGGGGAATTAGACTAAAGCTACTTTTATGTTGAAATTGAAGTGTATGATTCACACCAAGAAACATCTTCATCCTGATGTTTAATGTCTTTAATTTTCTTAATTAGAATGCATTTCATCTCTTGCAAAAATATTACACCATAAAGTTTCTGTATAACTGGCACTTGAATTTCACATTTGCTTTTCAAAATGTAGATAATTTTTCCAAAGGAATTATTCTAAAGACTTGTTCACCTCCTTCTTTGTATATTACACTAACAGTTTCCCATAATCCACTCTGGAAAACATCATAAAATCACCCAGGGAGAAGCTTATTACTCTCACTTCTTGCATTCTTGAATCATTTCTGCTGCAACACTTACCTGTATCCGACTTACATATTTTGTTCTACAGTGGTTTAAAGTAATTCAGATATATTCTGGGTTAAAGATTCTTTGTGGGGGGGGGGGGCACTACTCACAAGGGCTATAATTTTGAACATGAAGAGGAGCCCTATTTAATTATTACCTATGGCAGCTGCCCTGGGGCAGGACTGAACAGAATTCCAGTTTCATGAAAGAGAACTAGAAAGAAGTTTGCTGAGAACTGAGTAATTCTTTTAAATAAGCTTGTCTTAAATGAAAGCAGTAAATCATATTTCAATATTCAATAATGTTGCTTAGATAATGGCAGATCAAAACTTTAAATCTTAGAATTGAATCTGAATGTTGAACAAAGTATTACTTTAAGCTGATCAGATTCATTAATCAGACTCAGTCCATTTATTTCTGTATGTATAAATTATACAGCTTTAAAAAAAACATTTTGAACTTCAAGTCCTAGTATTATAACTTGAATCTCTGCATATGTGTGATAGTTGTAATTGGTGGCTAAGTCCCCTCCCCTGGGTTCAGTGACGCCTCCTGAGAAACAGGAAAACAACATATACATGCGTGTAATCCACTCCAGCGCAGTCTGCCGTTCTTCCCCCACACTTCCTGCTGTTTCCATCCCCTCTTCAACACTAACATTCATGAAAAGCCTACTACTTTTTCCTGGCCTTCACCGCCCAATCTCTGAATGAATTGCAGGCAGTGAGGTGGAAATTAAAATACTTAAGTATTGTTGTAAGTAAACTTTCTAAGATACAGCGATAGGGTTAGCTTGAGGAATTCTTTTTCCAGTTAGTTGGTGGACTCATGAATTAATGAGTCACCCCAAGGATTCTTGAATTATCTTTCCAAATCAGTACTTTTCAAGTTGCTGAGTGTTAGATGTAAGGACCGAGGAGGTGGGGAGGTAAACAGGTTCGTGATGCCGCCCAATGAGAGAAGCCAGTAGGGCCGTATAATAACACCTGAGTTTTATTTGTTCTTCCTTATGGTCATTTTAATTATTCTAGAAAAATTTTGAGTATCCCATTTATTTATCTTTCTTTAAACTTCTCTTTCTTTGAGCGACATTTGGCCTTTTGAACAACAAAATAAAATTGGAAATGCTAATGTTTTGAGCCAACTAAAGGAGGAAAATAAAAATGTCACCATGGTAACAAAGCTGCTTTCTAGATGGTTTCCTAAGATATGCCTGAACTAGAAGCAGATGTCTGATTTGAGAATCTTGCCTCCTTCAATGTAAACAAATAACTTCTGGGCAGGTGTTGGAAATAATATGGAAATCCTATTAAGGGGGCCCGGGTTCCTGTCAGTCAGGAAGCCCATGCCACAAAGGGGTGGTTGTCACAGAAAGGAGCAGAGTAAATTCTCATTAGGCTTGAGCTTTTCCCAGGAAATGATTGTCTCCGTGTGTTCTTTCTCCTCTGGATCTGAATGTAAGCTGTTGCTTCTACTGATCTATTCACTGGTTTTATTTTTCTCCTCTTCATTCCAGGCCCTTCCTCGCCCCGCCAGCCTGTGTTCTCCCCCTCAGCCACCCCTTCCCTTAGATTAACACTTGATCTGTGCTACTGCTCTGAGAGTTGTGACATTTGTGATTTTAACCTCCCACCCTGGGTGGGGGAGTGGAGGGGGCTGTCAGTCTTCATCCCTAGGCCCTTTGGACAAAGAACCAGGCTGTGAGGCCGAGTGCTGAGAGCCATTTGGAAGTGGCACAGTGCTGAGCGGCAGCCACAGTACAGTACTTGGTACTGTTCTGTGGACATTTACTTGGAGCTACAGTTTTATGAATTGAGCAGAAACTAGAAAAGCACGGAAGGGCAGCTCTTTATAAACTTTTAAAAACCTGTATAGTTGTCTGCTAAGCCTCTGAAACCGCACTGTCTAAATACGGTAGCCACTTGGCCACATGAAGCTATTTAAATTTAAATTAGTTTAAATAAACGAAATAAAATTTAAGGAGCCCAGATTCTTAGTTGCATTAGCCACATTTCCGGTGCTTAGTAGCCACGCGTGGCTGTCGTAACTGCCTTACCAATGCAGGCACAGAACGTTCCCGTCAGCACAGGAAGTGCCATTGGGTAGGGAGAGACTTGGTCCTGAGAAGCTTGCTGGTTCTGCTGTTCCATTGGTGACAGCTGACTACCAGTGTTGGAAAACAAGGTTCTTCTTGATGCCTAGAAAATAGGGGGCGTGTGTGTACTTGGGTTTGTAACTTTGGTACTGCTCAGGCATGGTTGATAATGGTTGGCTGCACTCATCATAGTGATCTTTAAATGGTTGTAGGTTTTTTTTCCCCCTTTGTGTAACTAGTAGAGCAGTTTAGCAAGGATCTTCCCAAAATGGACCCCCCAGAAGGTGCATTTTAATGTTTCTAGAGAGAAAGTTGAGGCATTTTGGAGGTGGTGGTGGTGATAGGAGGGTTTGAAGGCTGTGCATAATGGTGCTCTTTATAATACTCAGAAGGTTAAATGTGGATAAACACAAAACAAGGCTTCAGAAAAGCTACACTATTATTATGCAGCATTTCTCGGACTATAGTCCCCGAGACGCACTTCATAAAACCAATAAAGTGCGCACTGGTGGTCTCCCGTTGCCCTAGCAACAGACCATGGGGCACAGTGTATGTGAAATGCATGAACATCTGTGAATTAATCTTTTTTAGTTTGTTCTTTTCTTGGCACTGATTGGGCCACTCAGGCTTGTGCCTGTGACACCGTGTGTGGAGGGGGTAATGTGGAGCGGTCCCCAGGGCCTGGCCCTAAAGTGGGTGGTGGATGGCAACTGAAGGGGGATTTATCCTGGTGCATTCAGCAGTGGAGGGGTTTGGCCTGACAGCGCTCTCAGTGTGGCATTATTAGCTTACTTTCTGGTGCATGGGGAAATGAATAAAAAATTTTCTAGTAAATCTGAGCACTATTGGGTTTATTGGGCTGCCCTGAAAAAATAATCTTTAGAGAAAATTGAAATAATCACTTGTGTGTATACAACAGTTATCAGGACTTGAAAGGCCTCTGAGTTATATTCTACATCCTTGCCCCAGCCCCAGCTTCCCCCCCAGGGATCCTCCACCCCGGGATTATAACCAAACCATATTGGACTAGTGTGAATGAGACTCCTGAATTGAATGCTTTGGTATCTGTTTTGATAAATCTGGGAGTATCCTAGTCTGACCTTATTTAGAGAAATTTTAAACGAAACTGGTGACATTTTTGCTCTAGGAAGAATAGAGCAAACTTAAGTAGAGAAGCATTCAGGAGTAGTAGTTGTATTAGTTACTCCCCCACTCTTGAATGGGATTGTCCTCAATTCTCCCCCTTTTCTGCCCCTCCCCCCATTTTCAAACTGGCACCCTCCCCCCAGACTGCAGCACCCTCTCCAGACTTTGTGTCAGTTCCTCCTGCTGGTGCCAGATGCTCACTTGTAAACTGTTTTGCTCACCCTTGTTATTTTCAATTTCCTTTTTTTTTTCCTTCTTTTTTTTCTCCTACCCTTTTTTCCTCTTCCTGCATTCTTAGAGGTCAATGTTCTTTCTTTCCTGGGAAGGAAAGAATATTATATTTTAAAAGTCTCATGCTGGATTTATAGTCCTTATGTTTAATATTTAGGGTGAGGAATTTCTTTAATAAATGTGTTAAGACAGAACTATGTGCTGCATGCTAGTCCATTTGATTTGCTTAATTGTCATTAATGTTGAGGGGCATTTAAATAGGAAAAACTACTTTTCAGTCTATACTTGTTTTCCTTTGGATATTAAAAAGGCGCAGCTGTACCTTTGTAGCTGAGAGATTTTCCTGATTTTCTATTAGACAACTAACCAAAAATTACTATTTTAATGGTTTCTGACTTCAGAACCTTTCCATGTTAATAGAGGAACTTGAAAATTGAGCAATGCAGTCTAAATAAAATATTTAAAGTTGGTAGGTATTGACTTGGCAGCTGCAGGGCAAATGGGGGCAAATGTGTCCTTGGGCCACAGAGTAAAGATTAGATACAATTCCTTCCGTCAAATCATTTTCCTATTAAAGTACGGAGCTGAGATATGCTGCCTTCTGAGCAGAGTGAAATATATTAATGGATTGTTCCTCTTCATTTCTTCAAGCTTCTGGTTAGTCCTGAATTCTTTTAAAATGTGCATATAAAGCTAGCTTACGATGATTGGAGGACTAGCTTCTGAAGTCAGTCTTCCCAGGACACTGCCAGGGCTGATGTGCAGATACGTGCAAACAGGGAACCTCACAGCAACGCCAGTGGCAACACTGTAGATGCCCAGTCTTGATGGTGCCTTTTACTGGCATTCAGATACTGTTTTGTAGGAATCAGAAAAAAAAAATTATTATTAGACTCGTGGGTGTTCAAACTCCCTCACTTTTCAGTTGATTTCTCTGATTAAAAAAAAAAAAAAAAATTCTGTTGCTGCTCTCAGTAAATAGCCTCAATTATATTCAGATGAAATTTTATTTTTTCATGTACAAACTTTCTAGAAATGTAGCTTCAGAAATCCAACAGTTACAGGCATGGTCAGAGGCCTTTAAAAGGAGGTAGAATTCTCAAATTGTGTTTTTCATGTCCTGGGCTAGTATTTGTTTCTTGAAAGCACATTCTTTATGCCCCAGACTAAATATTTTAGACACTCAAAGTAAGAAGTGTGAATTCTACAGTGATAAATGGTAGTGACTAAACAGGTAGTGAAGAATGGAAATGAGTGTGAATGAATTGGAATCTGCTCTTTCCTTCATCTGTGTTTGACAAAGTGTGTTAAAAGCAGTAGTTTTGTAATCTGGATGTTCAAAAGCTGGGAAAGGAAAGAGAACACAAACAATCTAGGAAAGAAAAGATCTCTAGCATTCATATTTTTTTATCCCTACTGTATGTGCTAGCCCGGCAAACAGCAATAATCCTTGAATTTTATTTTTAACTTTTTTAACTATTACTTGTTTTTAAAGTATTTATAGAAATAACATGAGTATGTTCATTACTGTTATGGATATGGATCTACTAAAACAAAAGGTATTTAAGGGGAAAAATTCTTGAATGGTTTTCTTAAACACATTACTGCAGGGGAGCATTTGGTGGTGGAACTTGTCTCAAAAGGTGGGGTAACCAAAGCTGTACATACCTTCCTGTTGGGACCACCTATAACATTTGTGGGGCCTGGAAAAGAGTAAGAGTGGAGGCCCTCATATCAAATGTCTTGGTATTTAAGAGTTAAAATTCCAATTAATAAATACACCTTCATGATGATCTGAAAAGCCAGGTCTGAATTTTAAATTCACAGGGCCCATTGCCTTTCATCCCCGGAGTCACATCGGTCTTCACATTTTTTTCTTTCTCCCTTCAAAGCTCCATTTTACCCCAGTGGCTGCCCTCAGGTCTAGGAGTGCTCAAACCAACAGCTTAGTCTACCCCTGAAAGGCCCCAGGAAGAGGACTGGGTCAGTCCTGAACTTGGGCCTTGGGAATTCAGGGTCCTGGTACCCAGCTCATGGTGTCCAGTGGGTGAGCAGAGAGTATGTGGGCCTGTCCTCTTGGTCCTGAGGAGGGGCTTAGCTGGATGAGGGCCCAGACCCCAGGTCGGGCACCTCTTGCCAAGCTGTTTGGTTTGTATATGATTTCACAAGCCATACATTTAAGAGGAAAGAGGGAAGTGGGAATTTGCAACTGTTACATCTCAAAATAATTCCTTGTTAAAGAAACATCAACATTTTGATCAAAATAAGACCAGGGACTTGACATTCTAAAATACAATCTTTAGGAACAGGTACTTTTAAACTGTGCTTTGTAAGTTGTTAATACATGTCTAACTATACTCTTAAAATACACCTAAAATCATAAACACATATTGTACCTATTGGCTTTGCTTGTGAAAGGGAGGGGGAAACTTTTAAAGTAGAACAAGGTAAAAGATGATCAAGGGCCATGGTTGTGGGTGGTTCTGGTGGCTGAGTAAATGGCTTTATACTCGGCCCTGTCTCTAGTCTCTGGTACACAGTGAGGCTTCAGCCTGTAGTGACAGTGCTGGGCAAGATTAGGTTTAAAAGGATTAGTTGTAAAGACTCTTAGACTACAGATTATCACTGGGAACTAACTCAGGTCATGATTTAGTTTGTTCTTTCATTTGCTTCCACACGGGCAGTAGGACAGCTGGAAGTACTGCAGAAATATTTGAAGAACCCTGTGTAGTAGTTTACGTGGAAAGTCGTTGAATAATTCACATAACAAATGATTAGACAAGTACTTGTCCATCTGACCGAATTATTCTGCATGTTTGCCCAGGCAGCAGAGGAGACGCACAGCGTTCCCTCCTCTCCATAAGGTATACAGTGGCCGTATTGACCCATCTAGTTATTGGGTTTCAGCCTTTTGTTGACATTGTTGTAAATGAAAGCAGCCCAGACAAGCTCAGAGCAGCTGGGCTGGATAATTGTGAAGGATTCATGCTTGTTGCTGTTACCCCCAGTGTTTGCAGTGGGTTGTTTGCTTTGACTTTTGTTGAACTGTTGACAAAAGCATTAGATACAAATGGGAACAAATAAAGTGGTGAGATGCCAGGAGGGCTTGGCAGGAGTAGTGGTTTTCATTCTGACTTAAATGGGGGGTGTTGGACTTAACTAGATGGGAAACGGAAGGTGTAAAAGTGTGTGTGTGTGTGTGTGTGTGTGTAGCTGTTTTCTTTTTATAACCTTGGCTCAAAGAGGTGAGAGAATTACAGAGGCCACCATGTCTTATAACTTCAAAAAAGCCACAATACTTATGCCCTGCAGGTGTGTTGCTGACCAGGCATGCTGTAACAGAAATAGTTTCTGGATTCCCCGTCCCCAACTTTAAAAAAAAAGTTTTTTTTTTTTTTTTTTTTTTTTTTTTTAAATAATGGAAGTATTTTGGCTTGGGGAGATGACAGGCATGACATGGAGGTAGGGAGGATTAAGAAAAACAGTATATGCTAAAATAGTATAGCTAGCAAAATGAAAGTCATTTACTGGAACGCTTTTAATTTGGTTTAAACAAAATACTCTTTTGTATATTCAAATGGAGAGTAGCTCAGCTGTTGTGAAGCCAGAAAATTAATGGTATTTTTAGTGAAATAGCAAAAGCATGTCAACAACATAGCTGCAGATGATAATGCTGGCATTTTATTCATGAGGAATTATAAATGCAGGTTACCGGACAACATAGTGTGACTGAAAATGATTGAGTGTTGGAGAAGCTGCTGTCCTTCTGCGCAATGATTTCATTTTGCATTTAGGCTTCCTCAGGCTTCATTTGTGCATGTATTTTCCCTAGCACAAACCAAAATATCAAGTCTTCTTGGTTGAGGATTGTATGCATATTTTTCTCTTTAAATTTTCTTGAAGTGAAAGTTCTTTTTGAGTATTTATGTAAACCCACGTTTTCAAATGCACAGCTGGCCAGTGGAGATGGGTAGGCTTCGGAGAGAGGTCCTGCTGAAGAATTCATCTAAATAGGTCTATGGGAGTTATCTAAAAGCACTAACCAGCACAACTCACCAGAATGCAATAGATGGATAACTGTCAGAGAATTGCCTTCCTTAGCAAGGAAAGGATTTGGAATACATAGTGAGATCGGAAACATGTTTGTAAAACATGGACAGGGACAGATAGAAACTATATTTAGGAAGTTAAAATGCTCCCTGGGACAGTGCATTTCAGTGATATGATAACTGAAATGTTTACTGAAAATGAATTTGAATGGTCAGAAAAATTAAGCCATGTCTCTTGGTGTTTGGTCTCCAATTTTGGTCCCAAGTGCTCTGGGTTCCATCAGTAGGCCCTGCTGGTGTTGGTACTACTTGACCCAACGTTGGAGCAAGGAGGAGCCTGGCTTCCTGCTCTGTGTTCTGTTCTGCAACCTTCTCTGTTGAATTCCCCTCCCATACTAGTAACAAAAAAGAATGGCTTTGTATCCTTGTGTCATTGTTTTTTGGTTCCAGTGCCTCACATAACCAGTGCTTAAAAGGTGATAGCAGGAAATAATAGGAATTTACTGTTTATGCTAAAAGTGGGAGTGGTAGATTATTTAAATCTGTAGTATCTCTAGTTCCAGAGACTTGTCATCATTTGAGAGGTGGGTGGGGTGACTTTATGGGTAAACAGAAATGGTGCTCTGTAGTTTGCTAAAAAGAAACACAAAATGAGTTCTTCCCAGGTTTCAACTCAGAGATAGTATCTGACTTATTTCAGTAGATGGTCAGTGTAGGGACCTAGATCTGAAGTTCGTAAGGAAGAAACCCCTCCAAGGGTTGGTACTGGGTGGTGATAAATGCATCTGTGTGACTGAGAAGTTGGTCTTTCTTTGGGGTTTAGTCCTCAGGAGAGGAGGTGGGGATATCATGCAGGTTAGAAAATTTGAAAAGAAAACAAGGCAAAAAGTTTGTCATTGTTAACAAGCTAGAAGAAAAGAGATTAAGACGAGACTCCAAACTTGACCCAGCATGACTCCAAAATTATGAGAGACTGTGGGCAGAAATGCAGTAAATGGCTCTCAGGTGAAAGGAATGAGTTCTCAAGAGAAATTGACTTAGTTCAAGACAAGTAGATTGGTACACTGCACCCCTGAGGCAGTGGCCAGAGCCGCGAGGGTAAGCATATTTTGGAAGAGACCTGTTTTATAAACAGATGGGTCTCAGTCTTCCCTCCTCCTCTTTTCCCACTACTCGAGCAGGTATTCATGTTTGCTGCGCTCTTAAAGCTAAAAGAACACGCTTGTAAAGGGTGACTCAAGGTGGCTCTTTGTATACTCTGTTTGAATCGCATTGCTTAATGTTGGGAAGCTGGTGTGTGTTGTGACCTGTCCATATCTGTACATGTGACACGCTGTGAACTCTAGCCAGCCTGCAGGAGAAAGGCAGTGCTGGGATACTGGTTAGGATGTCAAGTTCAGGAGTTAGGGGACCTGGGTTCAAACCCTGCCTTCTGACACTTACCAGCTGGTGACTATGGGTCAGCTAATTCTCTCATGTTCTGTTAACCGTACTGGGGATGGTGAAGATAAGTTTCAAAGGTGCCTGACACTTAGTAGGTACGAGTGAGTTTTACTTTTTTTTTTAGTACTCAGTGCGGTTAATTTGAGTATAACTTGTTTCCATTTATTCTGTTGGGGTTTAATATTTAAATTAACTTGCATTCCACAGGCAAGCACCACACTGACAGCAGAAAGTAGTAAAGTAGAAATGGGCCAGGCTGTGGGGAAAATTATCCTGAGATTAAAATTTTGCTGCAAAAAAAATCTACAAAATGGATCTTGTACGTGCAGATGGTTGAGAATTAACTTGAGCTGATCTGAGCACACATTTAATTCCAAAGGGGATTTCACGTTTCGGGATAGTTCAGCCTTGGCCGAGAACGTGACTTTTATGTATTTTACAGCAAAAACCACTTGCCACTCATAATAGATGAAATCGGAGCCCAAACAGGGAGAACCTTGTGGGTTCCTGTCCGTCTAAATCTAAATCCCCCTTTTAGAAGTCATTACCCTGCTGGACCAGCCCTGTGTGCTGCTTCTGGCAGGAGAAGCCACTAACTAGACTCACAGGCGCAAAAGCAGTGGCCTGAGGACCGTGGTCCCAGACTGCTTGGCGTTTTGCAGAGAGCCTCTGTTATTTTCATGTCAGATTATCCGTAAAATGGACTTCTCCCACCAGCTCTGAAAACTGTAACAATTCTGGCGTGCCTCTGATTGGGCGGGGAGAAGGGAGTATACCCGCTGGATGCTTGTCGAGCAGGAGAGACTCTTGCTGCTTTTCATTTTTTTTACTGCTCATATGCCTAATCCCTGTCAGTAATGTTGGCTGCTGGGGGAAGGAGCACACTCCCCTGCACTATAACACTGACTTATCCGCAGCTCCTTTTTCCCTCCAGGCTGAGTTAACAGAAGAACCTCATGAGGCAGGGGTGCATCTGAGGGAGAAGGACATTTGCAGTGTTCAGGGTGCTCTGGGGACAGCGGCTGGGGCCCAGCAGGGCAAGGTGAGCATGGTGCCTCACCCCTGCTCCAGAAGTGCTTTCCTAAAGCCGAAGGCTGAGGAGAGAAGTGTTCCCACACGGTGCTGCCTGGTTGCTGTGTTTCAGTCGATTAGCCTCCGTTTCTCCAAAATGTGTCAGTCTGAAAGATATCATACTGCCTGTGCTTTTTAAGATGTTGAGATAATACTTGACCTTCCTTTGCTTATTTTTTGGTGTGTGCCACTCTATGTAAGCTGCCTTTCTCAGAGTTTCCAAAATGAGGGAACCCTCCTGTTGCGGGGAGAGAGAATCCAGAATGTAAATTCGCCTTACCCAGAGTCATGCCTACAGGATTCTAGCAAATTCCCTATTTTCTTATCAGGAATGACTAAAGGTCCAGAGTTCTGGAAAGCAGGTTACCCTCTGGGCATGAGGTGGTGCTTGCCCTCATCGGGAGGGTGTGGGCATAGCCCGCTGGGGTTAGCAGTGAAGGGCCTCTGAGCAGATAGGGTGTCGTCTCTCCATGGGGGCCAGGGCCAGTCTGGCAAAGCCTTAGGAGGCGTCTTTCAAAGTGACTGTTTTATAGAAAATTACCTCATCTGGATGTTTGGCGCCATCTCCCTAGATAATAATGTTTTCTATGAGAAGAGGACCCGGAAACCATCAGGCGGCCCGTTCTTAACAACTAAACCTTTGTTTTTTGAAAAGTGATGTCTCCATGGAAGGCCCAAGAAGCCTCTGGGGTCAGCTGTGTTTGCGAATTCTTGGGTCTTTGCTTCTCTTTACTTTGTCCTACCTGACATGCCGCTTTGGAATGCTTATTAGCTCAGGTCTGGAGTCTGATCAAGAGGGATCCAGATGTCTCGGGTTATCAAACTAAACAGCAGTGGTGTTTTTTGTTGTTGTTGTTGGTGGTGGTGGTTTTTTTTGGGGGGGGGGCGGTAGAGATTTCTTTTACTTAAAAGATAAGGTGAAGGAATTTACATTTCTTTAGCTTAGAAAACCCACAGAGAAAGGACTACCTTAAGTGGCAACTTCCTACAGCCGCCGTTAGAGTTCTATTAAAGAAATAAGTGCCAGTGAGGGCAGGTGAGGTATTGAACACTCTCAGCCCAGGGACTCAATTAAAAAATGCTTTAAAAATGTAATTCCAATCAGTTTGGGTACTCCTAGAACATTGCAAGATGTGTGAAAACATGCTTTAAATGCCAACAATCAGTGAAAAGGGCACGGTTTCAGAAACCCTGCTATAAGTTATCTGCCTTTGGGTTTCAGAAACGTGGAAGCTACATCATTGAAATATTCAGAATAAATATCAGGGAGAATTGTACATTCTGCATTGCACATTCTACAAGGGATGAACTTTTTAAAGATCTCATTTTCTTTGGCCTAAGATGCTGACATTTTTTTAATGGTTGTCACAACATTTGTTTTGGGAGATGTACAAATCAAATCTGATTATAACAAATACCTTTACAACAAAAATCTTCTTATAACCAAACAATTTCTAGGCCCCCAACCAGTAGTCCACTTACTTAAAACAATATTGAATGGAACCCAGTTCCCTTACATCAAAATAACATGGGTTTAGTAGTCTTGGAGGTTTTTCCTTCATGTTTTCTTCCCTCTGGAATCCATATACATGGATTGGAAGTGAGTGATTTCAAAAATGTTTGTTTACCTTTGGAATATGCTATATGATTTTTTTAAAGTATATTTTCCCTTACAAATTACTTTTCATATTGAAGTATTTGCTTTTGTGGGATTAGTCTAACCCAAATGAAATGTTGTTCCCTACTTTGCATATTTTAGTTTCTGTGTTTTTTTTTTTTAATTATTTTATTTATTGTTTTTTAAAAAAAATTATTGATTGATTCTTGTATGTGCCCTGACCAGAGATTGAACTTGCAGCCTTGACGTATCGGGACAAGGCTTTAACCATCTGAGCTACCCAGCCAGGGCCTCTTGTTATTTTGATATCCAGGAAGCTTTTCATGAGTAACTTTTCCCTACAAATAAATAGATTAAAATAGTGCTGTAATTTACATTTCATTCATGTCAGCCACCTAAAGTACCAGCTGCAACTTGCTCAAATGTGAAACAAAACACAGGCTCAAAATGCAGTTATAGTGAATGGTCGTCGTCATGCGAGAGCAGTTTGTGCCTCTGCAGCCAGTTGCTTGCAGTCTTGGCTGTGTACGCTCTCCTCAGTGGATGGCTGTGTAGAAGGGCTGTTCTGGTCAGTGGCAGGGGTGGGCCCTGCACTGGCTGTCCTGGGGCCTAACACCCTGGAATCTTCCTTATCACATGACACTTGCCTCAGGCTTTCCTTCCCAGGTAAGAAAAATAGAGAGGTGGCCTATTGCTTTTCTCTCTGTTGATGAAAATTGCTAGAAGGCTGCTTGGTACAGAATGAAAAGCATGTGCTTGGTAGCTGCTGCCATGGGTTCTAGAGACAACTCTGCCACCTGGTAGCCTTTGGACATGGGACAATAATAATGAAAATAATTAGCACTAAGGGAGCATTTACTGCCAGCTGACCAGGTCCTCACAGCTCTTCTTCTATTCAGTCATAACAGCCCACTAGATGTAGTTTACTGTTATTTGTGAATTGCAGATGAGGAAAGTGAGACACAGGCTTGCCTACAGTCACCCAGAATGCAGCTGTCAGATGAACTGTTCAGAATCAAGTTACTCTCCAGAGCACATCCTCTTCACCTCTATAGTAGGGTCAGCTTAAACCTCATCTGGATGAACCCTACTTGGTGTTAAGAGACATATCTGAAGCAATCCAGCCAAGTGCTTGCCACGTAGGAACTCAATTAATAAATGGTCCTTGAGTTCTTCCTTTCCTGTCATGTCCACAAAAATCTAAACTAAGTAGATTTGGATTGTGTGTATCTGTAATAATGCTGTGTGATGTGTTCTTTTGTGTGCCTTATCTGTCATTTCCTTAGAGTGTAAGCTTTTCACAGGGTGGGGAGGAGGAAATATGTTTTGAATAGTTCATATTTTGTGTACCTTCAAAATGGTGATTTGAGGCCATTTTTATTTCACAGCATTTTAGAATGTCACACACACACAGTTCTAGCTGTATTTTTGTGTTAAATGTCTCATATCTAGCAGATGTATCCTCTTCCTCTTACAACTCAGAACCTGTTATCTGGTTAATTAAAATTTATGCAGATTAAAGAATCTAACAAAGAGTTTAATTTGTAGCCTCATCAGTTTGTTGGAGGTTAGTAGAAATACTCTTAAAATAATAAAATTACCTCTTTTGGATTTCGTACTTTCTTGTCATTTTCATTTTATGAAGAAGCAAGGGTAGTTTTTTTATTTTTAAAATAACCACTGACTACATTTAGTGATACTATTTTAAACTAAATGTCACAATAATTTGTAATTGTTCAATTTATTTATGCTTTCTGCTCTTCTTTAATTGATGAGCAAATGCTCATGCTTTCAGTATTTTGGCTGCTGTCAGCTTACTTTTGGAGATCAATGGCATGGATTGAGCTAAGTACCATTAGAGTAGAAGGGGTGGGACAGCTGGGTGGGAGTCACAGAGGAATGAACGCTTGATTCCAGGGCTGTGTCAGTTTGTTGAGGAGAACTTGAGGAACTTGGTTGAGGGCTGCATATGATGGTGATTTATACTTTTAGAATACCAAATTAGGCCCCGTGGCTTGACAGAGGCATTTTTGTACTGATTTGTTAATCCACTTGAAAAGAATTAAGACATAGAAATTAAACCTCATTTATTCTACATTTAACAAGCCACCTTTATTTAAAACAAAAATAAAGCATGCCACCAGGCTATCCTGCTAATCCAGAGTGTATAATCAAAAATAGCAATTTGTGATGGGGGTGGTCCTTAATCGTTTTTAAGATTCCCCTTTTCTTAACTGAGCGTTATTAGTGCCACACTGATTAGTAATTTTGCTCCTCTTTTGAATACAATTTTCCACTTACATTAGGGACCTAAAGTGAGGTGTAAGAGATGTCTTAGAATCCTATTCCAGCACTTTGGTCTGATTGGTTCACAGGCATCACTAAGGTGCTTAAAGCTACTGTGCCCTGCAGAGTGGCAGTAAGGGGACCTATTTTATGCTAATTTTGTTCTTCTGTCATATTTGGTGATCTGTTAATTGCCACTGGTGCTTGTTTTAGATACTCTAATTAATGGAATTTTCACTGTTTTTGCTCCCCAAGGCCTTTCTAACAAAGGGCACAACAGATAAATAAATTACTGCCTTTGTTACCACTGTAACTGTCTTGGTTCAGTAGTCTAACTCATTGAGTTTATTTTATTTTTAAAATAAACTATTTAGAAAGAGGGAGAAAAGTCAACTAGGATATTGTAAAAAGAGCACTAGACTCAGGTGCAGGGGACCCGCCCATCTTCGGACAGTGAGCCTGCCCTATGCTCTCAGCTCAGGTTTCTCATCATGCTCACAATTGCTCAGGTTCTTCTGAACCTTGGGTTTAGATATGATAAATCCTGTGAAATACTTTGTTTATTTAATAGTAGTAGTATACTCTGCAGAAGCCCCAGTGTGTTAGAGCTAGGTGTTACTCTCCTATCCATTCAGGTATTTTAAATGGAATGTTGAAGCCGACTCAGACATGTAAATCAAGGTTTATTGTTTTTGTTTCTTAATTTTAATTTGCTTCATTTTTGAAAGTGAATTCCCTCACCCCTAATTGAGTGAGAATGATGATTTAAGCCATGGATCAAACAATGGTGTAATGGAAGGAGACTGGATTTGGAATTTTATAGATTTAGGTTCAAATCACAGTCTTTCATAGAGTAGAAATAGATGATTTAGCAGTATACTCAATTCCTCCTAATTATAGTAGATTCTTTATAATAATGATAACAGTAATAATATTATCTATTGCATTTGGGTTATTACAAAATTAAATGAGACAACATGTGTAAAGCACCTTGCTAAGTGCTTAGCAACCAGTCAGTTCTCAGTAAATGCTAACATCATGTACTTAAAATGGTATTCTGCTTAATTCAATGTACTCTTTGCATGCTAAACATTATAGTGCCTAGATTTAATTCAGTTTGTGGCATCTTCATGGTTTTTTTGGTTATTTTGACAATGCATCCACAGTAGAAATAATAGTAATAGGTTCAGTGTAGCCTTTGAAGCACGTGTTCTGGATCAGGCTTTTGGTTCATGTGCTTTCCGAGCCATGTTGCACGATAGCATGCCCTTCCCTACCCCTGAAGATATTAATTTTAATTACCTGTTAGTACTGGAGTATGATACTAGCAGGGAAAAGATAACATGGCAGAAATTTTTAAGATTTTTAAATTTATAATCGTGGGTACTGATAACCTGTTATATAGTTATTTATTCATTAAGCTCTTTTGTAAGACATTTCTGTATTTTAAAATTATATATAACCAAAACATACTTATGTTGAGGCCGCAGTGTCCTAGAAATTTTAAGATGTGACACCCTCACAACCATCCTGCTTCAGAATTTGGTAGGCTTGTCTTTAATCTCATCTCTGTATAAATGCAGTCTAATTGTGGGTTCTGGTTTAACTTACAGAATCAGAAGTGGGCAGTGTAATAGATTCTTTATATTTACCAGACTCAGAAATTTTAGAAGGAATATTACTGAAAAGTTAACCTTACTACTTACAGTAAAACTATGTTTGTGTTTTTCGTGTTTGTGTATAAAGGTAAATATGAAATCAGCATCTTGTTAGCAGAACAAGTAGTGAGTGATGCAGTTGCTATACAAGTTAAAAGAACTTTTTAATACTGAATACAGTCCCTATGTCTGTTAACAGAAATCAGTAGGAAATATGTGAACTATAATGAGTCAGAAAAGAAATTTTGCACAACATTACCAAGGATCCAGGATCTTTAGGTCCAGGGATGATGAACTCCATCCAGTTATGTATGTGTGATACTGCGGTCTCTTTGATGATTAGAACCTATGTTTCCTCACAAGCCTGACTCTGAACCTAATGCAGTAAGACCAAAACGGTATGTAGGCTTTACTCTGTATATATTCTATTCGATAAATATTCTTGTTAATCAGCAGAACTTCATTACCAGCTTGAATTGGAAACCATATGCAGACCATGTTTTAATCCTGGCTTTGCCTCTTAACTAGCTATAGGACTTTGGACAAGTCTCTTTACTTGCTTTTACTTAGTATTAACATCATAGTAGTTGCACTAAAAGCTCTCTAAGCTTGTGTCTACATCTAAAATTTAAGTTCAGATTCCATTTGGGAGAAGTTATGTGTTGATGAATTAAAATGGGTCTTGGATCTACTCTATCCACTCTGGTGAAAGGAACTTGTCATCTACCAATTCAATGAATGATATATTTTGTTCTTCATGTTAAGTGTATCAGTGAAAATGCCTTTCATATATTTGTTAGATTTTGATAAGAGGTTTGCTTCCTACAGATAATGTAGCAGAAGCAAAGGTAAATTCGGACCCAGACTCTTTGCCCACAGGGTGACAGGATGTACATACTGGAAAGGTCAGAAGATCTCTCACTTTCCTGTTATTGGATGTTTGAGCGTGTTCTCTTGGGAAATAAAGATGCAATGTCCATATTAAGGTGGCACTTTAAAACCATATTGCCTTTGTAGCCACATAGCGACAGATACTTAGTGATTTGATTGGTAATTTATTAAGAAAGCCATGCTACATAATTTCCAAAGATCCCTTAACTACCTCCTAGATATATATATTTTTAATGTGATTTTTTTTTGGACTCTTGGGTGGCATCGGAAAATGGTACTGAAAGTCAAGTCTTAATGAGGTGAACTCACCTCGCAGGTCTCAGGTAACCTGTTTTTGTAAAGATCTGGTACCATAAAGAAGGCCACAGTAGTACCGCAGGGATTGGCAATTGCTTAGGATTTGGATCTGAAATCACCACATTCTGTGATCTTAAGATTAAAACTTTATTTTAAGGAGAGATAAAATAAATTGATGGACTCTTCACTACTCTGAAACTGAATAAGCTCTGAAAGCTTTTTTTGCATCTCATTTGGTTACAACACTGAAATGACTATAGAAATATTAGTTTGCTTTGATTATGGGATGTTATCACAGACATTGCTACAGTAAATGTATCCTGTTACCTTTCAAAGTACTGAATTCCAAAGCACGTCTGGCCCCGAAGGGTTTTCTGACATACTCTGTACTTGCAGCCTTGGAATTTATGTGCTTATCTTATCTCTAACTTTTTAAAACTCTTTAGGCCAAAGACCTTGTCCTTTTCAGCTTTGAACATTCCTGTATTCCTGTCAGGGTACCTCTATGACCGTAGTCATTTTGTTACACTCTTGAATAAATTAGTGAAGTGGGAGAAGAACATTCAAGCAGCTTTTACCTGTTATACTCCAAATTAGCCAGCCAACATTTTCTTCTCCAGTGTCCTAAGCATAAGTTAAGCCATGAAACTGAGTTGACTAATAACTGAAGTTATCAGATCATGTTCATGACCTTTCCCCTGCATTTAAAATTATGAAAATTTAAATTGCTCCAGCATCTCAGAGTGGTGAAATGGTTTCTGGGTGAAACTGGAGATCATACCATGTGGACCGTCCTGTCCCCTCTGGGTCCTATTGAGTGACCCTGAGGGGAGATGCTGGACACTGGATGAGATTGTTGTGGTCATAGTTTTTAACTACCACATTGTGTTGTAGTTACATGGAGGAGGGTGTGGGCAAACTGTGGTCCACAGACCAAATCCGTTTTCTGTGTGTGTGCGCATGTGCTCCATGAACTAAGACTAGTTTTTACATTTTTAAAGGGTTGTAAACAAGTAAGACTATGCAATGAAGACCTTATGTGGCCTGCAGAGCCTAAAATGATTGCTATCAAGGCCTTTATAGAAAAAGTTGGCTACCCTTTGGTTTTAATTCCCAGTTTAGTCCTCCCTACAGAGAAGGAAAACTCTGACTCCAAAAAACCTCCGCTGCCTTGCGGCATACCTCTTCAGGGGAAAGGCTAAGGGAGTAAACCCCGACAGAAAATCCGGAGCCGGAGTCCCTAAGGCGGTTTGACGTTGTAGTCAACACCGGCAACTCCTGCAGCGCACCTGAAGCCAAGCTGTATTGACTCCGTCTTTCCCTTGGACCCTTCAGCTGCGAAGAGAGGGGGGGTCTGCTGCATGGGCAACAGCAGACCCTCCATATCACCCTGCCCAGGCTCTGTAGCTTCAGCTTCACTGGAGAGGACACTCCAGCGTCATCGCAAGATGTCGATTCAACACGGGAGGAGACAGATTACCGTGTCACTCCCGAGTCGGACTGCACAACCATTCTCGGCGGTGCAGATAGACTCTTAAGAAGTTACACCATCGTCTCTCGAGACGGACGGCTGCCGACGACGACGAGTCCTCCCTATCTTTAGGGTGGATTCTTTCCTTTTTTCCTCTTTTTTTTTTTTTTATCTTCAAGAGTCTACTGACTCCATTCGTGGTTTTTCTTCTAAAGCTCATGTACTTTTCTTTCATGAAATGATAACCCTACAAGATGCTTTTTATCACCTTTTAAAAATCTCCTCAGAAGAAATTTAAATGATGATATGTAGAATTGAGCTGAGCATAAACATGAAGTTGAGAGTAATTTTAATAATAAAATAAGAGAATCATTACAGAGCTTCCACGGTGTCTCTCGTGACTGGTTTTAAGACAGTGTCATTATAGTTCCTTTATTTTCAAAATTCCTTTGATTCACAAAATTGTGTACACAATTTGAATACTAAGAATGTTTCCAAAAAGAATGATTCGGGAAAATACTAACTTTTTTTAAATAAATGATTTATTTAAACTTATGATACATGTATAAATTATGTAATCCTAAACTATCAATGTAATTTAGGATGCATACTATGAGGCATTCTTTTTTTCCCCTCTAAATTGTTTCAGTTGCATCAGTATACAATGTTTATATCTTCTTTTTAGTCCATGAATTGAAAAAGTGTGAGTGATATTGCTGATCTTGTCATACGCTTATTAGTTTTAAGGGTATTAGTGAAAATCATTTGAGGTCTAGAGTCAGATATCCTATGATTAATACTAGCTTTACTTCTTTCTGTCTGTATGACCGTAAGCAGGCACTTAATCTTGCTGGTGTTCTGTTTGCTCATCACTTAACATGGTGGTGATAATGCTATCCTAACAAAATTTGGGAGACGGCAAATGCAATGATATATGTTGAGGTGATTTGAAAATTACTGAGTGCTTTTCAGATGTTAGTTGGTGATTTGAATTTATGATCGTTTACCATTTCTATATATATTGTTTCATTTTTTAAGCTATTAGAAATCATGAGGCTGAGAACCAGAAAAGGAATAAACTTGCTTTTTAATTTACATTATTTTCATCTATTCCTAAAACGGATGACTTAAAAGGGAGAGAGGGCATTTATTTCTAGAGTGCATAGTCTCAATTAAATGATTGTATCAGTTAGCAATGGCTAACTTAGTAGTATAAAATGAAAACTAGTTATTATAGCTCATTAGTCTTTGTGTCAGTTGTAGAGGGAAGTCCTTCTCCCTGAGCTGGGTTGGGCTGATCTTGGCTGAACTTGCTCATGTGTCTACATTCAGCTGGGTGTTCTAGAATGTCTTCAGCCCAGGTAACCTGCCTTTCCCCCAGGGATCTCTTGTTACCCTCCAGCAGGCTTGTCCTTTTGACAGTGGCAGAGCCCAAGAGAGCCTCTCTTTGCATCAAATGTGTTACTGTATCCTTGGCCAAAGCAAGTCACGTAACCAAATCTAGCATCAGTATGACAGAGCACTGCCGGTGTAGATACAGGGAGGTGTGAAACCTGGCCCTATAAGTCATGGTGGCCCTGTGTTCTTGCGAACGCCTTGCATAATTTCAGAGCTCACACGCTTTCATTCTTCATCACTAGACTAGAACCTTGACAGCTTCACAATCTGACTGCTTGGAAAGAAATAGCCTATACCTAAGTATGCACTTCTCATGTTTTAAATAATACAAAGAATATTGTTTCCAAGACAACTTTGGTGAAATATCAGCTTTCTCTGGGTTCTAAACCCACATAAGAAGCATTGTTATCCTCATCCCTGCTGGGTAATTTGTATACTGCAGTAGTTTGTTTGAAAACATGCCTGTTGTTCTTTAAAATATGCTTAATGCTAGATTAGAAAACAGATTTTTTTTTCCCCCCCTGTTTATGCAAGCTCATTTCTAAAGCATTTAAAATAAAGAGCTTGGGCATGTATGGTATTTAAAAATCCTTCACATGATGTTTTTAAAACAGGTCAATTTCAGCATTAAAATGTTAGGAATTCAGCCAAGGAAAATCCAGCTTGGATTGTATAGCTGTAATGATAATGTATTATAGCCATCTTCTTTGAAAGTGATTGTACCAGCAGAGCTGAACCTGGTGAATTACATAATTTAAGAGTGTTTGCCAGAACAGCATTTTAGGGAGATTAGTCAAGGCTTTTTTAAACAAAAGCAAAACAAAAGATGGCTTTTATTATGAGGTACTTAAATTCCAAGAATAGTCATCACAGAATAACGAAAGATAACTCATTTGAATTGAACAGAAGGTCATCTGTCTGAATGTCAATTATCACACTTAACTACTTGGCAGAATATTAGGATGTAAGAGAGTATGATTTCTGCTTTTTAGCTACGTTGGCTTGAATTTTAAGAAGGTCTTGAGTTTGTATATTACTTTCCCCCAAAGTATTTTCAGGTCAGAAGTAACTTCATGGTTGAGACTTTATTGATTGCAAATTTGACTCCCAAGTAAGAAAATTTATGTATCATTCACATTATTTAGACATATCATTAAACTTTAAAAAGCTTTTTCGAGGAAAAAGCTCATGTACTCTTAGTTCATCCTCAGCCCAGTAGCCCTGTGTCTCAAAGGACTCGCCCTATGTTACTGTGGGCCTGCCACACCGTGTTTGCTGCTGTCCTCGTTCACATTGAGTCAGAGAATGTTTGGATGGTCGGTCATGCTCATCATTTTTGCATTACAAACACTTTCTTGGAGAAGGGCTACAAGTTGAATTTCTTAGTACTTCCAAAGGTGGAGATGAAGCAACAATCCAAAAGAGATGGATGGGAGAACTTTTGTATAGGGATCCTAGCTTTTAAAAAGCCAGTGCCTCTGCCTTGATACTGAGGCCATGTGGATGTGGCGAGGTCATCTAGAAAGAATAATTGGCTAAGACACTTTAGCGACATTGTTACCATTGGGGTGGGAGTGAAGGCGTGGAAATACCTAAACAGAGACAAGAAGGAAGCCATGTGAAGATAGAGGCAGAAGTTGGAGTTATGCTGCCACAAATCCAGCAATGCAAGGGTTGCCAGCAACCACCAGAAGCTGGAGAGGCAAGGATTCTTCCCTAGAGCTTTCAGAGGGAGAAGGGCCTTGTGGACACCTTGACCTCAGACCTCTAACCTCCAGAACTGTGAAAGGACATGTTTCTATTGTTTTAAGCACCTGCTTTGTTGGACTTACGGTAGGTTAACCCTAGGAAACTAAGATAGCTCCCAAGAGCTAAGTTTATCTGTCAGTTTTGTTTCATCATCAGCGTAGTAATTGCTGTATGGTGCTAAATACAGTGAGCATCTGTATATAATGAGCCACAAAACTGTTCATGTTTTTAAAACATTGTTACTCTATGGGTTAGCCACATGCAGGCGCCGTGCTCAGGCTGTGAGGATATAGGAGTAAAAAAGACAAAGAAATGCCTGCCTTTGTGGAACTCACATTCCGTGAGGGATAGACACTTCCTTACAGAATTAACAATTCTGATGAAATTGCCTCAGGTGGGCTTTTTCTTTTTTTTTAAGATTTTATTTATCTTTAGAGAGAGGGAAAGGGACATGGCCCACAGCCTTGGCATGTGTCCTGACCAGTAATCGAATCAGCAACCTCTTGGTTCATAGGCTGGCGTTCAATCCACTGAGCCACACCAGCCAGGGGCATCAGTTGGCTTTTATGTAGCCTACATTCTTGTTCCTTTTTTTCATCCTCCAGAATCTTAACTGACCTTTGGCTCCAACCTTAGGTGATGAAACAAGCCTGCCCGTACTTCTCACCCCCTCCCGGGCTTGGGTGGCTGTGCAGGAGAGCAGCTCACAGTCCCCAAAGTTGTGCAGTCCACATCCTTTGCGGTCACATGTGGTGGCCCCACGGACACCACATTCTCTTTCTTGTCTTCCTCTCACTTCAAAAAGATAAAGTGTTGACCTCAGAACTTTGCTTCTCTGAGGGTTTTTTCCTTTTTACATATTTTAAGGTCCTTTTCATGTTTCCTTTTTACAGAATTTGTAAGTTTTCACTTTATACACGTTTGATAGAGTTCTTGGCCTAAGTCAAATAGATCTGAGTTCAGATCTGTCAGACCTAATGGAGCAAGTCCCTTTGTCATTCCTTTGACCTCTTTTCTGTCCTCTTATCGATGATGTTTTGCTGCTCTAGATAGAGGTTGGTTTCTTTTCACTGTATCCTGGCACCATTTCCCATGCCTGTTATTAAAGTCAAGAGGATTACATTGTCTCCTAGTGTCCACCCCAAGTTATGTCATCCTGTGGGATTCAGGTTTCTTCCTATATGAAGGGAGGACATTGAATAGACAGGTGCTCCTCGAACCTTTAATGAACATAAAAAGCACACATGTTGGTAAAATGCAGATTCTGATCCATTAAGTCTGGGCTCTCAGAAGATCTCAACGCTGCTGGACAGTGCATCACACTTTGTGTAGCAATGGGTGCGATGTCTTCTCTGGTTCCTCCAGGGAAGATGAGAACTGCCCTGCTTGTGTGGTAGAGCTTTTTTGTATCTGTGACCTTCACGTTGAGAAGGCCCACTGTTCACTGGTCATCACATTCTGGTATTACCATCCCTGCATACTGTATTCCAATGGAAAAGGCCAAGTACTCAGGTGCCATCCAATAGTGTTCAGTAGGACTCTGCTGTCTGAAGTTCTTGTTTTATAGCTTGGCCCATTCTTTTTTCAGTCGGAAGCTAAACCCACTATCTAATACATAATTAGCGTTAGCCTTCGGGTTACATAGTTCTTCTTGTGGCCATTTGCCTTGGGTTTCCCCCATTCCTGATAGATTTATAACCATCTTCCTAACTATGATTAAATGTCCCGATGCTTTTGCTTTATGTGGCATCCGTGTCCACTTAATTACACTACACTGAATGGTATGTTGCTGCCGTCAGTGCAGTTGGATTGCATTGTGGATAGCATCTTTGGATATTTTGAAAAATGTTCTTGTCATACAATTTGAGCTTGTAAATAGAAGTGCTGAGCATGCATAAATGTGCTTAAGAAATTATTTCTTTATTACTGTTTAGTTGAACTGATTGTGACACTAAACATCAAAGCAATGTTTTATACGACATTCTTTCCCACTAATTAACTTCATTAGTGTAGTTAATTACTGGAGAAAACACCGTATAAAACATCAAAGTCTTGATGTTTAATCACAGCTTAAAAAAGAAGTTCTATACTCTTCGATTGCCAGACACATTCCAGTTACTCAAAGGAAGGTCAAAATGTCTGTTTTGTCTCTTCTGATCTTCCAAGCTTTTCCTGATTCTTTTCTGGTTGACCATTGGTTACAGGACGCTCGGTGTTAATGTAGACAAGCTGACAGTGGCATGTGCTGGGTGCAGTATCTTCCCACAGGCTATAAACCAGCATAACTGAGAGGCTCAGTTTCTGAAAAAGGCAGTGAAGATCTCTTCCATAATGTGCCGTTGGAGGAGTAACGGACTTTGTTTTTCTCTTTACCCCTTATTTATATTATTAGTTTAGAACCACTTCATTTTGCCCTTCTAAGCTACTTCTCTAATGGCTAACAGGCATATTTCCTTAAAGAGGAAACATACTTTAAAGGGATAGAGTGTAAGTGGGGGGAGGGGTGCTCCAAAGTTGTTATAGGAATTCTTAAGTGGCCAGTAGTCAAGCAACGAAGAACTCCTTCTGAGATCGTTTCCCTGTGGTGTGTGTTAGATCAGTTTTTACAGTGGTTTATTTTTTTAATCAAATGGGATTTACAGTAGCAATAATATAATTCAGATAAGCAATTGTTGTAATTGACCTTGGCGATGAGTATCCTTGGCTTTTACCACAGTTTGCTTAATACATAAGGATGGCCAATTATCTCATGAAAATGCCCACTTTATTGAGATCATTGTTTTAACTGTGGACTCAAAATACATCACTTTGTCAGCATTGTAAAGTCATGCATGGGAACACCACATTCAGGCCTTTGGAAATGTGTAAGTACCTGGCCTCTTTTTGCGACCTGGTTGTGATTGAGTTTTTCTCACTCCCCACTCCAAACTTTGATTCTGAAAAATGTTATCTCTTACCAGTTAAATGTGGTTCCTCCTGAGGAGAACAGCCACAGGGAGATGAAGTCTGAGATGCTGTCACTACCACTAAGCTGTGTGCCCTCTGAAAAGGCTGGAGGTGAGGCGATGCACTGCTAAGAAATAGGTAGGCAGTTGTAGTTGAGATCTAACTGACAGCCGACAGCGTGTGCTGATTCTCAGTGTGCCCAAGATCAGAGATTCTCAACCTCTGAATCACCTGGGGGCTTTTAAAATTGCCCCCCAAAGAGTGAAGCTGGGTCCAGGTTGGCCTTTTTTTTTTTATGCTCCATAGGAAATTCTGACAAATGGCCAGGGTTGGATTGTTTGTTTTCTATTTGTTTGTTTGTTTTTTACAACCTGCCAGTTAGTCTTACCCCACCTAGCCCATGACCTTGTCCCCCAAGACAGGACATCTTTTGGGGGGCTTTGCTGCTCTATGCCTTTCTCCTTCCTCCATTTCCTCAAAGACTTAACCTAGACTCCTCAGAGGCCTTCACCTCTGCAGTTCCTGGGCCTGTGTCTCCCGTGGGAAGAAGATTCAGTGGATAAATACCACTTACCCTGAAACCTGAGAGCACCATTTCTTATTAATGTCTCCCTGTGCTCTTATAATTCAGTTTTCTGTTGATCACAGAAATGTATCTCCCTTTCCTTTTTTCTAAGTTTCTTTGAGTAAGGATCAGCGTTTATGCTTTATTTAGCATTTATCTCAATACCTGGTCTACCACTTTGCAAAAATGTAATTCAGGTTGATTAGATCAGTAATTCAAAACCTCCCAGTTGTGTTTCCTTTTGCGATAAACCTGGAGGATGCGGGTCCCATGAACCACTTCAGATTGGGAGCATTCTTGTGGAATACCTAAGATTCCTGCCCTTTCTTTTTCCAGTAAGAAACTATATCAGATGGCAGATGCGTGAGGATGACATCAGTATGTGGACACATATGTATTTATACACACCCACAAAAACTTAATGTGTACACACATACCTTTATTCATAGGAGTCACTGGATTATACCTCCACAGCTCTCTGAAATCCATCTTCTGCCCTTCTCCAGCCTCCCTTCCGATCCGAGACACCACCATCTCCCCCTGGGTCGCTGCTTCTCCTCCAAAGCTCTGCTACCTCGTAGGCCCACTCCACGCCTACACTAATAGCACATAAAGCAGGGACATCTAAGTGATGACAGCTCAGTTTTGATGGTATGATTCAGAACTTTGCTATTTTAATTTTAACACACCTGTAAGGTTTATATTGTATACTTAGTGTTGGCTGAAGGTAGACCATGTAATCTTTTCTCTTCTAAGGTGCTTATAAAAGTCTGACTCTGGCCCCCCATTTCACATAGAACTTTCCAAAGATCTCCAAAGAGATTTTAAAACACGTGTGTCATCTCATTGTTCCCGTTCAGTGGCACTTAGCGTAAGACAGCCTTCACCACGGCCTCTGGGCCCTGCCCAGCCCAGCCTCTCTCTGCTCCCAGCATCGTCTCCTCGTGCTCTCCCTCCACAGCCACACCCAGCCTTCTTGTCCCCGCAGTATCATCTCAAGTTTTCTCCTTCGGGGCCTGTGCATGTGCCATTCCTGCTGTCTGCAGCGTTCTTTTCCTGGCTGTTCAAATGCTTGGTCCCAACTTTTGCCTTTGGTGTCGGACTGAGTGTCATGTCTTTGAAGAGGCCATCCCTGACCACCCGGCCACTAGTTAAGTCTCAGTCTCAGCATCCTGTTTGTCTCCTTTGTATCACATTGTCATTTGTACTTATTTTTTATTAATTTTATTAATAATAATTTAATTGACTTTATTTTTATGTCTCTTTACTGGAATGAGTGCTCTATGAGGACAGGATCCTCATCCACCCTTTTAATTGTGTCCCAAATCTCACTGCCTTAGGGCCCAGCAGACTACCTGACACGTAGTTGGGACTCAGTTCTGCAACTGATGGTATTCAGTTATTAACAAGTGTCATGTGTTCTCTTACCCCGTTAGTCCTGATGCCCTGTCACTTCAGAGTCATTTGTCAAGTTCCAGTGAAATTGGGGTTGCCAGTCTAGCCTTCACCTTATCACTCTAAATTCAGGGTCATGCTGAAAGATGTGTTTGCCCTGGCTGGTGTGCCTCAGTTGGTTGGGTGTCATCCCCCAAACTGAAAGGTCACCCGTTCGATTCCTGGTCAGGGCACATGTATGGGTTGAGGGTTTGGTCCCTGTTCAGGGCAGTATGGAAGGCAAACGATAGATGTTTCTCTCTTTCATATTGATGTTTCTCTCCCTCTCACTCGCCCTCCCTTCCGCTCTAAATAAGTAAGCAAAATACAGTTTTAAAAGGTGCGTTTGACATGAGTTCTACAGATCAGGAGAAAGAGCTGAACTTTGAAAGGGGGCACCAAGCTGAGAGGGCAGATAGTTGCTTAGAATGAAGTGCTTGAATCCGGACAGAGCGGATTTTCCCCAGAATCCAAGGCCTGAGAAAGTATCAGCTGACCTCTTTGCAAGGAAGGCCAAAAGGTTACATTTGCAGCAGCTCTCTGGGCCTCCTGCTATGCCTGGATTGGGTTGGGTTGCTAGTAAAGCCTTTGGCCTTTGTCTTCTAGGGCAGATTCCAGAAATAAGCATGAGAGGACGAGCAGTATGCCTGCCACTTCATGTAGTTATCTCACTTGATCTTTATGACAGTCCAGTAGAATAAGTATTCTTATCTCCATTTCACAGTTATGAAAATTGAGGCCTTGAGGGATTAATGTGCCAGTACACAGTAAGTGCAGGAGTTGAGATTCGAAACCAGAGTGCTCTCACTCTAGGGCAGCAATTTTCAACCGCTTTGCTGCTATACCTATTTATTAGTAAGGGGCACTGACCTTTTTTTCCTGAGACCATCAAATAAAAAAAATGACAATAGTCAACACACCAGTAGCTGGCCAGTGTGAATGCCTTGTCTTGAATCATACATATATGGGTCATATAATAGAGTTGCAGTTTTTTGGGTCACATCACATAATAAGGTTGCATCTGATTTATTCTTGATACCAGAAATCCTTACCTACAAATATAGGCACCTGATTTTTTTTTTTTTAAATCGCTTTGGAGCAAAAAGGTAGATGGTTACTATTATTATACTTTCCTGTAAATCAATTAAAATTATACCTGTTAGATTGGCAAAAAATATCGATTTTTGGTGTGCTGCGGAATTTTAGTTTATGTGTGCTTTGAGAGGAAAGGGGTTGAAAATCGCTGCTCTAGAGCCTGTAATTATTACTCCATTTCATCCTCTTCCCTCTAGACCCAGCAGTGCTGTAAAACTGGTGCCTCATTCACTTTGTGTCCCCAATGTCTAGCAACACAGTAGCCATTCAGCTCCACGTATAGGATTCAGCTGACATCACCACATGAGATTTTGTTTGCAAAGTCCACTATTCTTTAGCTAGAGGAGTAAAGCATTATTTTTCCATTTACTAAGTAATATTGAAAGTACGGGAGAATCACCTGCTCCCGGTGGTCTGGCTGGCTCTGTCAAGGCTACTAATAGCCTTTCTGACCCACTCCCTATTCTCAGTAGAAGGAAGGCCATGGGTACCTGTCTTAGCAAACTTAATGTCAATGGCTCAGAGGTCTGTGACATGACATTTTATTAATCCCTGTGCTCCTGAATGCTTTCTTATGTATATACTAGGTCGTGGGATCTTCTGCATCTAGGTGCCTGTTCCCTGGATGCTTACAAACCAAAAGACTATCAAGATAGTAGACTGTTAGCTGTGTTAGCAGAGGGCTGTCCTGTGATTGGATGTGCATGTGTGTGTGTATATGTATGTGCACATGTGAAGAGGAAGAGCCATACCACCAGAATCATACCTACACTTGGAGTTATTTTTATCTTCACTTATTCGTTGAGCAAATACTTAGTAGACAATCCTAACATTACAAAGTGCAGGATGTCCTTGCAGCCATATTTCCTACTAAATAGCAAAAGCATACACTAAGCTGGTGTTCTTTCTTTTTAATAAAATAGTGATTGATCGAATGGTATTCACCTCATTTCTCAGTGTGGTGAGTGAGAGTATTTCCTTTCAGTCCATTTTCAGCATGCTGCTATTACCGCACCATTTAGCTCAATGCCAAATTGCAGTTGGCTCCATTCAGTTCTGTTTACCCAAGTAGCACTATAATGATTAAATGTCAGTGGGTACACTGAGTATACAAAAGTAATTAACCTAAAAGGACATGTTAGAATAAGGGTCAACAACCTCTTTAGCCCGTAGCGCAGCCGGCAGGACTAACTATTGACAGAGGTATTGCTGGTAGGGACAGGGGCGGGGAGCAATAAGGAATTGGGGGGTGGGGAGAAAGGCCAGAGAATCAGGAACTATAGACCAGCACTCACAGTTGCTTGACAGGGCAAGTAGACAGAGCTCTGAGATATTTTCCATAGTTCTCTTACAGTTTAGCTCTCTGACCTGTGATTATTTGAGGGGAGCAGGGAGGTTAGACCTTGACCTGACGTCCCTTTCAACATCTCAGCCCTGGTTAGCAAAATGTTGTTTCCCGGTTACACAGGAGTGATCTTGGCACACACTTGGTGAATCAACCTATTCTTCCAATGTTTTATATATTTTGTTCAAACCCTCGCATCTTTAGATCTAGTTGTCAAATGAAAGCTGCCGCTTGAAATCATTTCTTTGAATGATTTAAAATGATGTCTATAAGTATCTGTGTCTCATTTGTTTTCACCCCTCAGTATACCAAAGCCACTTTGTTAAATTGACATTAATGCTTTATGTTGCTTTACATGCAAAAAATTCACATGACGCTCTAGACAGTTGTCTGTGATTTAAAAAATCAACCAATGTAAAGCTCTTAAAAAAAAAAAAAAAAAGTATTACATCTATCTGCCCTATATCTGACTTCCTCTTTCATCACCTGTGTGGTGGTGATTTACTGTCCAGGAAAAGAAATGGAAGTACTGGGGCTTTTTTTTTTTTTTTTTTTTTTCTTTTTACCACATATCTCCTTGAGGGATAGACATTTCCAGGAGCTCCCCAGGGATCCCCATTCTCTAAATGAGCAGCCACAGAAAAACTGCTGATCCTGCATTCATCATGTGGTGGTCGGTCAGGCAGGATTCATTTAAAACCTGTCTTCTCAGTGGTCAGACTTGAGTGAGGTTTGTTTCTCTCTGGTCATAAACAGCTGATGAGAATGTGAAAAGAGAAGAGGAAAAGGAATAACCGTTGAAAAATATCTCCCTTATGCTGAAGATGTATCTCTTTTAGAATAGAGAAGAAAAATTGGAGGCTTTGGTACAATTATGCAACAACAAATATTCCTTGCATGCCCACCCAGAGGTCAAACCTGTGCTGACCTTGTAGGAGGGGGCCTGTGCTTTTGATTTGGGGAAGCAATGAGGGAAGAGGCTCCCCTACTAACCCTCTTCTATGCCTGGTACCATTCTGATCTTCATTTCAGTTTTATTTTTTGTATTGCTGCTTCTTAATATCTTTTCAGCATCTCTGAAAATTGTTTTACCACTATATCACTTTCAAAATTACCACTTTGGAAGGCTGTCTTTCTGGTGTGCCCACATACATGCACCTGCAAATACCACTCACATCCACACACAGCTCTTCTTCTGACTGTGACAGTCATTATATTGAGTGCTGAAAATACAAGGAAATAAGGTACAATAGTGCATGCCCTTTAGGAATGAATACTCTCTAATCTCAATATAATGAAAATAATATGGGCACAAGGAAGACATACATACATAAGCATTGGTGCGTGAGCAAATCAAATTTTGTAATCATTTGTTCAGCAGCCTTTATTAAGGCATTACACCAGGTATCGTATTTTCATGTGATAAAACCAGGCTTAGCCCTTGCCTTCCAGGAACTTCTAATCACATAGACGAGACAAGCAAATAATCAAAATAATGGCTATGATACAAATGTTAGGAAGTAAAATAGGGGCTATGATGGAGATTTTTCAGGAAGAATCTTGGGTAGCATCATTGACAAGACATTTTTTGAGAAGGTGGCATTTAAGCTGAGACTTATAAGGGGAAAGGATGCTAGTCACTCAGAATCTGGGGAAGACGAATTCTTGGCAGAAGCCTGAACTGAGGGGTGAAAGAGATGGGGTGTCCAGCACTCTGAGAAGGAGACTTTCAGTTGGAGAAGAGAGGCAGCAGCCCTATCAAGCCTGTACCTCTGTAAAGGGCTAGATGCTTCTATTAATGTGTGTTGATTCCTATTCAAGAACTTTTGGACCTGTGTCATCTAATATGGTAGTCACAAGGCACATGTAGCTATTGAACTAAAAAATGTGGCCAGTCTTAATTGAGATGTCCTATAAGTGTAAAGTGTGCAGATTTTGAAGACATAGTACTAACAAAGAATGCAAAATATCTCATTAGTAACTCAGATATTGATTACATGTGACATGGTATTTTTTGGATACATTGGGTTAAATAAATATATGATTAAAATTTTACCTGTTTATTTTTAATTTTTTAAAAATGAAAAAAATTTAAAATACATATGTAGCTCATGTTATTTTTCTGCTTAAAAGTTCTGTTTTAGAATAAAGCTCACTTTCATATTTTAATGAAGGGCCTTAAGACCAAATTGGTTAAATTATCACTAAAAGTATTTCACCCTTTCGAGGTGGTATGAGGAAGACGTGGAGTTTTTAAGGATTAGCAATCTTAAAACTGTTAGGCATCTTACCTTTTAATTGATATACTGTCGTTTCCTTCTTTGTTCCTGCTGAATTACCCTCTGATGTTGTAGAGTTCATTTGCATACATAATACATAAGAATATATGAGGCTCTGTAGAGTTAACACTCTTTGGAAGAAAAAAATGTTTAGCCTTTCAGATAGATTAAAACAGTTTACTGGAAAAAATAACAACATGAAAAGACTTCCTTTTCCAATAAATTTAATAGTTACTAACGTGAGGATTCTGGTCCATTAAGATACAGCTTGCCAAGTATTAAAGCTGAGTCACTTATTTTCTCGGAGCAGCTACCCTACTTCAGCTTCTTTCAAAGCAGCTGCTAGAAGTATGTTTATATTTTGATTCAAGATCAGGGCACGGTGGAAGAATAAGTAATACACGCAATTCAGCTTCCCAGAAAATTCAGTAAGGAAAATTTTGCCAGACACCCCACCCCCATCATCCCCTTGTTTTAAGGCAATCAGACTCATGTATTGATTTGTATTTGTCAGTGAGACCAAGTAACATTGATTATAAGGCAATAGGTGAATGAATGACTTAGGATATATTTAATAGGTGCTAAACTGTGAAAAGGAATCCTCGAAGAAGGTGGCAAATACATATGACTATAATTTACGTAGTGTCTGCATATAAGATTAATAGAATACAAGTGCACATAGGAATGTTAGGTCTCTGGTTTGATAGAATTTTGATTATATGCAAAATAAATTTATCTTAAACCAAGTTTCTCTTACCAGGAGAGAAGCTGAAAGACAGACAATTTTAAAGAACATGTTCACAAACTGTTATAGAAGTTGAAACAATTATTAAGAACAGACTCATTACTTTATATAGAGATTCTATTAAATCTTGTTTTAATAGGTGCAGGTCTTCAGAAAGTCCCAGTCATTTCTGAAGGTGAATTTTGATTCATGTTAATTTGAAAATAGTTCTATGAAGGTTATACATATACAGATTGTGTTTTTAATGGCTTCCTTAATTAAATAGGTTATTTTTTAAAGTTTTTGTAATGAGCAGTAAACTGACAGCAGTGACTAAGAGTCCTATCATATTCAGGTGTATCACCACTAGCATGTTATAAATTTAAGGTGATTCATATAAATTTGCATGCATTATGAGGACATATCTAAGACATGTGAATTTTGATGTAGTAATTTATTTAATCTTTTTTGTATGTTTTCCATTATTTAGTCTTCTTATACCCTCTGCCCCCGGCAGTCACCACATGTGTCCGTGTGCATGAATCCTTTTTCCTTTTTGCTTAATACCTCTACCTCTGACCACCCCCCGCCACCAGCTGTCACCCTGCTCTCCGTCTATGAGTCTGTCTCCATTTTTCTTTGTTTGTTCAGTTTGCTCATTAGATTCTACAGAAGAGTGAAATCATATGGTACTTGTCTTTCTCTGACTGACTTATTTCACTTAGCATAATGTTCTCCAGGGCCATCCATACTGTAACAAAAGGTAAAATTTTCTTCTTTATTACGGCTGAGTAGTATTCCATTGTGTGAATGTCCCATGGTGGTTTTATCCACTCATCTACTGATGGACACTTGGGGTACTTCCATTTCTTGGCAATTGTAAATAATGCTGCAATGAATATAGGGGTGCTTATTTTCTTTCAAATTAGTGATTTGGGTTCCTTTGGATATATTCCCAGAAGTGGGATAGCTGGGTAAAAAAACACATCTATTTTTAATTTTTTGAAGTATCTGCATAATGCTTTCCATAGTGTCTGCACCAGTCTGCGTTCCCACCATTGGTGGAAAAGTGTTCTTCTTTCTCTACATCCTCACCGGCATTTGTTGTTTCTTGATTATTGATGATAACCATTTTGTCAGGTGTAAGATTATATCCCATTGTGGTTTTAATTTGCATTTCTCTGATGATTAGTGGTGCTGAGCATATTTTCATATATCTGTTGGCCATCTGTATGTCCTCTTTGGAGAAGTGTCTACTCAGGCCCTTTGCCCATTTTTTTCACTGGGTTGTTTGTTTGTTTGGTGGTTTGGATGTTAACCCTTTATAAGATGTATCAGGAAATATGTTCTCCCATTCTGTGGGTTGTCTTTTTATTTTGTTGATGATATCCTTTGATATGCAAAAACTTTAGTGTGATGTAGTCCCATTTGTTTATCTTTCTTTTGTTTTCCTTGCTGTGGAGGTATAGCTGATAAAATATTGCTATGAGCAATGTCTGAGATTTTGCTGCCTGTTTTCTTCTACGGTTTTTATGGTTTCGGGTCTAACATTTAAATCTTTGAACCATTTTGAATTTATTCTTATGTGTGGTATAAGAAGGTAGTCTAGTTTCATTTTTTCTGCATGTATCTGTCCAATTTCCCAACACCATTTTTTAATAAACTATCTTTAGCCTATTGTATGTGCTTGCTTTTTCTGTCAAATATTAATTGACTATAAAGGTGTGAGTTTATTTCTGGGCTCTCAACTCTGTTCCATATATCTGTGTGTGTGTTTTTATGCCATTAACATGCTGTTTTGATTACTGTGGCTATATAGTATAGTGTGATATTAGGTAGCGTGATTCCCCCAACTTTGTTCTTCATTTTCAGGATCACTGTTGCATTGTGGGGTTTGGTGGTTCCTATAAATTTTTGAAATACAGTACTTGTTTTAGTTCGGTGAAATACATCATTGGAATATTGATAGGGGTTGCACTGAATCTATAGATCGCTTTGGGTAGTATGGACATTTTAATGATCTTAATTCTTCCTGTCCATGAACACAGTATGTGCTTCCACTTAATTGGTATCTTCTCTTTCTTTCTTCAGTTCAGTACAGATCTTTTATATCCCTGGTTAGGTTTATTTGTAGGTGTTTTCTGTTTTTAGTAATTGTGAATGAGATTGTTTTCTTCATTTCCCTTTCTGTTCATTATTGGCATATAAAAATGCAACTGATCTCTGTATATTAATTTTGTATCCTGCTACTTGGCTGAATTCATATCAGTTCCGTAGTTTCCTGGTGGAATATTTGGGGTTTCTATGTACAGTATCATGTCATCTGCAGCTAATGATAGTCTTACTTCTTCCTTTCCAATTTGGATTGCTTTTATTACTTCTTGTCTGATTGCTTTGGCTAGTACTTCCAGTACTATGTTGAATAAGAGTGGTGAAAGCAGATATCCCTGTCTTGTTCTCAATCTTAAGGGGAAGGCGTGTAGTTTTTGCCTGTTGAGTATGATTCTGGCAGTGGGTTTATCATATATAGCTTTAATTATATTTAGGTATGTTCCCTATATTCCCACTTTGCTGAAAGTATTTATCTTAAGTGCATGCTAGATTTTGTCAAATGCTGTTTCTGCATCTGTTGATATGATCGTATAACTTTTATCCTTCATTTTGTTTATGTGGTATATCACATTAATTGATTTACAGATATTGTACCAACCTTGCATTCCAGGAATAAATTCCACTTCATCGTGGTGTGTGATCTTTTAAACATATTGCTGGATTCAGTTTGCTAACATTTTGTTGAGGATTTTAACATCTATGTTCATCAAGGGAATTTTCTTTCTTTTTAGTGTCTATCTGGTTTTGGAATTAAAATAATTCTAGCCTCATAAAATGAGTTTGGGAGCCTTCCCTCCCTTTGAATTTTATGAAATAGTTTTAGAAGAAGAGGTGTTAGTTCTCAGAATGTTTGGTAAGATTTACCTGTGAAGCCATCAGTCCAGGGCTTTTGTTTGTTGTGAGTTTTTTTTATTACTGCTTCAATTTCATGAGGTGTAATCTGTCTATTCAGATTGATTCTTCCTGATTTAGTTTTGGAAGATTGTATGTTTCTAGGAATTTATCCATTTCATCCACGTTATCCAGTTTGTTGGCATACAGTTGTTCATAGTAATTTCTTAAAATCCTTTGTACTTCTTTGGTATCAGTTGTAATTGCTCCTCTTTCATTTCTGATTTTATTTGGGTCCTTTTTCTTTTTTCTTGATGAGTCTGGTTAGAGGTTTGTCAGTCTTGTTTATCTTTTCAGAGAACCAGCTCTTGGATTCATTGATCTTTGCATCATTTAAAAAAACTGTCTTGTTTATTTCTGCTCTAATCTTTATATTTCCTTCATTTACTCACTTTGGGTTTGTTTTTTTTTTCAAGTTCCTTTAAATGTAAAGTTAAATTCTTTATTTGAGTCTTGTTTTCTGAGGTAGGCCTGTAATGCTATGAATTTCACTCTTAGGATTGCTTTCCCAGTGTCCCACAGATTTGGATTGTTGTGTCCTCATTTTCATTTGTTTCAAGGTATCTTTTGTTTTCTTTCTCGGTCTCGTTGTCGACCCATTCATTGTTTCATAACATTTTATTTAGCTTCCGTGTCTTTGCATATTTTTCAGTTTTCTTCTTGTGACTGACTTCTAGTTTTATAGCATAGTGGTCAGAAAAGATGCTTGATATTTCGATCCTCTTAAATTTAAGGAGACTTTTTTGTGTCCTAACATATGGTCTATCCTAGAGAATGTTCCATGTGCACTTGAAAAGTATGTATATTCTGCTGCTTTGTGATGAAATGCTCTGAAGATATCAGTTAAATTCATTTGATCTAGTGTGTCACTTAAGGCCACTGTCTCCTTGTTGACTTTCTGTCTGGAAGATCTATTAAAGTCAATGTGGTATTAAAATCTTTGGCTGTGACTGTATTTCTGTCCATCTCTCCTTTTGCATCCATCAGGATTTGCTTTACATATTTAAGTGCTCCTATGTTGGGTGTGTAAATGCTTACTAAGGTATATCCTCTTATTGGATTGTCCCCTTTATCATTATGTAGTGTCCTTTTTTGTCTGTTACTATAGCCTTGGTTTTAAACTGTATTTTGTTGGAAGTAAGTACAGCTATTCCAGCTTTTTTCTCCTTCCCATTTGCATGAAATCTCTTTTTCCATCTCTTTACTTTTAGTCTGTGTGTATCTTTTGATCTGTGATGGGTCTCTTGGAGGCAGCATATGTATGGGTCTTGTTCTCTTATCCATTCAGCTACCTTCTGTCTTTAGGTTGGCGCACTTAATCCACTTAAAGTTCTTTTATTTAATTTTTCCCAGGTGAGGATTATTTTTTCATCTCTCTTGGTTATTTCCTTATGAATGAGATAATAAACTTTAAGATGTTTTGTCAGTTAAAAAAGAGCTCCATAAACAGAACTCTATAAACATATTGATACTATATAATAAAATCACAATCAGAAATACAGTATTCCCTCACTTACCACGGGTATTACATTCTAGACACCCCCGCGATAGGTGAAAATATGCGAGGTAGGAACCTTACATTTATTTTAGTATTTATATATATTTTAAGGCTTTATAAACCCTTCCCACACACTTATAAACCATTCCCCATCCCTTATTAACCTTTCCCACTCCCTTATTAACCTTTTCCACACTTTTATAAACACTACTTATGTTCTTAAACATACTCTACACTCTTAAACCTATATAACTTTAACAACATACGTATACGGTACCGCAAAATCTCACGATATAGTGAAAAATCCGCGATAAATAATTAAATATAATATTTTTAAAAATCCTGCGATACAGTGAGGCCACGATAAGTGAATCGCAACATAGAGAGGGACTACTGTACATTAGAATGTGGTACTTATTAGTTTGGTGTACATACGTTTATTCATGATACTCCCTTTTACTTCAGAACTTGTTGGAAGTATTTTGTAACTGAAATGCTTTGAGGACTAGTGACCGTAGTTGACTCTGGATCACTCATGATTGTAGGGCTTCTCCTGAAGGCCCTTCCGCTTAGGAGGAGTGGGCTGAGTGGCTGCTGATATCCAGCAGTAGCTTGGCCTTTCTGAATTCAAGAAAGTCACCAATATTCGTTTCTGTTCTTGTTATTGGTCTCTTGCAGAAGAAATGATGATTGAGGACTTCGGTTATAGCATCAGTAAAGGGTATACAGGGCTCTTGGCCTTCTCCATCCTCCCCACCCCCACTACCATAAACAAAACTTGCCCTGAATTGTTTCTGATCCAAACTAAATTCCTGTACTGAATGAACTGCAGGTAGAGTAGCAGTATAATTGATCTACGACCTTGGGTGGGCTGGTTTAGAGAGCAAGGAGAGGTCTGGACAACAGGTGTAAACTGGGTACACACCAGGATTTAGAGTCACCCTAGCCAGGTTTTTGTGGTGCTTCTGCCCCATCATTATCCCCTTTAGCTCTTTGAAAACAGATTTACCTTTTGGTGCCAAGTAGATGGGGTATTTGAAGGCCATAGCTGATGAACAAACAAACGGTAGTAAATAAATTGAGGGTTCTTGATCGTGGTTGTCCACGTGGCCTTTAGCATTGTCTTCTGGTTAGAATATTGACAGTGAGCAAGTATGCCTGAGCACTGCACTTACACAAAGGGAAAGCGGAAGTAGCTTGACGTGCATTTGAAATCAAATTAGAAGGTCCAGTGTGGAGGTGGTATTTATAGTTCTGCCCGGCAGTATAGAACCAAAACCTTATTTTGATTGTTGAAAGGAGATGTGTTTTGGTTAATAGCAGCTGATTCAAACTCTACCATTATGACCATTTGCATATCTATGCTGAAGCAAAGTGCTACACAAATACCTAGACCAGTCCTTATGTGCGGCTTAAAGTAGAAGACCCACAGGAGCTCTGTAGTAAATAGAGAACAGTGCACAGTCATAGTGCTGAGCTGCTGTTGTGGAGAGGCTCGTTTGTCTGCTAGGGACTGTGCCTTGTACCTTATGTGGATTCTTTCACTCTGTCTTCAAAGCAGCCCAGTGGAGGGAATGAGTGGGGTGTTGTTGACCACAAACTGGTAGAGACTGAGCAGCATCCCCAAGGCTACAGAGCTATTAAGTGGAAGATTAGACTCAAACCCAAGCAGTCTGACTCAGAGAGATGCGCTTGCCTGCTGGTAAAGTCTGTGCTATTGGTTATTAAAATTAGCTAATTATAACAACACTACCTCTTCTAGGGGTAATACTTTATAGAACTTTCTCATACATGGTCATTTTTTATCTTGAGGTGGCAGAGGGAAAGAAGGAAAGAAGCAAGACCATCACTTTAGGTTGCTGGAGGTATCAATTTTCCAGCTGACTTGGTCAAATAACCTTAGTAAAGTCTAGGTTGGATTTCAAACTAGGATCTAGAATTTTTCTCATCTTGAGCTAACATGATTTGTAAAGCTAGTAATAACTGTCTTTAAAGCTTAACGTTTACTACCAAAGCAATTAGTATTTTCCATATAAGACATGTTAATTATTATTTTTTTGTTGGCTTCTCCTTGATTGTTTCCTTCCTCTTTTTCCTTCATTAAAAACCACCTTGTCCTTTTTAATACAAGTATTCCCTCACATATCGCGGATATTATGTTCTAGATCCCCCCGCGATAGGTGAAAATCCACGAAGTAGGAACCTTACATTTATTTTAGTGTTTATATATATTTTAAGGCTTTATAAACCCTTCCCACAACTTATAAACTGTTCCTAGTCCCTTATCAACCTTTTCCACACATTTTATAAACACTACTTACGTTCTTAAACATATTCTATACTCTTAAACCTGCGTAACTTTAACAACATACGTATACAGTACCGCAAAATCCCACGATATAGTGAAAAATCCGCGATAAATAATCAAATATATTTTTTAAAATCCTGCGATACAGTGAGGCCGCGCTATAGAGATGGACACTGTATTCCCAGAGAAGTATTTACTTTTAAAAAATACAGAGCTTTTGCACTGGCTGGTGCGTCTCAGTGGATTGAGAGGTGACCTGCGAGCCAAAGGGTCACTGGTTCATTTCTCAGTCAGTGCACATGCCTGGGTTGTGGGTGCGCGATATGCAACTACACATTGATGTTTCTCTCCCTTTCTTTCTCCCTCCCCTCTGTCTAAAAATAAATAAATAAAATCTTTTTTAAAAAAAAGCATTTTTATTTTTTTAAGTTAATATAGGTGATAATTTTATTTTTCAGAGCTTTTTACTAAATATGCACATGTAAGGTATTTTGTCCTCTTCGGATCAGACACTGACTTTCTGTTCATAACAGATTTGCTAGTATATTTACATGATCAAACTGTAATTAGGAAATACTTATGTCTAATGTTTCTAGATTTGTAGGTTCATACAGAATCATGATGCAGCTCCAGTAAGTTTCTTATGTAGTGAGCCTAAGATAAGGAAATATCTAACTTAGCTAAGTATTTAAAATAACAATAAAGAGCCCTGAGTAGTGTAGCTCAGTGGCTTGGGCATCATCCCTGAGATTGAAAGGTTTCTGGTTCAATTCGCATTCAGGTTACATGCCTGGGTTACGGGTCAGGACCCTGGTTGGGAGCATGAGAGAGAGAACCCATCAATGTTTCTCTTGAGTATCAATGTTTATTTCTCTCTCTTTCTCTCTCTCCCCCTCCTTTTCTTCCCCACTCTCTAAAAATAATAAGTAAAATGTTTTCAAAAAATAAAATAACAATAAAGAAATAAAAAATAAGGTGCTTTTTTTTTTTTTTTTTTTTTTGTACAAGTGTGACTTTGTCTTTAACAGTACTTATTTAATTCCTCCTGTTCACATGCTGAGCAAAAGATCAAGGTAGTCTTTGAGTGGCAGTATGGTAGCCTTGGTAAGATTCATGAAGACAGTCTGTGCCAAGTCCAGTTGGATTCCAGAGCAATTATGTTATTAAAACATTGCTTATTGCCCCAGTGCCCATTGTTCAGCTTAACCTTTAAATGCTAGTGATAATTAACTACTTTATCAGTCTACCAGGAAACTCCAGCATGTAACTGATTTACAGTAAAGTTTACAAATAAAATACAGCCCACAGAGCCTTGAAACAGCTAGTTTAAAAAAAAAAAAAAAGCTGTTTGTGCATGTGTGCCAATAAATAAACATAAAAATGAAATAAGCATTACCATTTAATATGAATTTTAAGAAATTATTCTACCATTGTTTACAAATCAGTTTTTCCGTTTGGACAGGGAGGAAATAATGTTCAATAAAGTGTATCAGAATCAAAAGACTCAAGTTTTTAGTCATACACATACACATACATGTACATTTATCTTTCTTTTTGTAAAATATCCAATTAGTAGGATGAAGGCATCAAGAAGTAGATTAAGGAGCAAAGGTGAAGAGGGGGCAGATCTTCCGTATTGCCGGTTCCAAGGGGCACCGCTACTCAGGTCTTACTCTAGCGAGTGATTTCCCATGGAACTATTCATCCTAGAGGCCCTCTGAAAGGGAACGTATCACAGGAATTTGGGGTTAAGATTAAGGAGTGCAGAGGGGATGTTTCCTCTTTTATGTTCAAAAACATTCCTGGGCACTTCTGTGCTGCTCACTGTGTGCAGGGTTCACCTGCCCTCAGGAACCTACAGCCTAGGGCAGTGTGGCCTTGTAAGCAAATAGCCATAAAGTGTGAGTGTCCCACTCATTGGGTGAACAAAATGATAAGGGAATGAAGAGGAATGAGTGATTAATTCTGCCTGACAGCGTCCAAAGGAGCTTTGAAATGTGATACTAGTTGTTTCTTAGGAATGAGATTTCAAAAGGAAGATACTGAGGGGACGGGCATTCTCACGAGCCAGGAGAAAGGCTACAGATGCAATATGAAACACAGAGCGCGCTGGGGAATACCAACACGTTCCTAGTGCCTGAGACAGGCCAGGGTCCTGGGTTGGGGCATGAAGTGAAGGGCCTGAGAGAATAACTTCTTAGAAGTTTTGATGGTAGGAAACCATTTGTTATTTTTTTAGGGATTCAATTTGTTGACTCTCTGTTTAGGAAATATGAATCCCAGAAATGTGGAGGATAGACTGGAGAAGGGAGAAACTAGATATGGGGCTCTGGCACTAAATATGGTAGCTCGCAGATGACGTTTGTGTGCCTGATTTCAGTGGAGTCATGGTCATAAAAGGCTGATTCGTTGGGTCATAGTGTGAAAGCAAAGCAGAAGCATTGAACCAAGTCTTATGGCTTGGGAACGAGGAATGGAACTTAGAGATATATGAAAATCAAGAAGCAGACCACTTCTTTAAAACTGAATTTATTGAGTTAAAAAAAAAATGGCTTCTAATGTTGTTTCAGTCTTCAGCCTTGCTGAAGACTGCTTGCCGTCTTTTCTGCCACTAAGCTTAGGGGTGAATGTTTGAGTAGGGAGAGTTACAGGGTTTGGTGCATACATCTACAGTATTCATACCAAACCTTGAAAGGGACTGGTACAGGAAGGAAGGGTTTAGGCATATCCAGCCCATATCAGTGGGGATGTACTCACTGGTCATTCTCATCTTTCTCCTCCTCCAAGCTTTCACCCTGCACCCATGCCTTTGGAGTTGGTGGTGGTGTTGCCACACTGCAGCTGACCACTAGGGGGTGATCTCTTGGTAGCTATGCCAACCCAGGTGCGGGAAAAGTTTATTGGTTATCCTAAAATAACAGCGTGCTTTGAAAGTTTAGCCACAAAGGAGAATGTGGGATTGTGGTGTAATGGAAGTGAAACAGAATATAGAGCCCAAAATTCTGGCCATGGCACTGCTTTCCATAGTTAATTTAAAGGCCTTTGCAAATTTTGTGTATCTTTATAAATGTTAATTATTACTAACAGACTAACATAAAGAAAAAAATTACGAGGAGTTAATTTTATAAAAGACCTTTACTGAACACTTTTCCAAATTATTTGGATGCCAGGCAAGGATATTCTGTGGTGATTCTTTGCTTTTCCTAGAACTATTTTTTCTTATCTCCAAGATCAGCCCTTTCCTGCCCCAGGCTGGGCTACTTCAGTACTTGGGGCTTTGCCCTGGGCCCTACTGAGGAGTATGGCTCCTCCGGCCATTCCAGCCCGCTGGGCAGGTTAGCCCCGTCACTCCTGACCTTTACATAGAGCGTTCGTTTGCTCTTTCTGGAACTGAGTTGCTAGCCAATCCTTAGGTTAGTTTTGCTAACTAGTTTTGCTAACTAACGTCAATGCTTCCCTCATTTCTTCATCTATAGCTTTAAGCTCTCATAGGATCTAAATGTGCCCAGTCACCACCCGACCTGAATGGCACACAGACTCAGTCTCTGCTTCAGGTCTTGTCACTGGTGTTTTCTGTGTGTGGAACTCCTCAGGTTGAGAGCTCTTTGGAAGAGCAGATGACAGAGCAGGCTTGAGCTCATACCAGTCACCCCCCGACCATGATCCGGGGAGGTAGGGACCACCCTTCCCCACTCCCTGGGCCAAATGGGATTCCTGGGGTTCCAGAGAGAAAAAGGAGCAGACTCATGATGTAATGCCAGGAATCCTAAAGGAATAAAGCACATTTTTGCAGGTGCTTTTTGGTTTGTTTTGTTTTAAACCATCACTCTGCATCTTTCAGGCCCTTAAGGTGCAGGACAAAGCAAAATTCTGTAAATATGACCATTGTATACACAGTCATCATTTTGGGGTTCTTAAATCCCCCAAGAGTACCTCTCCTTGTTTTCTTTGAAGAGCTACTAATTATTTCTCAAGCTGAACTCTAAATTATTCAGTTTCTCTGTAGAGGCTTAAAATACTGGCTTCCCTTTAATACCAGCCACCTTCAAAGGAAAAAGCCTGCCTTTTCTTCCTTCCTTTTTCTCTTGGGTCTGCTTCCTTTCTCAAGTCTCTAAAGCTGCTTCAACAGTCTCATATAAACATCTTCATTGGGCCAGACCCATCCTGTCTTTGGAGTTTACACTATCCCCTGCCTCCCATTTTATTCCTCGGCTCCCCAGCCCTGTCTGATCTCTGCTTCTGTCTCGTTCTTTCCTTTTTCCCAGCTCCTTTTCCCTTTTTCTTTTTCTCCTTGTTTCTCTATACCTGTTTTCTTTCACCTCCTCTCCTCCTGTCTCCTTAACAGCTTGGCAGCTGTGCACTAATGGACAAAAAGGAGATAAAGTTGCAAATGATTTAAAAAATCACACTGTTAAACGACTGATCATTTCTCAACCCTGCTTCTTTTTCTCCTTTTAGAGCTCTTCCGTATCCCCATCAGCCAGTTTCCGAGGTGCTGAGAAGCACAGAAACTCCACAGACTACTCCTCTGACAGCAAAAAGCAGAAAACTGAAGAAAAGGAGATCACAGCTCGTTATGTAGGTTCATTCACTTTGCTTTGGGGAGGCCAGTTTACCTTGCTTTTTATCAGCAGCCATTTTGCCCTTCGACTGTTACCAGCCAAAACTAGAATACAGGCTAACAACATCCTAGGAGGGAAAAAAAAAATATTTCAGTCATGGCTTTGTCTTAATTGTCTAGCCCGAAGTCCCATGTGGGTGCAGGTGAGTGCACACATGTATGTGAATGAGAACAGGGTGTTTTTTCTGGCAACTAATAGAAGACTTGTGTGTTCAATATTATTATTTCTATAGATGTATTTGTTTCCCTCTATAATATTTCAAGGGGGTTGATTTTTTTTGTGGTCAGCTAGAAGTGTTAAGGAAAAATATAAAATCATAGAAAGCCTGTTAAAGTGTTTAGATGTGCTGAGGAATATAGAAAATCTGTGGAATATGACTTGCAGAGACATCCAGGGTGTCCCTGGCATGGGTTCACACTAATTTTTCTTCAGCGACCAGTCCTTTAGGTCACATAGTAAAGGGAATAAGCCGGGTGCACTGGTATGGGGGTAAGCAGGCCCTGCTCTGCTTCCTGTGATGGTGCCTGGAAAGACAGCAGGCCTCCGGCGGGGAAAAGCTGAAAATTAGGATTTCCATGGGAAAACTCCCAATATTAAAATTGGGGCTACTTACCCAGTTTAAAAAAAAAAAAAAAAAAAAAAAAACAGAACAAATCACACCTATGTGTAGGCAGGCTCCGTGTGGACATGCCAGTTTTCTGCTGATTAGAGTAACAAGGAAGCCACGTAAGCTTTAGTTTTTCAAACTGTGAAAACCTCAGAACTTTCAGCAATGAGGTTTAAAGAACAGAGTACGTGGTAGAATGTTTAGCACTGTTGGGTGCAGTTGATTTTTATAAGACACGACCAATTAGTCTGGACTGATCTAGGGTAAATCTGGCAGCGTTTTTTTTTTTTTTTTTCTTCTTTTTTTTTAACTTGGGGAGGAGATAACACTTGTCAATTGTCAATGCAGGACAGCGATGGTGAGAAGAGTGATGACAACTTGGTGGTTGACGTTTCCAATGAGGTATGTTTACGGCTCACTTCTTCTTACCCAGCTCTTACAATGACTAAGTGTCCTAACAATTAGCACCCACAATGTTTTCTTAATTTCTAATAGGACCTACTTTATATTTACTTGGAAAATTTACGTACTGTATTGCTTATTTTATGTTACTAAGGCTTGTTATTGAGATTCTTTTCTGTGATGTGCGAGTGCATTTTACTGCCATCATGAATGCACACCGACCTCTGCGCTTAGTTAGCCTACAGATCTCATTGACAAGTGACTTGCAAATTTTTAGGGTTTTGATTTTTTTTGTAAATAAATATTGTAAATTTGTAGTATTTTCTTTGACCTCAATACCAAATATTTTGTTCAATGATTTGGTGAGTCTTAAGATTATCTAAGCTTTTAAATACTTCCAGCTAGAAACGTCCACACCCAAGTACTCCATCCAGCATTGTGAATGTGCTATGCTGCATTAATACCCAAGCTGTTCCTTTCTAGGATCCATCCTCCCCTCGAGGGAGCCCAGCACATTCCCCGAGAGAGAATGGCCTGGACAAGGCCCGCCTGCTCAAGAAAGACGCCCCGATCAGCCCAGCCTCAATCGCGTCCTCCAGCAGTACTCCTTCCTCCAAATCCAAAGAACTCAGCCTTGTAAGCAGCTCTTCATCGCCTTTCTTAGTGTTGCCTGTTTCAGGATGGCTGGGTTTGACTTTTTTTTTGTTTTTTTAATTTTGTATTTTTTACATTTTTCTATGGAACTTCTTTATTTCCAAATACATGTATATGTTCAGCATTCAAGGTGAATTGACAGAAGTATTTTTGGAGCAGATGAGTTTACTGACTTGGTGGTGATGAATGTTTGTTTTGTGAGTCTCTTTGCAAGGCTAGAGGAGGGAGATGGGGAAATTGAGTGAAGCGTGTCTTCGTGAAGATGAAGAAGTGCACACTGGGGTTACAGAGATAGTTTTGTCACCTGTGGTTTATGGTAAATTTAGTTTTTGGCTTGGATATGATTTTGTTGCTAGCTTTGTTTGAATTACCATGGTGTATATGACTGCAATAATTTTCTCTCTATCTAAAAAGTAATCTGTCATTTATGAAAATGTACCTTGACTCACACCACAAATCACAAATTCAAAATGAAATTGCTGGCAAGTCAGGATAATCTCCTCATAACCCCTTCTTCTGTGGCTTTGTAGTTAATTGCATTTTGGTGTGGTGCGTCTTGTTCCTCACCAATTACTTCCTTGTAACATAACATTAACAACAACAACAACAACAAAAAATCGGTTTTAAATAACGCTTTGAATTCACAGCTGAAGGAAAGAAAATCTGTCAGTTTTTCTGCAAATTAGGGGGGTATGTCTTACAGAGAGCTAGATTACGTTTCTCTCTGTTTTCTCTTGGCCTTTTTGTAATGGCAATTCCTCTGCCAATCTGTATGGTGATTCAGGCTTGAATCTCTTCTGATGGAATCTGTTAACCAGGGAAGTCCCTTGTGACTTGAACAATCCACCACGAGCCCAACTCAAACCACTCAATCTTAAAGCCACCAGCAAGTAGCAGTCATAGTCAAAACACATGATTTATATGCCTCCAACTGACACTAACCAGTTTCCTAGAAATGGTCCATTCTACCCTTAATTCAGTTTCATTGTGTGTTCTCTAGAACATAGGTTTCAGTGGTCTCAGGAAACTCTTTTAATTCTTTTTAATTAATGAAAGTAAAGGCTCAGGCTGAAGAACATTTTTCATTTCTTTTTTGTTTACCTTTTAAAGTGTAAAAAAAAAATTGTTGTTTTTAAACATCATTATTGAAACTGTGTACTAATCGCCAGTGTATCGTGTTGTATCTCTTGTTAGAATGAAAAATCTACTACTCCTGTTTCAAAGTCCAATACCCCCACTCCACGAACTGATGCACCCACCCCAGGCAGTAATTCCACTCCTGGATTGAGGCCTGTACCTGGAAAACCACCAGGCGTCGACCCTTTGGGTAAGAAATTTTTTTCTATATATTTATAAGTTGCTTGTTTTTTAAAGAAATTAATGCAGTTTGAAGAGTGCAGTTCATTGAGAGTGCTAATAACCAGCATTGAATGGCTGTTCGACAAAGTTATTCAACCCAAACCAAGTCCCTGGCACCTACTATATCTGGCGCATAGTAGGTGTTCAATAAAATAAGGTGACTGAGTGAACTCCAATAAAGGCTTGAATGACTTTTGAGAATATTAAGCTTATTTAAATCATCAGTCCTGTTTTTTTAATGTATATAAGAATGCCTTACTTCGTTATTGTTTCCTGTGTTTATTTTTTCTTTCTCCTCCTTCCGTTCTGGTCTGCAGCCTCAAGCCTAAGGACACCGATGGCAGTTCCTTGTCCATATCCCACCCCGTTCGGGATCGTGCCCCACGCTGGGATGAACGGGGAGCTGACCAGCCCCGGCGCCGCCTACGCGGGGCTGCACAACATCTCCCCGCAGATGAGCGCGGCTGCCGCCGCCGCCGCCGCCGCTGCCGCCTACGGGCGATCACCAGTGGTACGTTCGCAGGTTTTTACGAAATAAATATTTCAGAGCACAGAGGTTTGTCATATATGTTCTTTATTGTGGTTTGTGTAATTTGAGTTATTTATAGCATGTATCATAAATTAAACTATATGAAATTACATCACGAGATCCATTTTCCTATGTGTAAGGTAAGGGAATTTTTTTCAAATTTTATATATAATTTAAAACATTTAAACCTACAAAAGTACAGCAGGTATAATTTAATTAATTCTTCATTTCTGTAATGCACATGAATAATTATTAGTATATTTTTATGGATGTTCCACTCCCAGTTATATTACCATGAAGTCATAAACATCCTGTCATTTCATCAATAAATACATACTTCTGTATATATTTCTGACATGTTATTTTTAAAGAATCTGTTCCCTCAGGTTTTAGATGAAATGAGTAAATGTAACTGTGTCTGTTTTCATTGTTCTGCTTGCAAAAATTTTAGGTTGGATTTGATCCACACCATCACATGCGCGTGCCGGCGATACCTCCCAACCTGACAGGCATTCCAGGAGGAAAACCGTGAGTGCCTTTGTGTCCCTGCTTGCCGTGCGTCACACCTGGGCCCTTGCCGGCCCTTTAGACTCTGAGCACTGCTAGACAGTGTGGGGGGTGGGGTCCCATGGCTTGCTTTTTTTTTTCTTGCAAAGTATTTTCCATTTTCTCTTAGCACAAGGAAAGAGGTAGTGAGGTGGGGTTTTGTGTTTTCCATTTAAAATCTTGTGCTGCTAATATGGAAATGCAAATTGCTGAGGCATTTCCAACAGTCAGATTTTCTCTTCGTCTCTTACTTGCTTCATGGCAATTCTTTTGTTGCCTTGAAATTTAAAAAAAAGAGCCTTATATGCAAACCTGGGTGCTCAGAGTTTGAGCATGTTGTGAAAAGCCATACCTGACTCCAAAGGCTGAAAAAAAAGAAGTGTGGTTTTGTGCTTAGTTGTGTTTCCGGAGAAGGTGGCTTGCTCAATCGTCAGTTGGCTGCTTGTCTTGGGAACTGGGTATTTGGAGTCCTTGTATTCACAGCCCCCTTGAGTCACGAAGGCAAAACTCACATCATGGTTCCAGCCTCTTGTACATTCTCATCTCGCCATAGCTCATTCCACATCCTTCGTTTCAGTCCAGTGTACCTTTCAATTGGCTTCGTCTTCCCAGAGACAAAGACTTTACCATAAAATAACACTGGCTTTTCCTTTAAAATCCCAGCTTGTTTTTTTCTCTCCTCTCTTTTGGAAAGCATCCCATAGATCCTCCCAGCCTTATTACTCACATGTTTTATTCTCATTGCTCTTCCCACTGGCATCCTGTCTGTCACTGTATGTGCCATATAACTTGCTCCTTCCCCGATCTCTAGTGCTTTCTCACCTGCCCTCTGCTTTCCAAACTTGGCCTTCAGCAGCTGAGTCTCCTTCTCTCGGAAGCCTCCCCACTGGCTTGCCTACCTTGGGGCATTTGCTCTTTCTGGTCCTTCCAGTATACTTCAGTTCTGCTGTGGCCTTCTGTCTAACTTCAGGTCTCTGCTAAAATGTCACTTAGGAGACTTCTGTCCTGACAACCCTATCTAAAATAGCACCCTTCTGTCCCCTTTTCCCCAGCATCATTCTTTGTTGTTCCTTGCATTTTTTATACTTGTCTATAGCCATTATCTACCTCTCCCTACTTGAATATAAGTTCCATAATAGCAGAGCAGAAGAACTCGGCTGTTCAGTTACAGAAGTAGCTCCAGTGCATAGAATGGTTCCAGGTTCATAGTTGTTTATCACAATTTATACCTATTGGATGGATGGCTGAATGAAAATATGTGCTGATCTTTCCTTTCTCTGACCTCCCATTGTTTACTTATTCACTAACTATAAGCCCAGGGACTTGTCAACTTTTTGTTTCTTGTGTGTGCTCCTTCTCTCCCCAAGTTTCCTGCCCTTCCCTGTTAATCATTCCTGACCTTGACCCTTTCTTCATTTTTCACCAGATACATCAAACTCTTGGTTCTTCCTTCTGTAATGTACTGCTTTACAGACTCTACCCTAAACTTTTCTGTTGGATCAACCACATGCTGGTTCCATAGTCAAGTTGCTCAGTAAATATTTGACCGATTAATAAGGGAGGCAAGGCAAATTAGAGTTAAAGTTCCTTGAGAATTGAGGGTATAATCAATTATCATAAAATTCTGTGTACTTACGTGTGTTCTGCAAATAGTTGTTTACGGACCGACAAGTCTTGTTGACCAAGAACTTTGATGTATCTGAAGGTGAAAGTTTGGCCTATTGCATGCAGCAACCTAAATAACAAGATCAAAGCATTAACCAAATAACTCAAATACCTGTGAGTTCCATATGAAGCTAGTGGGGATGGGGGTGTTCCCTTAGGGAAGAGGCATCGTCCCATGTTCAGGTACTGCGGTCACCACTTAATCAGCAGTTGCACGCGCAGCTATAGAATAACCACCAGAGCAGATAATGTGGTACTTTTCCTCTCAGCTGCTGCCCAGAGACCGCAGAGGTGAAACTATTGGGTGTGTTTCAGGAAGCAATGACAGCCTTGATTTGGGGGGTCTGAGCCTTCTGAACCACAAGAGAATCACAGCTGGTCTGATTCAGGTGGTACTGCTGAACCTTGAGCTGGGCTCCCTTCCTTCCCCCCAGCATCGTAAAAATTTTGAAATCCTTTTGGAAGGGTTGATGGGTTTGTAGGATGGTTGAGATGTTCTGTTCCAGGGAGAGATAGAGTCACAACTGGTGCAATTGGCAGATGACACTGGGAACTCCAAAGAGAGTGGGGTGTGGTCCAGAGTATGGGTTCTGAAGTGAGGCAGATCCAAGTTCGATACTGCCTCTGCCGGTTAACAACTAAAGAATGACTTTATGCAGTTTATCAATTTGTGAGCTTCAGCTGGCTTATCTGTAAACCAGAGCCGCCACTGCCTGGCAAGGAGGGCGTGAGGATGAAGTAAGACAATATGTTACATGTGTAGTACCATGTTTGGTACACGGTGGCTATTCAGCCAGCTGTAGCACTATTTTCTAGGAGTTTAGCTTTGTCTTGGGGTTTTATCAGTTTTTCAACTTCTGATGCAATCGTCGTCGGCAGCCATCCTTCTCGAGAGACGATGGTGTAGCTTCTTAAGAGTCTATCTGCACCGCCGAGAATGGCTGTGCAGTCCGACTCGGGAGTGACACGGTATCTGTCTCCTCCCCTGTTGAATCGACATCTTGCGATGACGCTGGAGTGTCCTCTCCAGTGAAGCTGAAGCTACAGAGCCTGGGCAGGGTGATATGGAGGGTCTGCTGTTGCCCATGCAGCAGACCCCCCCTCTCTTCGCAGCTGAAGGGTCCAAGGGAAAGACGGAGTCAATACAGCTTGGCTTCAGGTGCGCCGCAGGAGTTGCCGGTGTTGACTACAACGTCAAACCGCCTTAGGGACTCCGGCTCCGGATTTTCTGTCGGGGTTTACTCCCTTAGCCTTTCCCCTGAAGAGGTATGCCGCAAGGCAGCGGAGGTTTTTTGGAATCAGAGTTTTCCTTCTCTGATGCAATAGAATAGAACATATAGTAGGGGGCAGAAACGGCTAAAGAACAGTAGATTAAGTTAGACTCCGCACTCTTGTTACTGATATGTCTGTGTGTAACAGGGCATTAAGACATAAATTCATATTCATTTATGCATATCGAGATAATATGCTTTTATTATAGATTTTTTCAGAAGAAATGATTATAATGATTATATGGCTTTTCAGATTATAAGATACAGAACTGTGAAATGTTGTGTTGTGCATATTTTTCAACAGAAAAACTGTTTTTTGTGCTAGAACATAAAACATAGTGAATGATCCGTCTTCTCCACCCCACACATGCACAAAGTAACTTTCTCCAGAAAGACTTAAAAGAGTTGCATCTCTGTCCTAATTATTTTTACAAAATTAATTGCTACATATTATCAAAAATTATAATTAAATGCATGTTCAAACTAATGAATAAAATTGCCTTTATTTCATAATTCACATTGGGTCCTCATGTCTGTTCTGGTAAATAAGCAGGAGTTCCACTCAGTATGTAATTAGAATGACAACATAGTTTAATTTCAACAGAAGCCAAAAATGAACTCTTCCTCACCACTACTTAAATAAGGCTTCTGTAAGTAGTGTGAAAGTATTTGGTTAAAACTATGGTACTAATTGTATACCAGGCAATGGCATGTGAATTCAGCCATAACGAAAGACCTCAGGTTTATAGATATTAGGCTGTTCACAACTCAGAAGTCTTTCCTTACTCTTGTATTTATTTGTTTTTCTAAAGCAAATTTTTTCCAAATAGGCACACTGCTTGACACACAGTAAACTCTCAATTATTTGTTGACTGGGTTAACTACTACTGGGTCCATAAACTACTTACAGAACCTACTTTTCTCTCATACTTTATCAAGTATACTTGCCAGGCCTGTAATTGTGAATTCAAGTCTAATTCAGTCTTAGTACATGGAAGACCTGGAGAAGGTGTTGCAAAGTGTGAGAACAGTGAGTACAGCAATGTACAGAATCGGGCCTCTTCGGGAAGGGAAAGGAGGTGGACTATGGGAAGGCCAAGGACCTTCTTTAGATTGGGTTTGCATCAAAAAGTGATGATCCAAATGAAATAACTGTGCTGTACATGTTTTAAAAAGAATGATTTGCAGATTTCCTCGATTATTTGAAGTATATTTCTGTTAGAAAGTTCAAACTTCCTTTGTTCTGTTCACCATCTCCCTTGGAGAGCCACTCTTAGTTCTCAGTAACGTCACCAGCCTCTGTGTGCACTGCAGGCCCCTACATGGCCCTGGCTCCCAGCACCCTCTCCCTTCAGCCCTGTGTTCCTAGTTAACTTGCTGGACATCTCAGCTAGGCATCTTGAATGTGTATTACTTTCTCCACATCTCGTAAGTTCAGTCCTACAGAATCCTTTATCTGTTACCTCTAGTGTGTTATCCTTCTCCTTTCTAGTTCAGGTCCCTCATTTTATCTTCTCTAGATTATTGAAGTAATTATCTCTTATTCCTCCTACCGTTGTACTCCTTGTTACCAATTTTATTCCATAAATGGCTTTGCCCCAGTAGTATCCCCTGCCTTTTTCTTGCCCCCCAATATATTTCACACACACACACACACACACACACATTGCACTTAACCACTGAATCCTTATCAATTGAATTTTTATAGCATCAATGCAATATTAGTAAGCTGAGAGAAAGAGAGTAAAGAGAATATAGCAGTAAAATGGGGAAGGGTAGGGAGGTGGGAAAAGGGTCGGAAGCGTAGGGGTAGGGAGAAGAGGCAGGAGTAATGAGGAGGGCTTTGTGGAACTTCCATGAGTAACTACCATTCATCATTGTCGGTGTCATTCTAGCAGCAATTTCTCTCCACCCTGTAACTCGAAAGGCTTTGCGCCCAATCTCAATCCCTAGAGCAAGGAGCCTCTGCTAAATGATCTATCCAATCTCCTTTGAACTTTCTCCCACTAGGGTTCTATCCATGTTCAGTTCACCCTGAATTGGTTGATCTCTCTGCAGTTCCCTCCAAGTTTATTTGCAATATTTAAGTGTCCTTCATTAAATTCTGTTTGTGATATTCTTAGGCTGACATTCTAAGCCTTCCCTTTTATATCTATATCTACCTACCTATCTATATATAAAATGTGTGTGTGTGTGTATAACTTTTTGTCATATTGTACTCCAGCCAGCTCTTCTAGCCATTTACTGTGGAGTCATTGTTGAATAAATGAGTTCCCATATTAAAACCAATCCAGAAATTATCCAGATAATTTCACCTGATTTTAAAGCCCTTGTTCTCTGCTATTCCTCTACCTCCCCCCTTTCTATCCCTGGAATCATTTTTCCATCTTCCTTCGTCCTGGTGAAATCCTTCCATTCAGTAAAGTCCATTTGTAGTACCATGTCTCTCATGAAACATAAGCTTTCTTTTCTGAACCACCACAGAACTTCCTACTGTGCATCTTCCACCTGATATTATAGTCACTTCTGTACTCCTCTCACCGTAATTGCTGGATGATAAGCCATTGTAGACAAGGCCACTGCCTTACCCAATTCTGTATCCTTAGCATGAGACATATCAGAGTATGTGGCTAGGAAGCATACTTATTAATGCATCTCATTGGATAGAAAAATAATAGTTCTTCAAGCTTGAATAAGTCTAATTTTTAGAAAGGTTGGCTTTTATTGACTCATTCCAGTACTTATTGCTATGTACACATCAAAGAGTGTGCTGAAGTCTGATAAAGAGTATGCACTAGAGCTTTTATTTTCCAGTCTTGAGTATCTCATATACTTGTAGCAACAGAGGGCCACATTATGTCCTAATGCAAGCAGGCTCTTGAAATTCGTAATAAGGGAGTTCCAGGAACATAGTAGGGTGTTCACAGTGGTCATGGTTGAATTGAAAAAGTGTCCTATTGAAAACCTGAAAAGAAATTGCGTGTCTGGTTTCTTAACTATTGAAACTCTCAAGGCTCTTTAAAAACCTTTTAGTGATTCTAGAGAGGAGAGGAGGGATGTCTTTTCAAGTAAATTATCATTAAGAATGTATAACACTATCTAAACTTGGAATAACCTTTCTTTCCCTTCCTTTTAAGATTTACTCTTCATGACCTCTTAATTGCTAAATCAATTAGCCTTTTCTTGGTCGCCATCCGTCAGAATCTCAGCCTTTCTCTACAAGCATCACCCCCGTCCCCTCCTTGCTTGAGCTGACACCTGGCTGTCTCCTGAGGGGACCCTGCCACTGCAGCCCTCTAAGGGGGGGTGCCCTTTTAATATTTGTTTCACACCCACAGTCCTCAGGGCAGTGGCAGAGTGATAAAATCTGTGTCACCATGTCACACATACACACGCACTCACGCACGCACACACACACACATGCAGTCCTCAGGCAATGGCGGAGTGATAAAGGCTGTGTCAATGTCACACACACACACACACACACACCACCCCACCACCACCACCCCCCGCTTCTCCAGTCTCACTGATTTATGAAAACTCTATGCCTTTCTGGCTTGTGCCATTGAACTAATTGCTCCTCCATATTGTTGGGGACATTTCCCCTCTTTATTAGGAACTTGGCACTGGCTTACGGTCTTCCTTCCAGCAGAGTGCACCATCATCCTGGGTGACTGGCAGTCATAAGGTCAGTCCCCCAGTAATGAACCCTATCACCTCTAGTGAACTTTTGTTACCTCCTCACAGACTCACAAAGAAGACCTTGTCATCACCCCTCACTGTGTCACCTTCAAAATTCAAATGTGCCATCCAACACAGTCTCTTCTACCTTCATTCAACCAGAGAAATTTTTTGAATTGCAAATTTATTCCCAGCTTCCCCACAGTCTCCCAGGCCCTAGCCACCTGCTTCTCCCCTAGATTACTGCACTAGCCCCCACTCCCACTAGTTTTCCTTCTCTCATTATGCCACCTACAATCCACTCATCACCCAGCAACCAAAATTATCCTTTAAAACACTAAATGTGTCACTCCCTTGCCCAAAGTCTTCAGTGACTTTCCATTCTACTCAGAATAATATCTGCCCTCATCACAACCCAACAAAGGCCTTGTTAGCATTGCTCCTGCCTCTCTCCGTCTTTTCACTGTCCACTGAGCCTGGCCTTCCCGCTTGGTTCTGCTTCTAGAACTTTGCATTTGCTGTTCCTCGTCCCAGCACACTCCCCTTTGGCATGTGCAAGGCCTGTGTGCTTACTGCAGGTCTCAGCCCATACGCTACCTCAGACCTCCCTGGGCATCTTCAGTCTTTTGTATCTAAGATAAATGTGTGCACATGTGCGTGTAAGAAAGAGGAGGCATTTAACCACCATCGAGGTTATTTGTCTGCTTATGTGATGTCTGTTTTCCCTTCTAGGATACAGGATCTGGTGGATGGGGACTTTGTCTATCTTCCTCACCTGGTTCCCCAGCACCTTATAGAACCTGGCTCATAGTAGTCATCTAATAAGTATTTTCTGACTTAGTGAGTTGTCATGTAATGAACCGTCTTCTCCCCCTTTGTACTCTGTCCTCTTCTCCGGATTACCTGCCTCCCTTGTTGTTCTTGCTGGAGAGTCCTAAAAGTAAGCCTGCTCTTGGAGTCTGCGTCTGTTCTGCTTATGACATACTCACTCCAGAATCATTCTTCCTGCTCCTTAGCTTCAACCATCACTTCTTTGTGGATGCCCAGACCTTGATCTTTCTAACCTGACTTCTCTCCTGAACCACAGTTTTCTTCTGGTTGAGTTCTTTGGGTTCCCCTAGGCCAGTGGTTCTCAACCTTCCTAATACCATGACCTTTAATACAGTTGCTCATGTTGTGCTGACCCCCAACCATAAAATTATTTTCGTTGCTACTTCATAACTGTAATTTTGCTACTGTTATGAATTGTAATGTAAATTTCTGATATGCGGAAAGTATTTTCATTGTTACAAATTTAACATAATTAAAGCATAGTGGTTAATCACAAAAGCAATATGTAATTATATATGTGTTTTCCAATGGTCTTAGGTGACCCCTGTGAAAGGGTCGTTTGACCCCCAAAAGGGGTCACGACCCACAGGTTGAGAACCATTGCCCTAGGCCTTCACGTTGCAGAAAACAGAACGCTTTAATGTACTGCGATCCACCTAGTCACCTGGGTCCCAAGCCTTAGGGTCTTCCTCGGTACCTGTGTCTCAGGTCACACATCCACTGTCTCTCCAAGTTCTGTCTCTCCAAATCATCTGTTGTCTTCCTAGGTCCCACCCCTCAGCAAGGCTAACATACTGCCTTTCCTCTGTAACCCAGTTCTGAGTCTTTCTGTGGACTACAGAGGAGAAAGCCCTCCCCTCTCTGTGCCCACATCTTCCATACCCATAGGCTTGCTTCATCCTTCCTGGGACCCCTCAGTAATGAGCTGAATTTTGATGAATGTGGCTAGCCTGTAGATTTTTGTATGAAGGAACCATACACTTTTGATTTGATTCTAAAACTTATGTGCAGTTTGTTCCACACTCCTATCCTTCGTGTGCCCACAAGTGCTTTCACTTGGTATGTCCTTGGTATATTTTTTCCATGAACAGAGCACATTCCAAAGCTCCATGCCAAAGCAGAATGGCATCATTTCAAGTGGGTGATTGCCCGTGATACCCCCAAGATGGGCCCAGTTTCCTCCCACCCACCTCCAACATCCCTGCCTCCAGATGCAGCAGAACAGCCCCACGCATGCCCCTCTCTGACTTCAGTGCCCTAAGAGGAGAGATGTCTGTTGAGGGAGTTGCTCTAACTTAAGTTGCACTTAGAACCAAATGCTTCACTGGAGATGGAGCTGCTGATCAGTGTTCACAGGTGGGCCTTCGGGCAGTCACATAGAACACTTGTTCAGGTTCTAGTTCCATTTAGAATTGTTAGAATTTGTTATTGTCAAGTCTGATAGGACTTTATTTTATCTCTTTTTTAATTTTTGTTGTGGTACATCACTATTTCACCATGTAGGCCTGGAGATTCCTTAAAGCTTCATAATTTTGGCTTAGTGATCTCAAATTAGTAAGTCTTGAAATGATCTATAGCAAAAATCTCATCACAGGCTTCTGAATCATCTAAAGTAGAAGTCAGTGCCCTGAAGGAATAGGGATTATATTGGACATTGGCTGTCTTAGTTTATTCTCTGTGAAGTGTGAGTAGCATTCTCTCCATTTTAGATTTTAAAGGTTCAGAGAGGCTAAGTAACTACTGATGTCACATAGCAGCTAGTGAAGAGTTGGCCTGAGGTTTGATTATAGATCTAGCTCTGTGACTGAAAATGACATTCTTTCCACTGTACTAAGTAAACTTGACTTGTTTGCAAATCATAAGTAGCACTGAAAATATTTTAGGTTTCATCTCATTACACTGATCAGGTAAAAAGAAACATTTTTTACATTTTCTTCTTCCTATCTTTTCTCCTCTCCACTGCCTTAGAGCATACTCCTTCCACGTGACGGCGGATGGGCAGATGCAGCCTGTCCCTTTCCCCCCCGACGCCCTCATTGGACCCGGTATCCCCCGACACGCTCGCCAGATCAACACCCTGAACCACGGGGAGGTGGTGTGCGCCGTGACCATCAGCAACCCCACGAGACACGTGTACACGGGTGGGAAGGGCTGTGTCAAGGTCTGGGACATCAGCCACCCCGGCAACAAGAGCCCTGTCTCTCAGCTTGACTGTCTGGTGAGTGAACACGATTGGACAGGGCTTAGACCTTCATTCAGAAAACAGGACGGGATGGTGAGAGACCAGGATGTGTAAGCAGCAGGCAGTATTAACCCCAAGTGGGTCGTTGTTTTCAGTGGTTTGTGGTCTTTCACGTGGAGATATAGAGTGCTGACGGGGAGGCCTGTCTTCTTTCAGTTTCTTAAGGCAGAAGTATCCAGTTATTCACATGACACTGCACCAGGACCGCTGTCATTCAGCCAGCCCAGTGCCTGGGAGCAGGCAAACCACTCGTTTTCCTATCTGGTAAAGGAATGGAGGGAAAATAGGAGCCCATGTGGCTTCTGTGAGGGTACACCTAACTGCTATAATGTGTTACATTCTGAGACAGGAATAACTTAATCCTTAATGTGACCAACCTTTAGCTGTTTCATGGGTATTTGTCCTTGAGTTTTTGTAGGAAATTTTAGTTTGATTTTCTTCCTTACACAGGATTTTTGCTACGGCATAATGATAGGTCAATTTAACATAATTAATGTACACAAGATTCCCATGGCCTCATGAACTACAAGGAAATTTTTTTCTGTTACTTAACGCTTTTTGATCCTGTCTTGCCTCCAACCAGTGCTGCTTAATCAATCAAACCCGTGACACCCTTAGCCAAGTGAAAGGAAGAGACTGTTAGGTCTGTTTAGCTCCCTGACCATTCGGGCAGCAGGAGCAGGACCTCTCCCCAGCCAGCTGGAGTGGACCAGGTCCCCAGGCGTGCTTCGCAGGACTGCGAGGATTGCAGTGCACCTATGTGTGCAAATGACTCAGGCAGCTGATTGATGTGGTGGTGGTGGGAGTGGGTCTAGATCTTTGCATTTATATGCTAATTAAGATTAAATATCTCAGTACTAAATTTTGTAGATCAAGTTTAAGTACTTCCCTAATTTCATGTAATTTTCCAGCATTAATCCACTTTATCATTGTCGTAAGTAGAAATGGCTCATTAAAACCAGGAGGGAACACAATACTTTTATGAATTTCTGCTCTCATGTTAATGCTGTTTTCCTTTCCTCATGAGTAATCTCTTGATGGTTTTTGTCTCTACAGAACAGGGATAACTACATCCGTTCCTGCCGATTGCTCCCTGATGGTCGCACCCTAATTGTGGGAGGGGAAGCCAGCACTCTGTCCATTTGGGACCTGGCTGCCCCAACCCCGCGCATCAAGGCAGAGCTGACATCCTCGGCCCCCGCCTGCTACGCCCTGGCCATCAGCCCCGACTCCAAGGTCTGCTTTTCCTGCTGCAGTGACGGCAACATTGCCGTGTGGGACCTGCACAACCAGACGCTGGTGAGGTGGGTCAGCAAGACTCTTCACCGTGGCGTGAGGAGGGACTGGTTGCACTGCATTGTGCCAGAGATCTGTACACCTGTCTGTCGGTCTGTCTGTCTGTCTGTCTAAAAGATGAAATATAATTACTTTACTGAAAACTGTTAAGAATAAGCTCATTTTAAGATGCTAGAAACAAATTATCAATGTAAATTCTTGTGTGCTTCATTATATGAACTTTATCAAATGAGGATGGTTGCTTTCTTCCTTTTTTTCTTTTTGGCATTATACTTAACAGTATCAATGCAGGTTTTTTAAAAAAATGAGGTCACTTCTACATAATGACTGCACATAAGGTTCCCATGACCTCAGGAGCTCATTTAACATCTGTAATTTGCCATCTGTGCTTGCTAACAAACCGCGCTGTCGGCACTCACTGAGAAGAGTCACAGTGCATGGTGCTGTTCTCGGTGCCATGTAATATCTGACATGTTCGTTTCTTCAACAAATGATTATTGAGCACCTACCCTGGGCCCACGCGGGTATTTGATACTGTTCACCCTGAAAAGGTCTGGATTACCTGTAATGCCACCTTTAAGGATGGATAGACATAAGTAGGACGTATGTTTAGAAATGAGAGCGTATAGGAGAGTGTTGATATGTATAGGCCCTGAAACTAGTCTCCACACGTCAGCACCAGAGAGAGCAGGAAGCAAGAGGTGTGATCCGCTGGTGTGTGTGCGAAGGTCGTAATCAAGCCCAGCTACAGGTCGGGCCATAAGCAAGGAGGAGAGGCCTCTGGAAAATATTTGGCAGGACTAAGCTCTGTAATATGATGCTAAAAACAAAATAGTCATCGCTTTGTTCCCTTTGGGTAAGGCTCTTATGAGGAACTGTTTCTAATCCCTTCTTCTCCTCCATGTCTTTTGACAGTTGACCAGCTCCTGCAGTGGCTGAGTCACCCTGAGTTCCTTTCCGTGTGCCTTACTGGAGAGCGTGGCCTCTTGGTCTCGCACAGCCACCTGCAGTCGCAGCGCTGCTCCCTGCGCCCATCCCCGTGGCTAGTACTGCCTAAGAGTTTAAAGATAAACACAAAGTACAGGAAACACAGCATCTCCATTTAACTTGAATCTCTTTTACTTGTATACTTTATTATTACTTTGAATAATTAGAAGACAAACCAAAATGAAACCTACCAATGGGGTCTGCAATGAAATTGATTGCTGAGGAATTCTGATGTGAATTCACCTAAAGAACAACTTTTCAAGGATTTTTCCTCCATTTTGACATTTTCAGGCAATTCCAGGGCCACACAGACGGGGCCAGCTGTATTGACATTTCTAACGATGGCACCAAGCTCTGGACGGGCGGCTTGGACAACACCGTCCGATCCTGGGACCTGCGTGAAGGGCGGCAGCTGCAGCAGCACGACTTCACGTCGCAGGTGTGCTCCAGTGCCCATGACCTTCAGAAGCCACAGTTTTGTGAAATGCAAGACGTACTTAAGAAGAGGCACTTCCTTTAGCATGAGGCCAAGTCACTTTTGACTCTAGATTAGATAGCTGAAATTTCCATTGTTTTCTATGAAAGTACAACAGTATCTTTTATTAAAGAATTTTAAAATATGTTATTACAAGCTTTTAGCAGGCTCTCATTTCAAAGTCCACTACTCTGTATATATTTGAATTTTACATGATTTATTAGTAAATTATATGGTGGAGATCTGTCCCATTACTTTGGGATCACCCATTTGGCTTTGATTTTTTTTTTTTTTCCCCTGTACAGTTGAAATTATCTTGATTTTTTTTTTTTTTTTTTTTTTTTTTTTTTTATTTAAGTAGTATTCGCAGAAGAAACAGTTCTTCCCTGTTAAAGAAGTATGTCCTCTGTAGCCATTGTCATATCACCTGTTTTAATTCTAGATCTTTTCTCTGGGTTACTGCCCAACCGGAGAGTGGCTCGCAGTAGGAATGGAGAACAGTAATGTGGAAGTGCTGCATGTCACCAAGCCAGACAAATACCAGCTACACCTTCACGAGAGCTGTGTGCTGTCGCTCAAGTTTGCCCATTGTGGTAAGCAAGCCCTCTGGGCCGTTTTCTATCGTCCAGAACCTTTCTTTCCTCCCTCTTGCTGATTCATTTTAAGTCCTGTTCTTTACTTCATTAATACTTCCCTCTTCAAAATTATACTACTTCCTTACACATGCCTATTTCCCTAATGCCATGTAATTTTCTGGCATTAATCCACTTTGTCCTTGTCATAGTATAAATGACTCGTTAAATCTAGGAGAGTAGGTCTTATTTTTACAGTGAAAGAAACAAAACTGTCTGTTGCATAAATTAGATGAGTTTTTTATGAATAGCTTGAAGCTCTGTAAAGCAGATCTCTCGTGTGTCTGACAAAGTATCATGAACACTGCTTGTTTCAAAATCCTCTTCCCGTAGGCAAGTGGTTTGTAAGCACTGGAAAGGACAACCTTCTGAATGCCTGGAGAACACCTTATGGAGCCAGTATATTCCAGGTAACACTTAACACTTTGCCTTCACTTACTGTGTGCTTGCTGCACGATAGTTGTTTAACAAAACTCCATTCATTCTTGCAGATTAATAATGCACTGAAGTGTCCTAGGAGGTAGGAGCCAGTATTATTCACATGGTGCAGAGAAAAAAAACTTAGATTTAAAATTTGAACATTTTGCTGAATACTCTTACAGTATTGCTGTTTCATTCAATTTTTTCCAAAGAAGAATGTTATGGAGAAGTTCAGTAAATCTTTATTAATTGCATAAGCTTTTATTTTTCTTATTGACTTAATGGTACTTTGTGTAATTTGTGAAATTATTCTCCCCACTCTCTTACTGGTATGTGAGTATTTCATAGGCAAGTTAAAAAGGGCTTCTCTTTTTAACCTTACATATTTAGGATGTTATTTTTTGGTGTTCTTTTTTTTTGGAGTAACATAACAAATTTGCGGTTTTCTTGACCAAGTAGTATTAAGTCATCATAAGAGTAGATGATAATTGAATCCAAAAATATATAGATTGAGTGAAAATACTGTCAAGATAGTCAGCAGAACAAAAATAGCTGAATTCTTGTTATCATAAAGTTTATAATAATGTAATACAGTGGAGGGTTGTTTATGTATTGTGGGTGACGGTGTTTTAGATAGTTCCAACTAGAACTTGAAAAAAAATTAGAGTGCGTCTCTAGCAAGTATAAGTGTTATGTCTTATGTGTATACTGGGTTGCAAAGTAAAATGTATTTATTCAGATTGTGATCAAAAAGTTTGAGAAACACTGGTAGTGGGTTAGCAGCTGCATGTCCAACATTTATTTTTTAAGTGTTCAAAGTCTTAGTTAAAATTCTATGGATAGTTTTGTTCCTTAGCACAGTTCAGTTCAAAGTTAACATTTGACCCCTTTGTAGCAGTTAGGGCCATTGAACAAGGTGTTCAGAACTCAAAGTGTGGTACGTTTCTCTTTCTAACTATTGAACTGCCCCCTGCTTGCAAATTGATGTTCCATTTTTACACAGCGGGAACTTAGGCTTTGTTTTAGAAATATTTTTACATTCCATATTTAAAAATACAGTTTTTCTATGCTCTTGCCCATGTGTTACCTCACTTGAATGCTACAGCAACCCTCTAGGGGGAGTAGACAGGTAAGATGTCTTTACCTGTTTTCCTTCTCAAGGAAACTGATGCTCAAACAGGTTAAGTGACATGTCTGGTGTTTGTAGCTCTACCTAAATCCAAGTCCATATGAGTGAAGCTGAGGGTTTTTCATACTATGACACTCTGCTTTTAACTCTCTGGAGAATAGGATTTGAAATAGGGCCTTGGTTCATCAGTTGACTTGCCAGGCACCCGAAGTCCCTAGGGCAAGAGCCTGCAGACTAACATGGTGAAGTGTCCCTAGGAGGGCGCCTGGCCTGGCTGCTTTTATAAAGCGCCATGACTGCCTTTCTTCGCTTTGGCTCCTGCTTGGTCAGTGGAACACGTTAGGCTTCTGTTGCTCTAAGTCCTCCAGTCCTGCCTCTCAGTATTAATGGGTTTCTCTTTCAGTGTTTAACGTTTTTGTTTATGTTTCTTTCCCAGTCCAAAGAATCCTCATCGGTGCTTAGCTGTGACATCTCTGTGGATGACAAATACATTGTCACTGGCTCTGGGGATAAGAAGGCCACAGTCTATGAAGTTATTTATTAAGGACAAATCTTCATGTGAACTGGACTCCTCCTTGTAGCACTTTGTTCTATTATCCCCACCCCCCCACCCCACCCCCGCATCTAAAACCAAGGATTTCCAATGCTCATGGCAGTTGTGGCGTTTAACCCCCGTCCTTCCCCCCACTTCCTCCTCGCTATTAAATTGTGAATACTCATTACGAACCTGTGATACCAAATCTTCAGCTATCTACTTGGAAGAACATGGATTAACCATACTTAACAGCAAACAGAATCTTTATGTATTATACCTGTATTATATTTATTTTGTTTAAAGAAGGCTTTCTAACAATGACTGACTAAATAAAGCTGTCTGCTCCTGCATTGATAATGAAGATGCGTTGTATTTGATCCACCTCCCCTCCTTTTTTTGGCAAAGGAGGGGGAAGGAAGGTTTAAAATAATCGATTAAAAATGTCACTAAATGTAGACTAATGATGACTGTATAGAGATGTGAAATGTATAATTACATATTGAAGCAATATGTTGCTGTGTCGTTAGATTTATTTTGTTTTTGTTCTCTACCTATTTTCAAGATGTTTGGAAATTTGAACAATTGGGACATGACAGGCCACGTCATACTCATTGGAGTCTGTTTGAACAACTTTAACCAGTATATCTATAGCTTTAGATTATATTCGGTAAAAGTAATTGGACTTTTTCATTTTTTCTTTCCTTTTTTGACTTGTTGACAAGTGTCTTTGAATTATGTTTTTAAATCTTTTTTTTATTGTATTATAGACAGATGAACAGGTTAAATTTGGCCTCAAAAAGAGAACTTAATCCCTCCGGATATTTTTGCCAAGTTTCTTTGCAAAGGGAGATGTTTATCTTTGGGCAGTTTGTCATTAGGAGAGATTATGGGCTATTTTTTTGGCATGTTCTTTGGGAACCGCACAGATTCCTCCCGCTGTGCAGGTCGAGTCTTTTACAAAACAAAGACAGCAGAGGAGGATTTGCAAGGACCTCCCTCTGAAAACCAGGAAGAACGGACTCTCACCTGGGATGAGGACTCTCTCTCCTTACCTCCGGTTCTTTCCGCGTCTTAGTCGGATGTCCCTGAAATGGACACAGGCTGTGCCATTGTGCCAGGACATTGTGTTCTCTTTTATGTTGTTGTTGCTGTTAAACTAGGATATGTGACTCCTTTTTTTATTATTTTTTGTTTGAATGCTTTAAAAATCTTTTAAGTCTGTGGATCTGCTGATGTACAGTGCCTTTGCTGCTATGGATCAAAATCAAGAGAACTGTGTAGATAAACTTTATTGTATACGTAGAAAATTACTTAATTTCATACTAGAAATGGATGGATGCTACAAGTTGAAATGGACTGTCCATTGACGTTCCTAATGTGGTAGCAGAAAAACAATGGTGTCTTAAGTGCTTAGTGTTTGATGTCATTAACAGTTTCGTAAAACCTCTACAGTGTAGAAAGATTTTGATACTAAACTGTGCATTGTACATAGTTTTAATGCATTGTATTGACCACCAGTACTTCTATAATGGTAGATTGTTTGTGCATTCAGACTTTTAAGCATTAAACATAAATAACTTCTAGTATGCTTATTTCTAATTCTTTGTTTCGGTGACATTAGTTTTATTTTTATCTTGGACTATTAAAATTATTAGTGATATTCAAGGAGATTAGTGTTATAAACTAATGTGGGTCTTTTATTGTTAATATTTTATTTTTGTTTTTACTTTTACTTGAGAAGAGGTAGAGGGAGAGAGGTTATCAATGACAGGCTGCTACCAAATATTTGTTGAGTGCCTCTTTGGTGTATAAAAATACATCATAGAGTTGTCTTGTTACTCGAGGCCTTGATGCTTTAGAACTGTGCTGCTCAGTGTTGTTACACTAGCCATCTGTGCCTGTTTAAGTTTATTAAAATTAAAAATTCAGTTTATTAGTCACACTACATTTCAAGTGTTCAGTAGTCACATGTGGCTCTTGGCTACTGTATTGGATGACATGAATTTATAAAACATTTCCATCATCAAGGTAAGTTCTGTGGGATCAACGTTGCTTTCAAGTTAGGGTTTGAGAAACATTTTCAACAATAGTGCACTGAAGTCTGAACACACAGGCCCCTTGGACTGCTACGGTTTGGGTGTGACAATTTGGCATAAGGAATTCTAAGTTTCCTGGAACTCAAAAACCTTACATTTTAAGATCCCGCTGGGTAGAAGGCTGGGGGTTGGGAGTCCCACGGTGGTCTGGAGTATGTCTGCGATCAGCTGTAAGAGGTGTTGACTTTGCATGCTAAGAGTTCAGTGTTCATGAAAACACAGGGTTGGAAGCGGCACTCTGCATGTGAGTACTAGGAGCTGCTCCATCAGATAATGTTTTAAAAGTATTCTTAGCTCAATTACCAATGTCCTTATTAAAACTTATTAAACAATGATAGAGATTTGGAGTCAAAGAAAAATCATTTTGGCACAAATGGTATGATGTTTGCATCCTGCATTTATGCTGCCTCTAGAAGTGAAAATTTCCTTTTGGTGCCCGATTGGTCAAATCTGTGTGATACCCTCCAGTTTTCTCTGATCCAAAACGTACTGGAATAAAGACTGAGATGAATACATAAATAGACCTACCTTTTAAAAATACCAGGTTGCCCCAAAAATTTGTTTTTTCCATAAAATGGCTCTAATAGTGCTTAGTTAGCTTTAATTCCATTCAAAACAATTTTGTTAGATTGTATCGTGACAGCTGTTATATCAGCGTGCATTTAAGAACTTATCAAAAGTGAATTTTTGTGTAGCCATTTTAATATTGAAGATGGGAGAAAATACGGAACATTTTTGGCAGTTATTATGCTTTATTATTTCAAGAAAACTAAAAATATAACTGAAATGCAAAAAGATTTATGGAGTGTATGAAGAAGGTGCTGTGACTGATCAAATGTGTCAAAAGTGATTTGCTAAGTTTTATCCTGGAGATTTCTCACTGGATGACGCTCCATGGTTGGGTAGACCAATTGGAGTTGATAGCAATCAAATCGAGACATTAACTGGGAACAACCAATGTTATACCATGCGGGAAACAGCTGACATACTCAAAATACCCAAAGCAATGTTACTGATGAAAATGAAAAATGTGTCTTACTTTACGGAAAAAAACTAAACTCACTTTGGCCAACCCAATAAATAGGCATCTGTTTTCTCTCATTGCATAGATGTTATCAGATTAGGTTGTCATATCTTTGATGTAAATCTCAGTCCTGGATTGATTGCACAGAAATCTTGTTAATGTTGTAATTATAACTTGGTTTGCCATAGTTTTACACGTGACCCCCATATAACACAGTGGTTAGGGTCCTAACAAATGCAGTGTTATGCAAATCTGTGTTAAACAAAGAACTAGTACAAAAATGGGGGTTAGGTTACAAAAATCTAAAAAACATACTATTATATTTTTATAATTAAGAGAAATGTCTTTATTAAAGGAATTTTCATCGAAAGTATTACATGTTAATATGAATTAAGTAATTTTTCTTCATCACTACCAAGCTCTGTTAACTCAATGCATTTTCTTTTTGACAAGGTATCTTCATCCTCTGAACTTTCTTCAGTATTATCTATGCTCTACCTTTAGCAAAAAATCTGTTATTTTAGATTGCTTGCTTTTAGCTGAGAGATCTTTATAGATTTTGTTATATGATGCTAAGTACTTTTGAATTTCTCTCTTAAACTTTGTGCTCCTTTCAGTGCAAGGATCTTCATTTAAGAAATATGACTCTTAACTGTTGGGCTAATTAAGTCTAGGCCTTTCTTTACACTTTTTAGAGTAAACTGTTCAACTTCATTTTCATCAGTGCTATCATCCCTTTAGTTATCTTGGCACATTCCAAATGTCATCTCCACCAAAACTGCTTCATCATTTTCTTCTACCCGCAATTCTTGGATATCTTCTACAGTCATATCATCAAAACCTTCCCCTCCTAAAGACTTAGCAAGTTCTGCTATTGCATCCAGCCTGTTTTCTGCTGGCTCAGTTAGAGTCACTTAGCGTTGACTCCGACCACCTATTTTCCCAACAAGCATTTAATGTTGTTGGTTTTATTTCTTTGAAAGATGGATGAGTTTATTAGATTAATAACAGTCCAAAGTTTTATCACGTTCAGTATTATACGTGGACTTCCCTCATTTTGTTTTATAGAGGAGTTTTCCCCAATTCTCTTAACTGTGTTAGAGCAAAACCATGTTAAAGAAGTGACATGTTATACTGGGGGGTGGGGGTGGGGGAGGTCCCCAATTCTCTAACCGTGTTATTGAAATCCTGTGTTATATGGGGGATACCAGTACTCCAAATACGGTTTTGCAGAGTCTAAGAGAACAACGAAGATAGGAATCACTTTGAACCACAGAAAATTTAGTTCCAATGAAATAACAGTGGTGTAGGACTGGAAGATTGACTTAAGTAGAACTATCATGAAATAGGAAAAAATCCAGATTAAAGAAGCTGTCAAAACCTTCCTAAAATTGGCAGGTCAAATGTACAGTAAGAAACTTCCAAGATCTTCAAGATTCTACAGATACACACCTCCCTTTGGGGTCACTACTTAGCAAGGTTGGCTTTTTGGCCAGTGAGCTGCAAAAGATGAGCCTCGTCCTTGAATGGAGTATAGTATTCCCTCACCGCGGGTATTACATTCTAGACTCCCCCACAAAGTGGGAACCTTACATTTATTCTACACTCTTAAACCTACATAATTTTAACAACCATACGTATACAGTACTGCAAAATCCCGCAATATAGTGAAAAATCCGCGATCATTAAGTATATTTTTAAAAATCCCGCGGTACAGTGAGGCAGCGATAAGTGAACCACGATATAGAGAGGGACTACTGTACGCTGAAACTAACTACCCCTGTGATACCTACAAGCAGTTGGACTTCCACAGTCATGGGATAGAAACTCAGTTTCAAAGCACCTTTCATAGCCTTGGGATTCTGCGATGCTGCAGCTGTGGGTAGGGGAAATTGACATCCTGTAGTCAGAAGGCTGCATATAGGAGACTGAGCAGTGAGGTCATCAGTGATGCCCTCAGCTGTCAATTTGGCCACTACTTGCATCCTTAATCTGGACAATCATTTTTTTTTTTTTAATAATTTGTTTATTTACTTTTAGAGAGAGGGAGAGAAACATCACTGTGTGGTTGCCTCTCACTCGTGCCCCCAACTGGGGACCTGACGTGCAACCTAGTCATGTGCCCTGACTGGGAATCGAACCGGCGACACTTAGCTCGCAGGCTGATGCTCAATCCACTGAGCCACAGCGGCCAGGGCTGGACAATCTTAACACTGGCGTTTGTATAACACAAACAAGGTGTCCAACAAAAATCTCAGCTGAGATTTTTGGCAGTTATAAAGAAGCCTGTAAGAATTTCTTGTACAACATTAAATAAGCAATTATAAAATTACAAAGATGTTCGTACAAGAAAAATAACTTCATTCTTTGATACTCCTGGCTGCTCATCTCTGTAGCTTCACAGCTTCTGGGCCACCTGTAGAGTGACATTCAACAATGAGCTGTGGGGCCTGCTGCCCAGCCGTGGCTAGTAACCATCCCTGTTCTTTTGACCCAATTGCATTGATTTACCTTTCAATTCCAACTTCCATGCAGAACTGACAGCGAAAACGAAATCGCTTTGGTTTGATAATCTGAGCACATCAGAAAACCTCGCATGTATTACAACACTTTAATAGTTACGCTATCATAATGGTAGGAATTAACTCTTTGGTTATAAACTACCATTAACATTTTATTGTATTTTTGTTTGGGCTTTTGGGAGCAAGTGACAATCTTGGGTCCCAATTGGAATTAGGAGGGGAGTTGATCTCTAGTTTACCTCAGGAAAGAGAATTCTCAGCTGGGATCATAGGTTCTGGGACTGAGGGAAGGAAAATTCCCACAGGGCTGCCTGTGGTCCAGAGGAAAACCATGAGCACAAGTTTTTTCACGAAATTCTACTTGATCCCATCCTAGACAGGCTGGATACTGGAATACTGGATTTACACAGGAGTACACAAAGTGTTGGAGTTTTTGAGGAAGGTGACTTACCCAAAATCCCTACCCTCCAAGGAAGACCAGCCTGTTTGAACCCCAGGGCTCCAAACTTGCAGTCAGAATTCTGTGCTGGTTGCCCAACGTGGCAGATTGGAAGAAAAATGGAAAGAGAATGTTCCAGAAGCTTCCACATTCCTGCTCTTCTCAGTTACACGCAAATTAGCTGGCTTGAGATTTCAGCATCACAGAACTTCTCGAAGACTCCTTAAATCCATGGCAAATTGTGTTCTGAGTTACTGTGAAGGGCATGCCTCCTGTGGACTGAATGTGCTACACATAAGGCAAAAGCCACTTGTGTGTCAGTGAACTTCCCCAGATGTGACCCTGTTGACCTTGGGCATCTTACTGCCTCAGGCGGGGAGCCTCTCCCATTAACTGCATATTGTGGCTTGATGAGAACATCCAGAACTAACAAGTTTAATGTTATTTTGGAAGAAGAGTTAAATTCACATAAATGTCATGCTTTATTTGACTTGGGCCCAGCAAAATAAACACACACCCACTAAAAGGTATGTGTGAAGTATTTGGTTTTTGAGAATCTAGGCAGTAAATTTTAGACTCTGTTAAGGTGGAGTGCAAACTAATGCCCAAATGATTTTTAGCGGCCCAGCTTTACTCCCCAGACCCAGGTAGCAGTTGGCCATTTCCTAGTCTGACTAGATACCTCCGTAGTCTGTTCTCAAAGAAACTACCGTAGATGGTATCCTGGCCATATCCTTTGTCATATGGCAGAAAGTATGACTTGAGCTAGGGGTTTTGTTCATACAGGGGTTGGGGAAGTAGCAGAATGTGTGAGCTGTGGGAACTAAGTCAAAGATAGAGCGCTGACGGCCTTGTGATCGCAGGGGCTCCAGCAAAGAAACCGGCCAGGTCAGCATGTGCCCTTCCTCCTCCCAGCGCCAGCATCGCAGGGACAGGAAGAGAAACCAACAGGAACAATCACGAGGGATGGAGAGGGACCCCCAAACCATAAAGCATCAAGCAGAGCAGTTTTCCTTACAGGACAACTTCTCATTAGTTGAAGAACTTAAATATAATGCTGAATTTCCCCCAAAGAGTTTGGCTTAAATACTATTCGCACTTTTCCATGTCTATCTATTAGGTAAAGTTTTGGCATTGAACATCCAATGCAGACAAGCCTGGTGCAGCTGAGAACAAAGTACCCCACCATGCGCACCCCCCCCCCCCCAAAGCCTGTTAGTCATTCCCTGGTGAATGAAAACAAGACTATGTTTCTGGATTCACTCACGAAGTTGTGTTAAACTTTGTTCTTAAATGTCTTTCAGATTTTCATAGCCTCTTTCATTTTCCCTACAAGTAATTAGTGTCAATGAAATGAGATTGAAGTTTTATGACCGAGCTGGGAAGCGGGTTTCCCAGGACGCAGGCAGTCACCCCTCTGCAGGCGTGCCTTGAGACAGCAAAGCGTCAGTGTGGACAGGTGTGAAGGTGACTCAGGCCAGTGGCCTTGGTCCACAGGCACTGGTTCCTGAGAGATGGTCTTCAAAACAAAGCACAAAGTGCCCCTAATGAGATTTTTAGTGGTGACTCAAACTCACTAGAAGTGGAGAGCTTAGTTTCAGTCTCCGAGGAGGGTGGATTTGCTTTCACTCTGGGTGGTTGGTCTGGACTTTGCAGACCTCCTGTGGGTGCCCTTTGAACCAGAAGCACCAAACAGACCTGAGTTCAGTCCTTCAGACTTTTGGAAGACATCATTTCCACCTCATGGAATTTTGTGTTTGTTTGACTATGCCTTTTTTTCGCCAAAGATTTGTTTTTGCACAAGTTACAGAGAACAGTGTTATGATGTCTTTTTCCTATTACATGTCCTTAGGTTTGTAAAACTCATGTAAACTTGTAACTTGACCACAGACCTGCAGGGGTGAATAAGATAAAGCAAGTTGGTGTTGCTTAAGCTTATATAAAAAAAAGTTTGTCTCCCCCCAACAATTTGAGATATGACATACAGTATTATGTAAGTTGAAGGTATACAAGATGATGATTTGATGCATGTATATATTGTGAAATGGTTGCCACAATAAGGTTAGTTAATACATCCATCACCTCACATAATTACAATGTGTGTGTGTGTATGTGTAGTGAGAATAGTTAAGTTTTACTCTCAGCAATTTTCAAGTATATAATATAATGTTGTTACCTACAGTCAATGTGCTGTGTATGATTCCTCACAAGTTACTCATCTTATAGCTGGAAGTTTGTGCCCTTTGACCAATACCTTTCCTTTTCCCCCACCCCACCCCCACCCCACCACCACCACCTCACTCCAGACCCTGACAACACTATTTTACAGATACCATGAGTTTGGCTTTTAAAAAATTATACATATAAGTGAGATCACATAGTATTTGTCTTTCTTCATCTGATTTATTTCACTTAGCATAATGCCCATGTTGTCATTAATGGCAGGATTTCCTTCTTTCTCATGGCTGAATAATAGTCCATTTTGTGTATATGTGTTTGTATATATGGGACACTTATAACTGTTTCAATTTCTTGGCTATTGTAAATATGCTGCAGTGAATGTGAGAATGCAGGTACCTCTTCAAGACAGTGATTTCATCTCCTTTGGATATATACCACAAAGTAGGATTGCTGGGTCATATGGCAGTTTTATTTTTAAATTTTGGAGGAAGCTCCATACTGTTTCCAGAGTGGCTGCACCAGTCTGCATTCCCACCAACAGTGCCCGTGGGTTCCCGTTTCTCCACATCCTCACCAACACTTATCTCTTGTCTTTTGGATGACAGCCATTCTAACAGGTGTGAAGTGATAACTCATTGTGGTTTTAATTCGCATTTTCCTAATGATTAGTGATGTTGAACATTTTCTCATTTACCTGTAAGCCACCTCTATGTGTTCTTTGGAAAAATATCTGCTTAGATCCTCTGCCCATTTTTAAATTGAATTCTTCATTTGCTATTAAGTTGTATGAATTTCTTTTGTATTTTGGATATTAACCCCTTATCTGATACATGGTTTGAAAAGTTTTTCCCCCATTCCATATGTTGCCTCATCATTCTGTTGGTTGTTTCTTTTGCTGAGCAGACAGCTTTTTATTTTCATATAGTCTCACCTGTTTATTTTTTATTTTGTTGCTGTGCTGCTGTGCTTTTGATGTCATATTCAAAAAGTCCTTGCCAAGACCAATGTCAAGGAGCTTTTCCCCTATGTTTTTTTTTGAGGAGTTTTACAGTTTCAAGTCTTATATTTAAGTCTTAACTCCATTTTGAGTTAATTTTTGTGTGTGTTTTAAGATAGGAATCCAGTTTCATTCTTTCGCGTGTGAATATCCATTTTTCCTAATGCCATTTATGCAAATGACTGTCTCTATCCCACTGTGTATTCTTAGGTCCCTTGTCAAATATTAGTTGGCAATATAAGTATAGATTTGTTTCTTGGCTCTTGAGTCTGTTCCATTGGTCTATGTCTGTTTTTACTCCAGTACCATACTGTTCTGATTACTAGTTAAAAATGAGGGAGTTTGATGATTCCAGCTTTGTTTTTTTTCTCAAGATTGCTTTGCCTATTTGGGGGTCTGTTGTGGTTTCACAGGAATTTTATCATTGTTTATTCTATGTCTGTGAAAAATACCATTGCAATTTTGGTAGGGATTGCATTGAATCTATAGATAGCTTTGAGTAGCAGGAACCTTTTAGCAATGTTATCCACAAACATGGGTATCTTTCCATTTATTTATGTCCTCTTCAATTTCTTTCATCACTGTCATACAATTTTCAGTGTAGAGATTTTTCACTTCCTTGGTTAAATTTATTCCTAAGTATTTTACTGTTTTTATTATATCCCACTCAACAGCACTCCATAATCAAGTACATTAATATTTCTGGGGCAAAACATGAATGTTCATACTAAATGAAGTAAATGATGACTATAAACATCTGTAATGCAGTTCAGATCAGTTTGGCCCCAAATGCATCATGAAAAAACTTCTGGTATTAGAATTTTCCATCTGTGAATTAGAAATAAGGGATTTGTGGATCTGTACATCTGTTATACCCATTTTACAGGTGATAAATTGGATCCATAGAGGTCAAGTGAATTGAATAACAGAGTCAGCTCTGTCTATACCAGAGCCAGTGTCCCCACTGTGAGCACGTCAGCGACTGGAACACAGTTGCCCAGCGTGTTCCTTTGGTTCCCTCTTTTACATCGCTCTGCTTCACTCCCGTATGCTACCGTGTGCTCTCTGCTCTCTTCTTCTAATCAGTAACTGAAAATTACTCTTTCACCATGCCCAAACAAAATTCTATACTTTTTCTTAAAAAAGAAAAATATTAGAGCCTGGGCTTTGCTAAAGTGTCCTCAGTTCTGAGAAGCTTGCTTCTTGGTGATATTCCCTTCTATGTGATTTAAACGTCTGAACTTTAGACAAGAGGCATTGATAAAAGCAATATACTTTAATGGTATGAAAACATCAGCAGAAAACATGTGGCACCAAAAATATAATATCTTTCAGTTTCTGAGTAGAAGTGTTCTAATTTATTTTTTTTATTTTCCAAACTATAGATGTGGTTTACCCTTTTAATTTGTTTGTTTGTTTGTTTTACTTTGTATTACTCTTTTGATAAATTGGTGTGTTTTGTTTTGGACTTTTCTTTGTTTTTCCTTCCACTTCCTCTTCTTTTTTTTAAAAAAGCACATTGTAGCAGGAACAATAGTCTTGTTTGAAAGATGGGACACATGGGAAGACTTTCTTTGATTACTAGTGTGCATCTTGATTCATGAGCTCAACCAAGGTGATTAAAACTGAACTGTTTCCGCTCATGTTAAAATTACACTGAGGTGACAGGAGGCCCTGCTCACAGGACAGGTTGAACTGTGAGGCAAAGGACACAGGTTGCTCGAAATCCTAGGAGCCGCTATTCTAGGTCCACAAAGACATTTAATCTATTTCTCTGGGTCAGGGACAGTTTGATTATGTACTAAGTGCTTGATAAGACACACCTGTATTAAAAAGGTCAACTTCCTCCACCACAAGAGAAAAACCCTTAGGGTATTCAGAGAGATGACTTTGTAGAATTTTAATTAAGATCTCATCATAGAACTTGGACCAGTTAAGTTACTATCTGAATTGTTTTCCTGTGAAAAAATGGGGGCTGTCAGAGCCAGTGCAGGGGTGCATAGCTACTTAGACACGTGCATTATTGGGTCTCTGGAGGAAAATTGAACAGCTACGAGTGTTTTAAGGATCATATTTTAGGGATGTTGCAAAACTATAATTCTGTTCATCTGTGGTTCCTGAAAAATCTTTCCTGAAATCTTCAACAGTCCAGGGAGGTATCACTATGTCCAGAATTGAACACTGGTGCCTTGTTCACATCGCTCTTTGGAGGGGAGAAGTGAATACGATGCCTGTGGCTGGCACACCAGGCAGTAAGAATGTTAGCTCTTCCCCTGAGCCACCCAACGCCCCTCCTGCTGTCAGGTAAGACAACATTTTTAGTGAGTATTTGCTCTCTGGACTATTGTTTGACTACCAATATGTATAGAAGTTTTTACGTGGCAATAATCAAGCAGGTTGGCAACTGTGGTGAAAAAGAAAAATTTTGCACAACTTTTTACAATGAAGATGGAGGAAACTTTTTAAAAAGAAAATTCAGTTTCTATTGCAATGTTTTCTAAGATCTTTAATCTTAAGGAAATGAGCTACACATGGGACACACAAATCTACGGGACAGAAACGGTCCTTGACCTCAGAGAGTTTGGGTGGAGTAGGACTTCCTGTAAGCAATGAAGTTACTGAAACCTAGTTGGATGGATAGGAGGCTAGGGTAGTTTAGAACACTATGGGGCCACACAGAAGGGATCCTAACCCATGCTGTAGGGCTAGAGTTGGCTTCTGGAAGGTAGGGTTGGGACAAGCTTTTGGAAGAAGTGACATGAAAGTTGAAACCTGAAATGTAGGGATTGCTCAGATAAGGAGTTTATGGAAGAAAACTCAATGCAGAGAAAACAAGTGCAAAAGCCCAGAGGTGACTGAGAGCATGGAGACTTCAAAGAACTTGAGCCGATAAAGAAGGCAGGGTTGAGGGGAGCATTGAGAATTTCTTGGAAGGCCATGAGGCTATGTCACAGAATCAAAAAGCAAGCTGCACAAGCAGACTGGGGATTCAAGAAGCAGAGCGCTTGTCTCTTCACTCTTTATAGAGTGCTGCTATAAAATTTGTTGGTATTAATCATTTCCTATCTCAGATATATTCACTCAGAACTCAAAGTCTCAGGAGAGAAAATCCAAATGGGCCAGCTTAGGCCCCACCCTCACCCACATGCAGGCAGCGCTGGGATGTTCTGTCGGCAGTGAAGTAGAAGGAGGTGGATCAGGACCAACCAAAAGTAGCCTCAACCCTGCGTGGTGGGGGGGCGGAGAGAAGTCAACTGTTAGTCCCAGGTCTCCGACTTGGACAGCTGGGTGGATGCGGTGTCATCCTCTGAGACAGGAGGAGGAGGTGGTTTGAAGTGATCAGTGGGGAGTGGCATTTAGCATTGGACATGCACATGAAGAGGTTTTGCAGGGAAGTGAAAAAAACTCATTGGAACCAAGAGAGCAATAGTTAGACTTAGGAAATACCTCAGTTTCACATTGTAACAGAGCCCACAGGAATGGAGGAGATGCTGTAAGGGCAGTGCGCAGTATGAAGGGAAGAGAGGCGTGGACACAACCAAGACGGGCAAAGTTGAGAGGAAATAGAGCTGAAATAGGCTGGACACGGGCTCTAGCTGCCAGCCTCTGAGACGGCTGCCAATGATCCTGCCTCCTGGTATCCACGCCTGTGTGAAGTCTCCCTCCCTCACTGTGCCAGAATTGATCTGCGTAACTGATAGAATGTGCTGGAGTGAGGCCATATTAGGTTACAATAGCTTATGAAAGACACTGTGGCTCTCTTTTACTCTCTCCCTCTTGGATCACTCACTCTGCCAGCTGCCCTTTTGTGAGCCCCCAAAGGAGAGAGGCCCATGTGAGAGCGCTGGGGAGCAGTTTCTCCAGGCCTAGTCACAGCTTGTCTGTAGAGCCATGAAAGACCCTCGGCCATAACTACCAGGCTAAGCTGTTCCTGAATTTCTGGCCCATAGAACTGTGAGATTATACATTTTTGCTGCTCTAAACCACTAATTTTGAGGTAATTTGTTATGAAGCGCCACCACCGAAGAGAAAGAACAGTTCTACCATGCACTGGACGAAGCGTTATCCAAGATCCCCAGAAGTAACGCTCTCTATCTCCTTGGAGACTTCAACGCAAGAGTAGGAGCCGACCACATGGCCTGGCCCACCTGCCTTGGAAACTTTGGGAGAGGAAAGATCAATGAGAATGGTCAGCGACTGCTTGAGCTCTTATGTCACCACGGCCTGTGCGTGACAAACACATTCTTCAAGTGCAAAGAGATCCACCAGGTGTCATGGAGGCACCCCCGCTCCCGCCATTGGCACCAGCTTGACCTCGTCATCACCAGAAGAACGGATATTGGCAGCACCCTCCTCACCCGCAGCTACCACAGTGCAGACTGCGACACGGACCATGCCCTCGTGGTAAGCAAGGTGCGCATAATGCCGAAGAGGTTGCACCACTCCAAGATGAAGGGTCGCCCACGCATCAACACCAGTTGTGCCAGCAACCCAGTTAAGACCCAGCAATTCATCAACAAGATGGAAGATGCACTCGGCGAGGGAGTGGTGGCAGATGACATTATCGAATCCAATTGGCCACGTCTCCGCGACGCCATATACAACTCCGCCATTATTGCTTACGGGAAGAAAGAGCGGAAGAACGCTGACTGGTACGAGGCTCACTGGGAAGAAATGGAACCCGTGATCGAGGCTAAGAGGAAGGCCCTACTGGCTTACAAGGTCACGCCCACTCCCAGTACACTTCAAGCTCTACGGGCTGCCAGGAACAAAGTCCAGAAGACCGCCCGCCACTGTGCCAACACCTATTGGCTAAACCTGTGCAGAAGCATCCAGGAAGCCGCCGATATAGGCAATGCACGAGGAATGTATGAGGGTATCAAGAAGGCAACAGGCCCAATCCCCTCCAAGATCGCCCCCCTTAAGTCCAAGACAGGTGAGGTCATCACTGACCAGGAACAGCAAATGCGGCGGTGGACCGAGCACTACCTCGAGCTGTACGCAACGAAGAACACCGTAACAGACACTGTTCTTAAAGCCATCCCAGACCTACCAGTCATGGAGGAGCTAGACACCCCACCTACTGCGGCAGAGCTCGGCAAAGCCATCGACCGCCTTGCTTGCGGGAAAGCACCAGGAAGCGACGGAATCCCTCCAGAAATCCTAAAGAGCGGGAAACCAGTCCTGCTACAGCCGCTCCACCATCTACTCTGTCTCTGCTGGAAGGAGGGTTACATCCCCCAGGATATGAGAGACGCCAACATTATCACCATGTACAAGAACAAAGGAGACCGCAGCGACTGCAACAACTACCGGGGCATCTCTCTCCTCAGCGTCGTCGGCAAAGTATTCGCCCGGGTCGCTCTTGCCCGCCTGCAGACCCTTGCTTCCCGTGTCTACCCAGAGTCCCAGTGTGGCTTCAGAGCTGGCCGATCAACAGTGGACATGATCTTCTCCCTACGCCAGCTGCAGGAGAAGTGTCACGAGCAGCATAAACCACTCTACCTCGCCTTTATCGACCTCACGAAGGCGTTTGATCTGGTCAGTCGAAGCGGACTCTTCAGCTTGCTACGGAAGATTGGCTGTCCACCACATCTGCTTGCTGTGGTCATGTCCTTTCACGACAACATGCACAGCACGGTGTCCTACAACGGCGCAACCTCTGAGGCCTTCCCAGTCAGCAGCGGAGTAAAGCAGGGCTGCGTCCTCGCGCCTACGCTGTTCGGAATCTTCTTCTCCATGCTCCTCCAATACGCCTTTAAGGACTGCAGCGAGGGTGTCTTCATTCACACCAGATCCGATGGCAAGCTCTACAACCTGGCCCGTCTACGAGCCAAGAACAAAGTCAAAGAGGTGCTCATCCGTGAGATGCTCTTCGCCGACGACGCAGCTTTGACATCACACTCCGAAGAGGGACTCCAGCAGCTAGTCACTTGCCTTTCCCACGCATGCAAGGAGTTCGGACTAGCCATCAGCCTGACGAAGACGAATGTTATGGCTCAAGGCACGGGGACTCCCCCATGCATCACCATCGACGGATACACCCTGGAGGTTGTCAACGACTTCACTTACCTCGGGTCCACCATCTCGAGCTCTCTGTCAGTCGACTTGGAGGTCAACCGGAGAATCGCCAGGGCAGCCACAGTTATGGCCAGACTGAACCAGCGAGCGTGGAACAATTCCAGCCTCACTGAGAAAACCAGACTGCGCATCTACCAAGCCTGCGTACTCAGCACTCTCCTCTATGGCAGCGAGACGTGGACCACCTACGCAAGGCACGAAAGGAAACTCAACAGCTTCCACATGAGGTGCCTGCGACGCGTCCTGCATGTCGCCTGGCAGGATAAGGTCCCCAACACTGAGGTGCTGAAGCGAGCCAATATGAGCAGTTTGCATGCAGTTCTTAGCGAGAGACGCCTCAGGTGGCTCGGCCATGTCAAGGGAATGGATGCAGGCCGTATCCCCAAAGACCTCCTCTACGGCGAGCTAGCAGAAGGCAAGAGGATGAGAGGGCGCCCAAAACTGCGGTTCAAAGACATCTGCAAAAAGGACAATGACACAATGCTCCATCAATCTCAACACATGGGAAGTTCAAGCAGACGACCGCCTAGCCTGGAGGCTCGCGGTCAGGCAAGGTACGTCACGTGCAGAGGCTGTGCGCAACGAGGAGGCGGTCCAGAAAAGATGGAGGCGGAAGCAGCGTCAACAGCAGCAACAACGGCCATCTGCCTTCACCTGTACCAAGTGCGGCAGGGATTGTCACTCCCGAATCGGACTGCACAGCCATTCTAGGCGGTGCAGATAGACTCTCAAGAAGCTACGCCATCGTCTCTCGAGACGGACGGCTGCTGACGACGACGATGTTATGAAGCAACAACCATGTTGATGTATTTTTTTCTACATAAATTTAGTTCCATTATTCAGTTCTTGCATCACCTTTTATTTCTGCTCACCCTCCAAATTATTATTAAACCAATAGTGGCTTTCAGGGTTACTTGTTCATTTATAGCCATATCTATTTTTTTTTTTTTCTCTGTAAGCTTAATAGTCCTAGACCTGTAACTTCATGGGATTTTTATTGTTCAAATGTGTTTTTTAACATCTAAGGAGTAAACTATACAAAAAAGACTTTCTCTAGTTATAGTGGAAAAAAGAGAGACCAAGGAAATTGACTTGCTAGCAAAAAGAAAGAAAAGTTGTTAAGATGGAGAGATATTGAGAATGGACATAGCCTGCTGATAGGACTTGAGTGTTTCCTTTGTGCAAAACCACTGCACTGTTTTTTCCTGGAAGGGAGGAAAGTTAAGTGAAATCTAGAAGTTTTAAAAGGCTAAAATGTTAAGCATTGATTATATTCTCATCATACTCAAATAATTTAATGGTCCCTAAGAATGGGTGGGTATTATTGCATTAGAGAATTCCCTGAAAGAGCAATTATAGTACTATTTCTCAAAACAAAGAAAGGGGGATCATAGTTCTTTATTTAACATTTCATTCACTCATATGAACAAGAGCACAAGCAACAATGCGAATAATAAAATAGCATGAAATATCTGTAACATATATGACAAGAAAAGTTTTAATATTCTTATATATAAATTGCTTCTACAAATCAATTAGGAAATTTACCAATGGAGAATTGGGTAAGTGACACAAAGGGATTGTTCAGCAAAGATGAGAAATGAATATTATTAGAATTTATAACTGAATAAATAAAAATTAAAGATACCATTTTTTGCCTATCAAACTGGCACAACTAATTATTTGAATCTAATGTTAAGGAGTGCTTGGTAATAGACATCTCATATACTGCAGATGAGAGTTGAAATTAATAAAACTTTTCTGAAAGAATTTTGGGAAATGTGCTTCAATCATCTTAATAAATGCATATAAGTTTTGACTCAAACATACAATTTCTATGATTTACTCTAAGTAAATATCTGAGGGCATAATTCTAAAAATTTTTAATTTTAATTGCAGTGTTTTAAAAAATATATAGTTATAAATGACAGAAACCCAACCTGAAAAGTCATAAGCAAAGACAGAATTTATTGACTAGGGGAGTCCAATGGTTTGAAGAACCGAGTTACAGAAGGACATGGATGCAGTGGAGTCTCAGGAACGTTGGAATCAGAGTTTGAATGTGCTAGATCTTGTCCCATCACTATTAGCTGCTGCTCTCTAAGTAGTCTTTGATTTTTAGGACAGACTGGCTTTTCCTTATGGTGGGAAACATCTCCATTGGTCCAATGAACCCTATTAACAAAGGAGAAGCCGACTAATCTCAAACTCTGTTAGTTCTAGTTCAAAAACAATTATCTAGAAAGACTGAAGGCCCAATCTGGATCCAAAACTCACCCATGGAATAATAGTCAATTGTGATGGTTGTGGTTGGCCAGTATTGACTCAAGTACCAGTTCAGATGGATTGGTTATTGCCAAGATGGTGAGGATATGAGAAAACATGTCAGTTTCTGCCACAGCCATGTAGCCTTGGAGAAGGGAAAGGTGTACAATGATCGCACAGTCAACCCCAGAAATATCCACCCAAAACTTTTGTTTTTTTCCATGTTATAAACCAAACACTAGATGAAGCATGGTGTCTAAAATATGGAAACTGGGGGTGGGGGATGAAAACCATGGGGCGAACATCAGACAGCCATTGGTGACTTCAGATTGATGGCAGAAGACAGGAAGTTTGTAGGTGTGTTGCTGAAGCTACTATAAGTTCCTTTCTGAAGGTGAACTTCCCTGCATATGAATAGAAGTGAGGAACTAATATTTATCACATGCCTATAGTATGCCTAACTCTGGGGAGGTAACTATATACCTAAATACATTGTATATATGAATATATATGATATAATGAAACCTCAAATCCAATTTCAACTCTGTAAGATTTCAAAGGCCCATTTTACATATAAGACCATGGGAGGCTGAGAGAGGTTAAGTAACTTAGGTAGACCTAACAAGTCACCAAGCCAGTCTTTAAACCCTGACTCCTATCTTCTGGCTCCTTACATCACTTAATCTTCCTCAAAACTTTCACCCCAAGATGCCTTAAGGCTATGGCATGTCTTGCACTTACCCAGCATTTTATATACCATTCTTTTTGCATTTTATAAAGTTTGAGTTTATGTGGTTTGATTGCACCCCAAATAAATACAATCCCATTATTTCTGCATATTTATAAAACCTGTCAAAATAATCAACCCCAAACAATGTAAATCCTTTAATTGATATTGTCTCAGGTGCCTTTGGAGAGCTGCCTCTTCATAGGGACAGTCACTCTTCTCTAATATACTGGTCTCTGCCCACCCATTTATGTTAGTCGTGATAATGCACCACGCAATAGCTCTCTTACTCCTCACGCTCTCATTGAACAAGCGTTGATTGAACACATGCTAGGGCTGTGTTTGGGACAAATGAGCCTATTAAACCATCCAGGAGCTATACATTTCTGGACCAAATGTCACACCAAATAGTTTCTACCCAAATTCCCACCTACCAATTTAATGCTGAGACACTGAGAGCTGTGCTTTTTAGTAAACCTTTACAACAAATTTCTCCTGAAGTCATCTGTTGATGAGCATATCACGGAAGACGAAATCAAGGGCTTTGTAAAATTCAAGCTCCATTACATCTATTTCATCCCTCTCATCCACCGGGCCTGTCATTCTATTTTAGAAGGAAATTAGATGGTTCTGACAAGGCTGCCTTACACAAAGCAATGTTGATTATTACCTAGTATTCTGTGATCGTACGGATGTTTGCAAATTGATTTTTTGACGATTTGTTCTAGTATTTTCAAGGTATAAAAGCTAAGCTGAGTACTCTATGATTTTCAAAGCTATCCCTTTCTCAAATATAGATCTGATCTCTACTTTTGCTACTGTGTTGTGGCCTCACTGCTTCTTATCGAATTTTTAAAATTGCTTTTGAAAAACATCATTAGACTTGCTTAGAAGTTATGTAAGGGTAAACACTTGAAGGAAATGATGATTTGAACATTTATAGTTAATTTAAATAAAACACAGCTAATAAAGAACTGAAGCCTGGAGTTATTTTGCAAATTGGAAAACTCCTAAAAGACTTGCTAGGCCACCACCCATAGCTCTAAGATTGGCCTTAAATAAAACTGGAATTTATAAGGGTACCATTACAGGGGTCTGACAGTAATGCTTTGTGAAATAGGTAAAGATGTTTAAGGCAAATTGATTCAAATATTTCTTTTCCTTGACAAGCTTGCTTTGTAAATATACAGATTACAGGATAACATACACTTTTGGGATACAGAGAGTTTTGTTTAGCCCTCCAAAGAGAATAATTGCTGATGGAGATTGGTTTAACTGCTTTTTCCCTGTCATTAAGATAAGTTCAGTATTATGTTAGATGATAATATGATTAAAAAAAAAAAAAAGCCAGTTGCAGAATAAACTCTGCCTGCCAGGCTGCTGTTTATACATATTAGAAGGACAGGTGAAATCTTTTACCTTAAGAAGATGTGTTCAGCAACCAGCTTAGACTATTACCATATGGAAATGTTATAAAGATGATAACTTTTGAAATTGTGCTAAACTTATTTGTAGGAAACTCAGAGAGCCGATGTGAAGAGCTCGTCCCCCAAAAACATCTGTAGATAAAAACCAGGTGAATACACCTGCCTGTGCTCCAGATAGAGAAATGAAGGAATTGTCTTCATTCTCTGCTTACCTTCCTGGCACCATTGTAGGCTCATTGGGGCACTTAGCTTCAGAGTCTCAAAGCAATAATAGTTCAGTAAAGAGAGCTTTATGACTCCAAGGCAGACAGAACCATTTTTTCAATTGCAGGAGCACTTAATTCTTTCTCACTTTAAGTGTGAAAGCCATTTGGGTGATAGCCCAGGCAGGGTATTGCAGACGGGGAGTGAAAAACTCTTGGCCTCTAAGAAGAAACAGTAGGGGGAAAAATCAGTTAGCATTTACTAAGAGACCAAGAAAAAAAAATGCATTTAGAAAAAAATTGCTTTTGGCAATTGTGCTTAAGACTCTTGAACTTGGAAGTTAAACATGGGAAAATGTTATAAACGGGTTGCACCATATTTGTCTATCACTCTCTTTTTGAAGTGGCAATCTGGGTGACTGGAAAGTATGAACACATCTCTATTCTGGTGCAGCTTGCTGAGAAATGCAAGTTACAGAATGAAGCCTGCCTGTTGGGCCACTGCTTATAAATAGCAGGAATCTGGTTCATGCTGTAGAGGGGAAGCTTCAGTTGTGATTTTTGCATGTGTGTGAAGGCAGCTAGTGTGTGCCTGACAGGAGACTCAGCTGTTGTGAGCAGGCAAGGAGTGTCAGAGGAAGAAAGGGGCCCAGCAAACAGTCATTCTCTGAATGTGCTCCTTGAGAAGTAATCCTCCTGGGTGGCTTAGGATTCAGGGCTGGCTGGCGTGTCGCAGAGTATCAGGGCTCCTGTAGCTACTGTAGTTGGTGACAACTTGTCCTCTAAGATGACAGGCATTCTCTTTCTCCTCCTTATCTTCTTGATGGTGGTAGTCATTTATGAGATGATGGGCCTATAGAGAATCCAGGAGGATTATGGGATGTTCATACTCAGATAGGAAAATACTATCGTTAGAAAAGAGATGATAGTGTCTGTTGAGTAGGTTACTGCATTAACAATATTTCATTTAATTCCCTTGGTAACACAATTATGTAAATGACATCAGCCTAACGTAAATGCATGGAAATGGAAGTTCAAGGAAGTGAAATGATGGGCCCAGAGTCTAACCAGTAAGTGGTGTATTTAATCTACCAATCTTGAGCTTGACAGCCCATGATTAGCTGCTTCATCTTTTCCTCCCATGAAGAAAGCACGCCATGGGTCACATCGAGAGCCTGATTATCCTAGGAGACCAAGGAGCTTTTGCCTTGTAGTGTGGGATATGACTTACGTCTTTGCACTTCTGCAGAGGAGCAGCTGGAGCTCAGCGGCCAGCCACTCTGGCAATTCTGTTGAGAGGTGACACACTGTCATTCGGCACCAGGTCTGCATTATAGAGGGGCTTATAAACCATTTGTCAACCCTGTGAACCTTTCAATTTGCAGGGTGAGCAAAAAGTCCTTATTCACTCCTCTGGATTGTTGTCATACAGCTGTCATTTAGGATCTTAGAGTGCAAGTGTTTGCTGTTCACCTGGTCACACTTCTCACAGCGACATCCGTTACTCTTTGCCTCTTTCCCTAGTCCCTGGTTCAATTTAGATGGATATGCTTACTACTGGTTTTCTTATGCTGAATGTCTAAACAAACCAAAAAACATCTTGATGGCTTGACATTTTAGGATCACCATTATAGGGATATTTTGAAGCCAATGCAATGTAGATATCCAATGATTTCTATACTTCTATCAGTTTGGTAATAAATTCCTTACCAACCTCTTCACAAATGATGTGACCTTCAGTATCAAAGCCCTGTGGTATCTCTCAGCAGAGATCTTGGAAGAGCTTCATTGGTTCACCTTGGTTGGACATACCCAGGCACAGGATCCCAAAGGCTGGTCCAAGGAAACATCATGTTCCTGGTGACATTTTTACTAGAATTTTGCAATAAACAAATGAACAAACAAATGTAAATAAATGCAATAAATAAGTTTTTAAAAACTAATCCATTTAAAGAAATGATCTTTAGTCTAAGTATATGTTCTTCATGACTGTGTGTATGTGTATTAGAGATATCTTTCCTATAAATAGATAGAAACTACAAAGTGTTGATACTTATTTTCAATGGCTTATTTTGCCCTTCCCCTTTAGCAAATGGTTAATTCCTTATGGATTTCTAAATTTACCAAAAAAAAAAAAAATCTTACTGTTCCCTAAAGTCGTAAATTTGGGGCCCAGTAATGCCAAATATGATGTTTATTGTCTTCACCATCCTACATCCCCAAACTTCTGTTAGTGAAGAGATTCTAAGAAGGGTAAAGCAGAAGGAAACAGAAGAAAAAAATAGTCCTATTTGTTATAGAAAAACAAGAAGAGGACATAAATTCACATATTTACATACTTAAATTACATATAATATAATTATGTTACATAAAATATATACAAATACATATTTATACGTATTAGTTTATGGAAGTTCTTTAACACAGATGAGCTGAAGATTTTTCCTTGGGTGCTCTAGGGTTTAGGAGTATTTTTGACTGAGCCTGTTAGATCAGAAGCTTTAACTTCTCGGGGATGTGGGAAGTAGCTTGGGATTCTTTATCATCTGTTGTTTCTCTATTTTCTTTTGTTTCTTTCCCTCTCTTCATTCCCCCTTCTCCTTTTCAGTACTGAACTTTGACCACACAAAAGAGTCCTTCCCTGGCCTCACCATTTAGAGAGCTCTACTTTTCACAAAGAGACAGAAATAAATGAAACGGACATGTGGGCACCTCTGTCACACGGGATCTAGCATTCAGTGCCGGGACAGTGTAACTAATCTTTCACCTTCAGAAGTGACACTGCTCAGGCTCCCAGGAAATACTTCTCTATCCTTGTCCTTTGTCCTTAAAAAAGACAAGTGACTCCAATTGCCATAACACTTATGGGCTGTAATTCTGCTCCTTACATCAGAGACGAACACGACCTCAATGTGTGTGGGAAACTTTCAGCAGCAGAAATGCTCAGGTAAGAGAAAAGACAAATTAATTAATGTGTCAAATCATTTTTCTCTGATAGTAAGAATGTGATAGAGTCTCTTGTGATCAAATATCATTGCCCAGTAGTACTGAGCACCCCGTTTCTTATTTGTCTTTGTAGTTCTAGAGGTATTTACAAGTTACACCAGTACTTGGAGCACTAGGTGATGGAATCTTAGGAACGTCTTCTAAAATGGTCCAAATTACTGCTAAATCTGTATGGATGTAGATCTAGATATAATGTGAGAAATACTTTTCTTTATATCATTATATGGCTCTACATATTGCATTAAAGAGTGTGGAAATCCTGATGACAACTTATATATTGAAATTAAAATACTTTGTAATATTTTTGTGGTGACAATAATCTGTTAATCTATTGCTTGCAACCCAAATGCAATGTTTGAGCATGATATAGAAGGGAATTTTATTAACAACTTCAGTTGCTACTGCTTTAGTGGAATAAATGTTCTCCATATAGAAATTAATAATAAAATATTACCTGATAACTATAATATTTCAAGGCAAATGTCTATTTTGGCATTATTGTCAATAGACTATAAAATGTGTGGAAGAGTTGGTTATAGCATAATTAGTATTTTGCTGAAACAAAGGCAAGAAAAGCAAAATTTATGCAATGTATTTGTGAATTGAGTTATTTTATTACTAAACATTGCTAGCCTATCAAGAAAATACCCAGACATGCACAATATAATTAAATCCAGTCATCTTTGAGAGTTTGTGGCCTTTCAGTCATAAAAAAAACCATAGCTTTAAACAAAGTTGTTCATTCTATTATTGTGAATATTTATTTGTCAAGGAATGAGATAGAACATATATTATATATGGCAGGTGGGCTTCTATCTGAACTCTTGCCACATTTTGCCTTCTTTTCCCTCATTCTTCATTCTTTCCTTTTCTCCTCTCTTTGTTATGGTTTTGTTTTGTTTTTCTTTTTTAATATGCTTTATTGTTTATGCTATTATAGTTGTCCCAATTTCTTTTCCCTTTGTTCCCCTCCACCAAGTGACCCCCCTCCCTCCAGTTGTCCCCCCGCTTAGTCCATGTCCATTGGTTGTGCATATAATTCTTCTCAGCATCTTCCTGTCTACTCCACTCCCTCCTACTATGCTTCTTAATTCCTGTACCATCTCCCTCCCTTCCCCCCCTTCCCCCTCCCCACTGAACTCCCCCCAAAATGTTCCCCGTATCTATAATTTTTTTCTCACTCTTGTTGTCTACTTAGTCGGCCTTTGTTTCAATTCCCTAGCTTCTGTTGTTTGTTGTTGTGATACAGTTTTCATTTTAATGTTCATAGTTTTGATCCTCCTTCTTCTAAACAAGTTCCTTTAACATTTCATATAATAGTGGCTTGGATCTGATGAACTCTTTCAGTTTTACTTTGTCCTGGAAACACTTTCTCTGCCCTTCTATTCTGAACGACAGCTTTGCTGGATAGAGTAATCGTGGTTGTAGGTTTTTGCTTTTCATTACTTTGAATATTTCTTGCCAGTCCCTTCTTGCCTGCAGAGTTTCTTTTGAGAAATCAGCTGAGAGTCTTATTGGGACCCCTTTGTATATAATTCTCTTCTTCTCTCTTGCTGCTTTTAAGATTCTCTCTTTAGCCTTAATTTTTGATATTTTGATTATAATGTGTCTTGGTGTGGTTCTCCCTGGGTCCAGTGTATTTGGAACTCTCTGTGCTTCCTGGACCTTAAGTCTATTTCCTCCTTCAAGTTAGGGAAGTTCTGCTTCATTATTTTTTCACATAATTTTTCCATTTCTAGTTCTTCTTCTTCACCTTCTGGCAGCCCTGTGATTCAGATGTTGGCCTGCTTATAGCTGTCTGATAAGTTTCTGAGCCTCTCCTCATTTTCCTCACTTCTCATTTTCTCTTTGTGTACTGGTTGACTGTTTGTTCCTTCCCTATGTTCTAATTTGTTGATTTGACCCCTGGTTTTCTTCCCCTCACCACTATTCACCACTAGTTTTGTATGTGTTTTTTTTTTTCATTTCAGCAGGACAGGCCTTCATTCCTTCCCTGTCTTGTTTAAGATCTGCTGTTAGGTCTGTAAGCATTCTTATAACCAAAGCTCTGAACTGTGCCTCAGAAAGATTTCCTATCTGCTGAGCCGTTAGATTAGATATTTGCTGTCTGATCAGCTGCGTCACCGGGATCTCTATTATGATCTGTGCCATCCTGAAAGTTTGTGTTTACCTTTGCTTCCTGGGTGGGGCTGTCACACCTCCTACGCTATAGGGGGTGGAGCCCCGTGCACTCGTCACAACCAGGCGACTCGTCACAACCAGGCAACCCGTCTCACCATGCTGTGGCGTTTTCTGTGGGGGTGGGGGTCCAAGATGGATTCCTGCCGTTCAGTCTCTGCTGAGAGACCGGGAGCCTCCTCCTCCATCCCCACCCCCTCCGTGCCTCACAGTCCAAGGCAATGGAGGTCTGCCTTTCTCGGCTTTGGAATCGCAAGCTGGTGGGTCTGGTCTGCAGCCGGGGGTGCTCCCCAGATGCTTCTTGCCTCCCCCTAAATATGGGTGTCTGTGCTTACCGCTGTCCTGTCTTTGTCGCTGCTGCTGCCGTGGACAGCACAGCTTAAACTCTCCTCCCTGGCTTCACCCCTCCTTCCTGTCTGGACGAGCACCATTTCTTTATAACTTCATACGTTGCACTTCCATTTATTTTCTGGAACTCCTGCTTTTTTCTGGTTTTGCAGTAGTTGTATTCTTTCTTAGTTGTGGAGGGAGACTGAGTATGTCAGTCTAGGCCTCCATCTTGGCCGGAAGTCTCCTGTGTTTGTTTGCTTCCATGTCCCAGGGAGAGCTGTCACTCCTACTATGTTGTAAGGGGCGGAGCCTTAGGGATTCGTCAGTAATGGGCGACCTGTTTCACCATGTTGTGGTGCTGTATGCGGGGGAGGGGTCTGAGAAGGAATAATGCTGCTTACCCAACACTCGCCCATTTTCCAGGCACCTCTCCCACTTCCGCACTGGACTGGCGCCCCTCTAGCTGCTGCCCTGGCCGTATTTCCCAGAGTGGGTGGGTCTGTGGATGTTCTAGGTCCATGAGGGCCCTTTAAACAAGCAGACTCTGCTGAGACACCAGCAGTTTCTGCCTCTGTTCCAACCCCCACTGGTTTGCACAGTCAAAAGCAATGAGGCTTGATTTTCCCTGATGCTGGGACAGTGTGCTTCGCGGTCTGGTGAGGAGCTGGGAACGCTCCCCAGGTGTCCCTCCTGACTTTTTTGAAACGTGTAACTGCGCTTTCCACCAGCCTGCTGCTGTTGCTGTTTCTGCCACCACCACACCATGTTCTCTCTGTTTCAGCTCTGCCCCTCTACCTGTCTGCGTGAGTATTTCTTTTCTATATCCTTGTTTGCCGGACTTCCATGAACTTTGATTTTCTGGAACTTCTGGTTGTTCTAGTTTTGAAGTAGTTGTATTCCTTCTTAGTTGTGGAGGGAGATGCAGCATGTCTGTCTATGCCTCCATCTTGACCGAAAGCCTGTTATGGTTTTATTCTTCCTCTTATTCCTTTCTCTGTCCTCTGCCCTTATAAGTGTTACTGCAAAATCCTAAGTAATATCTTCTTATTGTTTCACTCCCAAGTCTCTACCACCCCTAGCTACCAAGAAAATCCAATGTTAACCATTACCAAGGAGCATGAGAGGATGGAATTCTCATCTTTTTCTTTCTCTAGCCATAGAACAAATCAGGAAACTTACACAGCAGTCAGCAGAAGGCCCTCTGACTTCAGGACCTCAGATTGACCCTTGAAACGTGTGTCTTAAGCTACATGACTCACTGAAGGTGGGCAGTTCTGCATGACCTTGCCAGGACTCTGTCTCAGTCATCACTGCTGTGCTGTTTCAGCCTGGTGGTTGGAGTCTGGCCTCTCTAGGGTCCCACAGCCATTCCTTCTGGGGTCCTGCACCCCTGCACCGTGCTGGGAGAGCTGGGTGTGAATCACACTGTTAGAGGGGTGTGCCAACCCCAGCCCCTTTCCTGTCAGGGGAAAGTATCTCTTCTTCCTTTAGCAACCTTCAAATTCCCCCTCCCTCCAGATGCCCAGAATGATTTTTCAAGAATTCTATGCTTCTGGAAAAACAAGCCTGAGAGTCAAATTGTCTAAAGGCAATATCTCCACTTTTATGGATCACAAATTCCTCTAAAGCAAAGGAATAAATACAAAGGTCTGGTTTGCTACTTGGAAAAGGGAAAATAAAAATATAAGATGAGAAAAACAAATCGATACTTTTAAAAATTCTCTCACACATTGGACTTGAGGATTGATGGTCAGAGGTCAGTGTCCTACTTAATCCTGGAGACCTAAGGATGGTTGGAAAAGAAAAGCAGGGGCCCAGATAATTATGGTTGATTTTAGGTTTTAAGGGAAACTTCTGATTTTGGTCTAAGCTAGCCCTTTGGGTCACTGGAAAAGGAATGGAGATAGAGATTCAAGGTTATACTTTTGGCCAAGAACAAAGTCAGGGCAGTTGGCTGGTATATTCCCTGAGGTGTGTCTCATTTTCTTCAAGCCCCTGCACTTTCCCTGCTGCCACCACCACCTGCCTGCTGCCCCATATATACTTAGCATGTAGACAAAAACTCAACATGCCCAAATGGGAGTTCCTTCTTTACTTTATGTATTCACTTATTCAACAAATATTTCTTGAGGCTTTTCTAATTGCCAGGCATTGTACTAGGTGCTAGGTGAACACTGATGCACAAAATAGATGTAATGTTGTCCTACAGAATTTACAATAAAAAAGGGAGTTATTCAATACACAGGAAAACAAATTAATATGAATTGCAAATTGTGCTAAGAGACTGAACACAGAGAATGACCAAGAAGTTGAAAGAAACTAAAGGAATTAGGAAGGTTTTGCCTCTTCATAAAAGGCTCGGGAGAACTGAACTGTACAGAGATTTTAAAGGATGATGTCATATAAAAAAGTACTTTCATTAATTCCAAGGGGCCAAGCTAGCATCAAAAGCTAGAGACTTTAGGGAGATCCATGTTGGATTGACAAGATGAAAAGTTTTTTGTTTTGTTTTGTTTTTTCAGTTGTGAAAAATGAAAGGACCAGCTTGAGGGGTAAAGTCAGGTTAGGAGTTCTGATTAAAAATAGCCACTAAATTTGTAATTTTATTAAATTTAAATTTAAAAATTGATACTAAATGTAGTTATTGGAAAACTCAGTTCAGTTATTGAAGAAGTTTTAAGTGTGTTTGTAACAAATTGGGTAATGTGAATCTACTTTTTCAATTGAAAATTTTATGAGCTCTAAAATATTTACCAAATATTTCCAATGAAAATTTAGCATTTTAACTGGAATGTGCTGTGATTTAAAATAAACATGTTTTGAAGACTTTTAAAAAAGAATATTAAATACCTCATTAATAAATTTCATATTTATGAAATGATAAAACAATATTTTGGATGGATTGGCTTACATTTTTTAATATTCAAAGTAATTCACCCTTTTTTATTAACTTCAAAAAATTTTAATGTTATATGTGTGACTCATACTTCTATTGGATAGAGTTGGTCTATGCTATTTCCAGATTACTCCAGCATGGGTAGTATTCATATTTAGGCTAGGGGATGCAAATTAGCAGGAGTGGGTATAAGATAGGGTGGGGTGGGGGAACACTAAATCTCTAAGACTCTTTGGAACTGTGAGATCCTTGGAAATTTTATGTAGCACTTACTATATATCAGGGACTATTATCAAGTCTTGACATTATTAATTCATTTAATCCTTATCAAAACTCTATGAGGTAGGTGCCATCATTATCCCTATTTTGCCAATGAGAAAACCAAGGCACAGAGACCCAAAGAGAGTTATTTAGCAGCACCCAATTCAAAGTAAAGAAACTACAGTAATTTGTAGAATTTAGAACTTAGTTCTTCAGAATCTCTGTAAATGACTTCGATTTAGATATTTGGTTGCATTCTCAGGCTCTGTCAAGATTTTCCTCCTTTTAGAACACTGGCCCCTTTCTCTCATTCCTTCCCAGAACCTAAGGCATTGATTCAAACAATATGGACCAAACTAGATAATTGGCCTACAAGAGCACACTGTAGCCAAGCAAATGGATGATTCAAGGGGTCCCATCTGAGAATTCACCCTTTTCTTTCAATAGGAAGGCTAGTTTTATCCCTCTAAAAGCCTGCCACACCCGTGGTAATTGACTTAGCAATGAATTGCCCTTTTAGGGAAGCACCCGCACTGCCATGGCAGCGCTGCTACAGCAAGTCTTGAAGAGGCCCAGGAGCTGCGGGGTTGTTCTCTCTGGAGAGTCACAGGAGGAAAGAAGGTGACCACTGTGCTCAGAGGCTGTTGGTTTCCTAAGTGCCAGGCTTTGTTCACCTTGAAGAGAACTTCAATTGGCTGGTGTGCTAGGAACCGCAACAAAGAGACTCAGATGAGTCACTAAAATTACTTGGGCAGCTTGGATGGTTGGCACTATTGGTTTCCAGTACCACGGATCAAGCCTTTTCCCTCTTTTCTGAATATGTCTTAAAAGTTTGGGTCTGTACAGACGCCAGTTATAATCCATGCCCATTTCCCGGAGGTGTTGCCTGCTGTGGTCATGAGCCTCAGCATGCTGTATGCTGTTTACACATTGGCAAGTCTTTCAACAGTAGCAGCGGGAGCTCTAAGAATGTCACCTCATGCCAGTTGTAAGAGAGCCGAAGGCGGTAACATGGAAAGGTCTTGGAAAGCAGAACCCTTTGAGGTGGACAAATGGCAACTTTCACATTCTCCTAAAAGCACAGAAGGTGCCAAATATAAATATCTGAGAGGTGTTATATCGGGACCACGGAATTCTAATGTCCAGCTTTGGTTGTCATCAGTGACAAACGGTGGGGAGCCTCTTGCATTTTGTTTGATAGAACCCAGTGCTCCTTAAAGTGTAGCTCTGACCAGCAGCAATAGCATCAGTTGGGTTCTTGTTAGAAATGCAAATTCACCTCAGATCTACTGAACCAGAATCCCTGGATCTGTTAAATACAGAATCAAGGATCTGTATTTTAACAATACCCTTAGACCAGTGTTTCTCAAACTAGCTATGGTGAAGGGCAAGGTATGTATATATCTATGTATTTATTACTTTCATAAACTTGTCACTAATCCATTCTTTTGTAAAGCATCTGATTCAGGGAGATACATTCAGAAATCACTCTTTGGGTAGTTGAGGCAATGTCATTGCTGTGAAAGTTTTAAACACTGAACTCTCCACTTGCTTAGCTTTCTTATTGAAGGCTGGTAAGAAGAGTTCACGGACTGACACCTGTCCACAGACCACACTTGAGCACCCTTCTAAGCCGCCGTTCTCCAGCACACTGGCCTTCCTCACTCCAGAATGACCACTGCACTGCCGGGGACTCATGGAGCGTAGTCTTGAAACAGCACAGAGCCTCACAGAGAATAAAATCATGGAGATGAGAATGAATTAGAAAGCACCTTTCTATCTAGATTGGTCAGACAACTACTGAACACACTTTAGAATAACCCTTTTTAGTGAAAATAAATCAGGCAAAATTTTAGTCATGGATGGATCGGCTCATGTTATTGCATTATGATGTTGAATTACAAAGATTTGCTTTTCATGTATTACTGTTGTGGTTCAGGAAACTCAGTTGTCATGAGTGTGTAGTCATTATAGAGCAAAGTAAATTTATTTTCATGTCTTGATTCCAAATAGAACTTAGTTTCTAATTTTCTGCTAAAAGGCTGTGTTAGGAATTTGGTGGGTCCATTGACATTTGGAGTCCATCAAATTTTAATTGATGAATAAACACAGGGAGAACGTTTCCCTCCCAGACTTAAATTATAGAGTTGTCTCTCTCGCATGAGATTGAGGTGTTATAGAAATTTTGCTTTAATCTGTACTCCATTTGGTTATCATCATCCTATAGCCACATTTCTTAAAATCTTGTTAAAATACATTAGGACTCATTACACCTCTTGTTTATATTAGGGTTCAGTAAGAGAAGGTGTCGATGATGTAAACATTACATAAAAGTAAAGGCTTTAGAGCTGAAAACAGTACTTAATGGAGCTGCTTTGCTAGTGGGAAATAAATTCTGATATTATCCAGAACTGGTTCTTACTCTGAGATGCTCCTCACTTACAAAGAGTGTCAAACAGCCTTTTAGCAACCTTCAGAAAAAAGAATCTATGATTGTTTACATGAAAGTGTTTCAAACTCTTCATCTGCTATAAATTGTGTACAGCCAAGTGGGTGCATTAGGATTTATACTAAATCTTTTTATCTGGTAAGATAAAAGAAATGTTTATAATTTTCTTGAAATGTATTTGGTTTTTCCATACCTTTAGATAATACCATTAACCCCCTAAAAGGAGCCATTTAAGAAATAGCTGTTTAACCTATATCACAAACAGTAGCATAAGCCCTATGGTATTTCTTAAGGCTCAAAAATGAATAACTGTGTTTTTCTCAATTATTTGACCTCTGTTATAAGAAGGGGCCTGGTTTGTGAAGTTTACCCAGCTTTAAAGAATATTTGTGATAAATCGCTTTGAATGGTTTCTCATCTTGGTTTCTTGAACTTACATGTGATGAAAGCATGTCCTGATGAAAATAGAAGCTAAAATGACAATAAGATACCATTTTACACTCACCAGAGTGGGGCGGGGGTGGGGGGATGGAATCTCACTACTAAGTGTTGCCGAGGATGCAATGCAGAAGGAACTCTCATACAAGGTGATGGCAGTATTAATCGGCATGGCCACTTTGGAAAACAATTTGATCTTATGTAATAAAGTGTTTACTACTCTACAACCCAGAATTTCCCTTCCTAAGTGTATGCCCTATGAAGATTTTTGCCTATGTATACTAGAACATACTTAAGAATATTCCTATCAGTGTAGGTTTTTTTGTTTTTTATTTTTTAATCCTCCCCCAAGGACATGCTTGTTGATTTTAGAGAGAGGTGAAGTAAGGGAGAAAGAGAGGGAGAGAAACATTAATGGGAGAGAGAAACATCAATTGGTTGCCTTTCATACGTGCTCTGACTGGGGAATGAACACACAACCTAGGCATGTTCCCTGATCGGGAATCGAACTTGTGACCGTTTTGGCTTGTGGGCTGACGCTCCAACCAACTGAGCCACACTGGCCAGCCTATCGGTGTAGTTTCTAACAGCAAAAATTTCCAACAGAAAACTCAAATGGCCACCTAATAGAAGGGATAAATTCATATTGTTACATTCACACGACTGTAACAGAAGTGAATAAAATACAGCTACATGCAACCATGTGGATGAATCTTAAAAACATAATGTTAGATAACAAAGCAATTCTAGAAGGTAGAATTTTATTTGAATAAGTTAGTTGGTGCAGACCTTAGGAGCATGCATGTGAGTGACAATGATTAAGGAAAGCAAGTGCTAATGCTGCAGGGGTGGTAGCCCTCAGTGGCTTCGTCATCCTTGCAGAAGGGGAAGAACAAGCTGTGCTTGATCCAGGACACAACAACAGTAGAAAAACTACAATGGCTGGGTGGCCTGTCAAGAAGTGTTACACATCAGCCGAAGCATTTTCAATGTTGGCCCTTGTCACATGGAGCCTTGCGTCTTTGCTTTTTGTATACACATCCATGAAGCAGCCTGGAGACTAGCTGACTCATGAGCTAGAAATCTGAACCTAAATCCTGATCCCCACCAGGTGTTATAGGCATAGTCCTGGGAGAATTTTATAAGCCTCCAGAGCTTCCATGTCCACATCTATAACATGAGGACTCCACAGGAGTTTTGTGAGATACAAATGATGCAGATGATATAAAACACGTGAAAACAACTACAGCCATGCCTGGCACATTAGTGTTCAACCATATTTGCTCCCTTAATTCTTTCTTCTATTTGAAATTAAGTTTCTTGAGGGAAGGGCCAGAGCACATTTATTTTGCATTGCCCTAAGGGCCTGGGACACGGGCTGGAACATTGAAGATGTTAGAGAAATGTTTTTAAATGTGTAAATGAAAGGGCTATTGGTGAGACTTCGAAGCTAACCATTGCACCCTAATAAATTAAACTACTGATCTTTTCTCTCTTCATGAAATTTCCCTTAAGATGGGTGTATTGGGTAGGCTTTAGTTTCAGCAGCATTTAACGGAGACCCAAATAGCAGGGGCTGAAAAGATAGAAGCATATTTCTCTCCCATGTTAAACTCTTCAGTAGGCAGTGCAGGTTAAGATTGGTGTAGTGGCTGTATGATGTGTTTCGGTGACCTTGACCTCATTGTCCCAGGTGGAGGAAAGGGAGGAAGAAGCTGCCACTACCTTTAGGGATACTCCCAGGGAGTGGCACATATTTGCTTCCCTTACCTCCCAGTAGCCAGAAGTTCTAGTAGCAAGGGAGACTGCGAGAGGAATTGTATTCCCGGCTGCCCTGTGGTTGTCTTTACTTTGGAAAGAAAGACTAGATAATAGATCACAATCTGAAATTCCCTTGATAGTCTTTCTTCTCTAATACTTTTTGGAAAATGGAAGGATTGTCTGTCCCCTATTCTGGATCATGAGAATGACAGCCATTTCCTACTGATGGAAGACAGAAAAGCTAGAAGCATACTGAGTCCCAGATAAGTGAGGAGTTGCTAGATAGTCTTGAATTTTCTGTTTGTGTGTGAGAAGTAAGTTGCTTTCTTAGAACTCCTATTATTTTGGTCTTTGTCATAACTTACATTCTAGATAATGCAGTAGGGCTGGGGTGCAAGTGTGTCTGTGGCTCTGTGTGAGTTAAGGAAACTTGAACCCTTCTGCCTAGCTTCTTACCACCCCCCACCCCCACCCCACCCCCGGCAGAGCCAAGGGTCTCTCTCTTCCCTGACTCAGCAGCCACACTAGCAGGAAACCATTCTCCTCTCCACCCAGCTGTGACTTCATTCTATTAGAATAAAATTTAAACCAGGGGTGAGTTAATATGCCGAACGGTACCCCAGTGGCCTCCAATTTATTCTCTTCCCACTTATAGGGTCAGGCCTCGTATACTTTTATACCTGCAGTACAAATTGTGCAAGGCTCTTTTTAAAAAATCAAGCCAATCAGAATTAATAAGATGATAAAACAGTCTTGCCTCACTGTAGGAAATCTCAGGATGTGAAAATTCAGATATTTTCAGAGTGACAATGCCTCTACAGAAAGATTGATCTCTTTACAAAATAATTTACTGAAGGCCTAATAATTGCTGAATACATAAATACCTTTAAGTAGTGACATTTCCTTACACATTTATAAAACTGTGCCCAAATTACTTACAACTTTCACACAATCCATCTGTTACATAAAATGAAGATACACCAGCTCAAACACCCATTCTGAGTCTGAATAAAATACACGCGATCTTTGTCAGCATAACATTCTTTTTTCAATGTTACTACTTTGCCATTAACAGTCAGTGTGAATAACCTGAAGGAATGGTAAAGAAACATTTCTAAAGAAACAGCAAAGGAATTAACAATGGTATTCCAGTTTGTACAAGATCAAGCCTTCCATGTTTCTTCCTCTTACATTTTATCACAGTTCTGACACATCTTCATACCTTGTGTACTTTATAGTTTATATTTTGTATATTTTTAATTTCATTAAAAAAAAATCTCAGCTCTAGGTATTTTTCTTTTCTGACATTGTAGCAGTGATACCACAGAAGGTTGAAACTAAAATAATTATGATCTCCTAAGGCAAGACCTCCAGCTTTTGAAGTAGGCCAGACTTCATACCTAACAGCTTCCACCTCTAATAACACAGAGAAATACAAAAAGAGCCTACAAGAGAAACCAGCCTTTCATCCAAGCTGTCTTTTCCTTATGTACTCTAAACACACACACACACACACACACACACACACAAAACAAAAAAAGTCCTGCTTTAATGATCTATTCTCTTGCTTTTCTCAGGAAGAATAACTTCTGGATTTGACTGTGACCTTTTCCTTTACCCGGGAATCTGTGAAAAAGCCCACTTTGTGTGCAGTCAATTATACAGCCTATCGGCTCTGCAGCCGCAGCTCCAACTGCAGATCACGCTGCCACTTTGTGGGGGACAGGTCTTGGCTGGCGTTCAAGTCCATGCACCAGGCGAAAAAAACAAAGTTTGCGAAGATCATTGAGGACTATCTCCACTGGGTTGTGCCAGGAGAAGTGAAGCATTCAGAGCTGCTATCAGTGTCCTGGTTCAGCTTTCTTATCTTCTTTTCCATTCCCAGGGAATGTCTTCTCTAGATAGGCAGGGATTAGAAAAACTTTTATCAGTACTATAAATGCAAGTTTGCAGAAATAAATTCGATACAGGGAAAACCATAGATAGATACAGACTATATATGACTATGGGAACCAGTCTTAATACCTGTAGGCTTTTTTCTACCCAGAATACCTGCCCTATGTAATCAGAGGTGGATTAAAGTCTGTTGCGGCCCCGGATGCGTAAGAAAATATTGGGCCCCTTAAAAAAAAGAGAGAGACAGGGAAAATAAAAATACATGTTAACCATACTTTATGCAGCATAGTAATGAAACCAAATTGGTGTCATTAGAAAAAAGTATAAGTTGGGGTTATGTGGGGCCCTTCAGAAGTCCGGGCCCAGGGCACATGCCCAGTGCACCTGCCGTTAAATCCGCCTCTGCAGTATGTTCCATTCCCCTCACTCTCCGCCTCTAGGGAGCAGGATGCTCCCTGTCCAGGGCTTCTCATCCAAGGCTGCCTCCTTTGGGGATTTTACACTCTTAACGCCAACCTGGCCAGAGTCTCCTTGGAGCTTCTTCAAGACTCCAATGGGTGTCTGAATTGTTTGTCCGGTTTCTGGGTTCCCCATGTTGGTTACTGAACTATAGTGCACTCCACTGGGAGGAAGGAAGCAGAGAAAACCCCTTTGCTTTCTCTTCTTGCCACATAGTTGCTGGCCCATCTCCTGCCTCCAACTGTCTTCACTCTGGACAAAACAGACATGAGAATCCAAACAATTCTTTCTGCTTCTGAAATGACGAGCAGAACTGTACCTAACCACAGGCCAGGTGCTTCCAGCCTGCATTCCTCTGCCTGACAGACCCTGCTCACGAGCTCTGGTAACCACTTTTGGTTTTTCCTTTTGTTTGGTTCCTGCAAGAAGCATAGATGCTCACGGGACTGAGGACCATGAAGAGGAGTGGATAGAGCTTTGAATTTGAAAGTAGATGAACAACAGCGTCAGTCGTCCTGGTGTGCAAACAGTGTCCACACAGATACTAAGTATGTGCTCAGTTTCTTCATCTGTAAAATGGGTGGACACATGCCAGTGCTGAGTCAGCAGCAGGCAACAGAAGCCTCTTCACCAGGGATTTCCCCTGACACTTAATCTCCGTACATCTTTTTAAAGATTCACTACCCATGTTCTGTTTAATAAGTAAAAGCCAGACTCCTTTAAGAAAGTAGAAATGGAAATTAGTACCAAAATCTAGAGATTTTCTAATAATGCATTGCTGTGAAGTTTAGTTGAATCAATTGATACAAGAGAGCTCAGCAGAGTTGGCTGCAGAGTGGAGACCCCAAAAGGTTAGTTCGCGTCTCTTTTACTTTATAGCAGAACCTGGTGGACACATTTTCATCTCCAAATTCCGGGCAGAAGTCTCTAGGAAATCCAGGATGAGGGGTGGAAGTACCCTCTCCCCATGAGGTCTTTAGGAATGTTGGGTTTTCTCTCATAGGCTTGCTGGTGCATGTTCCTTCAAGCAGAAAGGGTAAAGCGAAATCCCACTGATCCAATTCTGTTCAGGAGCAATTGAAGTTGTGTAAATGGATCTGTATGAGGCTTCTCCAAACTTCTGACTCCTCCTTATTGACTGTGACCTGAGACTATAGAGCATGCACTCACCCGAGATGCCTGTCAAGCCAAGGAAAGGATTGGTGGGGCGCGTGGTCATTTGAAAAGCCTCATAACCACATGTGTGGTTGAGATTGGAATGGCACAGAGGGATGGGCTTGGATGTGAGGAAAAGACCTGAAGCTATTACTAAGGAGGGATTCTTTCTTTAGAAAGCCTCTCTGTTCCTCTCGGTGTGTGGTTTTGGTTAGCAGCAGAGAGGTGGGAATGACATCCTGCCCAGCCTCCATCACTCCATGTTGCTCAGGCTGGTTGTCTGCAGGGCTCCCAGTATTAATTCCGCACCTGAGGCTGCCACAGAGAGATGAATGACTGACATTTTATTCATTAATTCTGTGTGCACATTTCCTGGGTGCTTATTGTGTGCCATGGATGGGTTTTAAGCGCTCTACTGGTCTTAACTCATTTATTCCTCATAGCACCTCTCTGAGGTGGACACCATTTTTATCCCCACTGCACAAAGGAAGAAAGTGAGGCAGAGAGAGGCGAAGCTTTCTTCATTCCCTTCTATTACTAGGAGTCGTGTTAGTTTTATAGTAATTGACTTGGCATTGGCAATTTCCAAAGATTTTTTTTTTTTCCTAAATGATCTGGTCTGAACCATTTTAAGCAATTAACATGGTTGTTTCAGACAGTGACAGACAATGCAGACAGAGCGAGGGAGACACTATGAGAAGTCACTGTTATTAGACCTGTCAGTGCCATAGAACAGGTGGCCTGATGGTCATGTTTGTGGGAGACATCTGTAGTTTTCAAATCTCTCATCAGTCTCTGACCTTAGGCCTGTGGTTCTATAAAACATCTCACATTTCTTTCCAAAGCAAAGTTGTCAACATGTGCCCCTTCTCAGACGACCCCTTAAGGAGTTTCAATAGCCCGTTTAGTTTGACTACATCTGTGGGACAGAATCCAAATAGCTTATTGCATCTTCTGTCGTAGTTACTTTAAAACAAATTAAAAGAGTAAAAATGGAATTAAATACCCAATTACTCCATTGGCAATGAAGAATAATTTGGGGAAGATGGTAGCAGCTCTCACACTGCATTTGAGATGCACTCCTGTTCTCTGAACTCAGTAGAATCTGGTATGAGATTTGCCTGCAGACATGACCAGGGTAGGGGGCGCAGAGCCAGGGGCTGGTGGAACTGTGATAGTATTATCAAAGCACCAGTGATCTGCAGTGGAATGATAAACTGGGATTATTGGGAGATTATTGGTGGATAATATTAGAAAATTAGAGTGAAGTGAGTAAGGAAGGATGTGGAATTGACTAAGGCAAGTGGTTCAAAACTTAGGCTCTTAAACGCAAATGTTGTCATGGTGCTGTCTTTTTATAGTAGCCATATCTCGTAGTGGTAGGTGAAGGGCCACCAGGACACTAGGCTGGACGGCACTGGACTAGCTTACCATGAACCAGGAAATGCTTACTGATCATGACAACCGGCATTTTTAAAGGCAGAGAAGGAATGGGGCCTGATTCCCTGCTCTACAATCTTCAGGAATTCTGTCCAGTTTGCCTCTTAGGATGGCCTAGTGCAATGCAAGGTGGAAATGCTATGACTTCATTATCCTCAGGCTCTTCCACGCCACTTCCCTCTCCCTTCCCCTCTTGAATCTTTTATTTCCTTCACTGTGCATCTCAGAGGCTGCTTTGGCTATAAGCTCCCCCAACATTCTGTTTCCCCCTGTATTAAGCTGGATTCAATCTTTCTCTCCTTTGTGCTTCCTGTATCACAGCATGCACCAAAGACTACCTTGTATTTATCTTTATGGTTTTTGTTCATGTATTACCTTGACCGAAAGCTCCCTGAGGGTAGGATTCATGTTTTGTTCATCATTGCTGCTTCCATATCACCATGCGCAGTGCCTTGTACAAACTGGATGCTTAATAACTTCTTATCGAATTGAAGTAGATTAAAAATCTTCCATAGTTCAGCTGGAACTGAGAACATCAACTTTCTGAAAATGTAAAGATTTGTGTGGTGGATTGAGGCAGAAGAGAAGCCCTCCAAGGGAAGAAAGACATTTGCAGGTCTAGATGTTTCCACACCAAGCCAGTCCAGATCTGCAATTGAACATTGAACATATGGGGGTTTCCTGTGCCAACACCCCTGTGCAGTCGAAGACCCACATATAACTTTTGACTCCTCCAAAACTTCACTACTAATAGCTTACTATTGAGTGGGTGCTTTACCAATAGATAAACGGTCAATTAAGACACATTTTGTATGTTATATGTATTATATATTATATTCTTCCAATAAAGTAAGATAGAGAAAAGAAAGTATTATCAAGAAAATCATAAAAAAAGATAAAATAGATTTATAGTATTTATTGAAAAAGATCTATGCATAAATGGACTTGTGAAGTCCAAACCCCTGTTGTTCAAGGGTCAACTATATTTCTTCCTTAAACAAGAGGTTCTTTTCATTTTTTTCCTGGTTGGTCTCTTTGTCCTTTTTGCTTTTTCAAAAATTGAATAGCTTCTTTTTCATGGCATGCTCTGAAGGCAGCCCTAACATATCCTTTGCTTTTTAGAGAGCTTGGTTTACAGCAGAGGGGGCGTCTCTGGGTTCCCTTTGGGTTGCTGTCCCCCTCGCTCCTCTCTTGGCCTTAGTCTGGAGTGCCAGGGTGGCTCTGATCTGGCCACCAGGCTTTGACTTGCACAGCAGGAGGAGATGATGCAATAATGTAAGCAGCACCTTACCTTTAAATAAAAAATTACCCTGATTAAGGATCAGTCTCACCAGCCCCAGGGCAAAGCTTGCCTTTGCTTTTTTAGATAATAAGCTGCAATCATTTTTGTGTATCTTAAGGACAGGTCCCAATAGTTCAAAAAACAAACAAACAAAAAAAAAGTGAATAGTGGATTCTTCTTTCCTTTCTACACCAGGGTTTTACATTTTGCTTTATTTATTTTCTATATGTTTTTAAAACCTAGGGAATGTCCTATATTTGTAATGGTCCCTAGTTGAAGGAAGTATTAGACAATCTCTAGATCTTACTATTAATTCTCATCTCCAGTTTCTCAAGGGAGACTGGCTTTTGTCTATTTAATAGACTTCTGTGGTAGGTATATCTGATAAAAATACATGGAGACAGAATATGAGGGCCTGGGCAACTCAGCTGGGCCATCTGAGTGGAAGACACAGAGGAGGAGGGGTCTTTGAAAGCAGGTGGCTGGACTGAATACTTCTCTGTTAGTCCAGGTGGTCAGCAGAAACAGAAGGGAGAAAATGTTCCTTCATCCCTCCAGTCCACCTTGTGTGTGTGTGTGTGTGTGTGTATTTACACAAACACAGATATTATATACATATATGCATATATATATATATACACATACACACACACACAGATATTATATAATATCTGTATAAAATCCTCACCTGAGAATATGTTTATTGATTTTAGAGAGAAAAGAAGGGGGAGAGAGGGAGAGAAGGAGAGAGGGAGAGAGATATCAATGTGAGAGAGGAACATTGATCGATTGTCTCCCATATGTGCCCTGACCTGGGATTGAACCCACAACCCAACTATGTGCTCTGACCAGAAATTGAACCCACAACATTTTGGTGCATGGGACAACACTCCAACCAACTGGCCAGGGCTCTACCTTCTATATTTTACACTCTAATATTGTTGATCCCTAACAAGTCTTATCTTCTACAGTCTCTTTCTGACCACAACCAGGATCCAGTGGTTGAAAGCAAAAGAATTTCACTCATTCTTATGTGCAGACAAAACACTGGAGAGAATGTGTAGAAATCATCAGGAGTGGAAAACTTGGCTTCCACAGCATGTAACTGGTGAGTTTAACAAGCATCACTTGTGACATAAGCAAAACACAGCATTATAGTCTTTCACCCAAAATACCTCCAAGCTTGATTCCATGAGATTAATTTCCCCTGCCCTGAGATGTCAACTCTGGCAGATCTTACAGCTTTTGCCTCTAGTCTTATAGAAAAGATACTCCAAGGTCACTTTAGGTTGCAAACACAATCTCAATTCAGTAATTAGAATGTCATGGTAAAGATGTTAATCAAAACTTTGAATGTGACAGCGTTCAATCTTACGCCTTCCTTCAGCTCTGACCTGCCTCAAGCATGGTCCTCTAGGCTTTACTTCTTCTCAGATGCCCCTCCCTGCTCCCCCTCTTCCTCCCGGCACACTTCCTCACCTGCTTGTTCCTTTCCAAGGTCGAAGATGGGAGAAGGAGAGAGAGGGAACATTGTGGTTTTCACTAGGCTGGCAGCTCCGTTATCCCTGGGCCTAAAGCTGCCCAGATTTGTTAGGTTGCTGATTATTAAAACAGACCTTTTCTTCATGGCTTTTTTGGGCTCTCTGAGGCATCCTGTTGAGCTCTTCCTCCTGCCGCTTCCATTACCTCTGTGGCCTCATCTCTGTTTCAGTCGGTCATTTGTAACTCCTCCCTCAGCCCAGGTGTATCCAGTGATGTCCTTTATCTTATTCTGCTGAGGTTTCAACTACTGTATTACCCTATTCGGCAGAACCCAAGACAAGGTGAGCTGGGTCTCCCTCTGGCATGGTCCTTTGCCCACTGGGCCTCAACATTTTTTGACTGGTCCTCAAAACTCTTCACCAAACTATCACTCTGAACCCTTAAGGATAGAAGGAGGTACCCTCATCACTCTCCCATAAAAGGGAGGCTGGGGGTGCACAGTATAGCAACAGCTTTTGAAAAAAAAAGGAAATTAAAAAAAAAGAGAAAAAAAAACTTTTCTTTGCCAATTTCTTCCTTCCTTCCTTCCTTCCTTTCTCTTCTTTCTTTCTTTCTTTCTTTCTTTCTTTCTTTCTTTCTTTCTTTCTTTCTTTCTTTCTTTCTTTCTTCCTTCCTTCCTTCCTTCCTTCCTTCCTTCCTTCCTTCCTTCCTTTCTTTCTTTCTTTCTTTCTTTCTTTCTTTCTTTCTTTCTTTCTTTCTTTCTTCTTTCTTTCTTTCTTTTTTTCTTTCTTTCTTTCACCCTTTCTTTCCCCTCTATGATCTCCTTTTATATTTCTGATCTGGCTAAAAGGCCCAGGATTTACGGAATATGTTTTTGAGGCCTCTTCCTTTGGCTATTTGTATATGGTCTTGTCTTACTCTCACTTTGCTATATGATATCTGTTGTTTTATCCCAGTCAATATTGAGGCTGGAGAATTCAATTCTAATGGCTGCTGAACATATTATCTGAAATAGCTCTGATCTGATTGGCCTCTACTCTGCCCCCAGGCAGGGATGTTAGGTAAACTAGTCAGGCTGCCAACTTCAGAAGCCACAGAAAAATAAGCCTGTTGTAACCAGTCCTTTTTATTTATGTGGCCCTGGGCAATGTCAGGACTTCTACACGACTCTTGGAGGTAGAGGTGGAGAGGGTAATGGACAGGTAAGAAGGTCTCATCTCATTTCTGTGAGGAGAGGAATAGAAAATAAGACCCACCCCCCCCACCATTTCAAGAATGACATAGGAAAGAAGTGCACATTTGTTAACATTTAGAGGGAAGTTAGTAATTAGCCCTAATCAATAACCACAATCTCTAATTAGCAAATTTGCAAACACCACTAGAGCATATTTCCCCTTAAGGGCTATATTGGTTATCTATTAATATAATAATGCTATATTACAAACAACCCCAAGCTCCTTGGCCTGTAACTAACTATGTCTATTGCTCATGCTTCAAGAAGTCCTTTGGGATCCAGAGATGGTTCTGCTCATCTGACTGGGTTCACTCACTTGAATGGAGACTGAGCGGGTGTTGGCTGACCTAGGCTGAACTCAGCTGGAGTGACAGGGAAGATCAGGCTGTGCTGCATGTATATCTTCCCCCATAACAGTCTAGCTCAGGGAGATGGAGGCATAAAAGCTAGTGGAAACGTGCAGACTTCCGAGGCCTAGAGAACTGATGTATCATTTTTCAATATGGACGCCCTACTTTTTTTTATTTGCTAAAGCGGGCAACCCTAAACTACATTTTACTGGCCAAAACAAGTCACATGCTGAGTCCAGAGTGGAGGAGCAGAGCAGATTACCCTGCCCACAGTGGGAGGTCTTGCCAAGTTACATGGCAAAGGGCAAGGGTCTAGGGATGGTTAGAGTAATGCAATCAACCTACATAGGAATTGCTTCATCAACTTCTACTTTCCGGCTAAGGACCATCATATTCATGGTGCTGTTTCTCATGCTCCCTTCACCTGCATTACTAGCAGTAGACATTGACTGCTTTACTTTATTTTATTTTTTTTTTGAGGACTGGTTTCTGCTGGCAGTGGAGCCTGAGAACTGAGCATACTTCCTTGCTAAAATGACTCCTGACCTTTCAAAATGTTGCAATACAGAGGATTCAAAGTACTACTTTGGCAACATGACTAATTGTGTCACCTTTTTTGGCCTGTCATGGTCTCAACGAGTCAAAACCATAACTATTAACTCAGAGAATATTGGGGTATTATGGTGCGAGAGTCACTTGTGAGAATGCCAAGTCGAGCTGGAGGAAAGAGGCACAGAGAAGAGGCACAGAGCCGAATGAGAGCTGAAGTAATTGAAAGGCAGACATGAAGAGCGGCAGGAAGAAGCTGGTGAATAGACTGTAACTCAGGTCAGGGTCTCCAAGCCTGCTTAATTCGTCTGGATCACCCGGAGGTGCTCTACATTCCCTGGTTCTCTGTGCAGATGGGAACTGCTGGTCCATGTCAACATGGGAGACAGAAACCTAGTGACATGTTAATGTGAGTGGGATAATGCCCCTTGATAGAATTAAGATTGGTTTGGAAACCTTTCTGTATAAAACTAATTCCACATAAATATTAATTAATGTCTATTTTTCTCAGTTATATTTTGTTAATTTTCTATCCATTAGAGATAATGAATACAAAAATTGTATTTGACTCATCACATATTCTCGTCGATTTTGAGGTGCTAATTCCTCCAGAGAGAAATCATACCAATTTTATGTTAGTGTAGAATATTCAGAATTTGGTTCCTGTTTCTGCTAAATGCAGTAGCCTCTCAATTCTTTCATATGTAAGTATTTGTTTTGTGAAAATAAGATTTGAGGATTGAAAGAAGAAGGACTATTAGCATGACTTAATTTCCATTGTTTTCCAAGTAGCAAATCCTCATTGACTTGGGAGTGAATTATTTTGTTTATCTAAAAGGAACAATACAATGAATAATGGTGGATATGTGTTTTCTTGACAAGTACTTTTAAGAAGACTATTTCTAAATCAAAATGCCAAGCTAAGTCTTGGGAAGAAGTTGCATATTTCTTTAGTAAGTTCATAGTGATCTATTGTGCCCTTTCCATTTCTTTCATACTCCTTAGGAATTCTTTATTTACCCCAAAATTTATTTTTCTGCTTTGAATTGAAACACTCTGTGGAGCAACTGCTTTATATATCTATTTTACACTCTTGCTCGGTTCATTAAAATGCATTTTAAGAGTTATATTCCGTTCCGCCCCCGCCCCCGCAAGCCCAAGCCCGGCCCCGGCCCCGGCCCCAGCCCCTACCCCAGGCCCGGCCCCGGCCCCGGCCCCAGCCCCGGCGTCACTTTGGAGCGCGGCGGCAGCTGACTGCGCGTTCACGACCCTCTGGGAGCCGCGATCCCCGCCGCCGTTATGAACATCCGCAATGCGAGGCCAGAGGACCTGATGAACATGCAGCACTGCAACCTCCTGTGCCTGCCAGAGAACTATCAGATGAAATACTACTTCTACCATGGCCTCTCCTGGCCCCAGCTCTCTTACATCGCTGAGGATGAGAATGGGAAGATTGTGGGGTATGTCCTGGCCAAAATGGAAGAGGACCCAGATGATGTTCCCCATGGACATATCACCTCACTGGCTGTGAAGCGTTCCCACCGGCGCCTTGGCCTGGCTCAGAAGTTGATGGACCAGGCCTCCCGAGCCATGATTGAAAACTTCAATGCCAAATACGTCTCCCTGCATGTCAGGAAGAGTAACCGGGCCGCCCTGCACCTCTATTCCAACACCCTCAACTTTCAGATCAGTGAAGTGGAGCCCAAATACTATGCAGATGGGGAAGATGCATATGCGATGAAGCGGGATCTCACCCAGATGGCTGATGAGCTGAGGCGGCACCTGGAACTGAAGGAGAAGAGCAGGCACACAGTGCTGGGCTCCATCGAGAACAAGGTGGAGAACAAGGGCGACTCACTTCCAAGCTCAGGAGAGCCCTGTCGTGAGGAGAAGGGCCTGGCTGCAGAGGACAGTGGTGGTGACAGCAAGGACCTCAGCGAGGTCAGTGAGACCACAGAGAGCACCGATGTCAAGGACAGCTCAGAGGCCTCCGACTCGGCCTCGTAGAGCCTGCAAGTGCTCACCTCCCTACTCTGGCCTCCCCATCCCATCCTCACCCAAGGTTTCACAATAAACTTCACCCAGTGGCAAAAAAAAAAAAAAAAAAAAAAAAAAAAGAGTTATATTCCTATGTAGCTTAGATTATGACCCTAAACATTTAAACTCAACGGTGTATCAAGTCTGGTATCGTTGATGGACTGAAGAAAATAATTAGTGCAAAGTACTAAAATTTTATAAGCTTTGGTAATAAAGAGCAAAGATCTATAGTTAGAAACTGATATTAGAAAATAACGCCTTGTAATTTTATAGCTTATCATCTCATCTGATTCTCAAAACAATCCTTGTGTGATACGAGCAGGTCAGATTGTCATAACCCACGTTAATGATGAGAAAACTGAGGCTCAGAGAAATTGAATGAATTGGCCTATGTCTTCCCTCTGATATATGGAAGAACTGGGATAAAAATCCAGGTTTTTTGTCTTCATGTCCTGACTTTTTACATTACAGCATTATGATTTTCAAGACAGAATTGATTAGTTAGGGTTAGGCCTGGACACAGAAGGATGAATGAAGCACCATCTCTCTTGTGAAGGACTAGTTTGGATGTTCAGCTGGGAGACAGACAAGTCATGAGATCTTTGCAGTGCAATTTGGTAAGAACAATAGTAAGAACTATATAGAATGAGGCTCTGAGGAAGGAGGACCTTATGCCATCAGGGGTGAGAGTGGGGAGAAAGTAAGCTCTTGTATTTAAGAGAATGATTTTTTTTTTCTTTAAAAAAATTTCATTTAAATTTCATTTTTAAATTACAGTTTGCATTCAGTATTATTTTGTGTTATTTTCATGTGTACAGGATAGTGGTTAGACAACCATATACTTTACAAAATGTACCCCCTGACATTTCCAGTACCCACCTGGCACCATAGCTATTGCAATATTATCTGTTACATTCCCTATGCTGTACTTTCTATCCCCATGACTATTCTGTAACTACCAATTTGCACTTACTAATCCCTTTACCTCTTTCATCTAGTCCCCCAACCACCCTAGGAGAAGGACTTTTGACCTATGGCAATATTTCTCTTCTATAAGACTTGTACATGAAAAAAACTTGTTTTTACTTTATCAAAGAGCATTTATTTTATTTTTCTTATTTTTTAAAATATATTTATTGATTATGCTCTTACAGTCATCCCAATTTTTCCTTTTTGCCCCTCTCCACGCAGTACCCCCCATTCCCTTTGGCAATCTCCCCTCTTAATTCATGTTCATGGGTCATGCATATAAGTTCTTTGGCTTCTTCATTTTCTATACTGTTCTTAACATCTCCCTTCCTATTTGGCACCTACCAATTTGTACTTAATCCCTGCACCTTTTCCCCTGTTCTCCGCCTTCCTCCTCCCAACTGGTAACCATCCAAATGATCTCCATATCTATGATTCTGTTTCTGTACTGCTTGTTTGCTCAGTTTGTTTTTTAGACTCAATTGTTGATAGTTGTGAATTTATTGTCATTTTAATGTTCACAGTTTTGATCTTCTTTTTCTTAAATAAGTTCCTTTAACATTTGTATATAATAATAGCTTGGTGATGATAGACTTCTTTAGCTTTACCTTGTCTGGGAAGCACTTTATCTGTCCTTCAATTCTAAATGCTAACTTTGATGGATAGAGTAATCTTGATTGTTAGTCCTTGCTTTCCATCATTTTGAATACTTCTTGCCAGTCCATTCTAGCCTTTAAAGTTTCTTTTGAGAAATAAGCTGAGAGTCTTTTGGGGACTCCTTTGTAGGTAACTATCTGCTTTCTCTTGCTGTTTTTAAGATTCTCTCTTTAACTTTAACTTTGGGAATTTTAATTAAGCTGTATCTTGGTGTGATTCTCTTTGTGTTCATCTTGTTTGGGACTCTCTGTATTTCCTGGACTTGTTTTCTATTTCCTTCACCAAACTAGGGAAGTTGTCTTTCATAATTTTTTCAAAATTTCTCGCTCTTTCTCTTCTCCTTCCAGTACCCCTATAACTTGAATGTTGGAATGTTTGAAGTAATCCCAGAAGCTCCTTATCCTATCCCTGTTTTTTTTTTTTTTTTTTTTTTTTTTTTTTTGTATTCTTTTTATTTGTTTTGTTTTTGCTGTTTTTCTTCCTTGTGTTTCAAATCATTGATTTGATTCTCACCTTCATCCACTCTACTGTTGATTCCCTCTAAATTCTTTTTATTTCACTTAGAGTCACCTTTATTTCTGCCTGGGTCTTTTTTATGTTGTTGAAGTTCTAATGAGTTCCTTGAGCATTCCAATAACCAGTGTTTTGAACTCTGCATCTCATAGATTGCTTACTTCCATTTTCTTTTTTTAAGTATATTTTATTGATTATGTTGTTAGGGTAGTCCCAATTTTTCCCCCTTTGCTCCTCTCTTCCCAGTACCCCCTTTCCCTCCAGCAATCCCACCCCCCTTAGTTCATGTCCATGGGTCATGCATATAAGTTCTTTGGCTTCACCCTTTCCTATATTATTCATAACTTCCCCCTGTCTATTTTGTATCAACAAATTATGCTTCTTAATCTCTGCAGCATTTCCCCATTTCTCCCCCTTCCCCTTCTCATGTGATAACCCTCCAAATGATTCCCATACCTATGGTTCTGCTCCTATTCTGGTTTGCTTAGTTGAATTTTGTTTTTATTTTTTAGATTCAGTTGTTGATAGTTGTGAGTTTGTTGTCATTTTAGTGTTCATAGTTTTGATCTTCTTTTTCTTAAGTAAGTCCCTTTGACATTTCATATAATAATCGCTTGGTGATGATGAACTCCTTTAGCTTCACCTTGTCTGGAAAGCATTTCATCTGCCCTTCCATTCCAAATGATATCTTTGCTGGATAGAGTAGTCTTGGTTGTAGGTTGCTTTTCATCACAGGGAGTACAGCTTTCCAGTCCCTTCCTGCCTGCAAAGTGTTCTCTGAGAAATCAACTGATAGTCCTATAGGCACCCCACTGTAAGGAACTCTCTGCCTCTCTCTTGCTGTCCCCAGGACTCTCTCTTTACCTTTCACCTTTGGCATCTCAGTCACGATACGTCCTGGTGTGGTCCCCTCTGGGTCCAGCTCACTGGGGCTCTTCCGTGCTTCCCGGACCTGTATGTCCATCTCCTTTGCAAAATTTGGAAAGTTTTTCTCATTTTTTTTCAATCCTTGCTTCCTCATTCTGCACTGGTTGACTCTTTCTTTCTTCCTTGTGTTCCAAATCATTGATTTGAACCCTGGTTTCTTTCCCTTCATCATTGGTTTTGTGTGGATTTTCCTTTGTTTCACTTAGCATAGCTATCACGTCTTCTCTTATGTGTTTGCTATACTCAAACATATCTGTCAAGCCTGTGAGCATCTTTATCACCAGCATTTTGAATTCTGCATCTATTAGGTTGTCTATCTCCTCATCTGTTAGGTTGGCTATCTTCTCATCGCATAGTTCTCCCACTGGAACCTTGATCTGTTTCCCCTTTTGGGCCATACTTCTCTGTCTCCTCATTCTGACAGGCTCCTGTGTTTGTTTGTCTCTGCTTACCTCCATTTTGTTTAATTCTTTTTCTGGAGTTTTGTTCTGTTCTTTCATTTTGGCCATGTTTCTTTATCTCCTCGTTTTGACAGCCTCCCTGTGTTTACTTCTATGTATTAGGCAGGGCTGCTTTGACACTCTATTTTAGTAACATGGCCTAAGGTAGTAAAATTCACCCATAAGTTGAGTGGGATGGAGCCTTAGGTTAATCGCCTTGGTAGGGCAACTCATGTCAACCAGGTTGATGGCATCTCAGATATGATTTTGAACACTCTGTGGCTCTGTGTGGGGGAGGGCTCAGAAAAAGGACAATGACCCCTGCCTGGCCTCTGGAGTTTTATCTGGGAGGAAGCTCTCCCGTGGCACTGACCCTGATGCCAGACACTTCAGTTTCTCCTTGTGTGCCACCAATGCCCTTCAAACTGTTGCTCCAGTGCTGGAGCCAGAAGGAGTGAGTCTGAGTAAGTCCTAAGTCCACTGTGGATCCTTTAAGAGGAGATGTTCAAGAATCCCACAGTTTCTTCTGCTGCCCCAGACCCCACTGGTTTTTTACAGCCAGAGGTTATGGAGACTTATCTTTCTGACACTGGAACCCTGGGCTGGGGGTCCTGGTGTGAGGCTGGGATCTCTTGTTCCTAAGATATCCCTCCTGACTTTTATCTACCACATATGGGTGTCGGACTGCCCATTCTGAGTCTCTGTGTCTCAGTCCCTCCTACCCATCTAAATGAATGTGATTTCTTTAATTTCTTGTATGCTTCCATGCAACTCAATTTTCTGAAGATTCTGGGTGATATTTTATAGTATAGTTGTAATTCTTGCTATGGTTGTGTGAGGAGATGAGCCATATTTACATATGCCTCCATCTTCAAAAACATTTTTTTTTCCTTACTGAGTTCCAAAGACCAAGTGATTGAAGAATTCAGTTGATAATTCTGAATATACCAACTTCAACTGAGCAAGAAATTTTGTGGTGATTGAAGAATTCTTGGTCTAGGAGAAGGAGCAGTGAAAGGCAGTAGTAGAAGACGGTTCCAGACCCTTGAGTGCACTTGGAGCTTCAGAAAGTCATGGAAGCAGATAGTATTTTCCAAAGGTGGACACAACAATATCTTTTGTCCCCCATGTTCTTCTACAATTGGACCTTCTACTCCTCTATCTAGAGACTGAGTCTAATTTTTCTCCCCTTGAATCTGGTGGACTTGTGAGTGCTGCAAACAATAGACTATGCAGAAGGGATGCTGTGTATTTCCAATACACAAAAAGTGAGGCAGCTCCTCAGTGTTTGCTGGAACACTCTTATTTTGTTCGAGCTACCTTCTATAAAAGTGAAATTAATACTGTCAAGGATTAACTAAGCCATTCATATATCTTATCTTTATCAATCATCTATCTCTCTATCCATCTCATTATCTTATAAGAGAAGATCTTTCTATTGAAATTAGTTCTTTTCTAATATTTGTCCTTTTACTACTGGAGTCAATAATGAATATGTGAAATGGGTTTGTATTGTTCAAAAGATCATTATGAAATTTGAGGTGAAATGGATCCATTTGTTTATTGAAAAGACCAGAGAAAAAGAAAAAAGCTGGTGAAAAAAGGGGAAATCTTAGACCTTATTCTGAAATAGTCTAATGCTTACTCTTCCATAAACTCTTTTTATTTTATTTTTTTAGGTTTTTTATATCATTTGGCTTCTCCTACTCAGGCTTTTGTAGTCTCTTTTTGCTCTGTCCATCCCTTACTTTTAGATGTTTTCAATGGTTATTTCTGAGGTTTTCTTTCTTTTTCTTTTTATTCATTTTCTTACCTATTTTCCCTTTATTTCTCCCTCTGTACACTCTCCAAGCATAACCATATTTCTTCATTTGGCTTAATTGTTGTTTATTGTGGACAATCACTAACTGCATCAACATTTTTTAAAATTAATTTAATTTAATTTATTTTTGTTGTTTAATTACAGTTGTCTCAATTTTTCCTCTATTGCTCTCCTCTGTTCCCCCCTGACTCCCATAGTCAATCCCACTCTGTTGCCCATGTCCATGACTCCTTTATACTTGTTCCTTGACCAGACGGTTCCCCTTCTTTCCCCATTATTCCCTTCCTCCACCAATACTTAATAAGTGCCTTCTGTGTGCCAGGCATTCTTCTAAGAGTTGGACATACAGTTATAGCTTAACATTTTTAGTGGTTTTATGCTTGTGAATTTGATTTTCAACTGGCAGTAAGCACCACCAAAATTCACATATTATTGTACAAATTTACATTAACATAAAATATGTGTTCTGAAGATTGTGAGTGTTTAGGAAAGAATAAGTCCTGGTTAGCAGTTTGAGCCATCAGACTTTTCTACCTTTCAACTTGGAAAATGTATGTGTTTATCTTGGTATTAAGGCAGCAAGATTGATGATAAAGTAATTTTCCTTTTGACACATATTGCACTGGGTAGGGTGCAGTTGGGAAGTCCTCTATGATGACAGCTGTTAATGACAGAAAACCTGTTTGAGGCAGATTCCAGGAGGGAAAGAACTAGGAAGTGTCATCTTACTCTGGTCTACTTGGCTCCCATACATTACAGATTGCACTGGATCATTGTGAGCCAGATTTGTGGACTTTAGATTATCTTGATTGACTTCTTTCTTGGACTAGAGTTATTCTGTAATGTTAATGGGGACTTTCCAGAAGAATAACTAGGAAAAATACCACAAAACCATTCATGCAGTTAAAAGCAGACATCTCTGGTGATATTTATATTGGGCAGAGACTGTGCCTTATTTTGGGTCATATTCTTGGCTTACAGCAAATTCTAACCTTAATGTAATCTGCAAAATTATTTGGTTTGGAAATATGCAGAAAAGCATATTTTAAATTGTCATGTAGCTTTTACTTTTAATCCAATACCCCCACCAGTGTTGTTAAAAACAAAATCACAAAACAGTTCATCTTAAAAACAAGAAGTCCCATCTAAATAAAAATAAACAGCCAAAATCTTTTTCATAGATATTTTGCTTCTAGACTTTCTGAGTATTTTTATTAATTTTTTATTATGATGCTGTTTAAGTTTCCTTTCCCTTCTGAATTCAAGATACCAAAAGGCTTTGTTCTGAAACTATCTCCCACCAAAGCAGCTAGTGGTGTGTTACACACTCAAAGAGAGCTTAACTTTTACAAAGCTTAGCATCCTGTTCTTATATTTATGTTATGTTCACTAAGGCCAATCATTTGTAATGATCTGCAACTGCATCACCACTGTCTCCTGGAGTGATCTCTGGTGTTTTAATACCAAAGATTTACAGGCCAATTATGAAGTCACACCCAGCCCTAGTGATGGGCTTTCTTGTGGACAGCTTATTTGAGTCTCTTTTTGTTTTGCTTGCTCCATAAATTGCCAGTTAAACTGAGGAGAAATACAGATCTATCTGTGATATGGGTGGCATAAGAAACAGGAGAAATGCGTAATAGAGTGGACCGCATCTCTGGGTGGTGGCAATATCAAAACTCATCAAATTGCTCTGAAGCCTGATGCCTGCTCAGTAGTATAGCAGCATGGGAGGGAGCGAACACCTATTGAAATAACTCACATGTGTGAGACTTTGTGCCAAGAGTTTTGTAATCTTTCTTGTTTAAAGTTCACAAGATAATTAGGAAATGATTGTTACCCCTAACTTACCGATGAGAAAGCTGAAGTTCAAAGACGTGAAACAATCTCTGCCAGATCACACAGCTAGTAAATGAAAGAGCCAGTATTGAAACCCAAATCTTCATTCCAAATCTTCCTGTTTCCCCCCCCCCCCCCCCAGGGAATTTGTATGCCGAACTGTGTATGGTATCCATAGACTATTTTATTTCACAATGCCTAAGGAAAGAGCGAGCCAAGACATCCTTGCAACTGCTTGAAATGTGACATTTGACCTCCCTAAGGGAAAGTAGCCAGAAGGATTAAACAACAGAAAATGAGGGAAACTATTTAATGTCTCCCAATGTCAGCCCAAGGAACAGCTTTGACAGTTAGATTGACAATCCCTATCTACACCATAAAACAACCACCTGAGAATCTGAGTTTCCTATTCTCCTGTCATAACCAAGAAAAAAGAGAAATTTTATGCTGATTTTTCTGTGTGTTGAAAGGGAAAGATAAGATGGATGATTATAGAAAAGCTGCATTTTGATGGTACACTTCTCCCTTAACCTTCCATTAATTGGCTTCTGAATGTTTTCCTCAAGACTTAATTAGAAACATCCTACCTGGTGCTTTAGAAATGTGAAGATCTTTTTCATTGTTGTTGTTTAAGCAGTTCCTTAAAAAAAAAAAAAAAAAAAAAAGGAAGGAAACTTAATTCAAAGATTAGTGTCAATATGCTTGAATTTTAATCTCATATTTCTAAGCTGAGGCACATTTCTTCTTTTGGGTCAGAAAGCACTCCTGGCTGCTATCATAAAGTTAAGAAACAGCGACCTGAGACACATGTCTGTTTCGTCAGCCAGGCTTGTGTGGAAGCTGACCCACATCTCCCCCTGAATCTGAGCTGTGGGGGAGGCAGCAAGGGAGGATCAAACATTCTGCTGAAAACATTTTTCTCACCCCAGTGCTCTTGCCACTTTCAGTGTCTTTTAAAATAAAAGCAAAATTTGCACTGAAAGTACATGGCATTCATGTGAGGTGGGTCCCTAAGGGCTGTAAACTTGTGAAACATGTCTCTCCTGAAAGCTGGACAAGCTTTATGTTGGATCAGACCTGGATTTGAATCTCAACCCTAATGTCTTAGAAGCACCTTTGTCTTCGGATAATGAGACAGAATGTAGTACAAGACCTTTCTCGTGATCTTGGAATTTTAATTAAGGCTCATAAATCAAAAGCAATGGGTGGTGAGAGCTCATACTTTATAAGGAGAGGTTAAGACATTTCTCCAAAGACTTTATTAGAAAGTGGTAAAAACCAGTCTTTAAACTCCTTGGTCCCTCTGCCCAGATCCAGTCTTTAGAAAAGAAAGTTAGATGATGATGTGGTAGAGAAGAAGAGGGTTCTTTGAAGCATATAAACAAAATTGGAAAATGCCAAGGTGTTTTTCCTCTATTTTCCTTTTGGCCTCAAATCCTGGAAAACCATTGTTAGAGACAAGGGCCACCTGATGAACGAGAGCATTGACATTGCCCAATCCTGCTGTTTGCTTAATGACCTAGAGCAGAGGTTGGCAAACTTTTTCTCTAAAGAGCCAAATAGTCAATATTAAAAAAAAACACAAACAAACAAACTCAGACACAAACAACAGCATGGTGATTACCAAAGGGAAAGGGGAATGGGGGAGGTAGAAGAGGGTAAAAGAGGGATAAATGGTGACAGAAGGAGACTTGACTAGGGGTGGTGAACACACAATACAACATGCGGATGATTTACTATAGAATTGTATACCTGAAACCTATAGAATTTCGTCAACCAATGTCACCCCAATAAATTCAACCAAAATCAGAAAAGTAAAAGCTTAAAAAATACAAAAACACATTTTAGGCATGGTGGGCCATGACGTCCTAGTTGCAACTATTCAACTTCACAGTTGTAGAGTGAAAGGAGTCTTAGACAACAGGTGAATGTGGCTGTTTTCCAATGAAACTTTACCTTTAAAAGTCTACTGGTCAGATTTGGCTTGTGGGTCAGTTTGCTGATTTCTGACAGCGATTCACCCTTTAGTTCTTAGGGTTAGACCACAAGTGAATTCCTGGAAGAATGTCTGATGAGCATATGGGAAAATGAAGACTAGAATATCCTGTGATAGCCTTGTCAAGAAAAACTGTGAAAGATTGAAATGGGGAAAAAAAGACAACTGGGTCTTTCTTAATGGAAGCTAGGCATTGTCTAGAACATACTCTGTGGTTTGTAGCATTCATTTCCTTTGAGATACTTTACTACTCTGTAAATTTTGGAAAACTGACAGTAATGCGAATGATTTCTGTTCATACAGATACAAGTGAATTTTGTCCAATGGAGATGCAATGGATGCCTCCCTCTTTTCCTCCAAAGAAGCCAGTTTCATATCTATTAAGCAAATTGTTTTCTTTTCAGTATTCCTAAAGGCATGAATGTGAATCTTCATTTTGGATTCTTCTTTGAATTGTTTCTAACATTTCACTGATTCCCTTATTATTTAATGAGTTAAAGATAATCTTTGACACATGTTCATTTTACATTTGCATGGAGTCATGATTTTAGCTTTTAATATCCAGGAAAAGAGAGAAGGCATTAGAGAAAGTGTGTTGGGCACTTCTTGTGCATCACTTCAAAATTCTCTTGGCCACTCACCTCTCACTTCAGTTGCCACTGTTGTTTCCTGCAGGTCCAATGAGACAGGGTCTGGCCTCAGGTCTGCACTGTGGCCCTGAGCTCATTTATGCTCAGCTTGCAATTGTGGGGAGTTAATACACTTGGCCAATGGGTAATGAGAGACAATAGATAAGTGCTTTCTACTGTCCTCAGTTCCCCCTCATCCCAGCTCAGTGGTGCATTTCATAAAGGTCCGTATTCAGTCTGGACAGGATACTCACCCTTGTCCTTCACTGGGGTCCCCTTGATAAGGCAGACCTGAATTGGCTTTACCTTCTAGTTCTCTCCTCCTCTGCTGCTCTCTTGCTTCCTGGGATCATAACCACAAGTAAACTACCCACATGGGCAGGAACCTAGGCTAAGGCAGGGAGAGACCTGCACTTTAATTGTTTGCTAGATGAGCAGTTTTAATGTTTCCTGGGGGCTTGGTTGATTAGGAACAGGAAAGCTATGAGTGAACTCTATTGGAACAACCCTGTCTTGGAAGAGTGTGTGCTAGAATGAAGAACTCCTAAGAGAAAGAGATTGTGGGAGGTGTACAGTGGGCAGGAATTGAGGTGGAGTAAACGAGGTCAACCTGAACTTGCATTCCTTGCCCTAGAGAAGGGTACAATGGGGGGCCTCTGAGGAAGACTTGGAAAATTTATAGTGAACCCCAGAGAATAGCCAGAATTTGATGACTGCTTTGCAAAGGTCGTTAGACATTTAAAAGAGAACCATAAAAAGCATCAACTAAGAAAAGATGCTTTTGCTCCTTTACCACTTATTTCACCTACTGCTCTTGACCATTGAGGAGCAAGAACCATTAGCAGGAGTAGGTAAGGAATGGATTAAGGAGAGGAAAAGAGAAGATCATGCACTTCCCCTCTTCACATATGGTCAGTAAAATTATAGGATAGTATTGGAAGTGCAGGAGGGGTAAAGTTCTTAACTGGTTCAGAGACTGAAGTTTTGATTTGGACTGGGATGGACATTTAAAATATTTTTAAAATTCTATTTATTGTTATTCTATTGTAGTTGTCCCAATTTTCCCCCATTTGCCCTCATCTGCTCAGCCCACTCCCCTGCTCCCACAGTCAATTTCCACGTTGTTCTCCATGTCTATGAACATGCATTTATGTTCTTTGACTAGTCTCTTATGCTTCTTTCCACCATTATCCCCCTCCCACTCCCCTCTGGCCTCTGTCAGGCAGTCTCATGTTTTTGTGTCTCTGGTTCTATTTTTCTCATCAGTTTATTTTGTTTATTAAATTCTTCTTATAAGTGAGATCATATGGTATTTGTCTTTCACCAACTGGCTTATTTCACTTAGCACAATAGTCTCTAGTCCCATCTGTGTTGTTGTAAAAAGTAGGAGTTCCTTCTTTCTTTCTGCTACTTAGTATTCTATTATGTAAATGTACCATGTTTTATTGATCCACTCATCTACTGATGGGCACTTAGGCTGTTTCCAGCATTTGGCTATGGTAAATAGCACTGCTGTGAACATAGGGGTGTATACGTTCTTTTGAACCGGTGGTTCGGGATTCTTAGGGTATATTCCCAGCAGTGGAATCACTGGTTCAAAAGGCAATTATATTAATTTTTCAAGTAAATTTTATACTGTTTTCCATAGTGCCTTCCCACCAACAGTGCACTAAGGTTCCCATTTCTCCACATCCTCGCCAGCACTTGTTGTTTGTTGATTTATTAATGATAGCCATTCTGACAGGTATGAGATGATATCTCATTGTGGTTTTAATTTGCAACTCTCTGATGGCCAGTGATGTTGAGCATCTTTTCATATATCTGTGGCTTCTCTGTATGACCTCCTTGGAGAAGTGTCTTTAACCAGACTCATCAAGAAAAAAAGGTAGAGGACCCATATAAATAAAATTAGAAACAAAAGAGAAGATGTAACAACTGATACCACAGAAATCCAAAGGCTTGTTAGAAATTACTATGAACAACTATATGCCAAAAGAATTGGACAACCTGGGAAAAATGGATAAATTTCTAGAAACATACAATCGTCCAAAACTGAATCAAGAAGAAGCAGAAAGCCTGCCTTGACCAATAACAACTAGTGAAATTGAAGCAGTAATAAAAAAATCTCCCAGCACAAAAAAGACCTGGACTGGATGGCTTCATAGGTGAATGCTACCGAACAGTCGAAGAGGAACTAATTTCTATTCTTCTTAAACTATTCCAAAAAATTCAAGAAGAAGGAGGAGTCCAAAACTCTTTTTAAAAGGCCAGGATTATCCTAATTTCAAAACTAGGTAAAGACACAACAAAGAAAGAAAATTACAGGCCAGTATGTCTGATGAACATAGATTCTAAAACCCTCAACAAAATATTAGAAATCCAGATCCAGCAACACATTAAAAAGATCATAAACCATGATCAAGTGGGATTCACCCCAGGGATGCAAGGATGGTATAAAATCCACAAATCAATAAATGTAATACATTACATAAACAAAATGAAGGGCAAAAACTACATGGTTGTATCAATAGATGCCGAAAAAGCATTTGGTAAAACCCAGCACTTATTTATGATAAAAACATTCATCAAAGTGGGAATAAAAGGAGCATACCTCAACATAATAAAGGCCATATATGAGAAACCTACTGCCAACATCATACTCAATGGACAAAAACTGAAAGCAATTTCCTTAAGATCAGGAACAAGACAAGAGTGTCAGCTTTCACCACTCTTATTCAACACAGCACTGGAAGTTCTAGTCACAATGATCAGACAAGAAAAAGAAATAAATGGCATTCATATTGGGAAGGAGGAAGTAAAACTGTCATTATTTGCAGATGACATGACAGTGTATACATAGAAAACCCTGTAGTGTCCAGCAAAATACTATTCAACCTAATAAGTGAATTTGGGAAAAGTAATGAAATACAAAGTCAATATTCAAAAATCAATGGCATTTTTGTATACCAACAGTGAAATATCAGAAAGAGAAATTAGGGGAAAATTCCCATTTACTATAGCAACAAGAAAAATAAAGTACCTGGGAATAAATTTAACCAAGAAGGCAAAAGATCTATACTTGGAAACCTATAGAACACTGAAGAAAATAATTGAAGATACAAATAAATGGAAACATGTACCCATTTCATGAATTGGAAGAATTAACATCATTAAAATGCCCATACTACCCAAAATAATCTATAGGTTCAATGCAATTTCTATTAAAATATCAATGGCATTCAAAAATTTATATGGAACCAAAAAAGACCCCAAATAGCCTCAGCAATCTTAAGAAAGGAGAATAAAGTCGCACAGATCACAATACCTGATATAAAACTATATTACAAGGCCACTGTAATCAAAGCAGTCTGGTACTGGCATAAGAATAGACACACATAGATCAATGGAACTGTATAGAGAGCCCAGAAATAAACCCAGGTATCTATGGTCAATTAATATTTGACAAAGGAGGGAGGAGCATACAATGGAGTAAAAATAGTCTCTTCAATAAATGGTGTTGGGGGAACTGGAATGGTACATGCAAAAAATGAAACTACACCACAAACTTACACCACAAACTGGGATAAAGTCAACATAAAAGTCCTAGAGGAAAACATAGGGAGTAAAATTTCAGATATCCCACATAACAATATTTTTGCTGATATATACACTAGGACAAGGGGGAAAATGAAAAAAACAAAACAAACAAAAAAAAAAACAAAAAAACCAAAACAAATGGGACTGCATCAGATTAAAAAGCTTCTGCATGGCTTAAGAAACCATCATCATAATGAAAAGGGAACTGACCATATTGGAGAACATATTTGCCAATGATACATCGGACAAGGGTTTAATCTCCAAAGTATATAAAGAACTCATATAACTCAACACCAGGAAGACAAACAAACCAATTAAAACAATGGACAAAGGACCTGACATTTAAAAAATTTTATTTTAAATTTTTACTTTCAGTTTTACTGAGATGCAATTGTCATACAACACTATATGTTTAAGGTATACAACATAGGACTTGGCATACATATATTGCAAAATGATTACCGCAATAAGTTTAGTTAACATTCATCACTCCATATCATTACAGAAAATTTCTTTTTTCTAGTGATAAGAACTTTTAAGATTTACTCTCTTAACAACTTCCATACAGGACATATAATAGTCGTATGTATAGTTACCGTGCTGGGCATTCTATCTACAGTACTTATTCATCTTATAACATGGATTAAAACAAGGATGTTTTTGCAAATGGCAAAATAAATGGATTTCCTTCTTTTTTTTTTTTAAATGGCTATAGACTGTTCATATATATATTCTAGGGAGTTAATACCAAGGGGGCCACACTTGAATACTAAAACATATGTTCTGTATCCATTTATCTGTCTGTTGATGGACACTTATGTTGTTTCCATGTCTTGGCTATTGTAAATAATACTGAAATGTACATGGGGGTGCAAGATATCTCTTTGACATGGCGATCTTTTTTCTTTTGAATATATACCCCGAAGTGAAATTTGTAGATTTATTTTTAATTTTTTGAGGAAATGCCATACTCTTTTCCATAGTGGTTGCACCAGTTTACAGTTCCACCAACAGTGCACATGGGTTCCTTCTTCTCCACATCCTTACCACACTTGTTATCACTCATCTTTTTGATAATAGTCATTCTAACAGGCCTGGTGGTTTTGATTTGCGTTTCCCTGATAATTAGTGACCTTGAGCACTTTTTTTTAAAGAACTTTATTTATTCATTCATTTATTTTTAGAGAGAGGGGAAAGGAGAAAGAAAGGGAGAGAAACATCACTGTGTGGTTGCCTTTCACGCACCCCCAACTGGGGACCTGACATGCAACCTAATCATGTGCTCTGACTGGGAATTGAACCAGCGACACTTGGTTTGCAGGCTGACACTCAATCCACTGAGCCACAGCAGTCAGAAACCTTGAGCATCTTTGTTGGCCATTTGAATATCTCCTTGGCAAACATATTTACTCCAATCCTTTGCCCATTTTAAAATTGGATTATTATTATTTATTTTTCTTATTGAGTTGTAATAGTTCTTTGTGTATTTTGGATATTAATTCCTTGTCAGATATACATTTGCAAATATTTTCTCTCATCCTGTAGGTTGTCTTTTTATTTTGTTGACTATTTTTATGCTTTACAAAGCTTTTTAATTTGATGTGTCCTACTGGTTTTGATTTTGTTGCTTATGTGTTAGGTATCATAACCCCCCAAAAAAGACCTACATCAAGACCCTTACCATCTATGTTTTCTTCTGGGGCTTTTATTGTTGTAGGTCTTACATTTAAGTCTGTAATCCTTTATGAGTTAAATTTTTGTGATAGGTTGGATGGACTTCTTCCCACCTAAAAATGTAACTTCTTGGATGCCTAAAAATGCCAGGAAAGCTGTGGAATCTGCCTCAGAAAAGCTGACAGTATGTTGTGGATCTTTTCTGAGTTCGCCTCATCCTATAAAGTAGTTATTTATTTAACTACTCTGGTTTCATTTTCCTTATTTTTAAAATGGGGATGCTAAACCTAGCTGATAGGTTTCTTTGTAAGAATTAAATAAAATGCTTGGCATGGTGTGTGTTGACAGACTGAATGAATGTTTGACTGGAAGAGAGAAGGCAGGCGCAGAACTCAGACACAATTAGACAGATATTTTTACTCCTTAGTGACCTCAATTCAAATGATCATCATCATTGTTGCTGCCTCTCAACTATTTCAGTCACTCCTACTTTAAATGCTGTTCTAATCATTGAGAGTCTTTTTCTTAGGTAACTCATTGAATAGGCAGGATTTTTTTCGATTGTGGCTTGGACAACATTGTTCCGATTTTTATTTTATATATATCAGGGTAGCTCAGCACTTTCCCTGTTATTCTTCCCTGATGAAGCTCTGCGTAAATCCAGCCCCCCTTTTTCCCTAAGCATATTAAGGCACATTGTTGTACAACCTAGAAGCATTCTTAAGGAGCACGGGGTTGAGATGCACATTTCAAATTCTCAAATGCTTTACTCTGAATGACTTATTTTCATGAGCATATACATAAATTTCTTCTTTAAGTCATGCTATTTGTCATTTATCAAAATAAACATGTCATAAACCTTTTTATTTTATTTTTTTAAGGAAAGCAGGTGTGCTTTCCTTTTTGCTTTTTAGTGCTTCTGACTTAAGTTTCATTCTCGTTATTTTATCTTGCTGAGAAGTAAATGTACAAAGCATTTTGTCTCAGGACCTTGGCCAGGTCTGACATAATATTTTCCAAATGCTCAATTATCAGTAGGAGAGTTTCTCTTACCACATCTCTCTGACCTGCCCATTTGGTGCCACCTGAATTTGCTTTGTAAAAGTTTCCCAAAAAGGAGAAGAGTAACATCTGGGGAAGAATAAAAAAAACCTTCTATGATATTGATGATTATACCAACTGTCTATTTTGTACCAACCAATTATGCTTGTTAATTCTATAAGGAACAAGGAAGCTGGTGACTCTCAAACCAGTAGGACAAAATTAACAGCTAAGACCAATTCTGTAATTGAATCATGAATCAAGGGGTCGGTCTCTGAGTCAATAGTCAAACAAAGGGAGCTAGAGACAGAACTATTACTTATTACCTATTACCCCGAGACAATCATGCTAGATTGTAGCTTTGGAGTATTCAGTTAATAAGGAAACAGGGAGGGACTATTTTGCATTAGGGATAAAACCAGATGGTTCTTGCTGTTTTGGCACACATGCCCCTGGCATGTGCAGTTTTGAACTCTGCATCTGTTAGATTGCCTATCTCCTCGTCACTTGGTTCTCCCACTAGAACCTTGATCTTTTCCCTCTTTTGGGCCATATTTCTCTGTCTCCTCAACTTGACAAACTCCTGTGTTTGCCTTTGTGTCTTAGGTAGACCTGTTGCACCTGTTACATTGTAAGGGACTGAGCCTTAAGTATTCATCAGTATGGGGTGACCCGTTTCACCACATTGTGTCACTATGTGGGGAAGGGGTCTGAGAGAAAACAATGCTGCTTGCTCAGCACTTGCCCCTTTTCCAGGCACTTCTCCCATTTCCCATATGGGACTGGCACCCCTCTAGCTGTTGCCCTGGTGATGGTTCCTGGAGTGGGTGGGTTTGCAGATGTCCCAGGACCATGGGAGCCCTCTAAACTAATGGACTCTGCTGAGAGACCAGCAGTTTCTTCTTCCACCTCAATCCCCACTGTTTTTCAGTCAGAAGCAATGAAGCTTTATTTTCCCTGGAGCTGGAACCTTGAGCTGTGCAGTCTGATCTAGTGCTGGGATCACTCCCCAGGTGTCCTTCATGACTTTTATTTTTATTTTTATTTTTATTTTTATTTTTTTTTATTTTGGTTTTTCAATTACAGTTGTCCCCTTTTCCCCCAATTTCTCTCCCCCACCCAACCCACCCCCTCTCCCACAATCATATCCCTCCCCGTTGTCCATGTCCATGAGCCTTTCATACAGGCTCTTTAATTAATCCCTTCCCTACTTATCCCCCTTCTCTCCCTCTCCCCTCCCCCCTATTGACTGCTATTCTGCTCTTTGTTCTATTTAGTTCCTTTGTTTGTGTTGTTCTTTAGTTTCCTGTATTAGGTGATATCATATGGTATTTTTCTTTCTTTGCCTGGCTTATTTCACTAAGCATAATTCTCTCTAGTTCCATCCATGTTGTTGCAAATGGCAGGAGTTCCTTCTTTCTTTCTGCTACATAGTATTCCATTGTGTAAATGTACCACAGTTTTTTGATCCACTCATCTACAGATGGGCACTTAGGTTGTTTCCAGCACTTAGCTATTGTAAACAGTGCTGCAATGAACATAGGGGTGCATAAGTTCTTTTGAATTGGGGTTTCAAGATTCTTCGGGTATAATCCTAGTAGTGGAGTCATTGGTTCAAAAGGCAGTTCCATTTTTAATCTTTTGAGGTAATTCCATACTGTTCTCCATAGTGGCTGCACCAGTCTGCATTCCCACCAACAGTGCAGTAGGGTTCCCGTTTCTCCACATCCTCGCCAGCACTTGTTGCTTGTTGATTTGTTGATGATGGCCATTCTGACTGGTGTAAAATGGTATCTCATTGTGGTTTTTATTTGCATCTCCCTGATGGCTAATGATGTTGAGCATTTTTTCATGTGTCTATGGACCTTCTGTATGTCCTCTTCGGAGAAGTGTTTGTTCAGGTCCCTTGCCCATTTTTTAATTGGGTTGTTTGTTTTCTTGATGTTGAGTCGTATCAGCTCTTTATATATTTTGGAGATCAGTCCCCTGTCTGTGATGTCATTGGCAAATATGTTTTCCCATATGGTTGGTTTCCTTTTCATCTTGCTGATGTTTACTTTTGCTGAGCAGAAACTCTTCAGTTTGATGTAATCCCATTTATTTATTTTTTCCTTTATTTCTCTTGCTTTAGGAGATGTATCCGTGAAGAGATTGTTACGTGAGATATCTGATATTTTCTTGCCTCATGACTTTTTTAAATGTGTGACTGTGCTTTCTGCCAGCCTGCCACGGCCGCTGCCACCACACCACTTCCTCTCCTCTCTGGCTCCACTCCTCTTACCTGTCTGGATGACTATTTCTTCCTTATATCTTCATTTGTTGGACTTCCATGCAGCTTGATTTTCTGGAACTTTTGGTTGTCTCTAGTTTTGACGTAGTTGTATTCCTTCTTAGTTGTGGAGGAAGATGCAACATGTCTACCTTCACCTCCATGTTGGCTGGAAGTCCTCACAAAAATGAAATTTGTTCAAGGTCACTCATTGTCAGTAGAAAATATACCAGATTGGATTTTTTTAGTTTATAATACTATACTTTCCATGTAATGAGATGTTTAATGAAAGATTATATTAACAAAATTAATATAAATTGAGCGTCGGCCTGCGAGCTAAGTGTTGCTGGTTCGATCTTCCAGTCAGGGCACATCAGAGAAGGAAAACTCTGACTCCAAAAAACCTCTGCTGCCTTGCGGCATACCTCTTCAGGGGAAAGGCTAAGGGAGTAAACCCCGACAGAAAATCCGGAGCCGGAGTCCCTAAGGCGGTTTGACGCTGTAGTCAACACCGGCAACTCCTGCGGCGCACCTGAAGCCAAGCTGTATTGACTCTGTCTTTCCCTTGGATCCTTCAGCTGCGAAGAGGGGGGAGGGGGTCTGCTGCATGGGCAACAGCAGACCCTCCATATCACCCTGCCCAGGCTCTGTAGCTTCAGCTTCATTGGAGAGGACACTCCAGAGTCATCACAAGATGTCGATTCAACACGGGAGGAGACAGATACCGTGTCACTCCCGAGTTGGACTGCACAGCCATTCTCGGCGGTGCAGATAGACTCTTAAGAAGCTACACCATCATCTCTCGAGACGGACGGCTGCCGACGACCAACAGCCTGTAAAACATTTACAAAGGAACTGTAGACATCCTGACTTTAACCCATGAATGTACAGGGTCTCATTTACCACAAGTAGCAAATAGCACTTCTATGTCAGGTTTGGTCTAAACATACACCAGTCTCCCAGGAGGAAGAAAGGAAATGCCATATCTATTTGGGTGGCTATGTGGCAAGTCTCAGGCAGGGTTGATTGGCCATTAGTAAAATGTCCAATTCACAAAAGTTTGACACAGCTACCTTTTGCTATTATTTTAGTTTTTTTTTTTTTTTTTGGACCCCTCCTCTTGCACCCATATTTCTATCTGTCTGAAGCATCTCATGGTGCTTTAGTACCCTCAGCAGGTGCACTGTGCTTGATCACACAGTAGGTCTTCAATAAGTATTAGTTGAATGAATAGTTTCCCATGTGTGGGCCATGGATGTCACAGAGCAAAGGTATTGCCAAGATCCCTGTGTCCCGAGACATTCTAGCCCATCAGGAGGCCCAATTGAAACATTTCCACAATGTATATGCTACATTTTTTCATGTATGTAAGTGAAATTGAGATTAATAAAATGCAATAATGCTTATAAGCCTTACTAGACAGGGTTTAAAAATAATGATGAAAGTCTGCAAATCTGTATTACTTGCTCTGAGAGTATGTTGATACATTATTTTGTGAGAGAAGTGAGTTATAAAACATTATGCAAATTGTGATACCATTCCTGCAAGATTGTACATAAAATACTAGATAGGTAAGCAGATTCATGTAAATCAACAGAAAAGTGAATTATCTGACAACTTCTCATTTTTAATTTTTTTCTTTATTTTGGTGGAATACAGTTGATTTCTGAGAAAATGAGCACATTTTTAGAGCATTTTTTTCTGTCATTTTAAAACTTTTATAAGATTTTTTTTCTTACTCTCCATGTTCCTTTTTAAAAATAACATTTTTTTTTGTTCCATGGATATGTATTTCTCTGATGTCCTGAAAATTTAATTATAGCTTTTTTCTCTATTTTTTTCTTATTTGTTTGTTTTGACCTTGGACATTCATATATGTTGTTGGTGAACCCTGGTGATCTTTGGCCAAAATGGTCATATGGAAGGACAAGGCTTTGAATGTGAATGGAAGCTCTGGGGTATGATGGGGCTTTATCAACTGGTGACCTTTGCTGGGTGGATTCTCTGACGCTTTCACTGGGTCTTCCAAATTTCTCCAATATCCTGTTAGCCTGGGGCAGGTAAGGAGGTGGCCTGCTGGCATTCTGAAAGGCAACAAAGGAAGGGACCAGGAGATCATAGTTCAGTCTGTACATTTACACTGTAATTGCCCTCTTTTCAGACATTTGCATTTTTCCAATGATCAGCTATGCCTGGGACCACTGAGTCAGAGCCTCTAGTTCAGGTGCTCTGGATAAAGCTCCTCATTCTTTCCTGGGTAGAGCAAGTGGCATCTGAACTGAGTGTATGGGCTAGCACTGGCCTCTGGGCATATAACTACTGCCTATAGAGACTTCAGTCATAAAAAGGTCTTGAAACATAATATGCAATATGTATAAAATATATATTTGACTTGTAAACATACACTTTAATATAATTATACTTAGTAAATTATAAATTTGGATTTAATATATTTTAAATATAGCTATTTTAACTCAGAAAAACAACTAGTGTTTTGACTATTACTTTAGACTATATTATTTGCTGGAAATACTAATTACTTATCCAGGCAATTAATTAATTTTTATAGTTGTTTATGGAGGTATTAAACTTAAACAGGTGATTATTTTTCATATGCTCCCTTATTTTTCTTTGTATTATTTTAAACTATCAAAAATGCATGCTTGCTATAAAATAGTAAATTGATACAGGAGAGGGTATAGTAGCAACTGAATGTCTCTTTACCTTCTCTGTCCTTAATCACACGCTTCTTCCAAGAAGTAATTACTTATAAGAATTGGTGTCAGTACTCTATACTGCCTTTTGGGCTACTGTTTCTGATGTTATGCCTTCAATTAATTTAATGTCTAATAGCATGCCTACTGGAAAATAGATGGAAAAGTTTAGGATACTCTCTTTCGAATGCATATAATTTATTCAAATATTGGAGCAGGTTTGGTGGAGGGTACAAAGCTGTGTCTTACATGAATTCTTGCTGCTTTGAAGAGCTTTCAATTAATTATAACAGGCCAATATTTTCCCAGTTACCATGGCTAACTGAAGGCTGGCTATCATACAAATTAGTTTTACAGATTATAACAATGAGTATCAGATTTTAAGAAAGATTATTTTAAAGGCTTTCCTTGTATTCTGTGCTAGGAGAAAGATTCAACTGGGGGAGTAAGAATAAAATGAAGAATCTAAACTGACGCCCAAATGAAAGCTTGAGTGCTGTGAGAAGCATTCAAATAATTTTTTAATGAACTGGTTCTTTTGACTTATTTTAAGATCTTTATGGAGGGGGGGGGAAGCATGACAGGAATAGAATAGATGGAAAAATTAAACAAGATTCTACCCCATTAGTTATGACTGACAAGGAACAGATAATAGCCAAAAAGTAAATGGAGTTTGCTAGCAGAAGAAATAATGATAATGAAAATTTCACAAATATATCAGGGAAGAAGCAGATAAAACTTTCTTAGAAGTTTGGTAATCAGTAGAGATAGGCATAAAACGAAGACTCTAAAATGGCTGAGATATTGGAGTTTAAATTCTCTCATTACCAAGAGAAATAAAGAAGGGAATTTAGATCATGAGTGAATAATAAATAAAATTGCAAACATGACTACTAAAAATGCAGATAGATGACTGTATGTATTTGGAAAATTTAAACTTAGATATATCAGCACATCTTGTTGACATGTCCTCTCTTGGGTAATATGAGAATCAGCTAATGTGCTTACCAACCACTTATGATACATAATTTTTATAAGATAATTGTGCTGATTTAACATAAACTAAATATCTAAATGCACTGAACTCTAGAGCTGCCAATTTTCAAAGAAGAAAAACAGAAAAACTGGAGTAACAAATATTTGAAGGCTATATGGTTTTATTCTTCAGATTGACTTTCTCCCTCTTTTACTCAGAAGGCCAACAATAACAAAACTTATGCATATTTCTTTAGCTAATGTGAATTTAAACTAATGAAATATAAACACACTTGCTATCTGATTTCCTCCTCACATTTATTTGCAAAAAGAAAGAAAAAACTTGTTATTTGATTACTAAGGGAAATAATATATAATGGTAGACTATCTAGCCTACAAAGCATGTCTCCACAAAAATATCTATTGAGAGCTCTGTGAGAAAAAAATGTTAAAAATTATATTTATCTATTAATCTTCTAATTCTGTTAACATATAATATGAGAAATAACTTAAATTTACTAATATTTAATTTATTGGTAGACACTGGCATCCTTACTTTGGGTTATTCCTCAAAAATGGGATGTTGGTAGATGGTTGTCCATTTGTTTATTTTTAGCATCCTATCACTTTTTATAGCTTATATGGGCCTGTTTAAGTGGTTTTATAGGGAATATTATCTTGTTTGCATCTCAATCTTAGGATGGAAAGTGGACTAAAGGATTCCTGCAAAGACACCCCAGATAAAATATAATAATGATGATTAAGCCCAGGCAAAAATCAAGAACATGGTGGAGCTGACATTTAACCCACCCCTAACATGAGTGTGCATCTAGCCATGTATGAGGTAATAACTATAGCAATCTAATCATCTAATTTTTTGGACCTAATCCTTGGAAATTACCAGGAAGGCTTTTTCACATGTGAATTTACACCCACAACAAAGGGATTAGCTACTGATAGTGTGAAGTTATCATGATTCACAGAATGTTTAAAAGTAATTTTATATCATCCTTTAAATTGCCTAAGTTTTTCTACCTGTACAAATGTATAAATAAGTATTGATATTTTAGGAATGCTTGCCCAAATGTATCAATGGTGTATAGAATTTAAGATTCTTGAGGACAAACTAGAATAGGAACAGAATCATAGATATGGGGATCATTTGGAGGGTTATCAGCTGGGAGAGGGAAGGGGGAGAAATGGGGAAATGGTGCAGGGATTAAGAAGCATAATTGGTTGGTACAAAATCGACAGGGAGAAGTTAACAGTAATATAGGAAAGGGTGAAGCCAAAGAGCGTATATGCACGACCCGTGGACATGAACTAAGGGGAGTGGGATTGCTGGAGGGAAGGGGGTACTGGGAAGAGAGTAGCAAAGGGGAAAAAAGTTGGGACTACTGTAACAACATAATCAATAAAATATACTTAAAAAATGCTTGGAGATCACTGTATGTGAGAGTGTATATTAAAGGGAGACACAGAGAGTCTCAGAGGTGATGTATTAATAATGTTTAGGTGTGTTTACAACACCTTGTGTGTCATATTTAGGTATAAATTCCATAACACACTTTGCAATAACTAAATGATATTGCATTCGTATGAATTCTTCCACGAGTCAGTCATGGCATTACCCCTATTCCTCCATGGTGTGGAAATAAATTGAAGACCAATCAAATATGAAAAACAAAGGCTACTTATTTATTGCTCTCACAAAGGAATCAGCCACCACCACTTGCATTTGGTAGAGACTCAAAAGCAGGCAGAAAGATAGAAAGCTTAATAGTGGAAAAAAGGGAAAGCTTCAAGTGTTGGCCTGGGGAAGCTGTTGAGGAAATAGATGGCCCATGAGAAGAATGTTCCTCTTTCTTCATGGCAACAGACAGATGTTGCCCACATCGTTGGATATGGTTAAGGATATCATTCTGTGACATTATTTGTCTATTCATGGTTGATAGACAAACCCACAGAAAATATTATAAGATTGATAGTAAATTTCATGTGAAAGGGTGCTTGATTTTGTAGTAGCAAAAGATTATAAAGGGAAGGAAAATATTATTTTAAATATAATGGGATTGAAATTGCTGGCAATATATGGCAAACTAGAAGACATAAAAACAAATCCTAGGCTACAGAATAGCTGACATTGCTAGGTAAAATATAACAAAGATATTTCTAAATAAAGACCTGAACATTCAAGAAAGTTTAAAAAATCCTAGAGACCAAATATTAAGAGGAAACAGAAATTAAGCTGAGTGTGGGTGTTAAGTTTTATCTGCCTGGTGGTGGAAGGGAGGTCTGGTTCTGTAGGTCACAGGCATGTATTTTAATGGCCACCAGACAGAAACCAGGAGCTAATGCTCTGCTCTATGCAAGGAGAGGAATTGGAAGAAAAACTGACTCTACTTCAAGTTCCCACATATAGGAGCCTCAAAGGGATTACCTTAAATGATAGCAATACAGGGGCAGGAGGTACCAAACAAATAATCATCAAACCACACAGCCACTTACCAACCCAGGGAAAAGAAAAACTTATCTGTGTTTTTGACTTGAGTTCAGCCTTGCATGCCTTCCTTAAGCTCCTTAAGTCACAAAAGTCAAGGTCTGTAGCTGCCTGTTATGCCTGGTCCTCTTTTTGAATTTACTCTTCTGCTCCAGCTCTTCTCTTCCGCTCTGTTCTTCCAGACCACAGACTGCTTTTCACATTTCCCATGAGCACTATTGTGCACTCACATGTGACCTTGCCATATTTATCGATTGACTTCATTTGTTTTTCTGGCTCTTCTGACAATGATTTTCATTCTTCCTTTATACCACATCTTTCCTCAGTTAAATAGCCCTCTGGCTAGGTTTCAGTTTAAAGTGGGAACATGCCTTTAGTCTTCCTATGACCTGGGCTGCGGGGGCAAAAGGCTCATGACAGATTCCTGAGATGGGGCTCTCGCAGAGTGGGACATTTATTCCATGGTTTTCTAATTGCTGTTATTTTTTCCTGACTATAAAATATATGTGGAATTGTAAAAAGTTTGAAAAATATAGAGTATACATAAAAATATAAGAACATTTTGGTGTATTTACTACCTGAAATTTATATGCATATAAGTGACTAAATGAGTAGGTTTAAAAAAAAAAAAAGGATTGGATTTATACTCCACATACAAACTTTATGCTACTTTGTTGCTTAACATAACTAATGCCTATAAAAATCTTTGTGAACACAATTTTAAGTGACTACACAATATTCCAGTATATGTGTGGATTTTAAACTTAATATTTTATTCTAATTTTTATTTGTGTTATTTTTTTTCATGAAAGCCTTGTATTGTGTCTAATAAGACAATGACATTTGCTAGTATGATTTACTTCCTGATATCAGTACATTTTCTAAGTTAATGTTTTATGTTTCTAATTATTATTTTTTAAAAAGAAGCATTATAATACTGAGATTCTTAAAGGCAACATAATTTTACCTTTTTTAAGGATTCAATTTTTTGACTTTTCTTTCATAAGTGAATTAGCTTTGGATATTTTTAAAGATTTAGTGTCTTATTAACCTAATGGAGTAACAACTAAATCTCCAAGACCTTTAGAAATAAATCTTATAATGTCTGAGGAAGGCCAGCACACCAGAATCTCAGCTTGACTTTCTATTTCTGGGAAGAGTAAAGACCACGCTTCTAAAAATGTCCCTAATGCTGTCAGATCCATGAACATATTCTTTAGAAACTTAGAAATTTAAGACACAGAACTATTTTCTGTTTCATCTCTTTACCTTCACAGAGTCCAGCCCACATTCTACCACTTGCTAGCTAGTTTATAGACAAATGATTGGACCTCCCTAATCCTCAGTTTCCTTATGTGTATAATGAGCATGCTAGTGGTACTTCCCTCAATGGGTTGTGGTGAGGATTAAATATGTCATCTAGAGTGGCTCATTAAATTTTAGATATTATTAGTATTGTTCTTTTGCTACTGGTGGAGAGAGCATAACATTGTGGTTAATATCATGGCCTCTGCAGGAAAGCTAACAAAGCTCAAACATGGCCTGCTGCTTATTATTCTGTCTGTGGGAAGTCACTTACCTCTTCTGCCTCCGTTTTCTCATCTGTAAAAAGGATACAGGGTAGAGTAGAACTAGGTTGATAGCTGGTCACATGGAAAATAATACAATATTTAATAAATAATAACAAGAAGAAACTGTGTTTCATGTACTCACAACTGTAAAGCTAGTTTTGCTGTATCTTATATAATAATAGTATCTCCCCCATGGTATTTTTATGAGGATTAAGTATCTTAATATATAGGAAAAGTACTGAGAACAATGCCTAGCACATAATAAGTGCTATGTAAGTGATTGTTTAAATAAAATAAAATACTGAATCCATATTTTAAGTAGTTGGTGGGTGGAGTATTTATAGAACAGAACTAAATCATGTCACTCATTTCTTTACAATGTTTCTTTTTCTCTGAAGTGTTCAATAACCAGAAGAACTATATGTCTGATAAGAGACTGTTGGCCTGAAGGTACTCTGTTTGACAAATACCCAAGGAAGCACTGGCCGGATTGCTAGGATGGAAGGTTAATGCTCTAGAATCATTAACATCTGAGATGAGTCAGCTGATGCCTACTCTTAGCTTTCCAGGAGAGCCCAGGATCATGAGAGAAGTATTATGACTAGATAGCCTTCTATATGTATATTTTTGGGGTCACGGCCATTCTTTTAAGTGCAGAAAAGTAGTTATGGATTAGAGATACTAATTTACTTTTAGAGATTAAATGTTTTGAACTGTTCCTGAAAAAAATGAGTTCACAAAGAATGAAAAAAAAAAAGTGTTACTCTATTTCTCCCACATTAAGACTCTTCATAATGAATGACCCAAATAGGCTAGAAGACTTTCAAGCAATCAAAATTATTTTACACAAGGCAAAGGAGCAGTGTGATTGCCTCCCTCTGTTTCAGAAGTATTAAGAGTTCTTCAAATGAGGTCCAAGTGCAGCAAAACATAACCATCCAACTTGGAAGGTAACCATGGAATGGATGACTGAGTAAATAGTACCATGTAGCATCATTTATCTCAGGCTTTAGTGGGAATGGGAGAGAGGTCGGAGAGGGATTTCCTGCCACAGTCCAAGGTTAAACCCAAAGAAAAGGTAGTACTCTCCAAGAGTCATTATTCCCCCATGATGAGCCTTGGGTAGGACAGTAGTTCACTGAGTGCTTTTAAAAATTATATTTTGACTGTGGTAGGTCAAACTGGTTTTGAACATTTATAATTTGAAAATTCATCTGGAAATGTGATGGTCAGTTTGCAAGGCTATGACTTTACTTCTGCTGTTGGCCTTTTTTATTTCAATATATTTTTCTGCTGACAAATTAGGGCCATTAAAAATTCCTTGCAGTAGAGGCATTTGATTGTTTAAGGTGAGATGGTGGATACCTCCGTCAGCCTTTGGCAGAGGACACAAACCATAATTTGGAACCTGTAATGTAAACCTTGAGACAATGGAGTCACTTCTATCTGAATCAAGCATAAACAATGAAGCGGTTCGAAAGGGTTGGTCTCCCCAAATGTCATGTTCCTCGGAAGAATGCTTTCTCTATTTGATCCGTCACCAGAACTCTCAAAACATGACACTCCTTGAACACAATATACTTTGATGATAAACTAGATTAACTTTCCCAGTACAAGTGAAAGGCCACCTGTTGCCAGAATGGCCATATTCCTCGTTGGCTGTCTTGTAGCTGTCATCGCTTCAATGCAATCTGCAGCCAACATGCTGGAATATAATGAATATGTCAGAAGTTGGAGGTCAGCCATCCAAGTACATGAAAACTTGGCTCGCCTGCAGTGTCAGCATGGAGGCCTCCCCTATCATCTTGTGCAAAGGATTTCTGCACCACTTGATTTGTTTGCACAGGGTTTGTTGCTGTTGGATGGAGCACAGTTCTGAGAGGCTTTTTGACAGCCCATTCAAATATTTTCAGTGTGGAAGAGTATGACTTCTGGTTTCAAGCTCTTCAAATAATAATAGGTGGTGTGAAAAGCTGTGTTAGTTGATGGTGGTAGGGGTCTAGTGTTGGTTTTTAGTGGAGAAATATTCACAGAGACTGTTAGAAGTGTTTTGTTTGAAGTGGAGAGGAAGGTTGGTTGGAAGATCAGAGCTACTGAAGAAATATAAGTGGTGCTCACTTTCTACCTTATTCTACCCCCTTAACATACCGTGGTGTTGCTAAACCAAACTCTTGGTTTAGGAATGTACAAAATAGTGCATTGTATTTATTTACATGTCATATATCTATAACATATATAATACATATAAAGGTTTTTCCTCATAATAATGAGGAATAATAGAAGATTTTTCTTTACTCAATGAATAACTATTTTTTTCTTCTTTCTTCCAGAAAAGTAAAATCTGTTTTACCTAACAGCATCAGGAAGAGGCCTTCTGAAGTCTTGGCCAGTGTGATTAAAGAATTACAAGTAGTTCCATTGGCTGAAAGCAAGAGAGCTGAAAAGCAGTCTTAGCTGTTGTTAAATGCTTGCTCCAAATATTTAAAGGCCAACTCAAAGGAGACATCTGTTCTTGGCTTTAGCTAGGGCAGAGTTTCTCAACCTCAGTATATTTACATTTTGGATTGGATAATTCTTTGTGGTTAGGGGCTGTCCTGTGCATTGTAGGATGTGTAGCAGCATCCCTGGTTTCTACACACTAGACAATAGTAGCATCTTCCCAGCTGTGACAATCAAAAATGTTTCCATATTTTTTCAAATTGTCAAATGTCCCCTGGGACCTACCAGGGGACAAAACTGCCCCCAGGTGAGAACCACTAAGTTAGGCCAATGCTAGGATCTTAAAAGTATATTACATGGCAGTATCATAAAGAAGCAAATTATATGTATGAACTTACCCTCTTATCTTTACCTCCCCAGTTTTAACATGAAAATATTATCTGAAGATGAAGGGGATATTTATTATATTCTATATCTTAATTCACATTCATACATCCTAAGAGTATGGGTAGCCAAGGGTCTCAGATGATCTTTTCTTGGTTTTGGTAATAATAACAATAATAACTGCCATTTATCGAGGGACAGTTATGGTGCCTCACCCTGTGCTGAGTCACTTACATGTGCTATTCCACTCAATCCCTTTAACACACAGAGATGTAAACTACATTATCATATACTCTCACCAGGTGAATACCCTGAAGCTTAGAGGATTTAAAGCACTTGCCCAGGCTTGTACCCTGAGTGAGTAACAGAGTGTGTATTTAAATCCAAGTGATTCTATTCAGAACCTACACATTGAACTACTCATATACAGTTTCTCCTTCTGTGGACTAGATCGCAAAGGAAGAAAACCTGCTCCCATGGGCTGATATGTTACTGGTCCTTAATAGGTGAAGCTCAACAAATTTCTTTCCAGCATTTTCACATAATTGAGGCCTCAGTGAGTCACATCCTATAATCATTTTATGAGAACAAAGTGGCAAATAGCTCATTTAAAATTATCCCTGTCAAAAGAAGATAAGAAAATTACATGTGGGCGTGATAAAAAACATTTTATATCTCTTCTAAAACACTTGTTAAATTTTATCGAGATGTGACCTTATAAACTTAAACCTATAATGTATTAACAAGCTACATGCTTGGTAGGATTTCAAATCCTCACTCAATATTAATCTGTGTTAATTAACTCTATTTAATTTTTGCTATTTTTTTCCATCATCTCTAATATTTTCTACATGTGTTGACAAGGGGAAATATCTGACTATTACATTACATGTTTTATCTCTTGTGCTGCTTGCAGAGGTTTAAAAACTAGTGAAATAGTTAAAATTCAGGTAGATTGAACAAAACAGAATGGATAAAAAAGCTGTGGTACATTTACACAATGGAAAAAGAAAGGAAGAAAGAAAGAAAGAAAGGAAGAAAGAAAGAAAGAAAGAAAGAAAGAAAGAAAGAAAGAAAGAAAGAAAGAAAGAAAGAAAGAAAAGAAAGAAAGAAAGGAAGGAAGGAAGGAAGGAAGGAAGGAAGGAAGGAAGGAAGGAAGGAAGGAAGGAAGGAAGGAAGGAAGAAAGAAAGAAAGGAAGAAAAAAGGAAATCTTACTCTTTGTGATTGTATGGATGGACCTGGAGAACATTATGCTAAATGAAATAAGCCAGCCAGAGGAAGACAAATATCATATGATTTCACTATGTGAAACCTAATGAACAAAATAAACTAACATAGAAAACAAACAAATAGGCATACAACAACAAAGAGAAGAAAACCAAAGCATAAACAATTAATCCACAGCCTAGAAATTGAACTAAAAAATTTGTCCTCATCTGTTTTCTCAGTTCAAGTTATTCCTCCCCCTTTTATTTATATACATTTTTAATCATCACTTCAATTCATATTTATTTATCTTGTTGCCATTTCACAAGTTCATTGTAAAAGTAATTTAAGAAGAGTCTTTCCTCTTAGTTTTTTTAAAAACCTGGTGCATTATGTCATGTCTTCATTAGTCGTTAGCGAATACTCAGTAAATGTTTACTGTCTTACAGAGCCTAGTAGCCAAATCAGAGTAGGAAACATACCAAAGCAGGAGATATAGACAAACCTTAGGCACAAGGAAAATAACTGCCCTGCCATTAAATGGTGGAGGACAGAAAAAGCAGTGACTTGTTACTATCCTATTTCACTGATTGCTTTTTTAAGGAGACTTTATTATGGAGAATTTCAAACATACACAAAGTTACAAAGAATAGGAAATGAACCCCATACACTTTTCCCATGCCTCAAAAGTCATCAAACCATGGCCAGTCTTGTCACGTAATGTATTAGTTATCTATTGGAGGAACAGGAATTACCCACAAATTTAGCCACTTAAGACAACATACATATATTATCTTAAAGTTTCTGTGGATTAGATCTCCAGATAGGGGTCATTTGGGTTCTCTGGTTTTGGGTCTCCCACAGGACTCTAGTCATCTCAAACCTCACCTGGGAAGGACTTACCTCCTAGCTGACTCAAGTGGCTCTTGGCAGAATTTGTTTACTCCAGAGCCCTCAGAAAGAGACCTCCCTCATTACAGAGTGTCTTACAACATGGCAGCTCACCTAATCAGATTGCCAGTGCGAAAGAGAGCAAGAGGACAAGTAAGACAGAAAGGCACAGTCTATTGTAACCTGAATTCTGTTCTTTAGAAAAAAGTCACTAGGTACAGCCCCATAGGCAAGGGGTGGGGGGGAATTATATGAGGAGGTAATGAACAGAAGATGGGATCATTGGAGGCTCTTTTAGAGGCCTGTGTATCACACAGACAAACCCTTGTTCACTTGTACCTTCCATATTATTTTGAAGTAAATACCAGTTTTCATATCATCTCTTCTGCAAATACTTGAACATGTATCTCTAAAAGATAAGGGCTCTTTAAAAAAATTAACCATAATACATTACTACATCAACAATTTAATAATAATGCTCTGGTATTTTAAAATATCCAATCACTGTTCAAATTTCCAATTGTCTCATGAATATAGTAATAGATTGAGATAGATTGATTGATTTTAATATGTCTTCTAGGTCTCTTTTAATCTATTACTTTTCCCTTTTTCTTCTTCCTTCTCTGCCCAACCCCTGTAATTTACTTGAAGAAACCAGCTTTTTTGACCTGTAGAATTTCCTGCAGTCTGGGCTTTGCTGACTGGATCCCTACAATTTTAGTTTATCAGGCCCTTAATATTCCCTATAAATTGATAATCATTGATTTTTAAGATGGCATTTTCTATACATTGAAGTCAGGGTATATCTTACCATCAAAAGTATTGTATAATTTCTCAGGTAATAGTTATCTCATCGGCAGCCGTCCGTCTCGAGAGACGATGGTGTAGCTTCTTAAGAGTCTATCTGCACCGCCGAGAATGGCTGTGCAGTCCGACTCGGGAGTGACACGGTATCTGTCTCCTCCCGTGTTGAATCGATATCTTGCGATGACGCTGGAGTGTCCTCTCCAGTGGAGCTGAAACTACAGAGCCTGGGCAGGGTGATATGGAGGGTCTGCTGTTGCCCATGCAGCAGACCCCCCCTCTCTTCGCAGCTGAAGGGTCCAAGGGAAAGACGGAGTCAATACAGCTTGGCTTCAGGTGCGCCGCAGGAGTTGCCGGTGTTGACTACAACATCAAACCGCCTTAGGGACTCCGGCTCCGGATTTTCTGTCGGGGTTTACTCCCTTAGCCTTTCCCCTGAAGAGGTATGCCGCAAGGCAGCGGAGGTTTTTTGGAGTCAGAGTTTTCCTTCTCTGATGTGCCCTGACTGGAAGATCGAACCAGCGACACTTAGCTCGCAGGCCGACGCTCAATCCACTGAGCCAAACCAGCCAGGGACTAATAGTTATACCACTATGGGTATTGACTCAGTGTGGCATGGCTATTTATATTGTTATCATTTCAATTGAATTATGGGCATTGCTGCTATTACATGTGTTGAGTTTAAAACTTCATTATTAAAAGTTTTTTTCAAAAAGATTATACTATGATTGTGCATTGAAAGGAAAAGTTACTGTGTGTGTAGGAAAACAGATACAGAGCAGAGGGGTATACATTTAATTTATTCATGACTAGACCACTACAATCCTTTGAGGTTTCAGACAGCAAATCCAGTCAAGACATTTGAAGAGGGAATATGAGTCCTACTGTTGTCTGAAAAGGATAGAGAAGCAGCAGCAGCAGCACTTGCTAACAGCATGTCAGGCCATCAGAAAAAAATTCCATTGTCAATAGCGGAGCACTCTCTCAAGTTCTATTCAATATATATTACCTTTCAACCAAATAATATGGAAAAACACAGAAATGAATCACTTTGAATATAAAGTGATTCCTGTTGGATTACTTTTTGTCTTTTTTTGTAGAGCATTTATTGCTTTGGAAAATACTAAGTAAAAACAGTACAAGCAAAATTGCATAATCAGTATCATCACAATTAAAGCACAGGGAAAAGACTGGACGCCAATACGTCAAATTGCTACCAACATTGATGAGATTCTGGGGCACTTTTTCTCAATATACTGTTGTGTTTTCATGAATTCTTTATAAAATCAGAGTGGGGGGGGGTGCTGTCCTGTGTGGCTCAGTTGGTTAGGTGTCATCCCACACAGCAAAGGGTTGCTGGTTTGATTCCCGATCAGGGCACATGCCAGGGTTATCGGTTTGGTCCTGATCAATGTTTTTCTCCCTCTCTCCCTCTCTTCCCCTCTCTCTAAAAGTAAATAAATGATATCTTAAAAATAAAAAAAACATCAGGAACCCCAGTAAATATTACTTTTATAAAAACACCACCACAGAAAAATGACATGTGAGATGGTGGGATGGCTTCTGTAAGAGAAGCTGAGGATGTTCTCAGGCCTGCTGGCTGCAAGGTGTTAGCTCCTGACTGAGGAGGCCTTTGGCAGTCTGTGTGGATGAACACCTGCTTTCCTTCTCCCTACTGGGGAGTGCTCCACCCACCCTTGATTCCACAACTGTTTTAGTGCTACCTGATGATGGGTCATTTTCCATTCTTGTTAGTTTTTTCCCCAGAGTAATCAGGTATGATATTCTCATGATGAGCCTGGAGTACAAAAGGCCTGTTAGAGTCTTTATGTGAATAATTTTTGGAGTATCTTAATCACTGAAATTTTTGTTAATATGTTCCTTTTTGTGGATACATAGAAATGATAAATGACATATGAGGTCTATCCAGAAAAGTTCAGCCATTATTAATAACAAGAATGGTTTACATGACATCGATGTAAACTGGCAGCCAAGAAGACTGGACTGGAATGCACATGAGTGAACAATGATGACTTCTACTAGTCAGTGGAGTGGCAGATGCCATTGAGTGAGCATGTGTACTGTGTGGCTGTTGTATCAAAATGCCTGAGTGAGTAGAGCAATGAATTTGCATCAAATTTTGTGTTAAGTTTGGACATTCCTCTGAGGAGACTATTCAGATGATTCAGAAGGCCACAACTATGGGCAACTGGTGATTGGCAGCTTCATCACAACAACGCGCCCACTCATGCATCACATCTCATGCAGTTTTTTGCAAAATGTCAAATCACCCAGGTGACTCAGACCCCCTGTAGCCCAGATTTGGTGCTCTTTGACTTCTGGGTTTTCCCAAAACTAGTCACCTTTGAAAGGTAAGAGATTTCAGATTGTTGATGAGATTAAGGAAAATATGACAGGGTAGCTGATGGTGATTGGGAGAACTGTGTGAGGTCCCAAGGTACCTACCTTTAAGGGGACTGAAGTGTCATCATCCTATGTAAAATGTTTTTTGTATCTTGTACCTGCTTCAGTAAATGTCTCTATTTTTCATGTTACATGGCTGGATACCTTCTGGACAGACCTTGTAAATCTCTGTAAAAATAAGTTTTATGAAATCATTTCAATAGTATAAAATAGAGATCTTAAATGATAAGAAGGCACTTTAATGAGATTAATTGGCATGTTTTTTTTCCCCCCTTAATGGCTGTTACAATAATTGTGTGTTTTACAACTAAGTTTTCAATTTGGTGAAATATATTACTAACAATAGAACTAAAAAGAACAACTATAACTCTGTTCTAGTATTAAAACTGGGAGATTTATAGATTGAGCTCTTATCTTTCTTCATGTGTCTCCTGTTGAATAATCCCTACATTTCCATGATCCCAGATACCATAAGTTGTTATATATATAGTGAATTTTGTAACAGCATTTTAGGAAAAAAAAAAAAGAGAGAGAGAGAGCATCTATAAAACTGTACAACTTTTTTTTTCCTGATGGACATACATTCTTCAGTTTATAAGTTTGGTTTGAGCCTAAGCCTTTTTTCATTCAGAGTCCAAACATTCTCCTGAATCTATTTTGGACACTGTATTGTCACGGCAGCCTCCTCCACTGTGCTTCATGGTAGATCTTTTATAATCTGTTCCTCTTTAGTATATTTAGGAACTAAAGACTAATGTCAAGGCATATCACAGTATGCCAGGCTTGATAAACATTTCTTTGTGGTTATAATAATTGCTACATTTTCTCTGTTAATCGAATTATATATCGATGAACATAAAACAGTTCCTAAAAGTCAGCTGGGGATTTCTGATTCATGGATATGGTACCAGAGTAACAGCCATTTGGCATTTAAGAATAGACATCATCAAACCTTCATAATTTTGAGAAACTCATGTCTATTCCAAGAGATTTGGCAATTTCTACTGCCTTTAATTGTACTGCAATAGAGCATGACATTATTTAACAAAGACAATTATTTTTGTTTCTCTGTTAAATTTTAATATATCTCTTTGAAGACATTTTAAATAACAACTAGGGTTCCAATTTAAAATGAAGTTCAAGTATATTTATTTCATGCTAACAAGGATGCTATCTCAGCTTAGGTGGGACTCAGATGAATCTGTAACCTTGCCGGCACACGCTAGTTTGCACATGTGCAGGCGCTGACATCTATGTCACAGCTCACTCCCCTGCCAAATTTCTTCTGGCGCTGACTCTGAATTACATGTGAATTTGAGTTATGTTAAAATGTGGAAAGTTCTGCCTCTTAGACTTGATGAAATATAGTAATCAATGACATTTATAAGGTGTGATATAATACACTAGATGCTTTGCCTATATTATTTCATTTAACCTTCATATTATCCTATGAAGTAGTACTGTTAGTATCCCCATTTTACAGATGAGCTTTAGGGAGTTTAAGTCATTTGCCCACGTAAAGGCAGAATTGAGTCAAAGCTGGAACTCCAAAGAACCTGCTATCCGTACCACCCCACTTCCATCCCAGTACAACTGCCGCCTTTTTTAAAAAAAATGTACTTCCAGTAAAATTTTCTATAATGGAAATGTTCTCTGTTTGTACTGACCAACATGGTAGTCATTAGCTGCTTTGGGCTATGCAGCACTTGAAATGTGGTTAGTGTGACTGAGCAATTAAAATGTATATTTATTTAATTTTAATTAATTTCAATTTAAATGGACCCATGTGGCTGCTGGCTCCCATTCTAGAGATTGCCACACTAGAATGAAGGTCATTATAGTTTTAGGAAAATACCAAGGAGTTAGGGACACCAATTTTACTTTTGCTCTTGCAAAGTCATGCCTACACAAGGGCACATCTTCTGAAGTAATGACTTCTGCGTTGTACTTTCCATTACAAGGAGCTATGTCCCCACTTTGGCCTTCAAGCATATTTTATTTGAAAACAAATAAACACCAACCAAACTCTGCTGGTAGAAACTCTGACCTTGAGTGCAGATGATTCCATGCAGGTGCCACCCAGTGGGGGCTTTGTCCCTCCGAAGGGAAGGCTTTACCCATGACTTGAGTATGTCACTGTTTTCAGGTTGATTAGCTTTAAGCCAAGTGGCTGTGGTGGGAGATGAGTCACAGAGGTTCCAATTCTGTTACTCTTCAACATGGCCATATTAGCAAGCGTTAGGTTTGCACTTTACAGAGAAAATGAATACGTCATAATCCCAGTTCTTCCCTGGGTATTTTGGTTGGCTTCAAGCACCACTTTTTTTGTAATTAAGTGGGAAAGGGAAAACAGATGGTCACCTTGTCAAATCTTGTTTTCAAGTTAAATACACACAGGCCTCTTTCCGAAGTAGGATAATTCCCTTTTAATGGAAACATTTTTAAGAGAGGGAAACACTGGTGTTTTTGCATGTGATTGATGAATGTGTGTGTGATGTTCATCTGCTTGACCAGTGCACTTGGAAAAATAGTCCTTAATTTTCATGGAAGTGCTACTTGTCATCCTCTGTGTTGTCTACAACAGTAACCATTCAGTTTCTCTGTACTTTAGTCTCCTCGGGGTCACACCTTCTATACAAATACCCAAAGCACACCCATGGAGCAATAATGTTTATCTGGGCACTGTAAGATGTCATTCAACTGGAGATTAAAGAAACAGTGGGGGAGAGTTCCCCCAAATGGTCCCACTGTCACTCCTTTTGTTTACTTTTTGGATAAGGAGGATCTTTTGTTTACTTTTTGAGGAGGATCTGAAGGGGTGAAGGAATCAATAATCACTCGGTACTGGAAGACATCTTTTTCTTACCCTCCTTCTAGAACAATGAGGATCAATTGATCAGGGAAGCCTAGTCCTTTTCCAGATGTATTCTCCACATCATGGAGCAAATAGAGAAAATACCTTTAGTTAAAAAATTGTTTTTGCATGGGTGGGAAAATAAAAAGCTGGTCTTTTTGTCTTTGCCAGTCCTCAAGTCCCTCTTTCACATAGGCGTCTCCTTACTTCCTTTCGCCATCCTAATGTCACACTCTCTGGATCATCCACATTCACAGAATAAAAGTGGGCTTTCAGATGAAAAGAAAACCTGGATTCAGCCTCTATTTAGAGAGAAACATGAGATTTTTGTCAGTGCTTCTCTGGCAATCAACAATGATTTACTGAGCACGTACTGTGTACTTAGAACTATGTCGGAATTCTCCCTCTCACCCTGAAGCAGAGCACATTGATTTTTAGAATCGCCTTTAGTTAAGATTTTAATTTAAAATCCAATATTATTTTTAAAATGTGTGTCATTCCTCTTGGATTTCTGAAGTATTTTTGCTTTCTGCCTGTGTGTTGGCTTGAGGGAAATTTTCTTTTTCTTTCTTTAGTTCATTTAGCTAGAAGTAAAGGAGAAAACTTGAGCATGGTATTTTTATGAAGTTTCTTTTCAAGTGTTTTGATAATTGTGGGTGATTAATTCATAAAGGATTTGTAGTTACTGTAAATGCTTATGGTCTAAAAATGCACAGGTTGGGAGATCAGCTAATACTGTGTGCACACCTTAAAAATATGCCTACGCATAGCAAGGGTAGATTTAGGCTCGGTTTACTGAAATATTCTTTTAACTAGAACATTACATATGATCCTCTGATTCTTATGCCTAAATGGAGGGGTAATAAATATATTGTAAAAATCTATTTGATAATCATCTTATATTCTACAAACATATTGTAGAACTTATATAACCTAAAATTTTTTAAAGTGCATTTTACCATTACTGAGCAAAGGCTGTTACTAGCTGAGAAGTAGATACCTAGATGCCAATTCACTAATATTTACTGAAATTTACTATTAATGAATTAATTGGTCAACAGATAAGTCTAGATCATGATTTCTGCTATTAATGAGGCTACACTCCCCCCCCCCAAAAATCCTTTTTCACTGAGTCTTGTTTTCTTCTATGGTTCTTAAGGAGAGTCTTGTTTGCATTATTCAATGTTTTTGGCTTATTTATAATTCTCAGAGGGAATGTTGCAGAACAATACTAATATTTCAGATGTCATTTTACTCATTCAGGTTGCAAATGAAACCAGAAATGATTTTGCCATTTAAAACTTCCAGAGCAAGAGTGAACAAAATGGTGAGTTTCCAAGGTTAAGCAGATGTGGTAAAAACACTTTCATTCCACATTTGTTTTGCTAACAAAAACATGAGATTAACATATGTTACAGATTTATTTTTCCCTCATCTGTTCTTAAGTCATTACTTGGCTATCAAGTTCAAAAAGAAAATTACAAGAACATATAATTTCTTTTAAGATCTGAAAAGTCAGGTATCCCTGATTGAGTAAATTACATCTTTTTTAAAAAAAAAAAATTAATGCATTTGTCTGTGTGATATTGAGTTTGTCTCTTTGTAAGAGGTCTTTAAGTGTTCTGATTACTAGTCACTTATCAGATATGATTTATAAGTATTTGCTACCATTCTGTGGCTTGTCTTTTTTACTTTCTTGATAGTGTCTTTAGATGCACAAAATAATTTAATTTTGTCAAATCTGATCAATTTTTTTTTTGGTTGCTTGCGCTTTTTAGAATTATCTTACTTCCTAGTTCTTCATGTCATACTATCCAGTTGCTTCTAAATGAGATCAGTTATGCAAAGTCCCTACCACAGCATCTGATATACCATAGAATTTCGATGAATCTAACTCCTTTTTTTCTGCACTCAGGAAGCCAGGGAGAGAGGGAGCTTGAATAGGACAAGTGGCCAGACTCACATAAATTAAGAGAAATGTCCAAACCCTGAAGTGAGGACAGAAGGAATAGGCTAGTTGTCAATGGAATACGACAGCTGAATAGACACAGGCTAAAGGGACATTTGAAATTGTTGCCAAGTTTTCTTGACCAGCCACCTGACAGAATGGTGTGGTTATTAAGAGGAGTGCCGTTGTGATACAGTTTGGGACATTCAGGTGATGATATATATAAGTCAATTAGAAATAGGACGCTCATACAAAGGAATAAAGAGATTTATTTATGACTTTAAATTTGAACATAAATGTCAAAGGCTATAAAGCTGGAAAGGGATGTGCTATTTTAAAATTGTGAACAGAGTCTCATTTCCTTGCTTCAAAACTGTCACTGTTTTCCCACAACCAGGCATGAAAGCTTGGTTTTGCCAGTCAGACATACGTGTGGAAAATTCTGGAGTGAGCAGGCATCAAGTGGGAAGATCCTTCGGAAGTCTTGGGGACAGCAGGGCAGGCAGGTTTCCCTGCGGTAGCTAGGGGGCGTGGGGCTCTGGCATCCAGCCTCTCACACACTCACTGTTAAATGGAGGTGGTGCAGGTGGTGGTGTTTCTCCAGGATGATATGGAGCTGCTGTGCTTGGGTGTTTCTTCTGACTGCAATGTTCCTGGCTGCGTTGTTCCTGGCCGTCTTCCATGGGTTCCACAAGCGACCTAGTACCTGGTAATGCTTATCATTTCTTTCAGCTTACATGGCAAGAATGGATTCCATCATTTGCAACTCTCTTGACCAACAGTAAACCTGTTATAACATAAATTGTGACATATTTTTTTCTGGCTGTGTGTCAGTCTCTGCCATTAGACTTGAGAGCAGTAGTTCTCAACTGGGAGTTATTTTGCTCCACCCCCAGGGGAGGAGTGACAATACAATGTCTACAGACACTCTGGGTTGTTATAATTGGGGGAGAGGGAGTGCTAGTGAACATCCTACCGTTTACAGGACAGCGACCCTCAACAATGGGTTATCTGAGTCAAAATGTCACTAGTGCCCATGTTGAAGAACCCTGAAGTAAAGTACTTAAGGACTGAATCATACCTTGTTCATCGCTGTACCTCCAGAGTAGTGTCTAGCCCCAGAGAGCATTTGATAAATCCTTGGTGAAATGGAGTGGAAGAGGATGAAAGGCTGTACTTCATTAAAAATCGCCATTTCGGGAGTGGTTGTAAAGAGCATGTGCTTCCTCTTAATCTCATTTTTATTATTCAGTAGATTCTTTTCCCATCTAACCTATTAAATGTTACTGTCCCCAAGGATTCTCTCCTTGGCTCATTTATTCTCTCATTTCCACCTTTTCCATTCTCTTTGGGGTCTTCTGCTCACAGACTTCCTAAATAATCTCTTCCAGTTGCAAAACTCACTACTAAATATACAAGAAAAGATCAAAAACTTTTGTTTTTAGCTCAGTCCTCTCCCCAGGCTCCAAAATTGCCCATTAACATGTGGGTGTTCACAGACACCCTCTCATACTGAATCCATTACACAACAGGACACACCAATCACCTTCCCAATTCCCTAATTCAGCAAATGAATGACCAAAATCCCGGACAGCTGGACTTTTTTCGGTCTCCCAACCCCATTTTCAATCCTTTCCATGTGTTGTAAATTCAACTTCTCAAATATTCTAAGAGATGATGAATTTGTGCCCTACTCTCTGACATTACCCTAGAAACACATTTCTGACCTGGATCCTCTCCACGATCTCTCGGCTGGCCATCTGGGCTCAGTTTTGCCTCTTCTAGTCCCCTCCATAAGCCTTCGGACAACACGTTTCTTGTCATATCCCTTCTCCACCTTAAAATCCCAGTTCTTACCTATCTGGATAAAATTCAAACTTTCTAGCTCTAAAACATAAGAGAACTTATGATTTTGCCTCTGCCTACTTTTTACAATTGTTTTTTAAAAATAGTTTCCTTTTTACTGTATTTTTCCCTGTAATTATTCATCCCCCTTATTTACCCTGGCTGGTTTGGCTCAGTGGATTGAGCGTCGGCCTGCGAGCTAAGTGTCGCTGGTTCGATCTTCCAGTCAGGGCACATCAGAGAAGGAAAACTCTGATTCCAAAAAACCTCCGCTGCCTTGCGGCATACCTCTTCAGGGGAAAGGCTAAGGGAGTAAACCCCGACAGAAAATCCGGAGCCGGAGTCCCTAAGGCGGTTTGACGTTGTAGTCAACACCGGCAACTCCTGCGGCGCACCTGAAGCCAAGCTGTATTGACTCCGTCTTTCCCTTGGACCCTTCAGCTGTGAAGAGAGGGGGGGTCTGCTGCATGGGCAACAGCAGACCCTCCATATCACCCTGCCCAGGCTCTGTAGCTTCAGCTTCACTGGAGAGGACACTCCAGCGTCATCGCAAGATGTCGATTCAACACGGGAGGAGACAGATACCGTGTCACTCCCGAGTCGGACTGCACAGCCATTCTCGGCGGTGCAGATAGACTCTTAAGAAGCTACACCATCGTCTCTCGAGACGGACGGCTGCCGCCGAATTATTCATCCCCCTTATACTTTCTTCCACCTCCACCCCCTCCCTCCCCACCACAGTCACCACACTGTCATCCCCCTCTGTAAACTTGTCCTTCCTCACTCCATGTTTCTCCCAGGTGCTCTTTGTGCATGCTGCTGTCACTGTGAGACCTTCCCACAGAGTCCCCAGCTGTTGGAGAAGGGTGGACATTTCTCCTCACTGTTAGTGATGATGGGTCTCACGTGTCTACTTGACTAAAGTACCCAGTTATTCAAATGCTACTTTAGGTACTGTTTGAAGGTATTTTGTAGATATAATTAACAGCTGTAATCAGTTAACTTAAGCAAAGAAGGTTATCCTGGTAGTCTGGGTTGGCCCGATTTACGCAGTTGAAAGCCTGAGGAGCAGAACTGAGATTTCTGTGACTAAGAACATTCCCTGTGGATAGTAGTGCCAACTCCTGTCCCTGTCCTGGCCTTCCTAATGACCCACTCTATGGATTTCAGACTTGTCTAGCCAGTCCCCACAATCGCATGAGCAAATTCCTTGCAATACGTATTATTTTACACACACGCACACACACACACACACACACACACACCCTACTGATACTAATTCTTCGTCAGAACCCTGACTGCTGATACACTCATGCCACTCAATCTGGCATTTTGAACAAAGGACAAAGTATTATAGTAAACAGTGTTCTCCACTTTCAATCTCTCTCTCTTTCTCTCCTCTCTCTTTCTCTCTAACTTATAGAGAGAAGTAGCCAACGCAGATAGTCAGAGGCTGGTATTCAGTGGCTCATGTTTTACTAACAGGTGGAATTACTTTGTCTTATAATTGGAAAAAGACTGACATCCTTTTTCAAATCCATGTCCAAGCATGCACACCTGGGTGGCATCTGCCACCTGCCTGTTTCAGCAAGATTCTAGTCCTTGCCTATGGAGCTGTTTGGGTTAGAGGACCCAACGTTCATTTCATCACATTTAGTAGTGGCCAGAATTGCTACAGTATTTGCTTGGTGGCCTTAATGTACCAGGAAATGGATGGTTAACAAGGGGTTTTGTGTTGCTTCTTGAGCAGTTAGATTAAGAAAAAAATTAAGAAGACAAAGCTTTAAGGGTCATTATTTCTCAGGGACCACTGAGGCACAGGTTTGGGGGATTTCAATAGCCATCTACGCTATAGAAATCCACAGCTACTGCAGGTTTTGAGGAGGGTAAGCATGAGGGAAACAGAGGTCTGCTGCTCCTCTGGATTCTGAGGAAGAAAGTTCCGACCGCAGGGGCTCGGGCGAGGCAGCTTTGGCCTTATGTAACGCTCAGGCAGGAGCAGATGGCAGCATGTGGAAGCTCATGGTGGAAAATTTTCCCCATTGAGTTTAAGTGAACATGTTGTATACTCCAGACAGCTGGCATAGAGTAACTGGCATCCTGGCAAATCTGAAGACAAGATACTTTTTTTTCCCCTCTGTGATACTTCCTCCACCAACTCTCAGCTTTGATCCATTGCTGGCTGCAGTAAGAGGGACACATTGCTCCTCTTTGTGAAAATGCTTCCACTGGGGATCATGTATGAATGCTGTTTGTATGGGTCCAATGCTCTGATCAGTCATCTCATGAGGCAGGGTGACATTTTGACTCTTTGAGAAACATGGGGCATGTTAGAATTCTGGAGGTGGAAAATTCTATTCTTAAGAGGATTTGGCTCAGCCTGCAAGCAGCTGGGTGGGACTTTCCGACCCTGAGCAGAAATGGAAATGGAAGAGGAAGGTAAGGGAAAGGGAACACAGTTTCCATTTTAATTCCACTTTTGAACTCTAATTTCTTCTAACACTTTAAGAGTGAGAGAAGTGATCTGTTGTTCATAGTTGGAGAATCAATGCTGTGTTATGTGGATCCATAATCTCTGGTAAGCTATTTTGGCCAATGTGTTGGTATATAGTTTGAGATAAGATTTCAGCCTACAATTCAACTTGAAATAACTTAATGACCTTTTATAACCCTTCTATATCCTCTTGGTGTACAAGCTAAGCTACACAGTTCTCTCCAGTCAGGAAACTATCCTCAGAGTCCTGTTGGGTGCTGGGGAATGGCTCAAGAGAGCCAGGACTGCCCTGAAAGCCCCTTCTCAGGGGACAGCCACATCCTTGACTGACTGTAGCCTTGACCATGAGTTCGAAGGTTTGAGAGAGAAGAAATAGCTGAGATGAATCCATGAACACCCTGCCACCTCGCCCTATTTTCATGTCTCAGGCACAGAAGAGGGATCTCCTCTGTCTCATCATGTGGGAAAGTGCTGGCAAAAGAGATTCTGTTACTTTCTTCAATTGTCCTTTGAGGATGGAGGGGAAGTTGCGGGTTGTATAGGGGAGCACTTGAAATACACATTTAGCCTCATTGCACTAGTGGGTGCAGTTACTGGGCTCATGCTCCATCTCCCAATTTCTAGGCCCAGGCAGTGGGGTACCAAGATGAGTGGTGGGAGATGGTAGGAGATGTCCATGCTTACTGTGAGCAATGTCTATCCCTGACATTGTCTATAATTGTCAGCACATGATGATAAAAAACAGAGAAAAATTTTTGGTCCATGTTATTGCTTTTAAATTTTCTACAGATGCAGTATCACTTACTGATTGTGTCATCAAGCTAGCTCATTCTCACCACGCTGCCTTGGTACAACATCAGGAGGGGTCCCCTTAGGGTTTCCTCACTTGAATAAACTGTATCTCATTTGATTTTTCTCTCTCTGAACTTCTGTGAAGAGCTTTGTATGTCCTTCTGCTTTGTGTTTGCATATCCCATTCTATCCTCCTCAAAGCAAACTGAGTGAGGCCATAGTGTGTCACCCTCCCTGTCTTCCCATCACTCTTAGAATCAAACCCAGCCTCTTGACCCCCACTCTTGGAGTTCTTGTCATTCTGGCTTCTGCTTACTTCTCAAACTCTATATTCTCCTTATCACCTGCTGATCAGTAAGCTTCAGCCTGTCTTTGAGTGCTTGAGCTACACAACAAAACACCACAGACAAGTAGCTTAAATAGCAGGCATTTGTTTTTGTGTAATTCTGGAGGCTGGAAGCTCAAGATCACAGTGGCAGCAGGTTTGGTTTCTCCAGAGGCCTCTTTCTTTGCTTACAGATGGCTGCTTCTCACATTGCCCGCCTTCTCTGTGCCTGTGTACTCTGGGTGTCTCTTCCTCTGATTACATGGACACTGATCATATTAGATTCGTCGGCAGCCGTCCGTCTCGAGAGACGATGGCGTAGCTTCTTGAGAGTCTATCTGTACCACTGAGAATGGCTGTGCAGTCTGACTCGGGAGTGACAATCCCTGCCACACTTGTTACAGGTGAAGGCAGATGGCCGTTGTTGCTGCTGTTGACGCTGCTTCCGCCTCGATCTTTTCTGGACTGCCTCCTCGTTGCGCGCAGCCTCTGCACGTGACGTACCTTGCCTGACCGCGAGCCTCCAGGCTAGGCGGTCGTCTGCTTGAACTTCCCATGTGTTGAGATTGATGGAGCATTGTGTCATGTCCTTTTTGCAGATGTCTTTGAACCACAGTTTTGGGCGCCCTGTCATCCTCTTGCCTTCTGCTAGCTCGCCGTAGAGGAGGTCTTTGGGGATACGGCCTGCATCCATTCTTTTGACATGGCCGAGCCACCTGAGGCGTCTCTCGCTAAGAACTGCATGCAAACTGCTCATATTGGCTCGCTTCAGCACCTCGGTGTTGGGGACCTTATCCTGCCAGGCGACATGCAGGACACGTCGCAGGCACCTCATGTGGAAGCTGTTGAGTTTCCTTTCGTGCCTTGAGTAGGTGGTCCACGTCTCGCTGCCATAGAGGAGAGTGCTGAGTACACAGGCTTGGTAGATGTGCAGTCTGGTTTTCTCAGTGAGGCTGGAATTGTTCCACGCTCGCTGGTTCAGTCTGGCCATAACTGTGGCTGCCCTGGCGATTCTCCGGTTGACCTCCAGGTCGACTGACAGAGAGCTCGAGATGGTGGACCCGAGGTAAGTGAAGTCGTTGACAACCTCCAGGGTGTATCCGTCGATGGTGATGCATGGGGGAGTCCCCGTGCCTTGAGCCATAACGTTCGTCTTCGTCAGGCTGATGGCTAGTCCGAACTCCTTGCATGCGTGGGAAAGGCAAGTGACTAGCTGCTGGAGTCCCTCTTCGGAGTGTGATGTCAAAGCTGCGTCGTCGGCGAAGAGCATCTCACGGATGAGCACCTCTTTGACTTTGGTCTTGGCTCGTAGACGGGCCAGGTTGTAGAGCTTGCCATCGGATCTGGTGTGAATGAAGACACCCTCGCTGCAGTCCTTAAAGGCGTATTGGAGGAGCATGGAGAAGAAGATTCCGAACAGCGTAGGCGCGAGGACGCAGCCCTGCTTTACTCCGCTGCTGACTGGGAAGGCCTCAGAGGTTGCGCCGTTGTAGGACACCGTGCTGTGCATGTTGTCGTGAAAGGACATGACCACAGCAAGCAGATGTGGTGGACAGCCAATCTTCCGTAGCAAGCTGAAGAGACCGCTTCGACTGACCAGATCAAACGCCTTCGTGAGGTCAATAAAGGCGAGGTAGAGTGGTTTATGCTGCTCGTGACACTTCTCCTGCAGCTGGCGTAGGGAGAAGATCATGTCCACTGTTGATCGGCCAGCTCTGAAGCCACACTGGGACTCTGGGTAGACGCGGGAAGCAAGGGTCTGCAGGCGGGCAAGAGCGACCTGGGCGAATACTTTGCCGACGACGCTGAGGAGAGAGATGCCCCAGTAGTTGTTGCTGTCGCTGCGGTCTCCTTTGTTCTTGTACATGGTGATAACGTTGGCATCTCTCATATCCTGGGGGATGTAACCCTCCTTCCAGCAGCGACAGAGTAGATGGTGGAGCGGCTGTAGCAGGACTGGTTTCCCGCTCTTTAGGATTTCTGGAGGGATTCCGTCGCTTCCTGGTGCTTTCCCGCAAGCAAGGCGGTCGATGGCTTTGCTGAGCTCTGCCGCAGTAGGTGGGGTGTCTAGCTCCTCCATGACTGGTAGGTCTGGGATGGCGTTAAGAGCAGTGTCTGTTACGGTGTTCTTCGTTGCGTACAGCTCGAGGTAGTGCTCGGTCTACTGCCGCATTTGCTGTTCCTGGTCAGTGATGACCTCACCTGTCTTGGACTTAAGGGGGGCGATCTTGGAGGGGATTGGGCCTGTTGCCTTCTTGATACCCTCATACATTCCTCGTGCGTTGCCTATATCGGCGGCTTCCTGAATGCTTCTGCACAGGTTTAGCCAATAGGTGTTGGCACAGTGGTGGGCGGTCTTCTGGACTTTGTTCCTGGCAGCCCATAGAGCTTGAAGTGTACTGGGAGTGGGCGTGGCCTTGTAAGCCAGTAGGGCCTTCCTCTTAGCCTCAATCACGGGTTCCATTTCTTCCCAGTGAGCCTCGTACCAGTCAGCGTTCTTCCGCTCTTTCTTCCCGTAAGCAATAATGGCGGAGTTGTATATGGCGTCGCAGAGACGTGGCCAATTGGATTCGATAATGTCATCTGCCGCCACTCCCTCGCCGAGTGCATCTTCCATCTTGTTGATGAATTGCTGGGTCTTAACTGGGTTGCTGGCACAACTGGTGTTGATGCGTGGGCGACCCTTCATCTTGGAGTGGTGCAACCTCTTCGGCATTATGCGCACCTTGCTTACCACGAGGGCATGGTCCGTGTCGCAGTCTGCACTGTGGTAGCTGCGGGGGAGGAGGGTGCTGCCAATATCCGTTCTTCTGGTGATGACGAGGTCAAGCTGGTGCCGATGGCGGGAGCGGGGGTGCCTCCATGACACCTGGTGGATCTCTTTGCACTTGAAGAATGTGTTTGTCACGCACATGCCGTGGTGACACGAAAGCTCAAGCAGTCGCTGACCATTCTCATTGATCTTTCCTCTCCCAAAGTTTCCAAGGCAGGTGGGCCAGGCCATGTGGTCGGCTCCTACTCTTGCGTTGAAGTCTCCAAGGAGATAGAGAGCGTTACTTCTGGGGATCTTGGATAACGCTTCGTCCAGTGCATGGTAGAACTGTTCTTTCTCTTCGATGGTGGCGCAGAGGGTTGGGGCGTACGCGCTAAGAATGCTGACTGGGCCGAAAGTTGTTGACAATCGGAGGGTAAGTAATCTCTCTGTGCCTCCTGTGGGTGGTTCTATGGAGTTAACAAGCGTGTTCTTCACAGCGAACCCAACACCGTGCTGTCTTGGTTGGTCCGGAGACTTCCCTTGCCAGTAGAAGGTGTAGTTGGTTTCTCTGATAGTTCCGTTGTCGGCCAACCGGGTCTCCTGTAGAGCCGCAATGTCGATGTTTAGTCGCGCCAGTTCCCTATCGATGACAGCGGTTTTCCTGGCACCATTGATCCACGGAAGGTCTGCAGTAAGTCCGGGGCACATGGTCCTGATGTTCCAGCTAGCGAGACGAAGAGCTGGAGGCTTCTTTCTTGTTGTTTGCTTGGAATTAACTGGTGCGGGTGTTTTGTGGCCCACTTTTCGAGAGGCGCCTCTCTGATCCCCACGCACCCAGTGGGGCAGGCGAGCCATGGCGAGACGGCACCTAATTGGCTGGGACTGCCCAGCTTGAGGCGGGCGGTAGCTGTCCAGTGAGGTGCGATGACCTCTCCCACCATCAGAGGAGACCCCTGACGCTCGTTTCCTTCGCCAATCGGATGAGCTTATAACCGGTATCTGTCTCCTCCCATGTTGAGTCGACATCTTGCGATGATGCTGGAGTGTCCTCTCCAGTGAAACTGAAGCTACAGAGCCTGGGCAGGGTGATATGGAGGGTCTGCTGTTGCCCATGCAGCAGACCCCCCCTCTCTTCGCAGCTGAAGGGTCCAAGGGAAAGACGAAGTCAATACAGCTTGGCTTCAGGTGCGCCGCAGGAGTTGCCGGTGTTGACTACAATGTCAAACCGCCTGAGGGACTCCGGCTCCGGATTTTCTGTCGGGGTTTACTCCCTTAGCCTTTCCCCTGAAGAGGTATGCTGCAAGGCAGCGGAGTTTTTTTGGAGTCAGAGTTTTCCTTCTCTGATTTTAGAGATGTCCTTCCTCTTTCCTGCTTTACAGGGCACTGTTTTTATGCCTTTATGACTTCATTAACTTTAATTATCTGTTTAATGGCCCTATCTCTAAATACAGTAACATTGGGTGTTAGGGCTTCAACACATGAATTTTGGGTAGACATGTTTCATTCTTCAACATTGGTTTTTCTGCCTGCCCCAGGACCTTTGTTCATGCTGTGTTCTCTGCTGGGAGGGGTCTTTTCAGGAGTTTGCATGGCCAGCTATTTCTTATCATTCAGCATTTAGCTTAAATGTCATCTCTTTAGAGAGAGTATCTGTTGTCCTATCTAAATAGCCATCACTTTTTCTGTCTTATTTATACCACAGCACTTGTTACCTCTGTTGTACATCATATATCAGATTGTGTGTTGCTTGTTGTCATCTTCACCCATCAGAATAAAATTTCTGTGAGAGCAGCCCTGGCTCGGTTGGTTGGACTGTCATCTATGCACCAAAAGATCATGGGTTTGATTCCCAGGCAGGGCACATATCTAGGTTGGGAGTTCTGTCCCCGGTTGGGGTGAGTACAGGAGGCAACCAATTGATGTTTTTCTCTCACATTTGATCTATCTCTCAAATCAATAAATGTTTCTTTAGGCGAGGATTTAAAAAAAGAAAAAAATTCTGTTAGAGCAGAGGCCATGACTGCCACATCCACTGCTAGTCACCACTGTGACCTGTGACCCCCACTATGTTTCCAGTGGCATACAGTATATGCCCAATAAATATTTCACTAAATGCATGAAACAAAAGCCTTCAGGGTTACACTAGTAAATCAATCTATAATGAGGTAAGTGAGATAGCTTTCCAAACTGAGAAATAAATTACAATTAGTGCCTGAAGATCTTCTAATCAAGTGAGCAGAGTATAGCTGGAGGCCAAGTGACAGTGCAGTAATGAGTTAAAACATTGGCAAAGCTATTGCTAGGGTTCCTTCCAAAACAAGTGATGACTGCTTATGTCATCCTCACTGGTGCAGGCCTGTGCCGGGTTCCCCACCCTCTCACCAGTGACATGTGCAATCAAACTAAGTATTAGTTTTCCAGGTAAAATGTGATCTTGGTTTTTAAAAGTTATTTATTTATTTATTTCTATTACAGTTGTCCCACTTTTCCCCCATTGCTCACCCCCCACCCCACCCACCCCTTCTCCCATAGTCCATCCCCACCCCATTATCCATGTCCATGGATCATTTATACTAGTTCCTTGAACAATCTTTAAAAATTTTTATTTCCTTAACCATAAGTGAGATTATCTTTTCATTTGCTTATTTACCAATTGTATCTCTTTTTCTGTCACATACCCTTTCCTTTACCTAGTTTATATATTTTTTGATCTTTTACTATTGATTCATAAGAACACTTTGAACCTAAAATAGCATGCATTACTTATCAAGCTAAAAAAATATGCTGTATTCTTTGACTCAGGGATTACACTTCTAGGAATTTAGGCCACAGATAGACTTGCATTAGCACACAGAAACATATGCATAAGTATATTAACTGCAGGGTTGTTTTTTTGTTTTTTTTTGGTAATAGACCCAAATAAAAGCCATTTAAATGTTTGTAAGGATGAGTTATGTAAGTTATGCCATAACTATACATAGAAGACTAAAGAGCTGAAAAAAAGATTCCAGTAAATCTTCATGTCCAAAACAATTACTTTAGAAACAAAATTACAGAATAATATTTATAGTTAGATTCCATTTGTATTTTAAAAATTTTTTTTAAACATAGACAGTATCTGGACAGGAAACTGTTAACAGTGGTTCGTAGTAACAGTAATGAAAGGAAGTGGCTGAGAGAGGGATTGACATTCCACTTTAAAGGTAAGCCCCCTTTACAGGTTTAAAGGGTTGTTTGTCATTTCATGTTTGTTTTTGTTCTGTTTTGTTTCTTAGTACAGGCCTGAGAGAAGCAAATCTCTTTCTGTCATCCCTTTAGCTCCCTGCAGATAAAGTTGCCAGCACCTGTCCAGAGATTCCTCCATTACCCATTTTCTTAAAAATACATTCTGTATTTACTTATTTATTTAAAGAATATTTTTACCCTCACCCGAGGACATTTTTTTTTATTACTTTTTAGAGAGAAAGAAGGAGAGAGAAACATTGATGTGAGAGAGAATCGCCCATCGGTTGCCTCTCGCACACCCCCAACTGGGGACCAGGCCCACAATTTCCAACATTTTCTCTTTCTAATCCATTTTCACCAATAACCCAACTCTGAGGAACCTTGGCCCCACTAAGGGCTATTAATCATTGGTCGTATGTTTTCATGATTCTTGATTCCCACCTACTCAGTTTATGGTGGTCCATCACTATATTATGCCTTTGCATGTATTCTTAACAGTCTTGTTTCATTGTTCTTGGTTTGCTCTGGCACTCACGCAGATGGTCATGGCTGGAGAAGACCACACAAGCTTGCTGACTGATCTCATTTTTAATTCCTGACCACTGTCCTCAAGGAAGTCCTCTGTTCTGCCCACCAATCATGCAACATTTCCATAACCCATCACTATCCTGTTACGCTGAACTAATGATTCTCGAATGTGAGACTGCCACAGATTCACCCGGAAAAGACAAGTGAATGCTCAGATTGCTAGGACCCACTTTTAAAGTTTCTGAATCAGTCAATTTGGGGTGGGGTTTGACAAACTGCATTTCTAGCAAGTGTCCAGGTGATGCCGCTGGCCTTGACCACACTTCAAGAATCACTGCCCCAGGTGACTATTTTATGACTTCTCCTCAAACCTCCAACCTGTATTCCCCATCCTTACTCTCAATAACTTTATTCACACACACACACACACACACACACACATATGCACGCACGCGTGTGTACGCATTCAGACGAAAACTTTCAAAGCTCCACATACCAAACCCCCTTTGCTCCCTGGAGCAATGACCATGGATTGGCAAACTGTTCAGGCTCCTCTCCATAGCCAACCCTCCACATGAATACCTGACCTCAACTCTGCTCTCTTATTTGAACCTAAGTCCTGAAACTGCCCCTCTCCTGACCCTTCTATCTACACTATGAATTTCTCCCTGTCTGTTGGGTCATGCCTGCCTGTGTCAAGCATCATGAATAGAACCCCCTCATGGCCCCACATTTCCTCCTGTCTCCCATTTGCAGAAATATTCTATGAAAACCTTATCTCTTCAGTTTTTTTAAAACTCACCAGGCATACCCTACCCCCCTAGCCTTTCACTTGCTATTATTTCTATCTGGAAGATTCTACAAGGCTGACATGATCATCTCCTTTGAGTTCTTGATCAAATGTCATTCTTTCATTGATACTTTCTCTAACCTCTATCCCTCCCAAGCAGTCCCTACCCTTCTTTTCTCCTTCACTGCTTGGGATCTGAAATTCAGTCTCAATTAGATTCAGGAAATAATCAACTTTAAGCACCATTAACAGCATGTTTCAGACAGGGCCACTGAGAACTGTCTTTGACCACATCTAAATTGTCAATGGCTTCCTAAAAAAAATGTTTCTGCTCTTCCTTCATCCTCTCTGTTTACACACTTTTTGATACAGTTTAAGACTAATTGGCCACTTTTCAATTTTGCCCTGAATGATATTTAAAAGTCATTGGACCTTGGAAACTGACAGATTTCTCTTGAGATCACTTCAAACGTATTTTAATTCTTAATGTTCCATGTGGCTATAATTAATCTGAAACCCAGTTCTATGAGACCTATCTCATCTTCCTTTCCTTTCACTCACTAATGCCTGTATTACATCCTATCTGGATAAGCCAGGCAGAAAGAAAAGAAAAAGACTGTGGCATGTCCCCTGCTAAAGGAATCATGATGTCAGTGGTGTTAGAGGAATTCCCATGTCATTCAAGAGGTGCTCGAGTGCTCTTAAGAAATCCAGCGTTGGCTGCGAGCAAGCTCCCTGGCACATCATGCCACTTGAAACACAGTGAACCAGACAGAATGAATCACACCGAATCTAGCAGAAAGCGTATGCCGTGTGGTACCTGGGGGAAGAAAATAATCAGTCAAACTGACATGATTGATGGATTAACTTTAAGATTGAAGGATGTGCAATTTGTCCTCTGCACAGTGCCCAGAGAAGGGGGTTGTAATACAAAAGCCTCAGTAATTTTTTAAAAATGAAAGAATCACAATTATAATATTTGTGGAATTCTTCCATAGCTAGAACTTGACTACTATGGCTGATGAAGATAGTTACTCAGAAAAAAAATAAAATCTATGCAAAGAATTAAAAAGTAGATAGATTTTAAATAATACCCTGATTTCTTTACGTGAGAGATGAAAAAACCAACCAACAAACAAATAACTAAGTAACTGGTTCACTGAGGCTTTGAGGGCTGTGTGTGCCCTCAGGCAGAAAGCTCAGGCTTGGTTAAATCCTTACATAGTCCATCATTTGTGCATCATGTCACTGAAGGCATTGGGAGAGGGAGAAAGAAATATGTTGCTTCATTTGCGCTGGCTGAGTTGACGGAGAGCAGTGTTCCTGATTGAAATGACACACTCTTCAGATTAGAAGACTGCAGAGCTAGAGCACTTTGTCCTTTCAGTTCTCTTATGTTAAAATAAAAAAAATGAAAACATCAATTTTAAAAAGAAGAAGAGGAACATGTGAAGGTGATCTGACTGGGAAGACAAGATCTCACCTCTGGCACTGCTCGGTTTTGCACGTGTCAGCCAGTGGCCCAGTCCTTTTCTCTCGGGGAGCATGTGCTTCCCCAGCAGAGAGGAAAATGAGCCAATTCTCCCAAGGTGGCACGCACTCAGCTGAGGCTCCGTTGCAGTTGCCTGTAGGAAATTTCCTGTTCCATTATTGCACCAAATGAGCGCTGGGCTCATCAAAGCCTCTTGGGTGAGAATGAAAAACTAGAAGCACCCAAGGCCTCGAGGGAAGCTCTGAGCTACTTTGAACCACATTTTCTGCCTTAATATAACCCAAGAGATTTCACAATCCATGTGGGGAACCAAACCCTTCTTCTAATGGAATATTTACTGAGTTCATCATGGAGAGAGGACAATGTTCAATAAGCATTTTCTTCTATCTACTGTGTTCATCAGAGGAATCGATGAGTGATTTCAAAGTAATTTCTTTTTATTGTTGCTCAGGATAAAACATGTAATTTTCATCATGAGCAAGAGGACCATAAGTAGAATCAGTTCTTGCCTGGTGCCGCCCAGGTGTTTGGTGAAGAGGAAGAAAACGTGTGTCAAATGAAGCCAAGCAGCCCATGGCCTCCCACAGGCCAGGATCCAGATCACTGAGAACGTGGGAGGGGGATTTAAAACTCCACCCATTTCCTCGCCCTTGCTTTGATCTATTTGTGCATCTTTAACTATAACTCCTACTGAGAAAAACTAACAGGCCCATCATTTTATTACAGGCAGAGTCTTACTCCTTTTTTTTTTTTTTTATTTGGGTGAAAATCTTGTCAATACTGCACTGAGAATACCAGAGCCTCCAACTACTGCCGCTTCTCCCAAGGGATACGAAAGCTGTTAGCACTTCCATGCTGATAATAGAAAATTTCACAACTGTCTTATGATCTTTAAAACCACTTCAATATTTTGAAAACAAACAAACAAACAAACAAAAAACCCAAAACCTTATTAGCTCCAGGGGGGAAAAAAAACAATGATTACAGTTGATCAGAACTGAAAGCAATTGTCTAACATTTCTATGTAGCAAAAAATTGTGCTTTTTCCCCCCTGTAACTAAAGATTTTATTTATTTATTTTTAGATAGAAGTGAAGTGGGGAGAAAGAGGGAGAGAAACATCAACGTGTGGTTGCCTCTTTCATGCCCCCAACTGGGGACCTGGCCACAACCTAGGCATGTGCCCTGACTCGGAATGGAACTGGTGATGCTTTTGTTCGCAGGCCAGCATTCGATCCACTGAGCCACATCAGCCAGGGCATCTTCTTCTATAAAGAAAAGAAAAGAATTTTGTCTTCTCACTTTGTCCTATCAGGTATGAAGACTCTGAGGCACCAACATTATGCCCAGTGAGCCTTCTTGCATTCTCTGCCTGTCTCACCAGGTTATTATTTAACATATTCCTTTCTTGGACATCAGTTCTCACCTAGGGAATGCTGTTATAAAAGAAGTTTGATTAATAGAGACATTCAGATAATGCCTAAGAGATTGCTGAAAAAGACCTAAATTTTAAGTGTATCTATGGTTCACATTCCAAGTAAGTGCAGATCACTGGTCATGCAAATTCTTGGTTCCCCCAATCTTAAAATTTAATATTGTTATGAAAATATAATCGTAACACCATTTGGAATTTAGGTAATATTTTTCCCCTTAAGACCTTAACATTCCTGTAACTAAATGACCTTATTTCATCTCCATTAATAGTCCTGTAAATTAGAAGAGCTATAATATGCTAATATTATCTTTATTTAATGAAGGGAGAAAGAGGAATCTAAAAACTTTAGAAGCCGGATTTCCGGCCAAGATGGAGGCATAGACAGACATGCTGTGTCTCCCTCCACAACTAAGAAGAATACAACTACCTCAAAACTAGAGATGACCAGAAGTTCCAGAAAATCAAACTGCATGGAAGTCCAGCAAACAAAGATATAAAGAAGAAATACTCATCCAGATAGGTAGGAGGGGCGGAGCCAGGACGGAGCCAGGGCGGAGGGGATGCAGTGTGGTAGTGGCAGCAGCAGGCTGGCAAAAAGTGCAGTCACACATTTTAAAAAGTCAGGAGCGACACCTGGGGAGCGTTCCCAGCTCCTCACTGTACCTCGTAGCTCACGGTCCCAGCACCAGAGAAAATCAAGTCTCATTGTTTCTCACTCTGCAGACCAGTGCAGGTTGGGGTGGAGGCAGAAACTGCCAATCTCTCAGCACAGTCCACTTGTTTAAAGGGCCCCCACAGTTGTAGAATGTCTGCAGACCCACCCACTCTGGGGACGACAGCCAGGGCAGCAGCTAGAAGGGCGCCAGTCTGGTGCAGAAGTGGGAGAGGTGCCTGGAAAAGGGGCGAGTGCTGGGCAGGTGGCATTTTTCCCTCTCGGACTCCTCCCCACATATAGCGACACAACGTAGTGAAACAGGTTGCCCTGTACTGAGGAATCCCTAAGGCTCTGCCTCTTACAATGTAACAGGAGCAACAGCTCTACCTGGGATGTGGAGGCAAATAAACACTGGAGCCTATCAGAATGAGGAGATAGAGAAGTATGGCCCAAAAGGGGAACGGATCAAGGTTTCAGTGGGAGAACTAAGCGAAGAGGAGCTAGCCAACCTAACAGGTGAGGAGATAGACAACCTAACAGACACAGAATTCAAAACACTGGTGATAAATATGCTCACAGGCTTGACAGATATGCTTGAGTACGGCAAATGCATAAGAGAAGAAGTGGAGTCTATGCTAAGTGAAACGTAGGAAAATCCACACAAAACCAATGGTGAAGGGAAAGAATCCAGGGTTCAAATCAATGATTTGGAACATAAGGAACAAAAAAACAGTCAACCAGTGCAGAATAAGGAAGCAAGAATTGAAAAAAAATGAAGAAAACTTCCCAAATTTTGTGAAAGAGATGGACATACAGGTCCGGGAAGCATGGAGTGTCCCGGGTGAGCTGGACCCAGAGGGGACCACACCAAGACACATCATGATTGAGATGCCAAAGGTGAAAGATAAAAGAGAGAGCTCTGAGTACAGCAAGAGAGAGGTGGAGAGTTGCCTACAGGGGGGTGCCTATAGGACTATCAGCTGACTTCTTGGAGGACATTTTTCAGGCAGGAAGGGACTGGCAAGCAGTATCCAATGTGATGAAAGGCAACCTGCAATCAGGATTACTCTATCCATCAAGACTATCATTTGGAATGGAAGGGCAGATGAAGTGCTTCCCAGACAAGGTAAAGCAAAAGGAGTTCATCATCACTAAGCCTTTATTATGTGATAGCAAAAGGATTTACTTAAGAAAAAGAAGATCAAAGCTATGAACACTAAAATGACAACAAACTCACAACTATCAACAATTGAATCTAAAAAATAAAAACAAAATCCAACCAAGCAAACCAGAATAGGAACAGAATATAGGTATGGGGATCATTTGGAGGGTTATCCGCTGGGAGGGGGAAGGGTTAGAAATGGGGATATGGTGCAGGGACTAAGAAGCATAATCAGTTGGTACAAAATAGACAAGGGGAAGTTAAGAATAATATAGGAAAGGGTGAAGCCAAAGAACTTATATGCATGATCCGTGGACATGAACTAAGGGAGGTGGGATTACTGGAGGGAAGGTGGCTACTGGGCAAAGGGGAGCAAAAAGAAAAAAAAAATGGAACTACTGTAACAACATAATCAATAAAATATACTTTAAAAAATAAAAATACAAACTCCAGCAGCCTACATACCAGATTGGACTTTAGCACCAGAGTTAAACTATTGCTTGGGAAAGTCCCTGAACTCAGGCTACTCAATCATGTATTGAGTTCAAGTTTGTAATGGCCCTCTTGTGATGCTGAAAGCTTATGCCTCCACAATATTCTCAACCCTTCAGATGCATGTGTTTGCAGCTGTGGATTTTCTGGCCGAAAGAAGCAGCAGCTGAACCAACTAAAGTAACATTCTACATGATCCAATTAGCTGGCTCCCTCAGGAGTGTCCTGTGATATCCTTCTGACTTAAGAACCTCCGCCCTCAGTAGTGGGATAGGAGGGATGGGGAAGGGATTGGGGGCATCAGTAAGCTCTAAGGGTGAAACTGAAGTGCTCTGAATGTTCACTTTTCCTTTTCTTTTGCTTCTCAAGTGCTATTGTAAGTGAAATGAAGTCCAAGTACAGTACGAACGAACCCAAGTGCTTTTTCTTCCTATTCTGGGAGCACCCAGACAGCTTTACCCTAGGCTAGCTGTAGTTTTCCAACCCAGGTTTTAAGAAGCAAGGCAGGTATGCAGTCATTCACTTTCAGCATGCAAGTCCTTTTGATAAAAGAAGCCCTTTGCAAGAAGCATTTCTCTCCTGTCCTTATAAATCAAATAAATAAAAATAAAAATCTCTGCCAAACAATATGCCTTTGCTCCTCTCCTTCCACTGGCCTAAAATAAAAAAGATTACCCTTTTCTGTTCTTTTCCCTATTTCTTTACTAGGAAAAAAAGAGCTAGAAAAAGAGAAATAGAGAGAAATCAAACAACTGTCTAAGCAAATCAATCCAACATTTCCAAGGGCTTTGACCTGCTGCGACGTCAATCCCGTCTCACGACCCTGCCCCCATTTTCTTTATTTGCATCGACATACCCTATGGTTCTGATCACTCCAATATGTCAGTGCCTGCTGAGGGCACATATTACTGTTCATAAAACCCCAGACGGTAATGAAAAATAAGCAAGAAAACGATAAATTCATCAGAGTTGCAAGAATATTCAAGGAAAAAAGGAATTTCCTGAGGTAACTGTCCTTGACCTGGCTCTTTAATCGAGTGAAATTTCATCACTTTATCTAATATCATGCTTCATGCTTCAGGCGCCCAGCAATTCTATTTTAGTGTGGTCTAACGGGCAGCTGACGCCTCCACTCAGCCCCAGACTGCGTAATACGCACTGACATACTGTGTGGCCAGCAGCCTTGCGGGGCTATTTATTTGGGCCTTGCAAGAAGAAATTCTTCGCAAAATGGTTCTTCCTAACAATTTCAGGCTCTGCTTTCGGGGCCTTGGTGGACTCCACATTTTAAGAGGTCTGGGAGCCCTTGCCGGGGCGGGAGGCGGACAGGCGCTGATTTGGTTGGCTGTGTGTGTCTGACTTGAGGTGAGAGGTTGGAAAAACCCTGGTTGTGCTTGTCTGAAACCTGAATCTAGATAGTGTAATGAGGAGTGTCATTCTAACTGCTTTGCAGGCGGCTCTTCTCAGAACCCCTGATTCAATTTGATATTCTGAGGTTAACGTACTGTATTGGGCCTGAAAATAGAAATGAACACGAAAAGCTTTTATACTTACTCAGTTCAGTAAGCATGGAAAACTCATCAACAGCTATTTGTACACTCTAGGCATGGTGGGACTTACTTTGATGTTCTGATTTATGCTTGTTATTTCCCCCCCGTATTACTTTGGGATCAAAATATATTTTAAAAATATGACATCTTTTGACATAATAGCTGAAGATAGAATCATAAATGAAACAACACAAATGCACACACAAATATAGACATGCCACAGTCTTTGGCTAAATTTTCAATATAGATAAACTTCAAATTTTTCTAAAAAATATAAAGAAGACTGAAGAGAAATGATAATATGAAATGTATGACCCTGAACTGAATTCAGTACTAGAGAATGAAAAATGCCATCAAGAATATTATTAGAACAACTGACCAGACATGGACAGTATTGTATCATTGTTACATTTTCTGAATTTAATGACTTGCTGTGGTTATGTAAGAGAATGTGTTTTCTTTCACAATTTACAGTGAATTCAAGGTATTCATGGGTATAGGGTATGATGCATGCAAATTATTCTCAAATAGAAAGAAAAACATTAATTAGAGAAAGAGGGAATGATAAAAGATATGTGGCAAAATATTAAAAATTAGTGGCTCATCGTGGCAAAACAGAATAATTGCTGTCTAAAAGCACGTAAATGAATTCTGCTAAGTGGGGTTCAGTGGCCCGCCCCCACTGCTGAAGAAATCAATTCATTTCCATTTTCCTGACCTATAAATGAACCTTTGAACTGGTTGTAACACTCACCTGTTTCCCTCCCTAATAATGGGTTAAAATTCTTAACATGTGTTCATTCAAAACAAAATTGTGAATCTGAGTAAAAGCTACACAGTTTTCTTAACTGGTCTTACAACATTGCTGTAACTTTGAAATTCTTGCAAAATAAAAAGTTTCTAAAATTACTATAACCAGCCAATGACAGTGGATGGGGAAACTAGTGTAGGAATGAACACCTGCTGTGTGACATGCTTGACAGAAATGTTCTTTATAAGAGGCAGTGTGTTCAATCCAGAATCATGGTTACTGCAAGGTTAAGCAAGCTATCCTCATTCCAATGCCACCATGACTCTAATCATAATAAAATTTCATGATTTGTGGCCTCGTTAGGACCCTGGGATGCCTTGTTAGATCTTCCTGTGTGGTGTGCCTTGCTTCATCTCACCTCTTTATATTTAAGAAATTGGAGTACAGCAGCTTTACGTTTTCCCAAAGGATTAAATTTAATCTCAGATACAGTCACATATTTCTGTCCTGTGGGAGGTGAAAAGTCACACTGGAACTAGCCTGTGATCCACAGGATCCATGTGTGGAGGAGGTGTTTTTTTGTGTCAAAATACTGGTAGTTTCAGCTGGGGGTGGCTTGCAAGAATAAAACCACAGAATCATCAGTTCATCAAGGGCTGAAAGCAGGATATCCTATCAGCAATGAAATAAGGATGTTGTTCTGTCTTTTAAATGTCAACATTCCCAGCACAAACATTTTCCATTTTAAACAGGAGTACTTTTAATACAATTGCTCAAATATTCCTTCCCCTGTGATTTCCAGTTTTTTGTTCTCTCTAAAGCAATAGGTACCAGTAGAAGTACAATAATAGCCATCATGATAACAGCCTTTATATTACATTGAGCCCTTACAATGCTCCATACACTTCATACACAACATCACAGTATGCTCTTTAATCTTCACAGTTCTCTAAGTAAGATATTAGTAGCCCCATTTTACAATGAGTAAACTGAAATTTAGGGAGTCTAAGTAACTTGTCCAAGGACTCCCAGAGCTAATTAGTGGCATAGTTAGATTTCGTATCAGATTAAGTTTGGTTCCAAATCCAGAATGTTTAACCTCTACTCTACACCAAACAACCCTGAGAACACAGATTTGATGAAAACAAGGTTAGAAATTGCTTTATTAAAAGTTCACTGAAGAAATCAATACAAATTAGGAGTTCACAATGTGATACTGTCCATGGCATGGCCAAGCGTGTTAACCTGTCTTGTGTATATTATGCTAATAAAATAACTAGTTTACATAAAGCATTGAGGTTATTTTGAGCAAAAACATGCAAAACAGAGTTATTTTCTTAGATTATTTAAAGTTACTAAGAAAAGGAGAGAAATGAGGAACTATGTACTCTTTAATTTTCCATTTTGAAGATTTAAATACTCTAGTTCGCAAGCCCTCATACTTTCTAAGAGTATAAAACAAAACTGACTGCCAAATTGGGAGAAGTTAAAAATACAGGTTTTAAGTATTATTGTTTTAGTGATGGTAATAAACTACAGGAACATTTTCTCTATTTAAAACAATATTTTTTCTAAGTTTAAACATTTTAATTTAAATAGTTTTTGCTAGCCAGTTCATAGCTAGAAGCGTTTGGGGTCTGATATTTTAAATGAATTGATTGTGTGTTAAATATTAACCTCATCCCCATTTTCTGTGAACTCGAATCTCCCTTAATCACTGGAAAATATTGTCTTACTAATGAGGTTATGAAAAGGTCAAAAAGAACCTTAGTCTATTAAATTGGTAACTTTGGGTGTTATTTCATTTGTCATCTGCCTGATTCGTTCTTCGCTCGGCTAACATTTACTGAATTTGACTAACATTTATTGAACGGGTATGGAGATTGGTTCTCAAAAAGCTTAGAAGTAAAAGGATAAGATACATGTGAACAGTGAACTATAACAGAGAGCACAATGAAAGTACCCAATAGAGGAGGTAATGAATAAAAATCATTTTCCTCTTGGCTGTTTCTCACTCTACAAGATTCTGATGTGCTTGTCTATCACTGGCCCTACCTTCTTCACCATAGGAACCAGCATGTGACCTATGCTGGCCAATCAGAGAACTCAAACTTCTATCATCATTATCCTGTGGTGGTGGTAGGGTGTTGATATAAGTGCTATGGAAGAGGATTTCTCTCTTTCTGAGATTAAGAGCTAAAAATACCATGTAAAGCTGGGGCTTTTGAGAATCACTTTCCTATCATGCATGTGTGAAGGGTCTGCTGAAGACTGAAATCAACATGGGGGAATTCAGAGCCAAGAAATATAATGAAGGACAGATTCCCCATAATTAGCTGAGTACTGCATTCACCCAGCTCAACTGGGGTTTTGGCTCTAGGAGTCAATAAATACTTCTTTTATTTACCCTAATTTGTTTAGTATTTCTTTCTTTAGAAACTAAATCACCTCTCTAACACCAAGATGAGCCTCAGAGTTTGCTTGAATGATAAAACTTTTGCCAGCTCTAATAGATTAATTTACTCCAGGTGTTGGAGTAAAGAGCAATTACCTTCGGCTGGGAATAAACCCAAGGCTTCATAAGGGGGTGATATTTGAGTTGAGCTAGGATTTCCATAACTATAAAAGCAGAGTGAAGACACTCTGGATGAGGAATAGTGTGAACAAAGACAAAGCGATATGAAAATGTTTGTGGAACTTATTGGTACAAAAATCTAATATATGTAGAAGGGTGAAGGAGAAGTTGAGGCTGGGAAGGTATTTGGGAACTAGATGATAAAAGATCTTGAAGTAGTTCAGGCTTTATTATGTAAGTAAATGAAAACCATTGAATGCTTTGGAAGAAAACAAACTCATGATTTATTTTATATCTTGAGAAAATAATCCTGATGATAGCCTAAAAAAATAATTCAATTAAAAAGGTTGGAACAGAAGTCAACCAGGACCTCGTGTTAGGTCTGGTGGGAGGTGCTCTGGACACAGACTGTGCCGTGGACATGGATAACGGGGACATATTCAAAAGACATTTTAGAAATAAAATTAAAAGGGCAAGATGGTTAATGTTAAACCATTTGAATAGTAATATCTGCCAGAAGGGAATTAAAAAAAAGAAATTGTGATCTGATAAAGTTTTGATGAAACAGTTTTCAATGGTTCAAAACACCATCTTTCAGGCAAAGTGGAACTAACCTTTGAGAAATGCTTAGAAATGATCCAAAACAGGCAGATGTAGTACGCTTACTCTAGTATCAGGAAGTGAAAGAATTCTACTTCTAAGTTTTGACTTTATAACACATTTTAAACTGCAGACAAATGAGCTGGCATAATGATAGAGTCACAGAATGAATTGCAAGTTGAATGTTAAATGATGCTTGCTTCCTCTGGGTTTTGCGTGGTTGGGCTTAATCTCAGGACAGCAACCAAATGTGGATGCAGTTTGTTCCATTTTCTTCCTTCCTCCTCTTGTCTTCCTCTTTCTCTTCTTTTTTTTTTTTTTTTCCTGTTTTTATTCCCCTCTCAATTTTTCCCTCCTTTTATACCCCCATTAGAATTAAATTTTTAGCTAGGTTTAGAAGGAAATTTTTCTTTTTATAGTGGAAATAAATCAGTATAGTACTTAAAAATGGCAAAATAAAAATTAGAAAAGCTTTCTGTGGTTTTAGGAGTGGGTGAACTTTAAACTTTTCATGCAGCAAATATTTATAAGCACTTACAACATGATAGGCTTAAGGTTGAGTGGAGTTTTCCATCCAAAGTAGCAGTACTCAGATTCTTCACTTAGAGAGATAAAACTCTTCTAATTTAATAATTAGAATTTTTTCTTTAAGCAAGATTACACTTCAAATCAGAATATAAAATTCAGAAATATTTCATTTCCTGGATTGATTGTATGATTATGTGAATTCAAGTATCGAGTGTGAAGATATTCCAGAAATTTCTTTAATAATTTTCCCTAAGGGTATAAGGAATGTTGTTACAAGTTAAAACCTTTGGGGTGAAATAGGGGGAGGTCTCGTAGCATGTTTGACTTCCAGATGGCTAGTAATCATTCATGTGTAGTTAGATATTAAACTTAATAGTAAGCTGTAGTATTCAGTACTGAGTGTGAAATAATGTGTGCTCATGTCAGGTGAGAGAAAGCAGGTGGAGACTGCCGGATGGAAGTGCGTGAAGATAAAGGAAAGATGAAAGGAGAAAAAAAAAGAAATTGAATTGTTAATGCCAGAAATCAGTTGGCAGCAATAGCGTGAAGCCCACCCTCTACAGAGTACACTCACAAATATTTCTGAATGTTCCCAAATTCAGTACCATTAAAAAAAGGAATCAAAATTAGATTTTTGTTAGTTTATAGAATATTTTCAGGTAAATACTACATACAATTATTATTACTGTAAATAATAACCCAGAAGTTTAACCTATATACAGATAATTTTTTTATCTTTCAAATGCAAAGAGAGGAAATAATGAATTCTTGTCACCATCACCAAATCCCATCCTCCCCCCACAAAGAAAGTAAGAAGTTAAAATATAGGACAAAAGAAAATCTTATTTTATAAGTTAAAGGTCATATATAAAGGCCAAGAGTGAATAAAACATACTTAAGGAGACCTCAGACTTAGAAATCATTTTGGAGGGACTTGGTCATGGTTTTCTTTTTCAGTTTTTACCCTTATACATTACTGGTGTGAATGTGAAATGGTGTAACTTTTCATAACATTATCTAAAGTTCTGATCATAAAACCATTGAGCATTTACCATGTACCAGGCACAGTGGCAAGCAGTTACATGCATTATCTTATCTAGTTCTTTTAATAACCTTAGAAACTTCATTCAATTCATCCTTTCCTAAAGTGGGTTTTGCTTAGACCCTCAAGATGCTCAGGTTGAAGTAAAACAAAACTGTATCTTCAAAATACTTCTGTAGAATCAAAATTACACACTAACCTGATAAACGCTCTGAGAAGTCTCACAATAAAAACAAACAAACAAACTTTGATTGTTTCTCAAATCATTTGACCACTTAATACTTATAAACAGCTATTGCATGGAACAGACTTTGGGAGATACTGATTTAGTACTCTGGGCTGTTCCATTGTCTGAGTTTTTCAGGGAACAAAGAATGGCTCTTTTGAGTTTTACTACCTGACTACATCAGCAGATAGAGTAAGAAATAGCTATTAAAATAAACAATTTATTATTTGATGTTGTAGAAGGTGATAACTTGGATGTATGTTTATGCGTGTATGTCATGCATATATGGAAGAAGAGATAATTTTGAAAGTTCATCCTGTGTTTTGAAAAATTCATTTTGGAATTAGGAAATAAGGGGATGGCATTTGGTATTTTGAGCTTCAGTTAAACAGGTTTTAAAGATGATATAATTCTAATAGCAAAGGCAATAAAAGACTATACTAGACCTTAGGTAGGGCCGTGTACCAGAACTGCATGCAATTAGATGATTTTGAAAAAAACATGCAAAAATATGGTTTAAATTAAAATTTCTTAAATTTTTATTAAAAGTAAAGCTGTATGTAAATACAGCAAAATAATTTTTATGGGAAACATGGATGAATAACTACTTGTTGAGTGATAACAAGGGACTCTAATGGGCTCAAGGTGGTCATAATTTGTATGCCAATGAACTTAGATTGCCTAAAGAGCATTTTCTGCTTTGTGAATTTATTTATTGAGGAAGTCTTATAATTATAAGACTTAAATTATATTTGATAAGTTTTCTTTATTAAAAGTACATAAATTTAGGACTCTTCCAGAAAAACCTGGGCTTTATAATTGTCCTGTGTTTTACCTACCTATTAACTGATGAGGACATACGAATATTTTAAAATTATTTAGAATTTTTTTTTGATGTAACGCTAGAGTTTTAGTGTACCAAGGAAAAAGAAGTAAACATCCTTAATTTAATATGAAGGGAAAAATTTTACACGATTTGAGCTGCATTTTGTGTTTTCAGAGCCGATAATGGAAATGTTTAGATAAAAATACAATCACAATGAAACCTTTTAAATTTGTGCTAATAATGTTACCAAATTTGTGGGTCCTATTCCTTCTAAAAGACTTTTAACCACTGAGAAGCTATAGTAAGAGTCTCAAGTTAATATACAATGCCTTTAAAGAGAAATGCTGGTATTGAAGAATGCAGGAAGCTATAAAGATTTAAAAAATGTTTATGAATTAAAAAATATATAATAAATTGACTTTTTTTGGTATCCAATTTTACTATTAAAGAGAAAATGGGAGCATTACTATATTAGGTTTTTGTTCACTGCAAAAATATACTAAAAGATTTGCTAAGTGAAATTTCAAGGGGGTTAATTGTTCATTTTTAGAACTTTATCTTAGTTTTGTTGATTCTGAAGTATTTAATTTTTTACCTAAGCCCTATTTTTCAATGATATCTAAAAATGTCTTAAGAGGAATAAATTGGTTAATGAACCTATACTTGCACCTTCTCATTATTATACATATGTTGCAATATCCCCCAATAATCAATGTAGCTTTAAAATACTCAAATAATATGGCATTATTTTGCCCAATTTCAATGCCACTCTCAGGAGTAAGCATAATTACTTTTTTTAAAGTACATAACTCAATTCACAAAATTGTCAGCATCCCAGCATCCTGAAAAATTCACTTATGCTTCTATGAACTGAATCACTACCAGAAAGGAATTTTTGGCCCTGGGTAAAGTGCTGTGATGTGCATGAGGGAGTTTTAGCTGGGTTGGAACTGAGGCTTATATTTACCTATTTATGGGTACCCATCACCCTCTTGAAGTTTCTCCTTGTATTGGACAAATAGTACCATTAACTGCCAATTAAAAAGCCAAATTTGCTGATTTTATTGGGGTTCAGGAGTTCAAGGAAAAGAATTTGGACACTATCATAATTGGAAATTAGACAAACTAGTGGACTGGAAATGTCATGAAGGAAAGGTCAGCTTTCAGAGAATACCAGTGGCAGAAATTCTCTGAATGTGCAGAAGAAATTGGCATACTAGGGCTGACTCGGAAATAAGAACTGATCTTCAAGAGAGAAATGATTTGGGGTATAGAGTCGGGCTGTGAGTCAATATACTTCATATTCTTTCATTCTATCCTGTCTACACATTATGCTAAAAAGAGAGGGTTGTAGGGAGGAATTAAAGAATTATGGCACTGAAGGCCCAAGCCATTCTACTGGAGCTTGATTTTCTTCCCAGAGAGTTCTAGGTGGAACAGCCTGGACTATTTCAATAGAGACCTTAATCATTTTACTGTAGGATGTCCTACATGAGTAGAAAATGAGAGAAAACTAAACACTGGAGATAAGGCAGCTGGTGAAGAATTTCGAGTGTCAAAACACTGAAATGAGACACTCCAAGAGCTTTGGACTCAGAGCCCCCAGTGGTGTGCCTCAAGCAGCCACAAATCCTGCAGGAGTGGGAGAAGGGGCAGACCATGTCCATGAGAGACACTACCTCCAGGGAAAGGCTGAGAAACCTGTGCCTGAGATTGCAGAGTAAAAAGAGGCAGTCAAGTGGGTCTAAGGAGAGATACAGGGTTCAGCAGGATTGCAATTAAATTTGATCAAGTTTGAGTTAAAGTGAGTCTGTTCATGGTTTTGCAGGGATGGTGGGGGTGCAGAGGACAGTCAGGTAAATTAGTGGTTCACTGAGTGGGTCAAGTTTGGTGGCGTATGAACATCCTGACAGTATGGAATCTGGTATGGAGGTGGAGTCAGGGATCCAGTGAGGTTCGCTTGGGTGTTAGAACCCAGTATCTGAGCTTGCTTTGGGACTAAAAAGGGAATGTCATAGCCTTGGGGTGAAAAACAGTCCATTAAGAAATTGAGATCCAGTGGTAAAATGTGCTTCAGTGGCAGAGAGTCATCCAGTGTGGATGGACAGAACAACAGTGGTGGAGTGGGTGGGTCGTGTGAGTTTGCGGAAACTGGAGATGAAGAGGTCCAGGTGAGAGGATCTGGCAGGGAGCTGGGGCATGCCAAGGGATGCAAAGGGAAGAACAACTTCTGGCTCCCAGAACACAGAAAGTTCAGCTCCCCTGGTAATTCTGTGGCAACTGTCTGTAAAGATTATGCTGGAAAGTTTGCACAAAGCTGCCATCAGTTGGGAGCTTCCCCCAGTTTCTGCTGGAGACAGGAGGTACCAACTGCAGCCAGGAGCACTGCAGAGGACAGGACGGCAGTCATGTGCATCCATGTCCCAATGTCCCTTACTTTCTTGTTAGGCTCACCCCATGGCTTCCTTTCTCTTTTTTCCTCCCTATGATACCTACCATTTTTAGGTTGCCTGTCTCTTCATCCACCTCTTGGTTGCTGTAAACTTTCAGAGTTCTGACAGTTTCCTCTGACAGTTTTTTCTTAATTTTTGATGTTCATATGGATTGTCAGGCTCTTGGAGCTACCTATATTACCATCCTTGGTGAGGTCTCTCAGGAATTTTTGCTGATGCCCAGGAAAGTACAGTCTTAGGACTTCTTTTCAACTGCCGCCTCCCCATATAATTTTTACTGGCCTTAAGTCAACCTTGACATAGAACTCAACCACTCCCTTTCTCAATTTCCCACCAAGAAACATCAAGGAGAAAAAATCAAGTAGACTTTATTAAAGGTACTGTCAGGGTGACAGAGAGGGGAGAGCTGAGAGCACACCCCAAGACCCAAAAAGTAAAACGTAGTCACTGATTTGTGCTGCCATGGGCTTGAGGGCTCTCAACCCTCCACTGTCACCCATGCACTCCCTGACTGGCCAGTGCCCCTCCCACCTCTCATGGTCCCCTCCTCTCCTTAATAATATAAGACATTCTTCCATTTTTATACAGAGTAAGTCAGCTCTCACAAGTTCCTGTCCCAGCATGGACATGTAGGGCCATCTTGATTTGAAGCACAGGTGTGAGGCCTTCTCTTTGTCCTAATATAACCCCTAAGAGAGCAGTTGCAGTAACATAGAGCCATTTTGGTTGTTTTGCTTGTTTTAAATCACACCAATAGCTATTTCCTCTATAAAGAGTTGTTTTATGGTGTGTGCATATATACACACACACACATACACACAACACACACACCCATACACATATATGTATACATGCATGCACACACATACACATGTGTTTTATCTCTCATATTAATACATTGGATTAGCTCAGCATAAAAGGGTTGCAATTCAGTTCTGTGCTGGCTTGTGAAAGCTGTGTGAATGTCTTTCTCATAGTCCATAAGTATGTTGTAACGTTGGGATCCTGAAATGGCATTGGTGAGAGTATTTACACTAGAAAATTGGCAAATGGTACAAATAAGGGCTTTTCTTTTTTGATAGTGGACTTCTCATCATTCCATAGGGTTTTGACACTGAAAGCTTCATTATTATAACATTGCACTCTTTTGAAGTCAATTGTTATATCATTTCCTCACTTTGATTTTCTCAGTTCCCATGATAATTTTAGTAAGTCATCCATGGCTCAAACCTTTTCATCCCATATGATGAAGCCTTGCCAGAGTGTTGGTCCATTTTTGCAATCCAGCTTCTTCATAGTTCCTTTTCCCTATAAATTGTACACTTTAGGACTGCCTTCTCTGCTCACCTTCACTGTTCAGCAAAGACCCTCAACACATCCTAGCATCTCTGGAGTTTGTGTTTATGGCCTGATTCTGGTCCTGACTGACCTTAAAGTACCAGTACACCATGTATAAACATCTACAAAGTTTGAATATAAGTAAGCTCTAAAAAGAGAAGTTCCAGGTGAGAGAAAGGACTATAAAAATTACCTGTCAAGTATATTTCTAAAAAAAAATCAATATTCTAAAAGTCAAAAACAGACTAAAGAATTTTAAATATTAAAAAAAATCACAGACATAATATCTAAAGAAAATAATACTATTATATAGAGGACATTACTAGGTAAATTGACAGAGTTAAAACATGCAGAGTAGATTAAATAAAATTTCTGTATTAATGCTAAATTTACTGAGGTTGATAACTTTAGTGTATAAAGAAGTGGGTTTTAAGAAATCTTTATCTTGGAAATACACTCTGAAATATTAAGAGGTAAAGGACCATGTTGTATGCAATTTATTTTCAAATGTTAAAGGGAAAAAATTTTAATAATATCAATATACACACATGCACAGAAGGAGAGAGAGAGAGAGAGAGAGAGAGAGAGAGAGAGAGAGAGAGAGAGAGAGATCAAATCTGACAAATGTTAAAAATACCCCTAGCTGGTTTGGTCCAGTTTTTGGAGCATTGTCTCATGGACCAAACAGTCATGGGTTTGATTCCTGGTCAGGGCACATGCCTGGGTTGCCATTTTGGTCCTTGGTTGGGGCATGTACAAGAGGCAACCAGCAACGAATTGATGTTTCTTTCTTGGATCATTGTTTCTTTTCCTCTCTCTCCCTCCATTCCCCTTTCTCTAAGATCAGTGGGCATATCCTCAGGTGAGGATTTAAAAAAAATGAATATCTGGGTAAAGAATATAGAGCTCTTTTTTTAATATTAAAATTTGCAATTATTTTCAAATACAATATTTTAAAAAAGTTTTTCACAGAATCTCAGCAAACTCAGGACTTGAAGACAATAAATGAAAGAAAGAAAGAAAGAAAGGAAGAAAGAAAGAAAGAAAGAAAGAAAGAAAGAAAGAAAGAAAGGAAGAAAGAAAGAAAGAAAGAAAGAAAGAAAGAAAGAAAGAAAGAAAGAAAGAAAGAAAAAAGAAAGGAAGGAAGAAAGAAAGAAAGGAAGAAAGAAAGAAAGAAAGAAAGGAAGGAAGAAAGAAAGAAAGAAAGAAAGAAAGAAAGAAAAAGAAAAAAGAAAGAAAGAAAGAAAGAAAGAAAGAAAGAAAGAAAGAAAAAGAAAGAAAGAAAAAAAAAAACAGAGAAAGAAAGAAAGAAAGAAAGAGGGCAAAAAAACTCTAGTCTAAAGATTCACTAAAGGACTACAAATATCTGTTGTGGTGACTGATATTAGATTTATAATCACCACACCAAGTGCTTTCTTGCTTAATTAAATTGATTGAAAGGATATATGATAAATTAGCAATGACAAAGATCTCTGTAGGTGACACTACCTGATTGCTGCTTCAGCTCAACACCTATTACAGTAGCCACATTCAGCTTATCCTTTTCCACCTGATTCCATCACCTGCATTGATACAAGGAGCCCAGTTCAGTAGCAGCAGTTCTCATGGTCATTACTGATCTACAGAGAAGAGCCACTGAAGAGCTCTTCCAGGATACTGTTCTCTTTACAATGATATTTCTCATTGCCTTGGTGAAGGGTCTTCTCAACCCTCTTTTGGTGGGTGGGCAATTCTTACATGACAAATCTTCTCTAGCATTGAATACTGGTCCTTGAACACTGTCTTCTACCACATACCAGAGTTCTGGCATTTGATCTCCATTTAGTGTTTCAGCTACCAGGTTTCAGTTTATTAACAAAGCACATTCTTAGGACCTCTCAAACGAGCCCACTGAATCCAGGACCTTGGCTTAGGACTCCCACATTAATGATTTAATTCTTTTCCATTGTATTCTTTTCATCCTGAACCAACACCCTTGGAATCCATTTTTTTGTACATGTTACTCAGGGTTCTGCCTGTATAAATTGACAAAATCCTGCAATATTTTGTTGACTCATATTTTCTCATGGTTCACACTTTGCAACTCACACCATGGGGCCTGGAGAAACTTGAGTTGGCTTTCAAGTCTAGAAACAAGGAAATGTAGTCTTCTAGGGGACCAGGAAATACCTCAAGGGAAAGTATTGTGGTCTTTAGGGAATGGAATACAGACCTCAATTAGATGGAAGGGCTTCCACCGGCAAAGGGGCCTCAGTAGAATTTAGGGGTCATGGTCTCCAGCTTCACTACAATTTGTCCATATATCCCAATTCTAATCTTTCAGGTTCCACTTTATTTAATCGATGTCCTAACCTTAACATAAGAAAGTCTTCAGGGTTGTGAATTTAATTTGCCTTGTAATTCAGCTGTTTTTCAGAACTTCTGACCCTGTGTCTACAGGGAAAAAAAGAAGTTATTTGTAAAGAAGCCACAGATCCTTTACCCAGACCTTGAGCTGGGAATTCAAAGCCTTGAGTTCTCTAGTTTATTTAGAAACCACTTACTACTCCCATTATACTTTTTATTTCCACTAACATGTTCTACGGCATCAACTACTTGGTTACTCAAAACTCTGCCTTTTTTAAGCAGTTGAAACCAGTTGTTTGCAAGTGATAAGCTAAGTAACTCTTTTGCCACTACATATGTGGTGTGCGCACTTCATTTATTCTTTAAAAAATATTATCAAGCACCTATTACATTCCAGAGACTCTTCTAGACCTGGAGATATAGCAATAAACAAGACAGAGATAGTCCCTGCTCTCATTCAGCTTGGTTCTAATATCTTGGGAGAGACAGATAGATTAAAATATACTTTTATTAAATTTTTAAGAATTGAAGTACTTCTTTGGAAAATACAACTGGGCAAGAAGGCACATATTGACAGAAAGGGCACTTTTATATCTGGTGGCAATAAACACAGACTTAGCTCATATTAGTAGATGAGTGTTTAAGAATAAAAATAAGTAATCAGTGCCCGTAACTTGGGAGACAAACCGAAGTACTCAATGTACTTCTATTTTTTGTCTCTTTTCTTCACATGGTGAGTTGTTTGGGAAATGATTCAATAGTTATTTATGGTTCCCAAATTCTCAACAGCAGTTGCCTCCTGATATGTGTCACTATATATTCTGAGCTGACATCTGCTATCTCAATCACCAAAATAGTGCCTTGTTTTAAAATTTATGCACCATTGGCTTATGTTTTATCTTACTCTAGGCCATGTTATCACTACATGTGACATATCTGTATATGTGTTTGTGAAACTGGGATAAAGTTGGCAAAACTTGAGATGAAGGAGACTATGAAACATGTTTCTGCCTTAGTAGAACAGGAGGCATAAGCACGTTTGGAGTAGAGAGAAGGAGAACAGAGAAGGCATAGATATTGGAGAAATAGGATCTCACAAAGGAAAGGAAAATTGAAGTTAGGGACTTAAATGCAATTCAGGCAGTAGCCTCGGAGTTCAGACAACTATAGGCTTTTACCATGGCTTTTGGTCCCCAGAAACTAGATTAAAATCTCTTTGGAATAAAGCCTTTGTCTAGTAGAAGAAATCAACTAAGTTTTGTTGATGTGATTTTAAAGACTATTCACGATAACATTCTATTTGAGGAATGTTTCTCAAATTGAGACTTGACTTGGTGAACTTGTGAACTGGTAGAGAGATCAACATTGACCAGCACTTTAGATATTGAAATATCTGAGAGAGAAATAATTGATATGAGTATGTAATTATGGAGCATAACCATATTAACCTCCAGAATTTTGTGGAACTAGAAAATGTGCAAATGAATAAAAAACCATAGTATAGATCATCACAAGTTATGTTTACATACAATATGGACAGCTATAGTGCAATTCCTATAATTCTTTCTTAATTATATTTTGGAGTCCAACTAAATGTTCCACTGGATCCTTGCTACTGTTTCATAACAAGAAATTCTATTTATTGATCATTCACACATATTTGCTAAAGAGCTGGTGTAGTTCAGATAAGTCAGGAATTGGCCTACATTGCATTGCCAAACAGAAGAGCTGAGACTCATTCTAACTGGATGAACTGAGGACTGGTGTCCTTTTCACTGCGCAACATTCCTCCATGGTGCCAAGAGAAAGAAGAAAGGATATTTTGGCCTGGTCAACCTCAGAATGGGCTGTTCATGAGAGAGGAAGAACGTGGATCTGGGAATTAGACAAGCCAGGCGTCTAGTGCTGGTGCAGCCTTGGTCTGGCTTTGTGAACTCGGCTGGGGTCGTCACACTGCTGGGTGTGTTCTCTCACCAGATGACCTCCGAGGCTCCTTCGGAAACTCACATCCCACAATTCCTCCCTGTGTCACTCAGAAGCCAAAGTGAACTATCTGAATGTTTTCCAATTCTTCTCCAGAGTATTTTGTAACGTTAAAGCAGAATGATTTGATGGTCTTGTTTTAGGATATGATAATGAAATTGTAAAAGAAAGTACTATTGTTGTTAAACCCTCTTAAATGGATGTGTTGCTTTTTACACCCTCTCCCTTCTCCATCTGTATTTGCTCTGGTTCTCTATTGATTTAGGGCCATGCATATGTGGGCAATAAAGGTGAGAATTTCTGTAGATACAAAACAGACCCACTAATGAGGGTTTGTAAAGATTGGGAATTTTCTTGCAGTTAACAGATACTTAAGAACACCTACTATGTGCTGCCCCTACTGTAATCTCTAGGAATTGGAGGAAACCAGGACATAGTGAGCAATTAAATTTATTGTATCCAGAAATCAGAGATTTCTATGTACTTGTTTTCCTTTGGGACTGGCGAAATTGATGCAAACCAGTATTATGAATGAGCTAGAATAACTTGTTACTTCTTGGGTTTGGGCTACAAATGTTAAGAATGAATAGCTGTTTTCAAAACTAAAAATTTGGCAGCTCGCTAATAAGACGTACAATGAAGAAAAACTGAAGACACCTTTATCGTTTTGAAGTCTGTGGAGCTGTTTTTCAGAAGCCAACTTCATTGGCAGAGCAAGTTTGTTAATAACCCTGCAGCACTCGCCTTGTTGGAATAACATAAATTAGCATTTAACCCGGGTGGAAAAACACATGAAGTTATTTAACATTTACATAAAATTATGGAGTAAACCCCAAACAGGTCGCCTCTGAAATATATAATTACACTCAGCAGTCCTGTCAGCATACATAGAAACAATTTTATTTCCAATCATCTTCTGCTTTTATTCACTCAAGAATGTATCATTAAAATTTCCACAGAACAATGAACCTTAATAGGTGCTAACGCAATTGTAAATTATGGTAATTGTTAACTAAATTAATCTCTGTGCTTTCCATTTCATATTGCCCTATGCATAAAGAGTATGAAAAAGATAATATGGAAGCTAACATTTGTATAATAGGTGTAAAAGATTTATCATATTTGATAAAAAATTTCATGAGAACTAGCTATTTTTTAAAGTAGTGTACTTGAAAAAAAAGTTAGAATTGCTATAAGCATAGTTTACATAACCTGTAATTGGTTACATTTGTGATGGCAAAAGGCTGTTCAACTGTTTAGATCATCGTTGTACATATGTACTCCCTAAGGTATCCATTTAGCAAACATATGTCCCCCTTGTCATTTATTGCCAGGGCAGGTATGCATTTACACCCATATCTGCATGTGTGGTCACTTTTTGTGTGTTTACCTTCACTCACTTATGTAAAAGTACATACAACTTGCTTGGTGTAATGAAACCCACTGTTATATGCTGAATCAGGTTCCCCTCCCCAAATGTATACATTGAAGTCCTAACCCCTAGTACCTCAGAATGTGACTGCATTTGCAGATAGGACATTTAAAAAGATAACTAAATTAAAATGAGATCATTAGAGTGAGCCCTAATTTGATCTGACTGGTGTCCTTATAAAAAGAGGAAATTGGAATACAGATGCACACAAATGAAAGCCTCTGTGAAGACACAGGGAGAACACGGCCATCTGCCAGCCAAGAACAGAAGCCTCCTAAGAAACCAGTCCTGCCAGTCATTGATGTCAGACTTCTAGCCTTCAAAACTGTGAGAAAATTAATTTCTGTAATTTAAGTCACCCAGTATTTTGTTATGGTAGCTCTAGCAAATGAAGATATCTGCCTAAATTGGAAGTAAATATATTTAACTTCCAATTTAGGCAGATATCTTCATATATATATATATATATATATATATATATATATATATATATGAGAAATATAGTCAACTAAAAATAAAAAGAAATACAGGTTTTGTCCTGTCTCAGTCACTCCTGACTTATATTTGACTTTGGGTATATAATTTGATCTCCCCATCTGTAATGGTGTCTACTTTCAGTATGCTTGTTTATTTCAGATGGTTCAGCATCATATTATTTTCTTCCGCTAACAGCACCCTGAGTTTCCTCTGAGAAAATCCTTGCCCCTTGCTCCGAGTCCGTACAGTCTAGGTGGTGCTGGTCTAATGCCTTAATTCTGGATATGAGCATTTCACTCAAATCCGGCCAATCAGTATGTTCCATGAATAAAGTCAACAGGGAGAGAACTCAAGCATAGATAGAGATCCAGTACTGAGCACCCTGTGTGAGCCCTTGGTCCAGCCTCGCCTGAAGCTGGTAATTCCCGCGACCCTGTCATTTTCTCAATAAGCCAATAAATCCCTTTACCCTTTCTCTTACCATAAGGCAGTTGGACTTGCATTTTATCATTGCTACTAAGAGTCCTGAGTAATATAGTAATGGCTTCATGCTTTGTCTCTTCCTCTGCAAAATAAGTGCCCTCTTATAGTAGTAACTACTTTTCCCTCCAAACTAAGCATTAATAAGGGACACCCATATTTCTGTGTATGTGGGAGGGGGCATGGATGAATGTGGGAAATAAAATCTGACCCATTTGACATTCTTTTGTTCCTGGTTCTGTGTGGAAACAACTGGAATAAATGATCCCTCTTCCTGCCAGAACCTAGAATCATTAGGTCTCAGGCCAGTGGTTCTCAACCTTCCTAATGCCGTGACCCTTTAATATAGTTCCTCAGGTTGTGGTGACCCCCAACCATAACTAAAGCATAGTGATTAATCACAAAAACAATATGTAATTATATATGTGTTTTCCGATGGTCTTAGGCGACCCCTGTGAAAGGGTCATTCGACCCCCAAAGGGGTTGCGACCCACAGATTGAGAACTGCTGTCTTAGGCATTTGTGCACATTTGTAGGTCTGAGTGTTCGGGAACTTCAGGAGTGAAGTGGAGAGCAGTGGGGCAGGGGGAGATGCACTAAAAGATAAAGAAAGCAGCGTCAGAAGTCACAGGCAGATGTCTTCCCTCCAGGGACCAGAGCTGTTGCCAAATGGCCAGAGGCGAGGGCTGCTTGTTTAGTGCCTTCATGTTTGGGATACTTGATGTGATTCTTGTGTCCATTTCTGGCAGGGCTCCAGGCTCTCAAACAGAGGCTAGATAATCAACAATCAACTTTAAAACATGTGTGGACAGAGGAATACTTGGGCTGGACGGTAGTAACAGAATTTAAAGAGCATATCATTAGTGCCTTTATAAAATCCCCAGATCAGTGAAAAACCAACCCTGTTAGAGTGAAATGCATCATCATTAGTGGTATTTTATTTTATAGAAAATATTTTACTGGTCCAAGTCTGGGATGAGCTGTGCCATTTATAATAGTCTTTAGAACAGCGATTGTTAACTAAAACTGAGGAAGACTATGGGAAATGCATTTGCCTTTTATTCACCCCCCCGCCCCCCCCAAACATGCATATGTACTTTGCAACTGATTTCAAGGGTTCTGTACTTTCAAAGCCCTCTTCCCTGCTGGACCTCAGGCAGCAAGGTCCTGCTCTATACAAATGTATCAAATGAGACTTAACGATTTATTTTCTAAGCTATTTGAATTTTCTGAATTCAGATTCTTTAAACTGCAATTTATGCAACCTGCTCATTCATTTCTTCAACTGTCATTAACCTATTTTTTTTCACTTGGGAATTGCCTTGTCCTTGATTTTACTCACCTTTGTGTATAACCTGAGGAGGAGGCTCTTGTTTGTTCAAGTGTTTACTGGGTGCCTGGTGATATAATGAGACTTAATAGAGAGGATCCCACTGCCCCTGGAATTGATGGCCTGGTGAGAGAACAGGACTCAGGTAATGTTAAATCCGCAGAAAGTGGTAATGTCATTTCCATCTCTGGAGTGATGCACTAGATCTGTGGGGCCCAGAAAAGTCAGGGACTGAGTTTGGAAGGGACTCTGGCACCTGAGGATGTAGAAAGGTTGCTCCATCAGCAGCTTTGTGGAAATGTTGGGGGCGTCACAGGCAAGAAGGCTTGGAAAGACAGAAGACGGTTAATGGTGGCCTATTCTTGCCTCAAAGACCTCACACTAGGGCAGGAACTTGGGTGAGGTGAATGAGACACTGGGCTCTGGCTCTTCCGTGGAAAATTCATGGAGACCCCAAAACCCCTCTGTAACCAGAATCCGGCAGAACCAGGATTAGGATGAGGGAGTGAGACGAGACCTGAAAGGGAAGAGTGGGATTCTGTCTTTATTTAATATTTTCATATTTTGTTCACTATGGACAAATTCATTTTGATCTTTAAAAATATTGCATTAAAATGTTACTTGTCTTAATCCCTAGGATTTTTGATACCCCTTTATTTTTTTGTTTGAAGCGAGTGCCTCACTTTCCTCACCCGAGCCTGGTCCTGCCTCACGATGTAGTCATAGGTCACAGGACTTGGTTAAGAAAGGTTTGCAATGTATCATTTTTATAATTGAGTTTATATAGGATGCACTCTTTCATAAAATTTATTTTATTGAGGTATAATTGACATATAACACTATGTTAGTTTCAAGTGTACAACATGATTCAATATTTGTCCTATTGCACAAGTCTAGTTAACATCTGTCTCTAGACATAGGATGTGTACTCTTTCTTTTAAAAAATAATTTATTTATTTGTTTTTTTATTTATTCATTTATTTTTAGAGAGAGGGGAAAGGAGAAAGAGAGGGAGAGAAACATCACTGTGTGGTTGCCTCTCATTCATGCCCCCAACTGGGGACCTCACATGCAACCTAGTCATGTGCCCTGACTGGGAATTGAACCAGCGACACTTGGCTCGCAGGCCGACGCTCAATCTACTGAGCCACAGCAGCCAGGGAATGTACTCTCTTAATGTATATTTTGCATACTTTATGTGTATTTTGATGTGATGTGTATGTACACATATTTTGGATTTATTTAATTAATTTGACCTTATAGAAGCTTTAAAAAATGTAGAGTATGTATAATTTAGAATCAGCAGATTGAGACATATAAAACACATACGAGCATTGTTTTTTGTCACAATGAGTCCACTTTGCTTTTCCCATTTCCGGTCCTCCAGCCCTCCCTTTGGCTTTATGTTGCCCTCATCTGCTCTTTGCTCCAGGTTCCACATCTCTGTTTGCTTCTGGCCCCGATCTTCTTCCACTTCCCTGATCTCCTCAATACCAGACTTTGCTCTGTGTTTTATACCTGACTCCTCCTTCGCTGGCATATATCTCTCTCCCACGCTATTTCCCCACCATCTGGAACAAGTTCTAGAAGCCTAATTAACTTGTAAAGTGTGTTCTGTTTGGATGGCAAAACCCATCTTTCTTTCCCGTGACTCAAACCTCCTGACCTTTTCTCATAAAACACTCATGCCCTATTTGCTACTCTGTGCTCGGTTGTCGTTAGTTTGTGTTGACAGTTTTATTGTTTCCTGGTGACCCTGTCCATCCACAATTACTGTGGTATGGAGCAACCTATTTATTTCAAAGTTAAATGTGTGGAATAAAAGTAAGACAAAAAAATTCACATTTAGGATGAAAAATCCCCATTTTAAATATATAACCTATTCACTCATGTAGGCATAAATATTATTGTAAAATCTTTCACTAAATTAGTGAGTAGGTGTCTTAAACATATTCTGACTAACAGTAACTCTAGACTTTTTAGACTTTCAGGGCTCTTAAAAATTGTGCATAAAAATAAACATCCAATGGAAGTTTTTCACAGAAGCTAAAATTGACCTAAAAGATGTATTGCAAAAATTACCAAATAAATGGCTTTAAAGTATCGCTTATAAATGAAGATGTTTCAGTCTTTCAAAATATCCTGGGTTTTGACTTAAAATAAATGTATATTTAGGAACATCATGTGACCAAATCATAATTTAAGAGTCAAAACGGTGGAGAAAAACTAGATTGGTCTGTAGCAGTGTAGGGTGAGGGTGAGGACACCAGGGGCTTTCTCTGGGTCACGGCCACTGACTGAAGAATGAGCTTCGGCAAGATGTGTACAATGTGGATGCCCCAATGATAGTAATGAAAGACAGGGTCTTTAAAGAATGGCTTCTATTTAATAATCACTAAAGCTAATACATATCACATAGCTACAGACATATGTAAGGAAATCATTTATCTCTGATTGTATTCCTGTTATAAATTTAAACAGTAAGGGACTGTCTTTTGCTTTTAAAAGTTTGAGAGGCCAGCCCAAAGATGCAGAAAAAAAGTACGGCATAGTTCAAGGATGGCAAGAAATTTTGTATTTTTTCAGGTACAAGTAGTTAGTTTTTATATACATATATACTCTGTTGACCAAGGATGGAATAAATTTTATTAATTATTGTATTTCTCTTATAGCTGTGGAATTCATATCTCTTGGAAGAATGGACTAGGAATAAGAACATATTTATTTGTAGAAATATGCTTTTGACATTTTGTCTTTGGAATAATTGATAAGTTTTATGAGTCCAATTGTCCAGGACTTTGTTCTGAGTTTCTTCAGAGAAGTGAAATGAGGCAAAAGTAGCATTATCTCTGGTGCTTTGGGATCCTCGGTAGGGAGCTATGTGAGAGGTGCCAAGTATTGCTCTCATTTGGCAATCGTGATTCTAAGGCATATTGAAGCAGACACTGGAGTGCTCCAAATGACAAGACAATCCAGATAAACTTTACACATCTTGCAGCTTTTGAAGTTTCTAAAGCCAAGTAGAGTGGAAGGATAAAGGACAAACCAAGTTTCTGAGTTAGTTTGTATCATGCATACACTTGGTGTCCCTGCTTCATATGACTTGCAGCCACCAGCAACAAATACTGCAGCCAAGCACCTGGAGTCAGCTTATCTGCACGTGGACAGTTCCATCACACACTGTGCTGTGGGTTACAAAAATGAGACTGTCTTCTTATGTAACTTGCTTTCTCTTAATTACTGCAGTTCTGAATACTTAAATATGCTTCTCTATAATATCAATTGTAAAAGCAAAATAGTTCTCCATTATATAGATGCATGAAAATGCATCTACCCAATCCCCATTAAGTGGATATTTACATTGTATATTAGGAGTCTCCACCAACTTATCAACGTGGAAACAGATTAGATTTGGTCTTTTAAAGTTCCTAGAGCTGTTAGTAAAAATGAAACCTGTGGAAGTCCCAAGTGGATAGGGTCAGCAGTCTTGGGGGTATTATAAAGTGGGGGCAAAAGTAGGTTTACAGTTGTGAGTTTGCAAAACAAAATTTATTGTTGTGTTATTTTTTAATTAATTATTGTATAATTTCCATAGGAACAACTGTAACTCTACTTTGCCCCACTCTGTATAGTGGGTCAGAGAGCTTCAGGCCCTACAGATCATGGGGAGGGCTGGAGGTTTAAATAATAATATGTGTGAAGTCATTGTATAAACTCTATATGTACATAGTATGACATATTTAGACTAAAAAACGTTTGTCTTCCAACATAGATATGTTAATAATTCTTTCCAGCTAAAGATATTAACCTATATTTAATCATTAACTGAGGTTTATACTGTTTAATTTTATTTTGAGTGTATTTTCCTTAGAAGAAACTTAATATAGACTTATGTATGGTTCAGTTAAAAAATAAACAAGCCCCAACCAGTTGGTTGGGCGTTGTGTAGCAAAGCAAAAGGTCACCCATTTGATTTCTGGTCAGGGCACATGCCTGAGTTTTGGGTTTGTTCCCCGGTTAGGGCACGTACGAGAGGCAGTCGATCAATGTTTCTCTCTCATATTGATGTTTCTCTACTTCTCTTTCTCTCTCCCTTCACCTCTCTCTAAACATAATAATAATAAAATAACAGAAAAGTAGACAACAGTTTTATAATCAAACAAATCCATTTAGATCTACTAAGTCTGGTGGCTTGTGCTGTGCCAGTGCAGTTAAGTGGAACTATAATACATTTCCTAGAATACCCATTCCTGTTCGGTTTCTGGTTTCTGGTTTAAGTTCTGGAAGGCCACACGAAGCCAAAGCTATTTTGTTATTTTTGGAAGGTTAGTACAGCACGCCAGACATGGTGGCAGCTCATGCATTTCATGGCTGGTCTGTCAGCTCACGGTGCTGCAGTAGGGGTGTGCCCACACCCACCCTGCTGCCAGCTCAGACCAGGTCTGCTCCTGCAGCTTCTCTGCATCCTGGACCATGTGTGTATGCAGCTCCTGGTCAGAGCACAATTCTTCCTGCAGATCACCCAAGGCACCAGGGTTGGACATGATGAACAGCAGAGCAAGTTCCAGTTTGTTCTCGTGGGTTCCAGTTTATTCATCTTCTCATCCTCATCCAGCTTCCTTCCCCACTTCAGTCTGGCTAAGCTACAGTAATTGCATAGACTACTCCATTAGCTCTCATAAGTACGTACAGTCTAACTACTATAATAAATTTCTTTCTGAAACCATCCATAGTAGTTCTACTTGTGTCTGATCAAATGATGACTGTTAACATAAGCAAAAAAATAAAAATAAAGTAAAACAGTATATACACAGACACATACATGAACATTGAACCTGAAAGGAAGCTTCAGAAAGAAGCATGAAGCAGCAAGACTTTGGCCACTGAGGGATGGATTGGGAGTAGAAAATGAAGACTTGTTTAGTATAGGGGCCTGTGTGTGAGATGTGTGAACAAAATAATGGCTAATCTAGGAGGCCTGATGGGGAATGACCCTATGGTCCTGGGAACATGAAGCCTAATTTTAGATGCAAGAGCTCTGTGTAGTTTAACACAGAGACAACTCTATATATGTATAACTAGTGGACCAAAGTTTATAAACCTGGGACCCATAGAATACAATAAATATGCATGTAAAAAGGTTTAGGAAAATGTGGAGGACTTGAGTAGAAGAGTTTAGGGAAAGCATAGTGGACATTGAGCAGTTTTGTGCATGCCTGGCACACCCTTCTCAATCTCCTAAGAATACCAGGGCTGCTAGTGCATATGAAAACTCTGTGAGAATGTACAAAAGATGCTCCAGACTGTGACACCTGCCTTGAAGACTAGAGCACATTCTGCCTTTATCCTCTCACTTCACCACTCAGCCAGCACTTTTGTATCCTGAACATGCACAGTGTCTATACCCTTTTTCCCTGGCTGGTTTGGCTCAGTGGATTGAGCGTCAGCCTGTGAGCTAAGTGTCGCTGGTTCGATCTTCCAGTCAGGGCACATCAGAGAAGGAAAACTCTGACTCCAAAAAACCTCCGCTGCCTTGCGGCATACCTCTTCAGGGGAAAGGCTAAGGGAGTAAACCCTGACAGAAAATCCGGAGCCGGAGTCCCTAAGGCGGTTTGACGTTGTAGTCAACACCGGCAACTCCTGCGGCGCACCTGAAGCCAAGCTGTATTGACTCCGTCTTTCCCTTGGACCCTTCAGCTGCGAAGAGAGGGGGGGTCTGCTGCATGGGCAACAGCAGACCCTCCATATCACCCTGCCCAGGCTCTGTAGCTTCAGCTCCACTGGAGAGGACACTCCAGCGTCATCGCAAGATGTCGATTCAACACGGGAGGAGACAGATACCGTGTCACTCCCGAGTCGGACTGCACAGCCATTCTCGGCGGTGCAGATAGACTCTTAAGAAGCTACACCATCGTCTCTCGAGACGGACGGCTGCCGACGACGATGAGTCATAAGGTTCAGGTGGACTGACTCCAGGCCATCCCAGATATGGTAATGGACATTTGACCAGCTCCTGGCTATATTTCCAAAACTGATAATCCCAACCAAAAGATATTCTTATTTACCCCAGAGAAACAGAATTTTATTTGTCTGACTTTGAGGAACACGCTCATCCCCAACATATTCCTGTAGCTAGCAGTATGATTTCCTATTTAGGCATTTGCTATGGGCTGAATTGTTTCACTCCCTAACCGTCTCAATTCATATACTGAAGGCCTAACTCCCAGCACCTCAGAATATGAATATATTTAGAGATAAGGCCATTGAAAATGTAATAAGGTAAAACAAGGTCACATGGGTGGGCTCCTAATTCAAAATGACTGAGGTCCTTATAAAAAGAGGAAATAAACATAAGGACACAGACAGGCACAGAAGGAAAATCACATGAAGACACAGGGAGAAGGTGGCAATCTGCAAGCCAAGGAGAGAGGCCTCAGAAGAAAGCAGCCTTGCCAACACATTGATCTCAGAATTCTACCCTCTGGAAGTCTGAGGAAAAAAGAAAGTCTGTTGTTTAAGCAACCCAGTAAGCTAGATCCTCTTCATACAGTGTTGTTTCAGCATTAATTGTGTTTAATAAACTGCTTTTTGTTGAGGGATCATCAGCATATAGCAATGCATATTCTAGAAGAGCCTTAAGAAATGTATTTGTGTATTTACTAAGAGGTGGCTACTGAAAACATTGTATGAGATTTTTGCTAGGAGGATCTTAGGGAGAAATTTCTGACTAACTTGAGTACTAAGAATAGCTGTTCTTCTCATGATCAATTAACTTAGAGATTACTTTAGTTTTTATTTTGGCAAGGATGGTTATAAACTTGGGTTCTTGTATTTAATGTGCAAAACAATTACCTGAGAAGCTAATCCTGAAACTCTTCAGGAGAGTGAGTAGGGAAACATGACAAAATACCCAAATTATAATAAAACTTGGTCTGATAAAAAAAATTAAACTGTTCCTTTAGGAAGTGTTCAATTTCTGTTAGGTAAAATTGCTTAGGTAGCATCTCCTCTTATTTCCCTTCTTAGGATGGCACCTGGGTATGTTAAGGGGTTTAAGTGTCTCCATGGTAATAGATGGGGGGCCCCAGTCATTTGTTGATTCTTGGGTGCTCACTGGGTTCAAACCCTCATTCTCTATCAGGCCTTGCACCTAGCCCTCTGGCCAACTTCTGCCATGGTTCCACTTTGCTTCCACACAGCAGGTTCCATCCACATCAGTATGGCTGGCTCTGAACTCAGGTGCTCACACATCATGGGTCTTGAGGGAGCATCCCCAGTGCTAACCCCGATCACCCTCTGTCTGATCACATGGCCTGATCTTAATTAGCCTGAGTGGCCATATGTTTGCATGAGGTCCTTAGCACAGACATCTCCCTGAATCCCAAACAGAGAAGAAGGGGCAAAATTTCCTTCTCTTCTAGATTATTTCCCTTAGCACACATCATCTTCTGTGGGCAAAAGTCTGAGAGGAGGACATCAGGAGACACAAGACAGAATGCTTCAATTTTGTTTCTTTCTTCCTCTTCACCCTATAATTCCTCAAGCCCAAAATGGGGAGGTTTTTGTTTTTTCTTTCCTTTATTTTGATCTACAATTGAGCAAGAGATTTTGAATGAATGTGTAGAAATGAGATTTTGTCAACACTAAGAACTCAATGGGCATGAATGTCCTGGGATTGCTTGTTAATAAGCTAAAGGAGGAAATAAAAGTATCTGGGGAATTTTTCTCTCTCTAAAACCATATGGTTCTTAAGCTCACTGACTTTCTACTAAATTCTTTTATATGTCAGATGCTGAATATGACATTAGTCTTTATTTTTATTTTTCTCTTGCTAACACATCTTCCCAGGCAGGTGGAGGCTCTACAACATGTCCTTGGAAATGCAAAGCAAGTAAAGCACATTAATAATTAAAAAATCCACCTCCAGCATATACTGCTATATTATAAATGATAATAAAAGATAGGTATCAGAAAATAAAGAGAAAAAAATGGCCTTGAAGGAGAGGAGGAAAAGTAAATAATAAACTTCAAGTGTTCAAAGCTGGTTTCTTTAGTCCTTGTTTCAGGGGGCGGTCCTACAGGCATAGGCGCTGAGAAAGAGTAGTTGGCACACATGTCACAATTTGGGCATCTATTGGTAGATATAAATTACTTTGAAAATTAGATGTGGATTATGCCTTTGATCTGGTAAGGGAGTTAAGGGTTGAATTCAAGGATTTCTAAGTGTATTATTAGGAATATGGCAAGTCATAACGATATACTTTGTTTCATTTTTCTCTTCACTTTTATGAAGTTTGTAAAAACTATTATCTTTCTTGCTGGCATCAAAGGAATGCAGTGGAGGAAAAAAATGAAGAAGAATGAAGATCTCTTTAGAAGAAGGCTGACATATTAAATTTATTACATCATTTATTGTTACATGTGAAGAATGGCCAGCTTTCTTATTCCGTATTTTGAGTAATGGAATCCTTGCAAACAGGTGGGCAGTTAAAGACTTTGAAAATGAGCATGTCTTCTTATTTCATTTCATATTTCCTCACTTCTTATTTTGACTGGAAGTGAGATAAAAGGAAGACTTGGGAATGCACAGTGATTTGAAAGGCAGTAGGAGAACTGGGGCATGTGATAGGAGCTGACAGATGATTCCGTGCGGCCGTCAGATCTCCACAGGAGAAAGCAGAGTGCTTTACAGTTAAAGAGTAACAGCAACTCTTTCAGAGCAGGGTGGGTTTTCTTATAGGGCTTTATTACTTAGGCTTGCTTAGCAAGCATGCATGGATACAACATCCTTGAAGATTTTGAAAACTTTATAATTGACTTAATGATGGGGTTCCTCATTTCCCAGAATCCCCATTTTGACAAAAGGTTGTTACCAGTTTTAAGTTCCATCTTGACCATGAATGTAAGATGTTGTCTTCGTTCCTATCTTCCCATCTAAATCCTAGATTATTTTTTTTCCTGAGTGTTTTGGTAACAATAGGGACACGCAATCACTTTTTTTTTTTTTTTTTTGGTTGAAAAGTACTGTAATAAAGGTAGGCCTTTGGTGGCCTAATTTGTAAGTGAGAAAAATTTTAAAGACACCTTTCTTGATATACCTGTCAGTGTTGTTTTGATTAAAAAAAAAATGATGCCAGGGTGGTGTCTCCTTTTCTCCCAAGCACCTCTGATCCCAGTGTACAAATAATGTTTATATTCCAGTTCACAGAAAAAAAAAGAAAAGTGAAAATATTTCATTGAAAGCTGACAGCTTTAGCGAACTTTAAAGGTTAGCCCTGGTACTAGTTAGCATATCTATTCATGTCTCCATCAGTCTATTGAATTACTCAGCTGAACACGCACACAAAAGCAAAACTTGAAAAAAAAAAAAAAAAACCCAGAAAGCCAACATTAATAATTCATAAATACTGGAGGCTGGTGACTGACAATTTTCCCCCAACTGTGTTGAAGTCTGTTAAGAACTGAATCTTGATAGCTCCTAAGTTACTTTAGAAACTCAGTGAGCAACCCTGTCCAGGAATGTTAATGTTCCTGTAAGTGGTTAGATGCTGAAACATACTGTGGATTTTCATTCCCTCAAGCACTTGTTCATGTTCCTTTGGATTAGTATAAGGTACGGCTTTTCATGAGATGTTTAGCTGACAGTTTTTACATTTGAATTTCACAAGCATCTGCAGACCATAAAGAACTCCAAATTCAGCCATAATCCTCTGTTACAAAATAAATCGGCATTTTTGAACAGATTCCAGATACCAATTATAGCATTAATGAGGATATACAATCATGTTGTCTGCTCGGGCAGGATTATAAGTGATGTTGCTCCTGACAGGCTGGCTTGCCTCAAATTTATCATTCTCCTTCCTCCATGTGCATAAAATTGTGTTTATCAAACCTTCCCATTAAAAATAGAAGCTATCAACATCTTTAGGTATTAACCATTTTCCCAGGGACATAGGAACAAATATTACTGCTGTTGCCTGACAGTGAATTGATCTCAAGCTCTTTTGTTGGAAGAATAAAAATTCAGACTTGATGCTATTAGAAAGTTTAGCAAAGAGCTCTCATAGGGGATTGAGAAAGAGGCTTGGCAGGTGCTAATGCTGGTACCAATTGCTTTTATCACCTGGGTTGCTTCAAAAAGGGTTCCAAGACTGTTGTCTCTCTAGGTCATGGCCAATATTTCTACCACTTGTCAATGATTAAACTCCCTTTTATGTATTTCCATTAAGAGTTTTTAATTGCCCTGCTTGCCCTTTGGAAAGAGCAATGGAGTTATGTGGATGAGGGGGTCATCTCAGACTTGGAAAATGGTTATTTTGAAATGAGATTTTCTCTTAGTTCTCCCAAGCCAGCTTCTAACTATGAAACTATGACAGTGTTCCAATGTTAAAAATCCTTACTTGCCGTCTTACATTGCAGTTTTAGAAACTGATTTATATTAAGGGTAACTAGAGAAATAACTCAATCTCTGCCCTCATTAGCAACAACCTCTTTTTTACTTCCCATAAACTGTAGTTATAGTAACATTAACTTAAGACGTTCCTCATTAAAATCTTAATCTCATGGGCTATCACTAAAAGATATGTTTCAGGAAGATTTGATGTTGTAGAGTAGAAACTTAAAATAATTGATTGATCAATGTAAGACATTGTTTTCTGTACTAAGCAATAAATAAAGCCTCAAACATTTATTGAGAACATTTCTTATGAAGAACTTCACCTGGAACAATTAATGTATTAGTCATTTGTAAATGATGTAGTTTGAAATCCTGCACTGCTGTCTAATAACTGTGTAAGTGCAGATGAACTGCCCAAACCTTCTGAGCCTCTGTTTTCTTGTCTGAAAATTGGGGATAATAGTAGTTACCTAATAGACTGCAGTGCAGATTAAACAAGATAATGTAGAAGAGATATCTGGCAGAATTAATAGTAAATGCTGTCTTCCTTTCCCTTACATTAGAATCAGAACATTCTTTTCAAAAGATATTGTGTGTGTGTGTGCATGTGTGTATGTGTGTGTATTCCTTTACTATAATCTTGTGAGTTAGAAGAAGCAGACACTGATAACTTTTATTTTGCAGATGAAGACATCCAGGCACAATCAAATTACATGACTTGGCCAAGTTTGAATCTAATTCAAAAATGGAACTTGAGTCTACTGATTTTCTTGTTCATACTATTTTCATGAACATACACTGACTCTTTGTACCACCTTATAAAGAAGTCAAAATTAAATAATAAATAACCTCACTCCTAATTATTTCAATCAAAATTTGTCATTACGCTGAAGGTTATAGGTTAATTTAACAGGAGGAGGGGAAATATTTCAAAGATTACTGATGTAGTATTTAGTGATTTGTATATAGCACATTTTTTCTATTATTTGTAATAGAAAAACTTTTGCCTAATAATTATAATTATGAATTGTTATTTTGGGTTTAATAAATATCAGGAATTTTGTTAAATGCTACACAAACATTAATTTATATTTCTTGCAGCAGTCTTATGATATTGACACCATCAGTATCTCCATTTTATAGTTAGGGAAGGCAGAGAAAGGTTAAGTAAATAGCACAAAATTCACTCATATAGTGGGCGGTGAAGCTACTTTTCAAACCCAGGAGTTGTAACAAGGATTCACATTACTTAACACTTAAATTTTGTTGTTCAATTGTGTATATGAAATATAAAATTAATTATGATAAAAGAGAGAATAATGTCTCAAAGAATTTGTGATTATGACTCCTTGAGGTTTGACTTCAAAGTATTAAGAGAAAGAAAGAATTTCAAAGAATTCAATCATTGCACGATCTATACAAATTTTTATTTTCATTGTTTACTATTAATTGATTATTTAATAAATTAAAACAGAATACAAAATTGAAGGGCATGGTCAAATGCAATGATGTAGTTGATCTACCTTTTGCTGATACTGTCATCGTCGTCGGCAGCCGTCCGTCTCGAGAGACGATGGTGTAGCTTCTTAAGAGTCTATCTGCACCGCCGAGAATGGCTGTGCAGTCCGACTCGGGAGTGACACGGTATCTGTCTCCTCCCGTGTTGAATTGACATCTTAGGATGACGCTGGAGTGTCCTCTCCAGTGGAGCTGAAGCTACAGAGTCTGGGCAGGGTGATATGGAGGGTCTGCTGTTGCCCATGCAGCAGATCCCCCCTCTCTTCGCAGCTGAAGGATCCAAGGGAAAGACGGAGTCAATACAGCTTGGCTTCAGGTGCACCACAGGAGTTGCCAGTGTTGACTACAACGTCAAACCGCCTTAGGGACTCCGGCTCCGGATTTTCTGTCGGGGTTTACTCCCTTAGCCTTTCCCCTGAAGAGGTATGCCACAAGGCAGCGGAGGTTTTTTGGAATCAGAGTTTTCCTTCTCTGATGTGCCCTGACTGGAAGATCGAACCAGCGACACTTAGCTCGCAGGCCGACGCTCAATCCACTGAGCCAAGCTGATATTGTACTTACTTAATATAAAAGGAATATTAATTATAATTTTGTTTCCAAACCCAAATTTAATTAATATGGGTTTGGTCATAGCATTTCTTCACTTGCATATACAGAATTATATCTTTTACTAGAAACCCTATTTACACCTTTTTCTTGCATTTTCTGATCACTCTCTATGACCCACAAAGACCCAAAGGATAAGTGGCCCAATCATTATTTCTCAGTTTGATAGTATTTCAGAACAATTTAACTATGAATTCTCTTCTGCCCAATATACATTAAAAAAATCTGTTTGCCTTTAGTTTTCTTTGAAGATTTGAAGCAACTTATAACACAGCAAACCAAAGTGAAAGTGACAAAAAAAGAAATAAAATATCAGAGTCAAGAAAAACACAATTATACACATTTAAGGTTCAAACCTTGTTGCCATAGCTGACTTGTAAACTTGGCTCTAAGCCATTTTATAATTCCTCAAGTGCTATGAGTGATGTAATAAATGCTGACCTCAATCATATTTTTATAACTTTTAAACACTAAATTTCATATGGCTTGACTATATGATGACATTTGATAAAAGAGGAAGGTAAACATTACTCTCTTAGGGATAACCTTAACATGTACTCAATATGTAACTTTCCTGTGTAGTTCATCTCACTTCAAGGATGCAAATACCAAGAGAAGTTAATGGATTGTATACATATTTTTAAAAATGTTTTCTCTATATTACAGTTATTTTGCAAAAATATCAACTTGCCAAAATTTATAAAATGTGTATAAAAATATAATTTTTCTCTCTACTCTTCTTCTCTTCCCTTTCCCATAACTGATATTAGTGACTTGTGTTATCAGTCCATTCCACAAAAGAGAAAGTTAAAAATGCTAGATACAATGCTTTCATAAAATCCTTTATGCACATGCATATATGGGATGGCAGATCAGCATCTTCCACATAAAGCTAATGTCAGCAACCTCATTTTGTACCTTGAAAAAAATATACAGTTGGCCCTCTATATCCTTTGGTTCTGTATCCATGGATTCAACCAATGGTGGATTGAAAATATTTGGAAACAAAGTTATGATGCTGCTGATGTTTATGTATTATGCAGTTAGGCCTATGATGGTTGCATCAGTATTAAATGTGTGCAGACTTGTTTTTCTTGTCTTTATTCCCAAAACAATGTAGCATAACAACAATTTACATGGAATTTACATTATATTAGGTATTATAAGTTATATAAAGGTGATTTAAGATATATGGGAGGATGTAGGTTAAATACTAATACTACGCCATTTTATATAAGGGACTCTTGGTGTCTGTGGGAGGTTCTGGAATCAATCTCCACAAATACTGTAGGACCAATATAGGTCCTTCATAGGAAGATTTGCCTGTTTTGTCTTTGGCAAGACAAATAAAGAAGCAAGATCTTCTCAGAAAATTGGGGATAAAAAGCACAATCACTAATATGTCTAGCAAAACTCAATAGTTAGAGAAATTTCAAGTTATTAGTACTACCAAGTTCATGCCAGAAAATGAACATGAATTCTATCTATAGGGATGCATCAACTGTGAACTCAAGCAGGAGAGGCACAGTGCTTTTGACAGTTTCAGGGTGTTCAGAAAACAAGAATTAGAGTTCATAGTTCTTCCAGATGAAAAACCCTAATAAATGTCACAGGCTTAGGTTGAATCTCCTGAAAGTCTAAACTCTGGGAACAAGAATAAACTGAAAATAGACTAGATTTTCTAAAAACAGATCTCAAACTTAAAATCATCTCAACTTCTTGTTGGATAAAAATGATCATCCCCTCATCCAATTACCTGCCTGAATAAAAGTAAATTATCTCTGAAGGAAATATCATTATAAACTTTTACATTTTTTATACATTATGTCTGGAATTCAAAAAAAATAAAACAACTTACCTGATATGCCAAGAGGAAAAAAACACAAAGGCTATAGACCTGTATGTAATCCAGATACTGATATTGATATCTTTAGAAAGAGGTGAATGGAGTATCTTGCCAGAGAATTAGAACATATAAAAAATAATGTAGAGGGAATTGTATAACTAAGAAATTTATGAACTTAAATTAAGAACTTGATAGATTGATTTAACAGAAGATTAGATAAAGTAGGAGAGAGAATTAATGTAATTACTAAAAGAATTATAAAAGGAGGCATAACTAAGAGCTAACAAAGAGGAAAAATTGAATAATAAAATCTACTTGGTAGATCCCAAAGAAGGCAAAAAGAAAAAACAAAATGAATAACAGATTGATCAAATAGGATAAATAAAAGAGATTTAAGCAGAAAATATTTCAATAATAACCTTTAATGGAAATGAAGCAAATATTTCAATTAAAAGTCAATAACAATCAAATTAGGTTAAAATAAATCAAGATATATTTGTAAGATATATGACTTTAATATATAACACAGATGGGAGAAAGTAAAGTACGAGGAAACATACTGTGCAGAAACTAACCAAAGGAAGCTGGTGGGTAGTGCTACTACTACTATTAGCACATCTAGTAACAGATAAAATACACTTTGAGTACTACTAGAAACAAGAGGAACATATCATAGTGATAAAAAGTCAATCCTCCAAAAAGTCATGATAATTCCAATTTTGTATCCAACAAAAAACGACACTTGAAAATGTATAGGACATAACTGGTAGAACTAGAATAAAAAATTGACAAATCCACTATTATATTAAAGAATTTTAACTGACAATATAGACACAAATACTCAGTAAGAATAGAGACGATATGAACATAACTTTCTAATGACCTAATTAATGAATGTAACACTGGACTTCAGAATATACATTCTTTTCAGGTGCACATGGGATGTAGTCCAAAATTGACCATGTTCTGGGCCATAAAGCAAGTCTTAACAACTATCAAAGGACTGAAATTATGAGTATGTTCTCTGATCACAACAGAACTATCATAAAATTAATAATAAACAAGTGTCTTGAAAATCCCTAAATATTTGGAAAGCAAGCAATTACTTTTTTAAATAACTCAAAGGTTAAAAAACATTATTACAAGAAAATTAGAAAATATTTGAACTTATTATTAATGAAAGCATCACATATTGAAACTCAAGGGATACAGCAAAACCCATGATTAGAAGAAAAATTAAAGATTTTCATGTGTATATTAGAAAAAGAGGCTGAAAAGCCAATGATTGAAACCTCTGTGTGAAGGTATTGAAATATAAATAGCAAATTAAAAAGAAAATAAAGAGATAGGAGTGAAAATTAATAAAATAAACTACATATGTGTAATAGAAAATACCAATAAAGTCAAATCTGGCTCTTTAAAAAGACCATAAATAATCATAGTCCTTCGGCAAAACTGAGAAGAAAAATATAAAAACACAAAATGTCACTGTTAGCAGTGAAAAAGGGGGACATCACTACAGATCATACAGTCATTAAGAATTCATAGCAGAAAAACCTCGAGACTTCCAGCCAAGATGGAAGCCTAGACAGACAGGCTGCATCTTCCTCCACAACTAAGAATGAATACAACTACCACAAAACTAGAGACAACCATAAGTTCCAGAAAATCGAGCTTCATGGAAGTCCAACAAACAAAGATATAAAGAAATACTCATCCAGACAGGTAGGAGGGATGGAGCTGGGGTGGAGAGGATGCGGTGTGGTGGTGACAGTAGTGGCAGGCCGGCAGAAAGTGCAGTCACATGCTCGAAAAGTCGGGAGGGACACCTGGGAGTGTTCCCAGCACCAGAGTAGACCCTGCAGCTCATGGTCCCAGCACGGGGGGAAATAAAGCCTTATTGCTTCTGACTGAAAACTAGTGGTGGTTGGGGTGGAGGAAGAAACTGCCAGTCTCTTAGAGGACTCTTCTTGTTTAAAGGGCCCCCGCAGTCCTAGAACATATTCAGACCCACCCACTCTGGGAACGACAGCCAGGGCAATAGCTGGAGAGGCACCAGTCCCATATGGAAGTGGGAGAAGTGCCTGGAAAAGGAGCAATGCTGAGGAAGTGGAATTGTTCCTTCTCAGACTTCCCCCCCCCCCAGAGTAACAACGTGGTGAAACAAGCTGCCCTGTTCTGATGAATATATAAGGCTTCACCCTTTACAACATAACAGGTGTGACAGCTCTACCTAAGACACAGAGGCAAACAAACACAGGAGCCTGTCAAGATGAGGAGACAGAGAAGTATGGCCCAAAAGGGGAAATGAATCAAGGTTCCAGTGGGAGAACTAAGCGACGAGGAGATAGCCAACCTAACAGATGCAGAGTTCAAAACACTATTAATAAAGATGCTCACAGGCTTGGCAGATGTGCTTGAGTACATCAAATGCATAAGGAAAGAAGTGAAGGCTATGCTAAATGAAACGAAGGAAAATCCACACAAAACCAATGGAGAAGGGAAGGAAACTGGGGTTCAAATCAATGATTTGGAACATAAGGAAGAAAAAATCAGTCAACCAGTACAGAATGAGGAAACAAGAATTTTAAAAAATGAGGAAAGGCTTAGGAACCTCTGGGACAACTTTAAACTTGCCAACATCAGAATCACAGGGGTGCCAGAAGTAGAAGAGAAACAGCAAGAAATTGAAAGTTTATGCGAGAAAATAATGAAGAAAAACTTCCCAAATTTGGCAAAGAAAATAGACATACAAGTCCAGGAAGCACAGGAAGTCCCAAAGAAGCTAGACCCAAAAAGGACCACACCAGGACACACCATAATTAAAATGCCAAAGGTAAAAGATAAAGAGAGAATCTTAAAAGCACAAGAGAAAAGCAGAGTTAACTACAATGGGGTGCCTATAAGACTATCAGCTGACTTCTCAAAAGAAACTTTGCAGGCAAGAAGGGGCTGGCAAGAAGTATTCAATGTAATGAAAAGCAAGGACTTACCACCAAGATAACTCTATTCAGTAAAGATATCATTGAGAATGGAAGGGCAGATGAAGTGCTTCCCAGACAAGGTAAAGCTAAAAGAGCTCATCATCACCAAGTGATTATTATATGAAATGTCAAAGGGACTTACTTAAGAGAAAGAAGATCAAAACTATGAACATTAAAATGACAACAAACTCACAACTATCAACAACTGAATCTAAAAAATAAAAACAAAACCTAACTAAGCAAACCAGAATAGGAGCAGAACCATAGGTATGGGGATCATTTGGAGGGTTATTAGCTGGCAGTGGGGAGGGGGATAAATGGGGAAATGTTGCGGGGATTAGGAAGCATGATTGGTTGGTACAGAATAGACAAGGTCAAGTTAAGAATAATATAGGAAAGGGTGAAGCCAAAGAACTTATATGCATGATCCATGGACATGAACTAAGAGGGGTGAGATTGCTGGAGGGAAGGGGGTTACTGGGAAGAGGGGAGAAAAGGGAAAAAAATTGGAACTACTGTAACAACATAATCAATAAAATATACTTAAAAAATTCATAGCAAGGTATGGTGAAAATTTTATTTTAATATATGTAAAAATTCAGGTTAAATAGAAAAATTTGTAGAAAACCAGAACTTACAAAAACTGATTTAAGAAAAGGTAGGATATTTTAGAAATTTTATATCAGTTAAGAAAACTGAATTCACAATTAAACACTTTTCATAAATAAATCTCCATGTTAGATGGTTTCACTTCCAAATTCTTCCAAATATTTAAAGAAGAAATAACATCGATTTTAGACAAACTTTCCAAAAATTAAAAAAAGAGGAAACCCTTTCCTACACTTTTAATGTGGCCAACATTTAATATTGATACATAACTGGAAAATAAAATAAAAGATATACAAATTATAAGACAATGTCTTAAATATATATGCAAAAACCCTACACAAAAACACTTAAATAGTAAATCCAGTGATAATGAAAAGGTCAGTACATCACAACCAAGTTATTTATTCCAAAAATACAAGATTAATTTAACATTTGAAAAATAATTTAAATTGAAGTAACTAACCAAATAAAGAAAAATTATATAATTATCTCAATACAGGCAGAAAAAGCATTTGGTAAAATTTAAATAATGGTTCATGATAGAAACATTTAATAGCAACTTGCAAGCAAATAATAAAACATTCTCAGCCTGATGTAGAGTTTTGCTCTAGATGGAATGTTTGCCCCCTAAGCTCATATTTTGAAATCTTAAAGCCTAATGTGATGGCATTAGAAAGTGAAGCCTTTGGGAAGAGATTAATGTTTTTATAAACAAGGCCAAGAGAGTTCCCTTGCTTCTCCTACCATGTGAGGACACAGCAAGAAGTTAGCAGCCTATAACCTGTAACAAGGCCTTCTTCAGAACCGGACCATGCTGCCACCTTGAACATGGACTTCTGGCCTTCAGAAATGTAAGAAGTGAATTTCTACTGTTTATAAGCTACCCAGTCTGTGGTATTTTGTTATAGGATCCTAGATAGACTAAGACAGTTATTCTACAAACACCTTTAGCCAACATTACACTTAGAGGTTGAAAACTTTCCTTCTGATATCAAGAATAATACAAGGTCCTAGCTCCTGAAAGTGGACAAAGAAAAACATGTTTATAAGAACTTAAAATGATGGAATAAATTTTTCATTGTTTACTGATGACATGAACATAGAAAATCCAAAAGAATTTTTAAAAAATTAATAAGTTAATTTAGCAAAACACTGGATAAATGTCAGTACACAAATATCAATTGTTTTTCTATACATTAGCAAAACAATTAAAAATTGAATCTGTAACACATGTTTATAGTAGCATCAAATAACTTCGAATACCTGAGAATAAGTCAAATAAAAGATGTGTAATTTTCTACCTTGAAATTAAATAACTCCATTCTAATCTGTTGGGAGATGTGGAAAACCATAATAATGGAGGGATAAACCATATTCAGATATTAGAAAGCTCAATATTGAAGACATTAGTCCCTTCCATATGGATTTATAGATTAAATGTAATTCCAGGTTTATTTATTTCTCTATTTATCAGTTATCTCTCTCTTTCTCTCTCATATATCATGGAAAATGGCATGCTGATTCTAAAATGCATATGAAAATGCAAAGGAGGAAAAACAGTTCAGATGATATTGAAGAAGGGGAACAAACTATACTACCAGATATTAAGATATTTCCTTAGTTGTTATAATTAAGACAGCATGGTATTGACATAAGGAAAAACATCAATAAAACAGAACAGAGTCCAAAGAGTGACCCACCTATATAAAGTCACTATCATACCATTGGGAAAGACTGGGCATTTCATTAAAGAGTGCTGAGTGAATCCATTACATGTATTTAGAAAAAGAATATTGCCCCTACCCTATACAGCAGATAGAAAACAATTCTAAATTCAATGAGAGGTCTAAATAGGAAAGGCAAAACAATAAAAGTTCTAGAAAATAATATGAGGATTATAGAGACTGGGAATTCTTAGTAGTATCTAGAACTCACCAAAGAGATGAAACATTTTTTAGAGACTCTGTTCAAGGGGTGTGTGTGCAGGGGTTTAGAGATACTTCTGGCTTCTCCACTATTCCACTTTAATCTTCCAGCAGAGCCTACCTGTTGGACCTAGGTAAAATTAGGTTGTCTAGGAAGCTTGGAAATAGAGCAGAGCAGGAGAAAAAAAGAGAAACGGATCTGAGAGCAAACAAACAAAAAAAGGAAAGCAAAAGAAACAAACAATTACTGCCTGACACAATCATCAAGTTCAAAAGGCAAGCACGAGTCCAGTCAGTAAAAGGAAACAAAGCCCAAGTCAGGAGATGCAGAGGTGTAGAAATGAAGGAGGCGTAAGGGGACAGCAATCTCCTGTGAGATGAGAAAGTCCATGCTAATTGCAGCGAATGGAAGAATGGCTTCAAATGCCCGCATTTTACTGAGGCCCAGCTGTGTTTCATCCATAGACTGATTAGTATATGAATTCTATTTTAGGATTCATAGGGGCTTCTCTCCACTGAGAGTTCTGCCTACTCTGTCGGTTTGGTTAGCGTGAATAAATACTAAGAGGAAATAATTGTTAATGATTTCTTAAAATACCCGTCTTCTTTAGTGTTTTTTGGATGAATCTATTCCATATAAGACAAATTAAAAAGCTCATGGTTGATATAAAACAGTTATTAAAAATAAGTTTATTTTATTTAATGCTTCTATTATTTATTATTTACTTCTATTCAAACTTTTAAAGTTCTGTTTGACCCTATTTTTTAAAAGGTTTTTATAAATAATTTTAATGATATATATTTTTTGAAGGATAACAAAAACTTGAATAGTTAGTGTTGATTATAAGCTGGATATAATCCTTTACTCTTATTCAGCTTTTAAATTGTTAGTATAAGCTGAAGGGAAGGAAAAAACCCAACAAAGTCCAAACTGGTTCCAAGAATGGCTTTCTTTTTTAGCCAGTGTTACATTTTTCACAGGATGGGGGAAAAAGCTTTAGTGGTTGCATGCTGTTCTCGGGTAATACTTTTTAGTAATGCAAGAACTTAGTTGGCTAGGTAACTTGATTACTCTGGAGGGCATGCTATTAGCAGAATGGAAAGAATCGAAGAAGAAAAAATAATTTACATTAAGACCACAGACATGCCATACAATACAATTACTTCAGGTTTTATATCCAAAAAGCTACTATACTTTTTTTCTTTATTCTTTTAGCACTGTGGTATTCTAGTAAGGGGCTTTATAAAAGGGAAGAAATGGATGCTAGCCCAGAAAAGCCCAAGAGATTGTTTTGTGAATGAGAAAGGCCTGATGCTGGGAATAAGTCCATATTGATCTTTTTTTATAGCTCTTTCCAACGAATTGTGGTTATCCATGGGTAATCAATTCACTTTTTTCCCTTAGTTTTCACATGGAAATGATCATTACAGTTTTTATTATGGAAATACTATGTGTATAAAGGAGGCAATCTGTATGCAGTGCTTTTGTATACCTGAGAGAAAAGAGCAGTGTCCTTCAAAGTCATTATCCGCAATCTCACGAAGCATTATTTACTTATCAGTAGAAATTATGAGGAAAGAGTATCAGAGTTGATGTTAATCAGGACAGGTTAGGTTATGCTGTAGTAATAAATTAGTCTCCATATCTCAGTGCCTTAACTGAAAAAGGATTTAATTGTCATTCCTTTTGATATGTTTTGTGGGTTTACAGTGAAACGCTTTGCTCCAAACAATTAATTAGATCGAGGCTGTAGGAGCCTCACATGGTTTTCAGGGTCTCTGTGAAAGGGAAACAGAAAGCACAGAGCATTCACACCTGCTTTTAAGTGCCTTGACCAGAAGTGGCATAAGTCATTCTCACCCACAAATCAGTCATCTAATTTCATCTACCTGTCAGAGACCTGAATAGTGTGGTCCTGTGTGCCTAGGAGGAAGAAGAAAATTAGAGATGGGCAAACACTGCACTCCTAACCACAGTCCATTGGAAGTCAGTGATAGAAATATGCAAGGAGCTCATCAAAGGGAGCCATTTACATAGGAGATGAACATTTATCACTTATCTCATGGACATCACCACAGTGGTGTTTTAGTATTTCATTCTTGGTTTGGTAGATGGCCAACAAAAATTTCCAGGCTTTAAGATGAAGCAACAGCATAACAAATTCTGACCGTAAGTATCAGACTCTGAGCTGCTCTCCGAGTATGTATCAAATTGTGACCCTCTGATTCCATCAGTAAATTTTTAAATAGTTCATTTTTCCTTCTAAGAGCCTGCTGTTGTGTTCTGGCTAGAGAAATAGGACCAGGGCCATGCAAGATCTTGTAATTCAAGATAGAGACATCTGGTCTGAGTTTTCTGAATCCTACTTTAATCTAGGCTCATGTGATTCAGACACTTTATGGAAAAGTAAAAGAGATAATTTATGTAAAATTTCCCAGCACCATTCCTGGATTGTCTACAATAGGTACGGTATCCCTTTTGCAGAGGAAGTAAAGATCATACTGATTTCTACTCCATAGATTAATATTTAGTAGGATTTTCAGGTAACAACAGCCTTTCTACTTCTGTTCTTCTGGTAAGTTTCACAATTATGAACCTATTAGAAGTACTACTCAGAGGTAGGACTTTATATTATAAGCCATGCACTGGAGGTACAGCAGTGAACAAAACAGCCAAAGTTCCCATTTGTGCTCTTGTGTTGTAGGGGTGGGGTGGTAATGGGGACAGAGAGCAAACAAATAAATGAACAAGGAAAACATCAGTGGGATGTACTAAGGCGAGAATTAAAGAGTGACGACATGGAGAATGAATGAATAGGGGGATAATTCAGATAGGTGGTGTAGCATCAGAGAAACAGAGGCAATACAAGCATGGAAGGAATAAGGAATTATGTGAATGGGAGAGGAACTGGAGACTGCAGGTCTAGAAAGCTTCAGTTCTGGAATGAGAAAAGTAGTCCCTGAATTTCACCTGGAAGAGATAGAGCTAAATGAAGTTCAAGAAGAAGCACAAGACTAGTTCTTGAAGTAGGACTGTGACGTGGTCCTTGAAAGTGCCACCTGGTTTGACTGTCAACCTCTTAAGAATGATTACGTCTGCTCTTCAATTTTGCTCAAATTCTTCTCCTTGGTACAGCCTAATTCAAAAGCTTATAAAGAAGGCAATTCTGCCCCGACCAGTGTGGCTCATTTGGTTGGGCAACATCCTGCAAAGCAAAAGCTTGCCGGTTTGATTCCCAGTCAGGGCACGTGCCTGATTTGTGGGTTTGGTTCCTGGAAGGGGTCAGAAAGGGAGGCAATCAATAGATGTTTCTCTCCCTCTTTCTCCCTCCCCTCCCCTCTCTCTGAAAATAAATAAATAGTTCATAGCCTTAGGTGGACATGGTGGTTCGTTGTTAAGCTGACACCTGGTGATTTAGCGCCAATGATAAGGGTGACATTTAAGCTGTGATCTGAATGACATGAAGGAGTCAGTTTCCATAATCATAGAGAAGAACATTCCAGGCAGAAGGAATAGCCAACACAAAGGTACTGAAGCTAGAAAGAACTTCTTGGGTTCCCTAAAAACATCCAGGAGGCAAGTGAGCAAGAGTAAGAGTAGAAGGACATGTGGGGGAGGAAGCGAGGGACAGAATCAGTTGGGGTCCTGTAGGCTACAGTGGACCCATTAGGGGTCTCTGTGCCTGACTGACTTGTGCCTGGGTCCTGTGGATAAAGTCTTTGTGGGTAGAAAGCTAAAGGAACTGATTAGAAAGAGGGACTCCGAAAGAACTACAGATCCAAACTGTCCTGCTGCAGTGATAGGCAGATGAGAGAGGCACCAAAGAGAGAGAGAGGTATTCACCACAGAGTGGCCAGAACACAACTGGATTCAGTAGTACAGAGTGTGGAGAGAATGTAGTGTGGAATGGGAGCTTGGAAAAATAGACATTTGGGGACATTCAGAGATAATTACTTTGGGAAGAACACCAGTGTTTTTACAGTGGTAAAGAGCCACAGCATCAGAAGGTCAGTGCTGTGTCATAGGTTTGAGTTGTCAACTGACAGATTCAGAAACAAGTGAGAACTCCCTCCAGAAATAATAAGATGAAAAATAGAAGAAAACTTTGAGAAGGGAGATGAAGGTTCAGTGAAATAAGGGTCATTAAATGCTAGGGTGACCTACTGTCCCTAGAGCCTGAGTAAAAACTATGTAGAACCTTACATTCAATTGACTAGACCCTTGCTTCTAATGGATATTCATTTCCCTCTGGAAATTTATGCAATAACTTCCTTCATGTTGGATGCATATGTTTCCTTGAAACAACTAGACTGCTTGGAATTTTTATTAGTTATACTTTCAAACCCAAATGGAGTGGTTTTAGGTATTTTGGTTCTCTAAAAACAAAAACAAAACAAAGCAAAATAAAACACTGGCCAGAGTTAACCAAAGGCATGCTGGCCTATGTCCTACAGTGACATCTCTAGGTTAACAAGATGGCGTCCATACCCCCCAGATATTGCTCTTTCCCAATGTCGGAAATATCATGTTATAGGGGCACTTGGCCTGCTATGATGGAACTACTGTGGCCAACATTGATAACTGCTCATCAGGGCTCCCTGTATTAGCTTTCTTATCTTTGTTACTCACTTCTGCAGTCCCCTACTGGTGCTTCCTGAGATCACCTTCTAAATAAACCACTTACACACAAATCTTAGTCTTGTTGTTACTTCTGGGGAAAGCACAACTGAAGACTTTAGCAATCACAGCTAAATCTATGGAGGCATATACTATATACATAATTCTCATCTAATTGCTAAAACAATTTTATTATTATTATCCCTACTTTACACATGAGAACAATGAAGTACAGAGTAATTGAGTAACTTGTTTATGGTCACCTGGCTGGATTGCGTGGGACTCTCACTTCATTGCCTTCTCTCTTTTACCAATTTCTGAACAATTTTGTTCTTTTGGCATCCCATAAGGAAAATATTTAATTTCTCTGTCATGCTACTTTCTAAAAATTCCTTCCCCCACACACTTCCTTCCTCATTATAATGTATATTAATACGATGCCATATTTATAAAATTCCCCTAATCTGAGAACTTCTGCGGAAGCTTATATTACTACTGATGGTAATAACAGGCCACCAACCTCATCAACATCTTAGTGTTCCTCACATTTACCAAAGAATGGCTTGATTAATGTATTTTCCCCCAAAGCCCTTGAGACTTACCTGTTCCTGAATTAGAGGCTGGGGCTTTGATCCTAATGCTTTCCCCTTGGAGAGTGATGACTGGGAGGAGGGGAATGTGTGTTTTGCATTTAGTTGTCTGTGGGTCTTTATAGGGGTTCCTATTTTTGTTTTTGGGGTATAATCCCAAAATAGCTTACTTTTCTTTACCACTCAATTTGACTCTCTCACAGCATGTAGGGCAACACTGATTTGTCTATTTGTTGGGTAGTGATATTCATCTGTCTGCCCCAGCATGGAAGCCAGGAGGCTGCAAGGGTGAATCTATGTCTATATGGCTGTGATTGCATCTCCCTCTCTCTCTCTCTCTCTCTCTCTCTGTCTCTCTGTCTCTCTGTCTCTTTCCCTGTTTGAGGACTCAAACTTTGTTTTAGATTTTGTTGGATTACAATAAAAATGCTCTTAAAGAAGCTTAAAATATAACTACATTTTGTACAGATTCAGATCACAGAGATGGGCTCCATGATTTATCTATCCTCTACACATATTGTTCACCTCAGCTTCTCTCTTTCTGTTTTGATCTCCTCTCGTCCTACCTGTAGCTTTTTCTGCTCACTAACTTGTTTGCCCATGATAGTCACCTCAGTGCCTATAGTTTTGCTTTGCTACTTACAACTAAGTGAATTGGTTTGTGTTCTGTTTTCCTATTCCTGGAAGAGAGAATAGGATTTGCAATATGATTTGCCCAACTGGAGCCAAAAGACCATCACTGCTACAACCAATTGGTGGGGCTGGTGCTGTTTATTCAACAGGAGTTACCTGTCTGGGAAGATTCTCTTTAGTGGAAGAAAGACTGACTTCCATGTTAGCTAAAATATTTTATTTTATATACATGTACAATGTTTATACATATATATACATATATATATGTATATATATAAATAAAATGCCAACAATTTCCCCCAGATGTGCTATAAATATTGTTTCATTAAATTCTCAAAGTTACCCTGGGTTGCAGGTATAATTATCCCCATTTTACCGACAGAGAGTCTGAGGGTCCAAGGTGAGAGGTCTGGTATTGGATTCGGTAACAGAGCTCAGATCTATCTGTCACCAAGCCTGATGCCCTGTCCCTCTGGGAAAAGTAGAGTGCAAAGACTGGTTAGAAACCATTTTCAATGTGAGAAGCATACTTGGTAGGTGTCACTGCTCTCCCACGAAGACAGGTATGAAGTGCATAGCTCACATTTTAATTTTTTTGCTAGATCAGGTAGCCCAGCCCACTGGAGGTGAAGCCTGCCTGCTGATACTTAATGATGTTTCAAGATGATGAGCAAGAAAGCCCTGTCCATTATGGGCAGCGTTCCCTGGGGACAAGGCTCAAAGAGCAATGAGAAGAGAATACATGAATCACAAAGGCTTCAGAGTGCAGGTGAGCACTAGAGCTGGGCATTTTAAAGCGAAAGGCAGCAGCATGGGCCAGAGAGGGCTCAGGCAGCATTAGAGAAATGATTACACGTGGACTTAAATGAGACTAAGGAGCAGGAGCAGCTCTCCCATAAGGATGTGTGAAAGTTCTCCCAACCTGCAGGGACCTGCATGTGGAATTTCTTTATTCACTGATAGGTATTGGTTGCCTCCATGATCAGGGAGTGTTCCTGAATTCCTGGATAAATTGCTTAAATGTGTGATGTTTCCTTACCCTTCCTGTCCCAGTTTTATTGAGATATAAGTAAAATGTGTGATGTTTTCTTTTCCATTTTTAGCTTTGGTACTCACTGTTTCCTTCCCTCTGTCTTTCCCTCCTCCAGCCTGCCTTATTCAGATGCCACTTTTGTATACTCTAAAGTTATGTTTTGTTATAACTTATTCCAAAATATTTATGGTACTTTGTATACTTGCAGCATACTTTGTCCCATTCCCAGGATATTCTCAGCACTAGGGGGAAAAGTGTTAGTGTAGAAAAATACATTAATTCACAGAAAGTGTTAATTGCTGACAATGGCTTTATCTGCTGAGCAGCTAGGGTTTTGGAAAATTCTCAGGCTTCTTCACAACCCAGTATCTTAACCCAAATGAACGATGCTTTGGTGCAGGACGGCACTGGCTGTCATTGCTAGAACCCGAATGTTCGCAATTTCCGCAGGAGGGAGGCTGACTTCTGGTGTAAGTAGCTTCAGGCTCAATAAGAAATGAGCAGAGAATATTCTCTGAAAAGTATACTAAACACCATGCAGGAAAGTATCAATGAAGTTGGGGGGGGGGCTAATTTATTGAACATCTATTTTGAGCCAGGAACCCTATAGGTCACTTTCTTGTGCACATTCCCTATTTTTATTTTTATATTTTGGTCTTTTTATTCTTTATTAAAGATATGTGTGCAAAGGAGACTATGACTCTCAGGACTCCTGCAACAGTCCTGGGATTTCTGGAAGGTGGAAGATTTCAATATTTCTCTCTTGAAGGGTGAAGTAAAAGTGAAGGAGATAGGTTGCAAAGCCTCCTTATAATATTTTCAATTATGTATATTGTTGTTAAAGCTATTGGATTAACAATGACAACAACATAGTTAATTTACATATGACTAGCTCTATTCCAGGTTCTTTACTCATATTAGCTAATTTAACCCTTATAGAACCTCTGCAAAATCTATTATCATTTTACAAGCAAGGCCATTGAAACAGAGATAATAAGTGACCATTTCCAGGATGCATTGCCAGTAAGTGATGAGGTCAGGATTCATACATAGATAATTTAGACCTCAGAATCCACATTCTTAACCACTATTTATCAAAGGTCTTAAGCAAGTAATAGGAAAATTGTGAAAAGAGTTATATGATAGAGAGAGTGGAAAGATACAGTGGTCACATCAGTAGACCAGGTACAATCCAAGTTTTGTGAATTAGTAACTCTGTGACCTTGAAGACTTCCTTCTCTCACCCTCAATCTTCTTCTCATTTGTCAAATGAACACAAAACTATTAGTAATTTTCTGCATTCTTAGTATTTATGGTCTAATTATTTTTGGTCTTAATTCTCACTATGCCTTGGAAGTACATTAGGGATTCAGAAGAGTTATTTGGACAAAATTAAAAGCATGGAATATTTTCCGGTAGAATAAAGTATAATATGTTTTATAATCATAATATTAACCGTCTCTATTATTGATAAATATTTTTAATATTACCTATGACAAAGAGTAGAATGGCCTCAGAGTCTGTGGTCCAAATTGAGACACATTTGAGAGCAAAAAGGAATGTGCTGTTTCTAAGAATATTATTTCAGGTCATTAGCAGTAAACTGAGACCCTCCCCGGCAAAGCAACACACATTATCACTCTTCCTAGGAGGTATTATGTGTAGTGTAGAATTTGGCCTTGTTTAAAGAGAGGTATGGTCTTTGCCCTCAGCTTCTAGAGTGTAATTTATGTCACATCTGATAAGAATGTCCTTGTTTACGCCAAGGTCTAGCTGCACTGCTTAAGATGATAGTTTTAGGTTGTTGCCGGCCACATTAGAAAGACCAACAATGTGATTTAGGTTGGAGACTTTGGGTAACTGGGTGTCAGTTGACCTAGAGGTTGAGTTCAGCCATGTGGGTGATTAATCAATCATGCCTACCTACTGAAGCCCCAATGAGAACTAAACATTGGTGCTCAGGCCCACTTCCTCAATTGGCAAAATGTCATACATATTGTCACACATCAATAGTGGGAGCATAAGTTGTCCTGAGGACAATAGATGCTTCATGTTTGGAGCCCCTTCAGACTCTCTGCCCTATGCATCTCTTCCCTTAGATGATATTGATCTAAATCCTTTCCCTGTAATAAACCACAACTGCAAGTATTACAATAGCTTTCAGCGAGTTCTCCGAACTAGGAAGCTGAGGGTGGTTTTGAAAATCTCTGGACATTTCTTTGGCATCAGAAGGGAGGGCAGTCTTGGGAACCATGACCTCAAATCTCTCACAGTTTCGTCAATTCTGGGTACATTATCGGGTCACTTTAGGATGCTAAGTCACTTGCCCACTGTCTCAAAACTAATAAAGGATGGAGTTGATAATAACTTCACAGAAATTATTACTTTTGTGAGATTTCAGTGTTGCATTTTTTTCCCTTCAATTGCTTATCTTAAGTTCTTTTCATTGAAAAAACTGACATGGTTTCTGTTTTCCTGATTGTACCTAGATTGATACAACACTAGTGAGTGATATTCAAATGCTTCCTTTTTATTTTTTTAAAAAAACAACACTTCAAATTTATAGGAGATTCTCAACTACAAATACAATAAGAAGTTTGTCTAGACTTTTAAAGTGAGAAAGTGGGAAAAGCTACAACAAAAGGGCACTTCAAGCTTATGGTTCAGTGTTTGACTTGGTTAAGTGAACTGCCTTTCCTCAGGCTCCCAGAGGCAGGCACAGGCTTAAAGTGAATCGACTGCTCCACGTCCTGGTTTGCAGGGCATCTTTCCACTCCTGGGCATTTTGTAACACTCTGGTCGAGGCTAATAAGATGTGGAAAGAAAGCAGTGCATTTGCACAGCCCCCTTACCTTTCCTTTCTCATTCTAGGTTGCTAAGACTACCAATTTGATTAAGTAGAGTGCAACAACCATCTCTTTTGGTTTTGGTCATTAAGAGTTTTCCCTTTAGTTTTACTGTTCTCAGAGTAAGGACCAGCAGTCACAGAACCTTTCAGCGATTAAATGATTTTCCCAATCATTTTGAAGAATTGCTGCTGATTTAGTGCCTTTTAACATTAGTAGATTCTGCCAAGGTAAAATTGGGAGAGCAAGGTCATATACAGTATTTGTTCATCGATATTCATTCCATAGATCTAATTGTGAATGTGAAACTGTAAAGAGAAATCGTCTCCTTCTGAGTAAATGCCCTAGACATGATAGAGCTAGCAGGTGAGGATCATATACTATGTCTAGTTTATTAAAATTTTACTGTGAAATAATAATGTAGACAAATGGTAGCTCCTGCCATCTCATCCCCAGTTTTAAAATATAGTATATCAATAGAAAATTTGACGTATAGTAAAGCAATCAGGAACTGACTGCCATTAAAAAGATAGTTTATTACTCACAATTTTCAAGAGGAAGGGCCTTGCCAGACTCATGAGTTTTGTATTAGTCGGGTTTCTCCAGAGAAACAAAACCAAACAGTTATTTTATATATGGTTTATTATAAGGAATTGGCTCACATGATTAAGAAAGCTGAAAAGTCTCAAGGTCTGAAGTTGGCAAGCTGGAGAACCAGGAAAGCTGATGTATTGGCTTGGACAAAATGTCCATTACATTTTTTTCCATATGATGACCCTAGTAGTGCTTAGTTGTCTTTAAGTTTCTTTTAAACAATTTTGTTAGATTGTATTGTGACAGCTGTCATATCAACATGCATAAAAAGTACTTATCAAAATTGGTGAATTTTTGTGCAGCCATTTTAATATTGAAGATGGAAGAAAATATGCATTTTTGGTGTATTATGCTTTATTATTACAAGAAAGGTAAAAACACAACTGAAACACAAAGATTCGTGTAGTGTGTGGAGAAGGTGCTGTGACTGATGGACTATGTCAAAAGTGGTTTGCAAAGTTTCTTGGTACTATTGACATTTGGCCAAATAATACTTTGCTGTGGGGCTATCTATGTTTAGCAGCACCCCAGCCTCTACACACTAGAAGCCAATAGTGGGAGATAGCCAACATACTCAAAACATCGAAATCAATAAAGTTACTGGAGAAAATGAAAAAAAAAGTGTTTTTTATTTTACAGAAAAACTATTAATGGAATTTTTTGCCAACCCAATAGTTCCCATGCGAAAGCTAGCTGACTTGAGACCCAAGAAGAGTTAATAATTCAGTTCAAGTACAAACACATGGAAACACCAGTGTAGTCAGACAGGAGAAATTCCCCTTTACTTGTGTGTGTGTGTGTGAGGTCTTTCCTTTTGTTCTATTCATGTCTTCAGTTGGTTGGATGCAACCTACCAATATTAGGAGGTACCATCTGCTTTACTCAGTCTACTGATTTAAGTGTTAATCTTATCCCAAAATTTCCTCATGGACACACCAGAATAATGTTGGTCCAAATATCTGGGCACACTGTAGCTCACTCAAGTAGACATAAAATTAACCATCACTGGGGCCACGTAAGTAAATTAATGGGTTTGGTCACAAGCAAAGGAAAGGGAAGAACTGTAGGCAACAGCCTTTATTGTGATTTTCTTGGGAAGGAACAGGTGAGGCACAGTAAGCAGGTTTAGGATTGGCTGGTTTAAATAACTTCAGTGGGCTCTGGAGTATAGCTACTGTTCCTAGTTGTCTGAGACTTGGTCTTAGAGTGATTTGGGCAGGGGTAGAGTGATCCAGAGTGGGAGAGGCAGATAAGGAAGATGGTTGAGGGTGTATAATTTGGATTGTTGGTTAGTATTTGAAAAGCATGCCCCGAACTTCCGGCCAAGATGAAAGCTTAGACGGACACGCTCGGTCTCCCTCTACAACTAGAGAGGAATACAACTACTTCAAAACAAAAGATAACTAGAAATTCCAGAAAATAAAGCTACACGGAAGCCCAACGTATGAAGTTATAAACCAGTGGTGCCCTTTGGGCAGGTAGGACGAGCGAAAGGGGGCGGTGCTGTTTGCGGTCGCACCAGGGACAGCGGCAGGGAGAACAATCCCAGTGGCAGGGAGGACAATCCCAGCTGCAGTCAAACCCCCGGCAGCTCGCGACCCCAACGCTGGGGAAAGCAGCCACCACATCTCCTTGAACAGTGAGACCCAGGGGGGCGGGAGGACGGATCCCGGTCTCCTAGCGGAATAACTGTGTGAATCCATCTTGGACCCCTGCCCCCAAAGAAAGCGCCACAGGGCTGCGAAATAGGTTGCGGATAGGCGCCTGTCGCTGGGTTGTGACGACAAAGCACCACGGCGCAGCGAGAAAGGTTGCGGATTGCTGCCGGTCGCTGGGTCGTGACGAGTACACAGGCACTGCCCCCGACAGCCGGCCCAAGAAAACAAAACGCATCTGTCAAAATGAGACAGACAACTATAGAAATCCCGGTGGCACAACTCACCAGGCAACAGATGAGGAATCTGACAGATGAACAAATAAGAAACCTCTCAGAGGCTCAGTTCAGGGCCATTGTTATCAGGTGGCTTACAGAATTCACAAAAGATCTCGAAAAAGATGAGAAAGAAGCGAAAAACACTCATAACGAAAGGAACAAAACCACATATGAGACAGATTGTGAGGAAAAAAAATCCAGAGTTCATTTCAACAAACCAGAATATAGAGAAGGAACGGGAAGCAATGATGAGAGGATCAGAAACCTCTGGGACAGCTATAAAAGGCCCAACATTAGAATCATTGGCTTGCCAGAGAATGAAGAAGACGAACTAGAACTTGAAAAATTGAGTGAAAATATAATAAAGGAGAACTTCCCAAACTTGGGGAAGGAAATAGACTTACAGGTCCAGGAAGCACAGAGAGTTCCAAAAAAACTGGACCCAGGGAGAACCACTCCAAGACACATTATAATCAAAATGTCAAAAATTAAAGATAAAGAGAGAATCTTAAAAGCAGCAAGAGAGAAGAAAAGAATCATGTACAAAGGGGTCCCAATTAGACTATCAGCTGACTTCTCAAGGGAGACCCTGCAGGCAAGAAGGGACTGGCAAGAAATATTCAAAGTAATGAAAATCCAAAACCTACAACCACGAATACTCTATCCAGCGAAATTGTCATTCAGAATAGAAGGGCAGAGAAAGTGTTTCCAGGACAAAATAAAACTGAAGGAGTTCATCAGATCCAAACCACTGTTATATGAGATGTTAAAGGGACTGGTTTAGAAAAAGGAGGATCAAAACTATGAAATCTAAAATGAAAAGTGCATCACAAGAAACAACAGAAGCTAGGGAATTGAAACAAAGGCGAACTAAACAGGCAACGAGACTGGAAAAAGAACTATAGGTACGGGGAACATATTGGGGGGGAGGTCAACAGGGAGGGGGAACGGGGAGAGGGAGGGAGATGAAATAGGAATTAAGGATCATGTTAGGAGGGAATGGAATAGACAGAGGTTGAGAAGAACTATATGCACAACTAATGGACATGGTCTAAAAGGGGGGGACAACTGGAGGGAGGGGGACCACAAGGTGGAGGGGAGCAGAGGGAAGGGAAATTGGGACAAATGTAATATTATAATCAATAAAACACATTTAAAAAAAAAAAAAAAAGAAAAGCATGCCCCAGGAGGAGGACTCCTCCCATGGGGAGAGGTGAGGGAGGCAGGAGGCTAAGGCAAGATGGTTTAGGCATATTGTTGGGTTGTCTAGAACAAGGTATGTCTAGCATATGAACATAGGAACAGTGTTAAAATATCAGGTTTACAGATGCTAGAAATACAGTTAATATACCCTCATGGTACACAACCTATTATATTCCTAATGTAAGAGTTAGCACCTGGTCACATGCATCCCCTTTCTCTAACCAAAGCTGAATTGCAGGTACCCCCATTCCCAACTTATAGATTTGTGTGTGCAAGAGCAGGTAGAATAAAATAGTAGAAAACGTGGGCTTTGAAAACAAGAGCATTTGTAACTGAATACTGACCCTCTCACTTATTAGCAGAAAATATTTGAAAAATCACTTAATCTTCTTAAAGATTGATTTTTTAGTCTCTAAAAGGTAGAAAAATAATCTACTGAAAGGTTTTGTAAATATTTTAGATAATAAATATAATGTGTCTAGCAAATAGTAAACACATTTTAATTACTATATGAGTATATTTTTAATTATTAGGCTACAGATATTTGGGAGTCTTGAAATGAGGTCAGGGTTCATGCAAACTTGGTACTCAGTGAAACTCAAAATATTTGGAACTATTATTAAATTTAGTCTAGTGAAATTATGAGTCAAATAGACTTATTTTAACTCATTCGTTGGCAGCTAGAATACGTTTTTGGGTAATTTTAAAAATTAACCATATGTAGTGGCATATTGTCTAATCTCTTGCCTATTTATATTTTTCTTTCGTTTCCTTTAGACTTGATAAAAAACTTGAGTTGAAGTCACTGTCTCTTAAAGTTTAGTAATGTTTGCTTTGTTGTCTTTTCTTGATTTAGTATTACAGAGAAAGCAAATTTCTGCTCAATCTTGGTTCCTTTGTGTGTGTGTGTGTGCATGTGTTTATACATGGTAGTTAGCTCTATGTATATATACACATGTGTATGGTGTGTTTGTATGTGGTGGCAGTTCTATGTGCACATGAGAGCAAATGTTTGAGGAACATGGTTAATGGAGAAACATTGTTGACATATATCTATGTGTTGGTTTCTTTTCATTCAATTTTCCTTTTTAGCAAAATATTTCAATCTTAAAAATTAATTTATTTAGATAAAAAAGTTTTCTTTTATTATCCCTTTAACCATTGCTTCAATGCTATATTGTTATTTTATTTCTTAGACTCCCTTTGCAACTTTATAGAATCCTGTACATTTGTCTTCCATATCTCTTAGCTCTCTCTTATTATTTAAGTCTTTTTATCTGCTTTTCCTAAGTTTGGAGAGAATTTCTGGAGTTTGCTACTTTACAAACTCAAATTTCTAAATAAATTAACTTGTTAGTCCATTAATTGAATTAAGCTGACTATTTGTGCTTTTCACCTCCACATTTGATATAATTTCATAGAACAGGACCTTTTGACTCCTATTTGTAAACACATAGGAGTTCCAAAGCACTTTTTTGCTTCCTTGCAGTAACTTGTATTTTATAGAAAGACATTTGCTTTGAATTCTCATGATGATCCCTTTTCCTTTGAACTAGTATATCTTTTTTACATGTTTTTTACTTTTCTTCTTAGTTGTTCCCTCTTGCAAAGGTATAGTTAGGCTTATCAGAGACTGGAGTTGAAAAGGGTTCTAGTAGACATGGCCATCAACCATTGTTTGAAATGTTTATGCCCAGATGAAGGGTAAAGGATGGTATTTGATTTCATTTTCCAGTTGAAAGATCCTTCAGCCTGTGGGTAGTAGGGATAGAACTGAAGACAGAGCCAGTTACACTTGGGAACTTTGCCTAGAATTTCCATTTTGCGTTTGGCATGCCGTCAGGATTTTCCTGGGGCAGGGCCTCTGCTATTGTCTGGCAAAGCAGCACTCTTTGAGGTCTAATGGCATCATTGCCCCTGCTCTTCACTAAGTATGGCCATCAGGACCAATTTTAACCAGGGTGACTGACACGGCAGGTCCCAGTGTGGCATGACCTCCGGTATGAGAAATACATTTGGCGTCACTGCTGGGATGCACGTTTCTCTTTCCTGCTCCGCTCCCTGTCCCCGATTCCCTTACTCCTGCCACACTGTCTTTCTAACTTTTTAGAGCACTTGCTTTATGCTAATTGCTTTGCCATGACTGTGCTGCTGCGTAGGATAGAAAGAAGTACAAGAGGAGGTATGTACCACCTAATTAGGCAGAAATATAATAGTTCACATTTATCCAGTGCGCACCATACCCCAGGCCTTCACTTAGTATTTAAAACACATTAGCTGGAATGATACTCACGATAACCCTAGAATCTGGAAACTGTTATTTTCCTTCTTCTACCAACAGGGAAACAGAGGCTTAAAAGGGTTTAAGGAGCTGGTCAGTGCCACACAGATAAGACGTGGCAGGGCTAGAATCTGAACATGCAAAGTTTGACTCCAGGCTGCATGCCCTGTGCCTATGGTTAAGTCAAATGGGGGTTTAGGCTCTAAAGCTTTGTGTGTGCAGAGGGGAGAAGCCTCAGAGAAGGTGCGTGGGGCTGGGAGTGGGGCCTGAGGGCAGTGGGGACGTGCAGTGAGTCTCCGCAGAGGCAGGCCGTTTACCACACAGCTGCATTCAGCCTGCAGGCATGTGCCCCGTTGCGCATGCGCCCTCACCCTCAGAGTCCGTCTCCCCGGTTTCCCATTTGCAGCCGTTGTTGATAGCGATTCTATCCACCTGTGTTTGCAAAAAGCCTGAATGCTCCCTTGCCTGTTTTTAAGCCGTTTGCCTATGACAGAGTATGAATAACAAGATCAGAAACATCTCGATTATAACTTTACAGGCCCTGTGTGCCGTTTCAGCGTCATTTTGTTGCTTTTCCTTTTCTCTCTAGGACAGTACATATTGGCTGCTGGCTCTGATCTTTTCAAAGAAGCATGAAAGGATCATTTACTAGCGCTTGGGATAATTTATTCAAGTAGGTTTTCAAATATTTTGTACAAACCTAATGTAGACATTTTGTAAAAGCTGTAGCGTAAATGCAACAGTGTCATTCAGAAGAATTTCGGAGGAAAGAAATGTTTTCAATGTTGATTTCTTTCTGTGATGTCATTAGAATTTAGTGATGTTACATCATCGTTATTGCTAGGAGTTTACTAAGTGATTCACTAACTCCAAAACGTGTTCCGTTTTACTTTACGGAGAGAAAAGTAGAGAAACAGTCTCTGCCCCTAAGGGATGCGCCATTTGATATTAATTTAAGACAAATACCACTGACATAAATATTAAGACCAGAAAGGATGAAGTCCTTCTGAGCAAGGCAGCAGTGTACTGTATAGCATAGAATTTATATACAAGGTGGTATTTAGTACACGTATAGCACATATTATGTTATAGCTGTAATAATTAAAGAACACAGATTCTGAACCGGAGGGATGATGCAGATTCCCACTTTCCGTGCAGCTATAGGACCTTAGGATAAGTCACAGTTTCAGGTTTTCATCTGTAACACGGGGTGCTATTCACGTCTATCTCATAAGGTGGTTGTGCTTATTAAGTAAGTGAACATACATATGACACATAAATGATCTGCTACACCTACATATCTGAAAGGAAAAAATCAGCAACATCACAATAAGTTTATTGTCAGGTTCCTGGATTACAAGGCCTTGGTGTTCTTTATGTCAATTCCTATATTTTACAAATGAAAACAATAAGGCCTAGGAAGGTCCAAAAAATTGCCTTTCATCCCATGCCTATAGTGAGATATGTCAAAAAATAGATTCAAAAATATAACTTCGACACCATTCAAAAGGGTGATGTAATTAACTAATTATTCATTAATCCTATGACATTTTCATGGGATTTTACTCTTCTACTTGCAATAAAGTAAAATGACGTTTAGGGAAAGAAAATAACTGAATTTAAGCCTGTTCGATAAAATGTACTCCACCTGGTGTGTAAAGTTAAGCATTAAGCTCTCTATCCCTCTGGCATAGCCACCTCTGATAAGTGTTATGTAGAGCAGATGGCTAGGGAAATCCATGCTCTCAGGGTTAATGTGTGTGTTATGAACTTGGGTTCAGGCATATCAGTAGAATCCATTAAAATTGCCTTTTATTTTGAGATTTTTTCCTCCCGCCACTCAAACAACTCAACTTGTAAACCATTAAGAAGAGTTTCAACTTTTGGAGGTCATATGATCTTTTCTACTGAGACTATTTGTGATGCTCCTTTATGTCTTGTGGACCTTTGAGAAAAACTACTGACAAAAACCAAATGATTTTGTGTTTTTACATCTGATACTTGTCCAAGGATAAGATTGTTTTGCCTATTTACTTATTTATCCCTCTTCTGATCTCAAAGAGGAATGAAGGCAATTTAAAATTATTTTAGCAGGAGTCTTAGTCAATTGCTCTAGAATTTTATTGTCTTGTCACAGTAATAGAAGCTATAATAACAATTGCTGAGCCTCTGCTATGGGCCAGGCACTCAATGTATCTGGTCAAATCTGTAAAATAATCTCATTCAGTTGGTACTGAGACTGTAAATACAGAGATGATAAATCTAGGACCCAGGGAATTTAAGTAACAATCCCAGGGTCAAACAGTAAAGAAAATGGCAGTACTAAGGTTCAAACTCAGATTGGCTACATTTCAAATCATTATACCCTGATTCCCAACTCTTGGTAAACACAGCTTAGTCCTCTGGAAACCTCTTAGATTTTTTTTTGGTGGGTGGGTTGTGGGTTCAGAGGTTATTGTTTTTGGTGTTGGACTTAAAATCAGCTCTGAGGAAAATAATGAAGTAGGACACTTTCTCCCATCTCTCTCACTTGTTCCACCTGTTCCTTCAGGAACACAGAGTCCTTGTGCTACTTCTCAGAATACCCACAGCAGCTGCCATCTGGATCTGCCCCAGCCCCTTCCTCCTTCCCTTACATTTTTTGTTATCTTGTTTTCTCATAGCTAGCTCACACATTAAAAGCAATATCTGCTTATATTTTTTCCCAAAGAGAACTTTGTTTTAATAAAAGGCTTTTGAAGACATTTGAATATAACTCCAAAGATTTGCTAATTGTGGAATTTTTGGCAGTCATTGGAGATGATTGACCTAAAGACATTTTTGCTCCTCCAGACAATTGCCAAATGTCCCCTATGGGGACAAACTTGACCCCAGTTGAGGACCACTGGTCTACACAAAAGTTAAGTTCTGCTGAAAATGATTACATAAGCAGCCTTTTGCTTCTTGCTAAGAATGGGAACCCATTCCCAGCACTCTTTGGACTCTTTACTTGTAATTTATTAGGCCCATGACTGCCTGAAATGTAGATGTTGAAAAATAAAATAATTTCCTTTCAGTTGTTAAGAGGCTTGACTTCTTATTCCCACTTCCCTATAAATATTATTTCTGCATCAGAAACAGATCAGAAGTTTGATTTCAATTCTATTTACTGAATATAAGAGTTTGGGCAAAATTAACTTATATAGTCTAATTTTCATGTTTGTAAAATAAGAATGCTTTTTTACGGACCAATACCTTCCCTACGTCTCATGTTCTGTAAAAAGGGCATTATTTTTACTCAGCTTCCTAGAGCGGGAATATTTTCAGATTTTGGAATGAACAACTTTTTGCTTCTCCCCCACCCCCCACAGCTGCCTCCCCATGGTTGAAAGAAAGGCTTAGCAGCTTGGTGAACTGGGTGAGGAAACTGAGCATTTCCAGTTCAAGCTGTTTTGCTCTTCACATCTGCCTACTTGCCAGTCTCTCTGCCCTCTGATGCCCTTGCCATGGAAGTCTTGTGGTTTTCCTACAGGCGGTCAGGTATGATTCAGCGTGAAGTATTAGGAAACCTGTTGAAGGCTCACCAGTGAGCCATGCTCTTCAATCCAGTTTAAAGCCGACATTTTGATTTGAGTCTGACCCCTTCAATGGTTGCAGATTTAGGATGTAAGGAAGATGTTCTTTAGAGCTCCACAAATCACAGCTCAGATGCTTAGATCTATGGTACAGGTGGTAGTGATGAGTAAAAGAATGGATCAGTGCAAATTGCCTGACCAGGTGCCAGGTTACATGGCAGATACCAATATTAGTTAATTCCCATTGTAAAGTTTTTATGATTTATTGCTTTCCTTTAAACAAATTAAGTTCTGCTTAAAGCTAAATGCACTTTTCCTTTTGTTCAGTTCATAGACCATCTCAAAGGAAGACAATATCTAAAGGAAGAAAGAACTCAGAGATCTTCATAGCAGAGTGGAAGTGAGGAACCTCATTATTTCATTTAGGAAGTATTAGTCTAAATAAACTTTACAGTTTATCCTTATAATGGGATTTGCTTGGCTTTTATCTTAAAATACAACTTTCTGTTTCTCAGTCCTGGCAGTTTCTCTGACAGAATTTTCTCAGAGTTACTTTTCTGTATTTCTTTCCCTCCTCTTCAAAAAAATTTATATCCTTTTCTTTTTCTTGCTCTTGGTCAACCCCCCCTTCCTTCCCTTCCTTCTTTTTATTTTTGGAAGTTAATTGGAAAGTAGCATCATAGTGTCTTACTGTTGGGTTTCAAATTTTTTGGGCCAGCATTATTTCTTAACCTTGATGTGCAGACTCCTAAATTATGGGAAAAGGGGTGGGTTCATGATCTGCAGAAGACCCCCCCTGCATATGGAGCTCACTGCTTGCTTTTCATGGGCAGCATGAATCAGGGAAGTGTCCCTGCACTCGTTAGATGATCAAATTCTAGTGTTGTAGACTAGAGGAAGCAGGCAGCAAAATGCATGGGGTAAAATCAAATTATACCTACTCTCTGCTCCTCTCCCCACCCCCCCATTTCTGGAGAATAAAACCAGTGTGACATGAATTCAAGAGACCCATACTGAACCCCTGAAATGCCTGTCACCAATCAGCAAACACATTCTCAACCCCCCACCCCCCCGAACTGGAGCATGGATACTCCTGTGACTAATTTGCCACATCTTTTTGTAATAACAAGAGATTTTTTAAAGGTGTTTATCCCATCTACAGCTTTTTAAAGCAGTGAGTTCATTTAAATAATTACCTAGTCATTTAGTTAATGCATTCTTTTTAAACTTGACTAACTACAGCATATGTGGTTTTGATGGAAAAAGAGCCCCCTTTATGTAATAGCACTGTTTTTTCCCTCGCAAAATAAATGCAACACAATTATTTTACTGCAGAGAAATTAGCTCATTTGCAAATGCCACCTCAGAACACAAGAAGAATGGCATTTATCGAAGCACTAATAAAGGCACCGTGTTAGAATAATTTTATGCTGACGGGCCCACAATCACTCAATATTTTAAGAGCTGTCATCACACCAGCATGAGCTGCATGCAAAAGTACAAATTTATGCTGTGACATCATGGCACTAAGAGTATAATTGGAATAAAATTACCCAGTTTCTCTCTGGCATTTGCCAGTTCTCCCGAGCCCTTCGCTGCCCACCCAGAGTGGATTCTTGGTTCTGCATAAGCAGCCTCACATTCTGTGATGGAGCGTGCACCAGGCTCACACTCATGGGCCCTTCAGGTTTTTCTGAAGGACACTTTTTGGTAGGCGCTCAATGACCTGCGCTGTGGCTGAACAGAGGGCTGCACAGGCCTAGAAAGCTGAAAGAATCACAAATCAGCCAGAACCACTCTTTAGATATGGATAATTAAGCCAACACTCAGCATACAATGGCTGAAAACTTCATAGCATCAGTTTTAGCAAGTTAATAAATTCCAGCCATGGCCCGTGGTTAAATGCTAAGCTTGAACAAATGAGAACGTTTGCATGAAAATCGGGACTTTAAGATTCCACCTTATGACTTTCGCCACATTTTTATTCTTATTGGAGCTGGGAGTAAGGGGTGAAAAACAACACCTGACAAGGGACGGTGGTGAGTGTAGAGAAAGGGCAAAACTAGCCTGTCATGTTTAGACATGACACCTGCTTGAAATTCCACGTTTCCTCACTGCCCCTTGGGCATAATCAGACATGTTCTACACTGCAGAAGGAGGTGTTAATGTGCCTCTGCAAATCTGGCTTGAACTCCAGGAGTTGGTAGGTTTGTTTGGGCACACAGGTGTGCCTGTCTGTCAAGGGATTTGAGGAAGGGCAGGGCAAAGAGGCTGCTTCTGCAGAGCACATTGCACTGTTCCCCTCCGTGGTGCTGAAAGTGTGGAGCTGGGCGAGACTGCAGCTCCTAGGACAGCTGAATGAATGTCTTTAGTGAGCTTGATGAGATCGTTAATTTGGATGTAAGAGGGGAAATGTTGTAATTAACAGCCCGATAATTGGTAAACATAACACATTCATGTGAGTGGATGACAGAATATAGTCTATTTAATTGGAGAATAAGATGATGTGTGCACTTATGCTGTATTTGTGTAAGTCTTTGTGCGAGGCAGAATAAAGTACCCCCCTCCCAAGATGTACACATCCTAAACCCTGAAATTTGTGATTGTATTACTTTATATGGCCAAAGAGATTTTGCATATGCAATTAATTAAAGAATCTTGAGATGGAGAGAACATCTTGGATTATCGATATGAGCCAGTGCGTCATCAAAAGGGTCTTGATAAATGAAAGAAGGAGGCATGATGGTCAGAATCAGAGAAGGAGATGTGATGTCAAAAAGAAAAGAAAAAAGGTTCAAGTGATACAATTGCTAAGGAATGAGCTACAGCCTCTAGGAGCTGGAAAAGGTGAGGAAATAGACCCTTCTCCCCAAGCCTCAGTCCGCTGACACCTTGATTTTAGCCCTTGATTTTAGACCTATTACAGACTTCTGTTCTCCATATGTTTAAGATAATAAATTTGTGTTATTTTAAGTCACTAAATTTGTGTCAACTTTGTGTAGCTGCAATGGGAAGCAAACAGACTTTTTATTTGTATTTCAAATACATTGAACACCAGTTTTTGGTGTTGGATGAGTTTTTGGTTGCAAAATGGTAAAATACTATACTTTCCAAATAAATCAGTGAAATATAAAAACTTTTTTATTTGAAAATATATTTTTGTTAAAAAATTACATAAACATAGAGTGATAGTAAAGCATAATGAGAAAGTACCAGGCTTTGGACTTAAATAGACAGGGGTACTATGCAATGTTTTGTGTTTTTGGATATGTTTTATAAACCCTGAGCTTTATATGCCTTGTCAAATGCAGATATTAATAATTTCTTCATAGAGCTGTTGTAAAGAGTAAATAATGCATTTAAAACTCCCAATAATACAGGTATGTTATAGGCATTTAATAAACATGTTTCTTCCATTAATTTATATACATTTAAAAGTATATAGATGTGACAATTTTAAAACATATCTGCAAATTCTTTGGCACATTATCATCAAGAGGTGATGTCTATGTCTACTCTTTCTGAATCTAGGTGGGCTTGGAGTGCCTCAACTAATGGAATACAGCAGAAACTACACTAGGTGACTTTCAAGACTAGGTCATAAAAAAAGGCCTTGTTTGCTGAAACATTTACTCTTGGGGTCCTGAGCCACCATATAAAAAGCAACTACCTTGTTGCATCCTTACTATGAAGAAGCCGAACCCTCATGAATAAGGCACATGCAGACACTTCAGTTCAAAGTCTTATCTTTGCCAAGACTTTGAGTCATCCCATTTCAGGCACCAGACATGTAAATGAAAAAGCCTCCACATGATTCCAGCCCTAAGCCACTTGAGTCTTGCCAGATGAGGCCCCAGACATCATGGAACAAAGAAGTTATCCCACTGTGCCAAATTCCTCACCCACAATGGTTGTTGTTTTATGTCACCAAGTTGGGGGTGATTTGTTATGCTGCAATAGGACACTGGAGCAATAGATTATTAACCATTGTTTGTGTCAAATACAAGGCAGAAATGTGTGGTGTTAAACCAGTAGCCAATTGCAGATCAGTAACTTAGAAATAAAACATAGGCCAATGTATTACTATTGCTTTTCAATTGCATTCTCTTTGTAAAAAGTGAAGGCAACTGTATATGCTTTAATTTACATATACTTTGCAATTGCAGTGTCGTTAAAACAGTTTCTCCCTTCTCATTCTCCTTCTAAATTAAGAAAGGAGCTATGACTTTAAAAATGTCAAAGAGGATGCCTTTTGCATCTTCTGTGTATTTTCCTGTCTCATCAACAGATAATTGTTTGAAAACACACATCTGAATGGGAAAACTAGCTCAAATGTAAGGAGACAATGTCTTGTTTGTCCAGATGATTAATTAACAAATCTGGGATTTCCTGTTCTTCTTTGTAATAGCATCTTTATTTGTAGTTCTGTTATCTCCCCCCTCTTTCATATTTAAAATCCAATATTAATCATATGCTAGATATACAAACAAAGGGATTGCAACTAGATCATATTGATAGAATCATGGTATTTGTATTACACAAAACCTAATCTCATCCCTCCATTTTTGGATGGCTTGGCATGGTCTCACAAATCAGCTACTCGCAGGATTTCCAGCGGGTACAGAAATGGGAAGCTTGCCCAGACTTCAAAGTCTGGCAAACACAATGAGATAGACCTCACAATGGCTGTTAGTATATGTATTTTCATGGACTCCTTCTACATCCTGTTTTAATTTAAACACATATGTTCATTATTTTTGAAGTACATGCATATGCTTGAATATTTATTTGGAAGTAAACAAAACCACTTTTCCCACAATTATTTTTTAAAAGCTAAGGATAAAGTAACAAAAAGCAATCAAACCGCAGACTATGTACACAGAATAAATGCCTAACTGAAAAGTTTTGACAGGTTTACGATATTCTGCAAAAAAAAAATTAAAAAAAGGTTGCCTTTAGTTAATGTGTATCTGAAATAATGAAGTAGAGGGAAAAAAATGAGTCAAAATTTTCACTGTATTTTTTTGGTCATTAAGAAAATCATGTTACCTTTCCTTGCCTCAGCTCCATTTGTGAAATTAGGGGTTGTAAAATGTCATTGATTTTCAACACTAACATGATCTGAATGTGATAAAAAGTCAATCATAAATGGACAAGTATATTTCTTAGGAATATTTGGTTATTTTAAGAAATTAGCTTGATAAGGCTTAGGCTGCACACAGCATGTTTAGGTTACACACAGGAGGCTTTTATCTTCCTTTAAAACAGGTTTTTAACACAAGAGGGATTTAGGTAGCAATGAAGATTCTCATTTTCTCTTGTAGTCAGCAGCACATCCTACAGGATGGATCCTCATGCTACTCTGTGGTTGACTTTATTTATAAGTATCACCAACACTGGTTTTCTGAATAGTTGAAGCCTTCTGATTCATGTTTCTTTTTCTGTCAAATGTATTTTCTCTTTGTTGGATGATAATAACATCTTAAAGTCACTATTTCTTGGCAACATACAAGTAATTTGTAAGTCCCAACTTTCTAAATCAGTTTATCTGGGAAATGTGATCTGGGCAATCTCCAATCTGAAGTTTACACAATCTGGTTGACTCTCTTAAGAGAAATAATACAAAATTCCAGATAAAAGTAGATAAGAAAATAAATATTTAAAGAAAAAAAATCATGATAAATCAATGGAGATTCAGGTCCTTTTCCTCTGATGTCCTTAAGCAATTGACCAGAAGTGCCTTTTTTTTCTTTTTTTTAAATTTTATTTTTATTGTTTTTCTATTACAATTGCCCCACTTTTTCCCTCATTGCTACCCCCTACCCAGCCAACCCCTTTTCCCACAGTCATTCCCACCCTATTGTCCATGTCCATGGGTTATTTATACTAGTTCCTTTACTAAACCCTTCCTCTATTTACCCCCTTCTTTCCCTCTCCCCTTTACCCTCCCATCTGATAACTGATACTCTGTTCCTTATTCAATTGTGTTTATTAGTCTCCTGTACCAGGTGATGTCATATGGTATTTTTCTTTCATTGCTTGGCTTATTTCACTAAGCATAGTTCTCTCTAGTTCCATCCATGTTGTCGCAAATGGCAGGAGTTCCTTCTTTCTTTCTGCTGCATAGTATTCCATTGTGTAAATGTACCACAGTTTTTTAATCCACTAATCTACAGATGGGCACTTACGCTGTTTCCAGCATTTGGCTATTGTAAATAGTGCTGCTATGAACATAGGGGTGCATAAGTTCTTTTGAATTGGGGTTTCAGGATTCTTCACGTATAATCCTAGCAGTGGAATCAATGGTTCAAAAGGCAGTTCCATTTTTAGTTTTTTGAGGAAATTTTATACTGTTTTCCTCATTGGCTGCACCAATCTGCATTCCCACCTACAGTGCATTAGGGTGCCCATTTCTCCACATCCTCACCAGCACTTGTTGTTTGTTGATTTGTTGATGATTGTCATTCTTACTGGTATAAAGTGGTATATCATTGTGGTTTTTATTTGCATCTGTCTGATGGCTAGTGATGTTAAGCATTCATTCATATGCCTATATATCCTCCTTAGAGAAGTGTTTGTTCAGGTCCCTTGCCCATTTTTTTAATTGGGTTGTCTGTCTTTGTGTTGAGATTTGCAAGTTATTTATATATTTTAGGGATCAATCCCTTGTCTGAAGTATCATTGGAAAATATGTTTTCACATATAATTGGTTCCCTTTTCATCTTGCTGATGTTTTCTTTTGCTGAGCAGAAACTCTTTAGTTTGATGCAGTCCCATTGGTTTACTTTTTCCTTTATTTCCCTTGCCTTAAGAGATGTATCAGTGAAAATATTGTTATGTGGGATATCTGACATTTTCCTGACTGTGTTTTCCTCCAGGACTTTTATGGTGTCACGTCTTACATTTAAGTCTTTGATCCATCTTGAGTTTATTCTGGTGTGTGGTGTCAGTTGGTGGTCTAGTTTTATTTTTTTTTTGTAGGTCCCTGTCCAGTTCTTCCAGCCCCATTTGTTGAAGAGGCTCTTCTCACTCTATTTTATGTTTCTTCTCCCTTTGTCAAACATTAGTTGACCATATAGACCTGGGTTTATTTCTGGGCTCTCTATTCTGTTCCATTGATTTATATGTCTGTTCTTATGCCAGTACCAGGCTGTTTTGATTACAGTGGCCTTGTAGTATAGTTTGATGTTAGGTATTGTGATTCTTCCTATTACATTCTTCTATCTCAAGATTGCTGTGGCTATTCGGGGTCTTTTTTGGTTCCATATAATTTTTTTTCATATAAATTTTTGAAGTATTTGTTCTAGGTCTTTGAAATACGTCACTGGTATTTTAATAGGGGTTGCATTGAATCTATAAATTGCTTTGGGTACTATGGACATTTTAATAATGTCGATTCTTCCCATCCATGAACATGGTATATGCTTCCATTTATTTGTATATTCCTTAATTTCTTTCTTCAGTGTTATGTAGTTTTCTAAGTACAGGTCTTTTATCTCTTTGGTTAAATTTATTCCTAGGTACTTTATTATTTTTTTTGTTGCTATAAAAAATGGGATTTTTTTCTAGCTTCTATCTCTGATATTTTATTGTTGGTGTGCAGAAATGCCTTCGATTTTTGAATATTGACTTTGTACCCTGCTATTTTGCCAAATTTACTTATTAGTTTGAGTAGTTTTTTTGCGGAGTCTATTGGGTTTTCTATGTATACTATCATGTCATCAGCAAATAATGACAGTTTTACTTCTTTTCCAATTTGGATGCCTTTTATTTCCTTTTCTTGTCGGATTGCTGTGGCTAGAACTTCCAGGATTATGTTGAATAGGAGTGGAGAGAGTGGATATTCTTGTCTTGTTCCTGACCTCAGGGGCAATGCTCTAAGTTTTTGCTCATTGAGTATGATGTTGGCTTTGGGTTTCTTGTATATGGCCTTTATTATGTTGAGGTATGCTTCCTCTATTCCCAGTTTGCTGAATGTTTTCATCATAAATGGGTGTTGTACTTTATCAAATGCCTTTTCTGCATCTATTGATATGATCATGTGGTTTTTGTCTTTCATTTTGTTTATGTGGTACATTACATTCATTGATTTGTGAATATTAAACCATCCTTGCATCCCCGGGATGAATCCCACTCGATCGTGGTGTCTGATCTTTTTAATGTGTTGCTGGATCCGGTTTGCCAATATTTTGTTGAGGATTTTAGCATCTATGTTCATCAGTGATATTGGCCTGTAGTTTTCTGTCTTTGTTGTGTCTTGACCTGGTTTTGGAGTTAGGGTAATACTGGCTTCATAGAAAGAGTTTGTGAATCTTCTCTCTTCTTGGTTTTTTGGAATAGTTTGGGAAGAGTAGGCATTAGTTCTTCCCTAAATGTTTTGTAAAATTCACTTGTGAAGCTATCCGGTCCAGGGCTTTTGTATGCCAGGAGTTTTTTTTATTACTGTTTCAATTTCACTCTTTGACATCTGCAGTCAGGATTTCTGCTTTTTCTTGACTCAGTTTTGGAAGATTATATGCTTCCAGAAATTTGTCCATTTCCTCTAGGTTTTCAAGTTTCTTGCCATATAGTTGTTTGTAGTAATTTCTTACAATCCTTTGTATTTCTGTGATATTGGTTGTAATTTCTTCTCTTTCATTTCTGATTTTATTTATTTGAGTCCTCTCTCTTTTTTTTCTTGATGAGCCTGGCCAAAGGCTTGTCGATTTTGTTTATCTTTTCAAAGAACTAGCTTCTACTTTTGTTGATCTTTTGAATTGTTTGTTTAGTCTCTATGCCATTTAATTCTTCTCTGATCTTGATGATTTCCTTCCTTCTACACACTCTGGCATTGTTTGTTGTTGTTGTTCTAGATCTTGTAGCTGTAGGGTTAGATTTTTTATTTGAGATTCTTCTGTCCTTTTTAGGTTGGCCTGTATTGCTATGAACTTCCCTCTCTGGACTACTTTTGCTGTGTCCCATAAGTTTTGGGCTGTTGTGTGCTCATTATAATTTGTTTCCAGAAACTTCTTGATTTCTTCCTTGTTGTCATTGTTAACCCACTTATTATTTAATAGCATGTTATTCATTCTCCATAAGTTTGAATGTCTTTGAGTTTTTTCCTTGAGGTTGATTACCAGTTTTAAGCCATTGTGATCTGAGAAGATGCTTGATATAATTTCAATTTTATTGAATTAGCTGAGGTTTGTTTTGTGTCCTACCATGTGGTCTATCTTTGAAAATGACCTAAATGCATTTGACAAGAATGTATATTTTGCTTCTTTGGGGTGAAAATTTCTATATATATCAATTAATTCCATTTGATCTAGAGTGTTGTTCAATGCCTCAATACCCTTGGTGTTTCTTTGCTTTGAAGATCTGTTCATTGTTGATAATGGGGTGTTAAAGTCCCCTACTATGAGTGTGTTGCTGTTGATATCCTTCTTGTAGTCTTCAAAGATTTTCCTTATATATTTGGGTGCTCCTATATTGGGTGCATATATGATTACCAGGGTTATATCTTCTTGATGAATTGTTCCCTTAAGTATTATAAAATGTCCTTCTTTGTCTCTTTTTATGGCCTTTTCTGTGAAATCTGCTTTGTATGATATAAGTATTGCTACCCCAGCCTTTTTTTTTTTTAATGTATATTTGCCTTGAATACTTTCTTCCATCCCTTCACTTTCAGTCTGTGTAAATCTTTTGGTTTGAGGTGTGTCTCTTGTAGACAGCATATATGTGGGTCATGTTTTTGTATCCATTCTGCTACCTCATGCCTTTGGATTGGAGCATTTAATACATTTACATTTAATATTATTATTGACAGGTATTTATTCATTTCCTTTTGTACCTGTGTTCCCCTCCTTCTCTCGTTTTCTTCTTTCTCTTACAGCATTCCCTTTAGCATCTCTTGCAATGCTGATTTTGTATAGATTTATTCTCTTAGTTTTCCTTTGTCTGGAAAAGTCCTTATTTCACCTTCCATTTTGAAAGAGAGCCTTGCTGGGTAGAGTATTCTTGGTTGTAGTCCTTTGTTTTTTATTGTTTGAAATGCTTTCTGACATTCCCTTCTGGCTTGTTGTGTTTCTGTTGAGAAATCAGTTGAGAGCCTTATTGGAGATCCCTTGTATGTTATTTGCTGTTTTTCTTTTGCTGCCTTTAGGATTCTCTCTTTGTCTTTGAATGTTGCCATTTTAATTATGATGTGCCTCAGAGTGGGCGTTTTTGGGTTCATCTTCTTTGGGACCCTCTGTGCTTCCTAGACTTGCATGACTTTTTCTCTCATCGAGTTAGGAAAATTTTTTGTCATTAATTTTTCAATCAGGTTTTCTATCCCATGCTCCTCTTCTCCTTCTTTTATCCCTATGATATGAATATTGTTTTGTTTCATGTTGCCCTGCAGTTCTCTTAAACCATCTTCATTCTTTTTAAGTCTTTCTTCATTTTATTGCATTATTTGGGATTTTTTTTTCTACATTGTCCTAACTTACTGACCCGATCTTCTGCTTCATTTAGCCTGCTTTTGATTGATTCTACTGTGTTCTTCAGTTCAGAAATCATATTCTTAATTTCTTCCTGGTTCTTATTGATAGTTTCTATGTCCTTTTTTATACTGGTATACTTCTCAGTAAGTTCCTTGTAGCTTCCCTGGAATTCTTTGTAGTTTCCATGGAGTTCTTTGTAGTTCCCCTGGAGTTTGTTGTAGTTTTCTTTAAGTTTGTCGAGTTCATTGAGCTTCTGCATTACAACTGTTTTGAATTCCATGTCTGATAGTTTGCTTGTTTCTATTTCATCTATCCCTCTTTCTGGGAATTCCTCCTTTCCTTTTGGTGGGGTTTTTGTTTCTGTTTGTTGCGGTATTATTCCACCTCCCCATTTTGGTCTCGTTTCTGCTGCTTAGATTGATCTGCTTTTATTTTCTGCCTTTATGGTGTGACTTTCTTGCATACAGTTGTTGAGCTGCTGCCACCAGCCGATGCCACTTGGAGGGGAGCAGTCTGCTTAAGTGATTTCTCTCATAGCACCAGGAATGATTCTGTACTGGGACCTAGTCTGCTGCTCTCCCAGCTCTTTCTTGAAAGCCAGCACCCAAAACTTATTACAAAGTGCCTCTAGTTCATCTCACCCTCCTTTTGTCTCAGCCAGGTGTGAGTGCACTCCCTCATGCAGGCCAGGGGAGGGTTGAGCCATTGTGCACCAGGGCGGGTGGGTCCTAGGCAGACTGGTTTCTCATCTGTTCTGGTGAAGGTGGAGGCCTCTGTGCGCTGGCAGGCAGGTTTGTTGTGCGCCCACTGGGGCAAGACCCGGGGTGCCTGGGCGTGCTAGCTGGCGGGTTGGTTTTGCACCTGTTGTGGCGGTCCAGGGGCGTCCGGCGAGCTGGTTTTGTGCCTGTTGGGGCGGGGCAGGGGGCGCCTGGGCTGGCGGACTGGGGCACTTCTGTGTGCACACTCACACAACCCAGGGGGAGGGTTGGGGAGTGGGGAGTGCACTTCTGCACCTGCGTTCCTCAAGAATCTCATCCCACCCCTAGCCTCCCCTCCTCTCTGCAAAAAACAGAAGAGAAAAAGAAAAAGGGAAAATACATTTATACACACACAACAGTACACTGTTTCTTGCCTCTCACAGCCAGAGGCCCCCTGGCCTACTCCTGGCTCTGCCAGTGGGCAGAGCCTCATTCTCCTCCCAACTCCTCTCTGGAGAAACCTGGGGTCACTAAAAAATCTTTGCTCACTGCCAGCCACAGCTCGGGGAGCCAAGCCAGTCAGAAACCCCATCTTATCCCTTTCTCCTCCGCTATCCTCACCAGACAGGTTGCTCCCAGACAGTCTTCTCTGATCTAGCAGTGCCAAGGCTCAACTCCTGCCAATATCCAGATGTTAACTGAGATGTTCTGTCCACAATTAGCCTAAACTACAGACAGATCTCAGGAGTAAGCAAGCGCAGCTTCCCCTCACTCCTCTGCCATCTCCTCTCTCCAGAAATGACTTTTTAAGAAGTGCTTCCCCTGCCACCTAGAACACTCTACAAGTCCCAGTGACTCTTGACACTCTCAGGTTAGAGTATAAGAGATGCCCTGAAGCTTAAACTCATTTGCCTAAGAGTAAGTTGCCCCTGAACCAGCAAATGAATGAATTTTGCAAATAGAAAGCAATAACTTACACTATTGAGCACTGACCTGGCACAGAACACAGTTGCCAGCACTTCACACACTGACTTAATCTTTTTGCAACATATTTTGATTGTCTGGACCCAGCAGTCAGATAGGTGGAAAAGGGAGGTTTCTCTGTGTATAAGTACATAATTTCATTTATAGAATTTGTAATATATAAGTAGAATACTTATACAGGACTCTTTATAGCCCATACTTACAGATGTGGGAAAGTTGCTCAAAACCTTGAAGGCAAATTTGTGGCAATACTACGGAGTTCATTAAAATAAACAGAGAAACATTTATATCCCACAGAGTGACACAGAATGACATTCTTATCAAGTAATAAATTCTGATTCAAAAGTAAGTACAAAATTGAAAATTGTTATTTTTTTTAAATTTAAGGGTTCAGTCAATTCTTCCTTGTTAAATTAAAGTATGAGTTTCTTGTTTGGGGTTTTTATTCTCTTGTTGAGTTACTTAATATTGTGAGATAATAATAAGATAGGAAAATATTTTCAAGGATGTTTAGTCAAAAATTTTTTTAGAAAGGTCAATTGTAAATATTAAGTATTTCATTTAACAAAGTTTCATAAACTGTAAATATTTCTTCTCGCACATATTATAGGAGATTACTAGGTGTTTAATATATCTACATAATCTGGCTTAATAGCATTAAAATTGGTAAACATCTGTTGGTTATCATATATGTTAAAACTTCCTAAAATAATTGTTTTCAATATTTTTCTGAAGAGTAAATTAAATGAGAAATAAATGTAGATTTGGCATGGCCAGATTTCAGCCCACATTGAATGTTCAAATTAATCTTAAAATCATAATAAAAATACAGTTGTAGCTAAGGAGGGGCCTCCACATATACAGTGTCAGCTCTGAAGTGAAACAGGTAGTAAAAGTGCTCACAAACAATTCTCTGTTGTGACAGATGTTTGCTTAGTACTTTGTCTGTAAATCTAACTCATTGGTGTCATTATTTTAAGCATTCTCTTATATTTCGTATTTATTTAAACTTTTAAAAAGCAATTTATTATATGAAGTTGACCCTTGAACTACAGAAGGGTTAGGGGCACCACCCCTCACACAACTGAAAATCCACATATAACTTTTGATTTCCCCAAAACTTAAGTAGTCCCTCAGTATCCATGGAGGATTGGCTCTAGGTCCCTGTTGATATCAAAATCCATGGCACTCAATTACACTGTATAAAATGGAATAGATCAACACATACAGTTGATCTTCCACATCCGTTGACTCTCAACCACAGACTGAAGGCAGCACAGGTATTTATTGAAAATAATCTATAAATAAGTAAAGCCATGCAGTTCAACCAATGCTGTTCAAAGGTTGACCGTATGATGTATTATCTGGGGTCTCAGCAGGAAATAGAATCCACTCAGATGGTTTAAACAAGGACACTTGAAAGATGGGACTACTTACAGAGGTTGGGAAGGGCTTAAAATACACCTTAAATGATGGATGTTGGGGCACCCAGAAAGCAGTAGCAGTTAGAAGTTGAAGCTTTTACCTTTAATGCTTGAAGGGAAAAATCCAATGACAGCTGGCATCATGAAGAGAGGCTCACATAGATGTAGTCACCATCAATTGCCACTGCTGATAGAGAACAGCCTCAAAGTATGAAGAGCAGGAAAGAAATACCCTGGTCTCTCTCTTCTCCCTTTCTCCAATTTCTTGTCGGTGTTTTCTATTGGTCTAAAATAACAGGAAGACAGCTGATATGAGAACCGTGGTAAGGATGAGCCCTGGAGCACACAGTGTAGAAGAGAAGGGCAGAGAAAATGAAGAACCGGAAACTATGATTCAATTGATCCTCAGTTTAGAATGGTGAGATATTGGGACAAATTTTATCAAGGAAGAAATGGCTTACCTAAAATATGACATACCAGGCATAACAAATGGAACCCCACCATGATTTTAAATAATGTTTCATTGCCTGAGCTTAGTAGAGTGCTCACACATAGTAGGTTCTTCATAAATATCTGTTGAATGAATTGGGTATTGAGTTTTGTATTTTATGAAGTTATAGTGATTGAAAATTTACACTCTTAGAAGATTTATATTTAAGCTAGACCAGTTCATATAACCAATTTGGTCATTCTCCTTTAAAAACTGAGTAATGAATGGGAAAATGTTTCAAACTAGACAGCTTTAAAAAAATTTTTTTTAAACATAAAACTATAAATTAATACAAATTTTACTACTCAACTGGTTGTTTCTACTCTAGTTAAGCATAGACTCCTAGGTGTGCTTTACTACAACTTAAATGGTACTGATATACGGGAACAAAATGGATGTGTGCAAATTGAAAAGTATGTTTATAATGTATATTATAATGTATGTAAATTAAGAGTTTAAATGCAGTAAGAACCTGATATCCAAAGACTAATATTTTATATTGTTTTGTAAAGTAAATAATCTATACAAATTATTATAATTATAAAACTGAGTATTTAATTATTAGTTTGCTTAGGAATGGGTATGTCCATGGAGCCAAGCTTTGAGGGGTCTGAAGCTTACTTATGCTAATTTATATTCCTGCCACACCTTATACAAATGGGAGAGAATTGCAACTTAAACTTACTAGGTCTTATTCCAGGGTTTTGACAGTGGCCCATGCAAGTGAGTGAGTTACACTGAAGTTTAGTTTTTATTCACTTTACAACAAATGTGGCTGTAGTTTTGATGTATACTTACTGTCAGCCAGCTACTTGGTAGGGAGGCTCTTGTGATGCAGACACTTAGCTTCTCCCTCGCAATGCCAGTACCTGGTACAACAAAAGTAAGTCTCAGACCACATTCTGTTGCATATATAGAGAGTTATTAAAAAACATTCACTAGCAAAGTCATGACCAACAAGCAGGACAGGACTAGAGTGAGGTAAATGAGACCCTTACCTAAGGCACAAAATTTAAACAGGTACCAAAAACTCAGTAATCAAGATAAATAATATTTTGAATTTCTGGCCAAAATGAAGGTGTAGACAGACACACTACATCTCCCTCCACAACTAAGAAAAAATACAATTACCTGAAAACTAGAAACAACCAGAACTTCCAGAAAATCAAACTGTATAGATGTTCAACAAAGATATAAAGAAGAAATACTCATTCAAACAGGTAGGAGGAGTGGAGCCAGGGTGGAGAGAATGCAGTGTGGTAGTGGCAGCAGCAGTTGGCTTGTGGGAAGCACAGTTACACATTTTAAAAAGTCATGAGGGACACCTGGGGAGTGTTCCCAGGTCCTCACCAGACCGTGCAGCTCATAGTCCCAGCACCAGGGAAAATAAGCCTCATTTACTTCTGACTGTGCAAACCAGTTGGGGTTGGGGTGGAGAAAGAAACTGACAGTCTCTCAGCAGAGTCTGCTTTTTTAAAGGGCCCCCCATGGTCCTAGAACATATGCAGACCCATCCACTCTGGGAACAGCAGGCAAGACAACAGCTAGAGAGGCACCAGTGCCATATGGAAAAGGGAGAAGTGCCTGGAAAAGGGATGAGCGCTGGGCAAGCGGCATTGTTCCCTCTCAGACCCCTCCCTCACACACAGCACTGCAACTCGGCGAAATGGGTCACCCTGTACTGATGAATACCTAAGGCTCCATCCCTTACAACGTAACAGGAGCGACAGCTCTACCTAAGACACAGAGGCAAACAAACACAGGAGCCTGTCAAGATAAGGAGACAGAGAACTATGGCCCAAAGGGGGAACAAATCAAGGTTCCAGTGGGAGAATTAAGTGACGAGGAGATAGCCAATCTCACAGATGAGGAGACAGACAATCTAATAGATGCAGAATTTCAAACACTGGTGATAAAGATACTCAGAGGCTTAACAGATATGCTTGAATATGGCAAACACATAAGGGAAGAAGTGAAGGCTATGCTAAGTGAAATGAAGGAAAATCCACACAAAACCAATGGTGAAGGGAAGAAAACTGGGGTTCAAATCAATGATTTGGAACACAAGGAAGAAAAAAACAGTAAACTACTCCAGAATGAGGAAACAAGAATTAAAAAAAAAAAAAAATGAGGAGAGGCTTGGGAACCTCTGTGACAACTTTAAATATGCCAACATCCGAATCATGCGTGCCAGAAGGAGAAGAGGAAGAACAAGAAATTGAAAGCTTATGTGAAAAAATAATGGAAGAAAAATTCCCAAAGTTTTGAAGAAAATAGACATACAAGTCCAGGAAGCATGGAGAGTTCTGGGTGAGATGGACCCAGAGGGGACCAAACTGAGATGCATCATGATTAAAATGCCAAAGGTGAAAGATAGAGAGAGAATTCTAAAAGCAGCAAGGGAGAAGCGGAGAGTTGCCTACAGGGGAGTGCCTATAAGACTATCAGCTGATTTCTCAAAAGACACTTTGCAGGCAAGAAGGGACTGACAAGTTGTATTCAATGTGATGAAAAGCGAGGACCTACAACCAGGATTACTCTATCCAGCAAAGCTATCATTTAGAATGGAAGGGCAGATGAAGTGCTTCCCAGGCAAGGTAAAGCTAAAAGAATTCATCATCACCAAGCCATTATTATATAAAATGTGAAAGGGACTTACTTAAGAAAAAGAAGATCAAAACTATAAATACTAAAATGACAACAAACTCACAACTACCAACAACTGAATCTAAAAAATAAAAACAAAATTCAACTAAGCAAACCAGAATAGGAACAGAATCAGAGGTATAGGGATCATTTGGAGGGTTATCAGCTGGGAGGGGGAAGGGGGAGAAATGGGGAAATGGTGCAGGGATTAAGAAGCATATTTGGTTGGTATAGAATAGACAGGGGGAAGTTAAGAATGATATAGGAAAGGATGAAGCCAAAGAACTTACATGCATGACCCATGGACATGAACTAAGAGGAATGGGATTTCTGGAGGGAACGGAGGCACTGGGCAGAGGGGAGCCAAGGGGAAAAAAACTGGAACTACTGTAACATCATAATCAATAAAATATACTTTAAAAAGATAAATAATATTTTAATGTATTATTTAAAAAATCAAAATTAGTAAAATATATTCTTGATAAATAAATGTAAAAATTTAAAATAAAGATCAGTATTCTTGGTTTTTCCACTCTCTATACTCAAGTATCTTAAAGTGACTTAAATGATCAGGGCTCTAGAATAGAATGGGGCACATTGCAAAGCCCCGTTCTCACAGAGAGACTTTTCAGTGGAAGAGGAACCACAGATGAGCAAACATAAATGTATATTATAATACCATATTAGAAATTGCTAAATGCCATACAGAAAAATGATGACTTATGAAGGGATGGAGTCTGATGGAAGGCATTATTATATTTAGGGAAGTCAGGGCAGTATTATAAAACAAATGACTTTGTTTACCCGAGTGTGGTAAGGCAGGAGCTCTGCACATATCTGGGGTAGGATAGTGTTTTCTGCAAAGGAAATAGCAAGTGCACAGGTAACACATGTCAGGGAAATTACCACATTCATGTTGTGCAAGATGAAAATATGAAAATATAAAGCATGGAAAGTAAAAACCTTCTATACTCTTATTCTTCAGGAGTGCCACTTGGAATTTTTTATTATGTTTCCTTCCAGAAGTTTTTCTATACATAAAAACCTCTATATACTTTTTTACTTTCTTCTTCCCTCCACCCTACCTTCTTTTCCTCATTTCCTTTCTCTACCTTTCTCTCTTTCAAAATGACCTGATCGTGCATACTTCTTGGAAATGCTTTCTTTACAAACTTCTTACTAGTATTTCTCCAATATCTTTAATTTTAGCATACTTGCAGGGTAACCACCTTCTCTGTTTCATGGTACGTATTTGATAGTCTCAATAAACCAAAATTGATTCAACCAATCTTTGGTAAATCAACTTTATTTGTGTTACCAATTTCTTTTACTATTAAAATAATGCTGTGGTGACTATTCTTTTATACATTGTATATATATATATATATATATATATATATATATATATATATATATATATATATATCGTCGTCGGCAGCCGTCCGTCTCGAGAGACGATGGTGTAGCTTCTCAAGAGTCTATCTGCACCGCCGAGAATGGCTGTGCAGTCCGACTCGGGAGTGACATGGTATCTGTCTCCTCCCGTGTTGAATCGACATCTTGTGATGACGCTGAAGCTACAGAGCCTGGGCAGGGTAATATAATATATGTGAGTATATCAGTGCAAGTATTTCTTGTTAATACTCAAGTCTGAATTATAGGTCAAATTGTACGCACTTTTCTAATTATAATATACATTAATGAAGTGCCCTACAAAAAGGTTATGCTAATTTATATTACCGCTACACTTTATGAGAGTTCCTGTTTTCTGATACTCTCACCGGCATTAAAGCACTAACAATCACTTACATCTTTGCTAGCTGATAAATAAAAATTATACCTCCATTATTGCAATTTCTTTTCTTTTAATTTTTATTTATTGATTTTAGAGAGAGAAAAGGAGAGAGAGAGAGAAACATCAATTTGTTGTTCCACTTATTTATGCATTCACTGGTTGATTCTTGTGTGTGTCTTGACCAGGGATCAAACCTGCACCCTTGGCATATCAGGACAATGCTCTAACTGACTGAACTCCCTAGTCAGGGCTCCATCTCTCTTCTTTTTACTAAGGTTGAACATTTCTTCCTATGGTTATTGACCATTGACTAAGGCAAAGTGGCTAATTGTAACTGAGGACAGAAATCCTCACCTATTACCTGTCTAAATGCCAAGGGCTGCCACCTGCTCGTACCACATCTTGAGCAGATTAGAAAAAGCAAAAGGGTGTTATCTTCTCATGACACTTTATTGTCATCTGCTATAAAATCACCATTATAAATCAATCAATCCATGATGACTACTCTCTGATGGGTTAATGGTGCCCTGCAGAATTGTACAGTGCACAACCTGCACATTTGTATGGGACATCCTGCTAATATTCAGGCTTAGGTTCTGAATCTCAGCAAAAATAACCGTTGTTATCTTGACCTCCCTAGCTTTCATTCATTGTGTATTAGCTATCTGACTTAATCTAGGACATGGCCCCATTTTCTCTGTCTGGGTCCTCCTTTTCTGGCTCATTTAATCTGTCTGTACACTTGACTCTCAGTGATCTGGTTGGTACCCTTTTGGCACTTTCTTGACAGCAAGAAGTAATTCACATTTTTCTATAAAAGCCTGTGATTCAGTGTCACAGCTCCACCAGCTTTCTTAAATGATTACAAGAATTTCTATGGTTAAGTAGCCCATTTCTCTTTAAAAACACATATTATTTGCTTCCTTTTTAGAATATAGGTTCCACTCTAGGCACTTGACTCATACAGGAGATAATGCTGATTGCATGCTTACCATAGATAGAGCATTGTCTCAGCTCTTTACATGTGTAAATTCAGTTTATAATTTTAACTACTAAATTAATTAGATATTGATTATTAATAGTATTAGTATTATCCCATTACTACTACTGCTTGTATACTCAGAAGCAGGTGGTTAAGGAAGAAGAGGTAGAGATAAGGGAAGCCAAAGCCAGCAAATAAATGTACACTTAGGATTTAGGGCAAACATCCCCTTCCTATCTTTTTATTAAGGGAAGACACTGAGTTTACCCACTCAGAAATACAATAGGGGAGTTTAATGCCATTGGGCAAACTCTACAACAACTCAACCCGCGAGAGGCTTGAGATAATTCAAGCCCTTTAGCTTCAGAATAAACTGATGAGGCTCACAGAAGGCCGTATCCTCAGGAAGTAGGTCCCTGTTGACCTCCCTTTAAAAAGTGTACAAAGTTCATAGTTCCCCATGATCCACTGAGTAAATGTCACATGCCTCTGATACAACTCACAGTCCAACAAATAATCAAGCAAGGGGCTCTCTTTGAAAATACCTTGATGAAAAGGTGTGTATGTCTGTGGTAGAGCCTGGAGAAAAGTTGTGAGGAGCACTGTAAATCCAGGAACTGTACTGGAATTGGGAGGACTAAAAACAGCCTTGAAAATCATTACTGAAGACTCCTATTTTCATGACCTGGAAACTGAAACACTGGAGCATTTGGTCAAACTCACAATGCCTTGAGCAGCCTGCCATGATGCCCAGAATTGTGTCCTTTCCACAAACACACTGTTCCATTAAATTTAGAGACAATGGTCTTCAGTTATAATATCAGGCCTGTTGATTATTGGTTGTGTCACATGGAGCAAATCACTTTATCCAGCTGCATAGGGATTAGGTTTCTAAAGTTTCATTGCTCCTTAACATTCAGTGACCCAGCTCTAAATTTCCTTTCTAAACCTGGCCCTTCCCTTTCAGGACCCACATCTATTGAGCATCCTCACAGGACTTAAGAATGGCCTCCCTTTGTGAGATGTCTCAGTCTGTGTAAGCAACAGCCCTGGGGCCCACCCAAGAAGATTTATAATGTGGAGACTTTTCTTAGCAGAGCTTTGACAAGGAAAATGGCAGGCAGCCAGCAGCCCAAACCAAACAATTGTCAAATGGCTAGGGAAAGAAAAATAAATGTGGAGCAGAGTCAAAGACTCAATAGCTATTTCAGGGCAGTAGAAGGCCTCCTTTATGGCCATTTTGACTGAAGCATCAGAGAGTGCCTGAACCAGAGGAACTGCCCCTTCCTGACCCCAGATGCCTGGGCTACAGAGGCCTGGGGGAGGTCCCTCAACCATCTGCCCTTAAGACTGTGTAGCTTTGGCCCTTGGGACCACCATCAATGAGGACAGGATTCCAGCTGCTAAAGAGCAATCTCTGCAAATCTATCAGCACATCAGGGGTGCTTCCTAAAACTTGCTAGTCACAGAGTCCATTCATGGAGCTGTGATCATATTTATCTTCTTATGCAGAAATGTGTTGCTCAAGCTCACAGGGTTTTTTTGATGACATATGTTTGCTTCCTTAACCGATTACTCTCTGCTTCCATCCACCACACTGTGGGGTTGACATTATTTTTTCCCCTTAGATTGAAAATATGAGATAAATGATTTATTTTCACTCTATTTCTCAATCTGGGAGACAAGATTGCTTTTCACTCCCACCCTCTCTTTATTTATGATCATACTTGAATCTATTTTTATATGTTTTATAGGGATTTTGTGATAAAATATTGTGTATTTGTGGCTATCCAAACTCCATCTGTGTAGAGATTCTATCTTGGCAAATACAATCTAGCTAATTTAGATTCCACAGGTACTGAATTTACTTTCATATTCCTTACTGCCTTCCTTTATTTTTCCACCTCTTTTTTCCTCTTCCTATTTCTTTCTTCCATCTCTTTTTCTTCTTTCTTCCATTGAAATGATTTCCTCTGTATCATACCCTGTGATCATAGAGTGCAGTAAATACACCAGTAGAAATAAATTTCACAAATGTATATTTCCTTATGTTGTTATCTTATATTTAAAAAACTTTCTCATAAAAAAGACATTGTGAAATTTTTTTATCTATGGGAGATGAAAAGAAACTATATTTAATTCCAAAAAAGTAAAAACAATCCAAGGTTAAAACAAGAAATATCCATTTTGAGGTATTCTCTTAAACACAAATGCCTTCAAGGTTCATCAGGTAAAAGTACTAGTGAGGTGACTGGGAATGTTGTAGTCTGTGGCTGAACTAGAATGTCATGCTTAAAATTTTCAAATTCAGTTTTTAGTTTAGTTTTGTTTGTTACCATCACATCAGCCACTCAAAAGAAGTTTACAGACCCAACTGGATTCCAGATCATTAAGCTTGTAACCAATGATTTTAGGTATCATGACCTCTATTTTATTCTACTTTTCTGAGAAACTAATGCTTGTCCTGGAATAACTTACTTAAGATTATGGTGTTCCTCGCCACAGTGCTAGACAAGTAACTCCTCTATCTCATTGTTTTTAGAATAAACTGAAATATTTTAGGGCATTTAATATTCTCCATGATGTGACCCCAACCTGTTTTTATATCCATATCTTTTTCTCTATCCCCCTTAATTTTTTGCCAATCTGACCTACTCATATTTTTTCTTCATCATATCCTAGTTTTTCTTTCTTTTCCACCCATGTATTTTGTTGTTATAAAAGCTTTACCCCATCTTTGTAGACACTTTACTCATTGGTCAAAGCCTTATTCAAACTGTCTTAACTGAGTTCTAGAGTCTACATTTAAGTTATGTGTTGTTATGCATAGTTATGCTATGCTGTGTGCTCTCCTAAATCTATGTAAATCTCTAATAAACTAGAGAGGCATATAGCTTGGCTTGTCCTAGACAGTCTCTGTTTATGCCTGTGGTCCCAGCTTAATCATTACTTTCTAATGGTCATGCTACTTATAACATTTTTAGTTACATTTCTGTCTTACTTTGGAGTGAAAGGTGTTCATCTCCTCACTGGACCAAGGATCACCCTTGTATTCTCCAGTGACTAGGCTATCTATTTCTGTTACATTCATGATTGCCAGTTAAGGAAATTGGTGAATTTAATCTGATTTCCATATGAATAGAAAGGGTTTTAGATGGTGTGTTTTATAAGTAGCCCAGAGGTTAAGTAACTCATCTTCAGGTGTTTGCAGTTTTTTTCTCTCTTTTGGATAAATTTGACTTAGGTTCTTTCTTGAATTTAGTTAGTGACAATAAAGAACTGGTCATGGAACTATGTGTCTTACCACAAGAAAGAACTTTACATGATTATCTTATCAGGTCCTCTGCCTTTATTCACGTAAATAATCTTATAGTGGGCATCTGTTACATTTCGGTCTCTGAATCATTCCTTTTTCTTCTTTAGATAGTGGCACACTGATTTTCTTTTAGGGAACTACCTCCACCTAAGTTTCAGTAGCAGGGACACTACAACTTGGATGGGGCCAATAAGGTACCTAGGGTGCAAAATTTTAGGGAGAACTCACCCTCAGGTTGTGAAGGAACAGGGCTGGTAATGACAGAGTGACTTCTTCAATAATGTGCTCGAGAAGTTTGCTTGGCTCAGGACCCTAGTCCTGGCCTATCTCAGAAACATGGGGCTTATCCAATCTCTGTCTGCAGGGATGGACATTTGGCTCAAGCCTGAGTAAAGAGCTTTCCTTCCACTGAGAGGCAGTCATGTGACATGATCAGAACCAATGAGATTCTATTCTAAGAGTTTTATTGGAATTCTCGGGAAAGCAATTTCTCTGATGCAGCTGAAACAATGAGGATGAGAGACTTGAAATACTGGGCCACCCTGTGGAGCAGGCTGCTGGAGGGTAAAACCAGAGCAGAAAGCAGCAGACCCAGAAGGGCTGCCTCCTAATGCATTGTTTAAGCACCTGAATCCAGCTATTCTGACTTATCCTAGAATTTTCAGATACATAGTCAATAAATAACTCTTCACACACAAATACCCTTTCTTTTTTCCTCCATGCCAGTACATGACTCAAGTTTCTGTTTATTTGCAACTGCAAGAGTTCTGTCCATAAATATGAAGTGGCAAAAGCCCATGGGAGTTGACTCTGGCTCTTGGTCACAGTGTTTTAGTCAAGTGTAGAAAATAAAGCAAGATCTACACTTCCCTATGTGGTATTTCTTCACTCCTCTCTTCTGCCTCTGGTGTCCACTGGCAGCACATAATACTTTAGGCTCTGAGTGACTCATTGAAAGTGCATTTGACCAAAATCACAAGTGAGAGATATTTAGGAACAAAAAGCCTAAGCTATTTTTAGATTAATTTACCACTAGACTTATTATGTTAAGTAAATTATGGTGTTGAGGCCAAAAGAGGTAAAGTACAAATGGATCCACGTCTCTGGATTTTTTTGTTCAGTAATCTTTCATCACACTTCATAGCCTCTCAAAACTAGCAACTCCACATTTTCTTTCTTTTTTTTTTTACAGAGTAATTTAGGATTTTTATTAGGTTTTGTTACCACCCTTCAATTTCTAACTTTTCATTTCGGGGAAGGATCATTGTATAAGATATGGGGTTGACATCATTACCTTTTTTTTTTTTTAAAGTATATTTTATTGATTATATTGTTACAATAGTTCCAATTTTTTCCCCTTTGCTCCCCTCCGCCCAGCACCCCCCTTCCCTGACAATCCCCTCCCCTAGTCCATGCCCATGGCTCACCCTTTCATATATTCTTCTTCTTTTTTTTTAAAAAATAATTAATTAATTAGTTAAATATTTTAACAATAAAAAAAACAATCCCTCCCTCTCAGACTTGAGACCCTTTACAATCTTATAAAGGACAATGGACGAAGGTCTCGAGCTCCTCTAGCTGCTTCAAGCTGGACATGGTCGTCGTCCTACCTACCCTTGGGTCAAGAAATCCCTAATAAGAGTGGGGGTGTGGAGGGGAGGGTGGCCTTCCCACAAGGGGAAGGATCGTGCAGACTCCAGGTTGGTTGGCTGTCTCTGGACAACGGCATGCTTGGTTTAACAGGCTGGCATCCTTGTTGTATTCTGGGGGCAACAGGGTTAAAGGACATCATTCAATCCGTAACCACTAGATGACAAAAGACAGGTATTAATTTTTCAATGTCCCACATTAGGGAAAAGAAGGGTTTCTTTGGAGGAAGGTATGCCAGGTACATCTCACCTGTCCATAACCCTTTTGTCCATTATACTTAGTTTGGACTGAGGGAAATATTTTAGGTATCCCCCCTCTCAGGCCATCTGGGCTCTTTCTGTCCAAGCCATTAGGATAGAAAAGAGAAACCAGTTTTAAAGTGAAGCCCACAGACCACCCCATTCTTCACCAACCCAGCCACTTAGTTCAGCCAAACCATTGAGTCTCAGGAGGCAGCAATGCAGACAGGATTAAGTGAGGCCTATATGTACAGACAATCACTCAGGTAATGAGATCGTAGGCTTATGCCCTTTGAAAACAGAAAACACATGTTAATTTATGTAACATAACCCACATACAAGTCTCTAAATCTGTAGGACTGTCTTATTGGAAAGACATCCAGTTGCAAGGCATTTGACATTCTTCTCGCCTGTAAATTAAACATCTTTGATAATGCCACAGACATAGTTTAACTTTCAAATGAAAACAAATTTTAAATGAAAAGAAACTTTAAAGACGGTTAGCTGCACTACTTTATAGTCTACCACTGGGCATTGTGATCTTCCTTGAATCGTGATTTTTCTCCCTAAGATTACCCTCCTTGTCATTAAAGGGACTGCATTAAGTTCATTTTTAATTTATCCTGTTCATTTGCATAAACACAACAAGAGCAGCAAATGGTCACTTATGATCTTTAGTTCTGCTTTGCTGGAACTTACGCAAGGAACATTTAGGGTGACCTTCAGTCTGCCCTTCAGGGCACAGAAGCTGAGCCACATACCTGGCATTCAGCCTTGCCTGTAAACACCTGTATTTTCCAGGTCCTTCTGGTTTTCCATTGTGCCTTAAAGGTCCCTTCTAGCCATATTTCAGGAAAACAACCTTCGTTCCTTCCCTGGAAAGATTGCTATGGACCGCTCATCCATCCAAGGTACCAGGCCTTTTATCTCATGGACTTTTATTACCTTTGAAGGTCAGTCCCAGTAGCTCAGGGCTTTTTGGTAACAACCAAAGCCCAAGCATGTCTCCTTTAGGCATGACATTCCAGTCAAAGTCTTAGTCAAAAAAATCATTATTAACAACTGGTCTTATTAGTTTTATGCAAAGAAACTTAGGTCATTACTTACTTCTTTAGAATGCCAAATTCTGGAGGGATCAGATAGGGAGAAAATATATACAGTGTGAAGGAAAATCCTTGTCCTTCTAATATTCACTGAACTTGCATTTTTATTCTTTTTATTTTTATTTTTCCCCCCACTAAAAATTTTTCTGTTTGTTTGTTTTTCCATTACAGGTGTCTCACTTTTTCCCCCCTCTTGCTTCTCTGCACCCTGTCCCTCCCTTCTCCCACATTCAGTCCCCACCCAGTTGTCCATGTCGATGGGTCATTTATACATGTTCTTTGACTAGACCCTTCTCCTTCTTACCACTTCTCTCCCTCCCATCTCCCCCTTTGTTACTGTTAGTTTATTCCTCGTTTACATACCTCTGGTTCAATTTTGCTCATTTGTTTGTGTTGTTCATTAGTTTCCTTTAACAGGTGATATCATAAGGTAATTTTCTTTTGTTGCCTGGCTTATTTCGCTAAGTGTAATTCTCTCTAGTTCCAATCATGTTGTTGCAAATGGTAGAAGTTCCTTCTTTCTTTCAGTACTTATTCATTGTCATTTTCCCCCTTTGTACTCGTGTTCCTCTCTGTCTCTCTCTGTTTCTTCATCTTTTTAAAGCAGACCCTTTAGCATCTCTTGCAATACTGGTTTGGTGGAGATGTATTCTTTTAACATTCTTTTGTCTTGGAAACTCCTTATTTCACCTTCCATTTTGAATGAGAGTCTTGCTGGGTAGAGTATTCTTGGTTGTAGGTCTTTGTTTTTCATTACTTGGAATATATTTTGCTATTCCCTTCTGGCTTGTAGTGTTTCTGCTGAGAAATCTGATGATAGCCTTATTGGAGCTCCCTTGTATGTTGTTAGTTGTTTCTCTCTTGCTGCTTTTAGGATTCTCTCTTTGTCTTTGAATGTTGGCATTTTAATTATGATGTGTCTTGAAGTGGGCCTGTTGGGGTTCATCTTCATTGGGACCCTCTGTGCTTCCTGGACTTGCATGATTCTTTCTCTCTTCATGTTAGGGAAGTTTTCTGTCATTAGTTTTTCAAAGAGGTTTTCTATCCCTTGCTCTTCTTCTTCTCCTTTTGGAATTCCTATGATACGGATATTATTACGTTTCATGTTGTCCTGCAGCTGTCTTAGAGCCTCTTCAGTCTTGTTCAGTCTTTTTTCATTTTGTTGCACTGTCTGTGAGTTTTTGTCTACATTGTCCTCCAGCTCGCTGATCCGATCTTCTGCTTCCTCTAGCCTGTTTTTAATTTCTTCTACTGTGTTCTTCAATTCAGAGATTGTATTCTTCATTTCCTCCTGGCTCTTATTGATAGCTTCCATGTCCTTTTTGATGCTGGTATAATTCTCAGTAAGTTCCTTATAGTTCTTCTGGAGTTCACTGTAGTTTTTCTGGAGGTCTTTGTAGTTTCCGCTGAGCTCATTGAGCTTCTCCATAATCCGTGCTTTCACTTCCATATCTGATAGTTGGCTCCCCTCTATTTCATTTAGCACTCTTTCTGGGGACTCTACCTTTCCTTTCGATGGGGGGTTGTTTCTCTGTCTCCCCATTTTTGTGACTCCTATTGTTTGTTGGTGCTTCTTAGAATGATCTGCACTTCCTGGATCTGCCCCTGGTGGCGTCAGATCCTGGGCCTAGGCAGCCTGTTGGAGACTTCCAGGGATCTATTGCCTTTGTCTGGCTTCTTGTTAATCTATTCAATCTGTGATTAGCTGTCAGGCTTAAGGACCGTGGGCGTGGCAGCTTAATTCCTGTAGGCAGGGCCTTTGCTTCCCCTCAGGCTGATGCCACTTGGCCGGGAATGGTCTGCCTGCAGTGTGGGGATGAGTCAGCACTGGGACCCGGCCGGCCGCTTCCCCAGCTCTCCCCTCAAAGCCACCACACCAAACTCTCCCCAAGCATTTCCAGTCCTCTCTGTCTTCCCTCTGCTTGTGCCCAAGGTAAGTGGGGGCCAAAATATTTTTGTATGTGATCCGCTTAAGAGCCCTTTTCCTCCCGCTGTTTCTCTCCGGCTAGCAAGAAACCCTGTGGCTTTTCGCTTTTCTCAGCTGGATACTATTTTACTTTCCACTCTGTTGCTGTAGGCTGGGAAGCCCAGCTGGGGGTTTAGACCCAGCCCTTCTCAGGGGGAATCCCCGGCTGCTGATCTGTTTCTCAGTCCCTTCGGCTGCCACCCGTGTGAGCCCAGCCAGCCTTTCCACGTCTCCGCACTCCCTACCGGTCGCGTTGTGATGTAGCGGCCTTTTTTGTCTCTCCGTGGTTGTAAGGCTTCTCTCCAGCTGATGTTCTGTTGGTTATTCCAGATGATTTCTCCAAAATTATGTTGTAAATCCAGACTAGTTCTGGGAGGAAGTTAGTGTAGCTTCCACTTACTCCTCCGCCATCTTGTTTCTCCCTCCTCATTTTCATCTTGTAGCTGGATTTTGTATGTTGTTGAACTGCAGATATTTTTTGGGTGTCTAGATTATGGTTTATTACAATGCTTTCTCAGCTTAAAACCAAGCAGTAGTGATTGATTTTAAAAAAAATCTTCCATTGGGGCATGCAATTTGGTTTGTTAATGGTAACAAATAACATTAAGAGATAAATCAGTTTAAATTAATGACTCTACATTTGCAAAATACCCTAGAGAGGGCATATTGACTGACTTCGGAGAGAGTGTGGTATTTTTGCCACCTGCAATTAGTGAAGTTAATGAAAAAATCCAAAGGCCATCTCAACTTCACACTCTAGTGTAAATTTGCATTATCGGGAAGGCTTTCTAAGACATGATTGCTGGGTCTTGTCTCTAGAGTGTTGGATTCGATGAGTCTTGGGGTCAGCCCAAGAATTTGCATTTTCTACAGTTTCTAAGATGATGCTGAGGCTGAAGATATAGCAGCCACACTTTGAGAACTACTGCTCTATATTAGAGATAGAATTCGATCCAAACAGGGAATTGGGTATAAATGTTAACAGAGCAGCATAGTGGAGAAGAACTTTCTGAGGCTGTGATGGAAAAGGAAAAAGAAAATCATTCCCAACACACCCTCAGTCTTTCCCATTGGTGTCCCATTTTTTCTTTTCTTAACATTTCAAACCCAGACATGTTAGCAGAGTCTCTTTAAATACTTGAAAGAATGCATATGGCAGTGGGATGTGTCATTTACAAGTAAGAAAACAAAGAGACACTTAATCTCGATTAATTTCATTTTGGTTTATAGATTTCCAGGTTCAGAAACTGTTGTTTCTTGCTTGGGTATCAGTCAGGGATGGTATGAATTTATTAAATAAGTCTAAATACAACAGTATTTATGTATAATGAGAAATACAACAGGTCAAAGTACTGTTACTCTCATATCATTATTAACAGTTTCTCTTATAGTAGGCAAGCTGCTGTGAACCCAAAATACTATCAAACTACATCAGACATTGTTTTGGTAATGTGAGCCCAGAGCAGGAGTTAGACTACTTTGAGGCATGCTCACAGGCTGGTGTGATGCACTTGCCTCCATTGAGTGCATCCATTGAGGCATTGAGGGGCACAAGTGTGCCCACCCTTTCACCAGGGTCCACCGTTCTCAGTAGTGCTGGAGGTACGCTGCTGAAATGTGTTTGGCTACCTGCTTTCCTACACACCAGGTTGGCCAGTTGATTTCCAGAATAAATTAAGATATTTATACAAATTGAAAGCAAGGCTTGCTCTGGACACTGAGTCATTCTGTTGAGTGATTTTGTACACATAGCTCTAATAATCTATTTTAATATATAGCAGAAAAGTCTACCAAATTTAGTAGTAAGAGGAAGTGAAATTTCCTGTGTGAATATAAGGACAAGGCCTTAAGGGATATGTAGAAAGTTCAACATTAAATTTTTTTTTTATTCTTCATAATTCTAAAACCTTAGACCTTGCTCCTTAATATAATGCCATATACCTTCCAATTCTTGTCCCCTAGTCCATTGAGATTGATATAAAATTGAGTTAGTTTCCCTGGACCATCCAGAAGTCTACATCCTCAAGAATTGTATGATTCTAAGAGGTGTATGTTCTTCTATTCAAGTAGTGTTTCTGATTTCTTATTTGTTCTGGAAGGTTTCTCCTTTCCTTAAGTTTTTTTTTTTGCTCCACACTGACATATATGTGGAGCAAAGGCATTTGTCTTAATTTTTATCAATACTGTATACACAAAATACTCCTTATCATGGTTTTCTGAAATTTTAGGATTATGATAGGGTAGGAGTGTTGGGGGTGGGTGTGAGGGCAAGAGGCAAGGACATTAACAACAGCATTGTATAGGGAAGCACTCAAAAGGGAATATGAAACATGTATCATAAAAATGTTTCAGGGTCCTATCATGCTGAATCAAATTTCTCATTGTACATTTTTCCCCCAAACACTCTAAACTTTTGCATATTATACCACTCCTTCTTGGACTTTTCTTAGTGACTCATTTTTGAGTCTCAGAAACAGTTTGACTCTCTCCTTAACCCTCAATCTCTTTCCATATCATTTTCTTAAGATCATAAGGTCAAAGACAAATCTCTATGGTCCACTACATTAACAATAATGTTTCAAAATAATGAGTAAAACTCATATTTTAAGAAAGACATACCACACTTTCTGCACATGCCTGGCAAGTTCTTGTGATCTCCAATTTGAGAAAAATGGCATTGGTTGTCTATTTTGTAGTTAAAAATCTCAGAGAACACCTATGGACTTGTGATGCTATCTCCCTCAGTCAGGATCCTGACATTGAGACCACAAGATTACAATTAAGTGTTTTCCAAAATAGTTTGCATGTGTGTTTTTTTGATACATTATTGTTGTTTTCTTTTTTAAATCTTGTTCTATTACAGTTGTCCCAATTTCCTCCCATTGCTCTTCCCTGCCATGCCAACCTCCCCCCTCTCCCTCAGTCAATCCTCACCCTGTTGTCCATGTCCATGGGTCATTTAAACCTGTTCCTTGACTGGACCCCTCCCCTTCCCCTCTGGTCACTGTCAGTCTGTTCTTTGTTTCCATGCCTCTGGTTCTATTTTGCTCATCTGTTTGTGTTGTTCATTAGTTTCCTGTATTAGGTGAGAACATATGGTATTTGTCTTTCACCATCTGGCTTATTTCACTAAGCATAATACTCTCCAATTCCATCCATACTGTAGTGAAATGTAGGAGTTCCTTCTTTCTTTCTGCTGCATAGTATTCCATTGTGTAAATGTACCAGTTTTTTGATCCACTCATTTACTGATGAGCACTTACGCTGTTTTCAGCACTTGGCTATTGTAAATAACACTGCTATGAACATAAGGGTACAGAGGTTTTCTTGAATTGGTGTTTAGGGACTCTTAGGGTATAATCCCAGCGGTTGGATAACTGGATCAAAAGACAGTTCCATTTTTAGTTTTTTGAGGAAGTTCCATACTGTTTTCCACAGTGGCTCCACCAGTCTGCATTCTCATCAATAGTGCACTAGGGTTCCCTTTTCTCCACATACTTGCCAGCACTTGTTTTTAGATTTGTTAATGATGGCCATTTGTGTGTTGGTATCTATGTCATTGTGGTTTTAATTTGCATCTCTCTGATGGCTAGTGATGTTGATCATCCTTTCATATGTCTATGGACCCTCTGTCTATCCTCCTTGGAGAAGTGTCTGTTCAGGTCCTCTGCCCATTTTTAAATTGGAATGTTTGTCTTCCTGGTGTTGAGTCCTATGAGTCCTTTATATGTATTGGAGATCAAACCCTTGTCCAATGTATCATTTGCAAATATGTTTTCACATATGGTTAGTTCCCTTTTTATTTTGCTGATGTTTTCTTTAGCTATGCAGAAACTTTTTTGATATCATGTAGTCCCATTTATTTATTCCTTCCTTTATTTCCCTTGCCTTAGAGGACACACCAGTGAAAATATTGCTATGTGGGATATCTGAAATTTTACTTTGTGTGTTTTCCTCTAGGACTTTTATGGTGTGCATTGGCCCTTTAAGAGGCCCTCAGCATTTCCAGCCATCTCTCTCTGTTAAACAAAACCCCACTGCTTTTCATAGCCATATGCTATTTGGGTTTCTTTCCTGGATCTGGTGCTGTAGGCTGGGAGCCCAGCTTGGTGTTAAGACCCCACACTTCTCAGGAAGAACCCCGTGGCTACTGAAATTTCCCTCCAGCACTTCAGCTGCCACCCATGGGAGCCCAGTAAGCCCTCTTGCGTCTCCTCCACACTCTGTACCAGTCACGTTGTGGTGAAGTGGTTTCTTCTGTCTGTCCTTGGTAATTACAGATGATTTCTTTATAATTTAGTGGTAATTCCAGATTGGTCCTGGGAAGAGGTTATTGTAGCTTTCACTCACTCCTCTGCCATCTTGGATCCTTCAGTATATTATTGTTGATCTTTTGCCTGAAAAACAACTAAGTCATGTATATTTATCTTTTTTTTATTACATTGTATTATGCCGTCTTATTAATTCTAATAATTGTAGAGTAGATTTTACTGGACTTTCTAAATATATAAATATATTTTCTTTATTAATGATGATTAAAAATGTTCTTTTCTAATAGTCATTACTTTCTTTTTGTATGCTTCCTGAATTACTGAATTGTCTATCAGATTTATCATGTTGGAAGATATTCTTCTATTTTGAATTTTCTGAGGTTTTAAAAACATTTTATATTAATAAAAAAATTGATAATGAATGCTGTTGAATGTCTTTGAAACATCTAAGTGATTAAATTAAAATAATTCTTTTTTTATTAGGACCATCTTTTGAATAATTATATTAAGAGATTTACCAATATTATGCCTGAATTCTTGGAACAAACCCTACTTAGTCATGGTGGATAATTCTTCTGTAGTAATAAATTCAGATTGATGTACTTATATTAATAACTAAGATTTGTGTTTTTAAACTTTTCTGGGGCCCTGGCTGCTGTTGGCTCTGTGGATTGAGTGTCGGTCTATGAAGTAGTTTCATAAGTACAAGAATGATCTTTAACTCTTATAAAAATATATATATATATATATATAATTTAAAAGTACCTTTTAGAAAAACTTTTAAATAATTTCCCTGTGATAGTCTTTTCATATTTTCACATTTTAATTGATTCATTTTACAAAATATATTATCTTCTCATAAACTAAAGTATTCTATTAAAATCTTATTTTTATAATCATAATTTATATTTTATTAATCCCCATTAAAATATTTATTATGCAAATATATACTTTATTATTTAATATGTTTATCAGAATTTTATAAACATCTTAATGTTCTTTAATAGAACCAATGCCTAGATTTATTCAGCTATTTTATGTTATAATTCACTAATTTTTCCTTTTTAAAAGTTATTTTTTTATAGTAAGATTTAAAAAAATTACTTAATATTTTAAATTCCATGCTATTTCAAGTATATTCTTATCTGTAATAAAAGTATTAAGGATAATGAATTTACTTATGACTACAACTTTGACAGAAATTTTGATAGAATTAAGTACATACATTTACATATACTTCTCTTATTTTTACTCTACTAACAGTCTGTTATAGTGTTCTTAATTTCCTTTGTGACCAATGAGTATTTTTTTATTTTGCAACTTAATTAATGTTCCAATTTTATAAATAATCTCATGGACAATTGGAAAAACTATATATTTTGTAAATCTATGATTTTATATATGTATATATTATGCATACATATATGTATAAATATACAAGTGCATACATGTATACATATACATTTTATGTGTTATATGTATGTGTATATATAAGTTGTTTTTTAAAACTATTATTTAAATTATTTATTTTTAAATCTACTTTAATTTAAATGACTTAAAAAGGGGTACATAAAAGTTTCCCACAATTGTTTTTCTATCCCTTTCCTGAAATTTCTACTACTTTTTAACTGTAGTATTTTGATGCTTTGTTAGTTAAGTCTTTGGAGCTAACTGCCTTTTACTCTGGATGCCTGTAGGGTTTTATTTTTTATCCTTTTAATTAAATAATTAAAAAATTTACCTGAATGTATGCACATGTAGGATTATTTTAACAATTTTTTTCCAGAAACATATCAACTCCTTTGTTCAATTATTTTTAAAAAAAATTATTTTTAAATAATTTTAGATTTACAGAAGAATTGCAAAGATATTACAGAGAATTTCCATATACTCTTCACCTAGATATACCAAATCTTAACATCTTATATAACTAAGACATTTTAAATCAAAACCATAAAATTAATATTAGTACAATATTATTAACTAAACTACAGATTTATTCGGAGTTCAACAGGTTTTCCACTATCATTTCTTTTCTTTTCCAGGATCCAATGTATTTAGTTGTCATCAATCTGTGACAGTGTTTAGTAAACTTGATACTTGTGATGAATATATTCAATCATTTTTTAAATTAGTGATAGAATGTATTCTTCATGTATGATTTCTGCCTCTAGTCCCATCATTCATATTTGCCACCTGTGAAACATGTGTAATTAATAGGTTTGATCTCTGCTGTCTTATTTTCTTATCTGTCACCTTCTTTTAAAGGTTTTTTTCTCCCTCCTTAATAAATTTGGAAGGCATTTCTCATGTTCGTCTTCCACCTTGATTATTTTTTATTATCTGCAATATCAATCTTTTCTTTATCACCAACATTAAAATATTTTGTCTAAATGATTTTCCTGCGACACTTTCTTAGATAACATTATATCTTAAATTGTAATCTGTGCCACATTTATCTAATACAGTTACTTATTATATTAATTATAAATAATCATAGCCTACTGTCTCCTTTTCATTTATTCTTAGGTTTCATAGAGCAGAAAGCCATAAGGTAAAAAGGGAAAGAAGCATATATAAAAAGAAAAGTAGACAGAAGTCCATGAAGCTTCAAAAAAGAGAGACAGAGATCAATTGTTTTGGTTTTGATGATTTGCAATTAAATCTCTTCTAATAATGTCAAAAAGCCTTGTAGCATTTTCTTTTGATTATTCTAGTAAATTGTCTAATTTTTATTTAGTAGGAAATTGTTTTTTTAATAAAAATAAATTAATTTATCTTATTTTCCAGTGTTTTTTGTTTCAAATAGGCATAATTTTATTTTTGTCTCTTTACATGTCTGAAAGTGGGGAGTGTTCCCTCCGGTTTACCAACCCTTGGGCACATGACATTACTTCAACTTCTTTTTCCCATTCTCTCCAGCAGTGCTTGAGATCCTTTCTTGCACAGGCTGAAAAATGTATAGAGTTCCAGCTTACTTTTCAAAGCTGAGCAAGCTTCCATCTCGTGTTGCTATGATTAGTGAAGTTATATGCCCTCCTAGTCTGCATCACTGATCAGTTACTTGAGATTCAAAATAATATGGTGTATGAAATATGGACTTCCTTAATGGGAACTGCATCAGTATATTTCCACTGTCTGTTCCCCATCAACCGCAATTTCTTTTGGGTGACTACACTTTCCACAGAGTAATATGCCATTGCTTTCTTCCTCTGTGTTTTTCAACCTGTTTTCTGAGACCAGTGGGCTTTGGGTGGCCATAAAAACATGAGACAAGGACATAGGGCAAAGTCCTAACAGCACAGAGATGGCTATCTGAATTATTTTGATGAATAATAAAGAATTCCAGTCAATTGTGAGGGAATGAAAAGTGGTTCCCTATACTTTTTGAGGGGAGTGGGGTGGGCAGAACTGCTTATTCATAATGCATAAAATTTATAGATTACATATTACTTTTCTTTATTTATAAACTTATTGATTAAACAAAGATGCATGTTGAATTATTGTTATGTGCAAGGCACTATGCTTTGTTTTGATAACATATATCTAACCAAGGAGGTCCTCGTCCCTGCCTCCATTAATTTTTTTCACAGTTGCTGGAATAAATTAGCTTTTTTGAATGTCAGCATTTATTGAGTGTAGTGCCTTACTCCATAGAATTGTTATCAGAACTAAACATGAAAATCAATATCTGGTGCCAGCTGCATGGTAAATACTCAGCCAATGTTAACTATAATTACTTTTATTCTGATTATATGACTACTACTACATTTTTTACCACTCGTAGTCAGGAATTAAGGTGAATCCCTACATGAATCATAACATTCAGTCTTCAAAATAAATCTTTATGGATGGCATTCTTCTTAGTCTTCCTTGTGTTGAGTATGTATGTATGTATTTAATGGGAATTTTGACAGACTAGGAGGAGGCTGTGAAAGGGATGGCTAGTTTTTTTTTTCTGTGTGCCTTACATATTTTAACTTTTCATTTTGAAATGATTTCAGATTTAAACATGCTGCAAAACAGTATGAAGAATTTCCTCATACCATTTCTGAACTTTTCCAAGTGTTAACATTTTATATAATCACAGTTTAATTATTTAAATTAACATTGCCATAATACATATAACTAATCTACAAAACTTACTCAAATTCTTTCCCACATTTGTTGTTCATCTAATGTTTTTTTCTAGACTATAATTTGATCCAGGATCACATATATTACTTAGTATTACATCTCTTTAGTTCCCTTTTATCTGTGATAGTTCCTTAGTCTTTTGGTCTTTCATAACATTGACACATTTGAAAAGCATTGGTCAGTACTTAATTTGGATTTCTCTGATTGTTCCTCATTATTAAATTCAAATTATGAATTGTGGGCAAGAGTATCACTAAAGTGATATGGTGTTCTCAATGCGCCATAATCAGGAGGCACATGCTGTTGATAGGTCTCATCATTGGTGATGACAACTTTGACCACTTGGTTAAAATGGCATCTTCCAGGTTTCCTCACTGTAAAATGACTATTTTTCTTCTTGTAATGAGTAAGTGTCTTGAGGGGAGATACTTTGAGACTATGTAAGTATTCTAATTCTTGTTTTTGTCCACTAATCTTAGCTTTCGCCTATGATGGTACCAACAGCAATGTTAATGCCTATTAGTAATTTTTGTCCACAATTATTACAGTGCTATTTGCCAAATGGGTGGTTTTCTGTTTCTATCATTCTATTTACATTTGTTAAGTGGAATGCTATTGTAGTGAGAGCTTTCTTTTCTTCTCCATTTATTTATTTATACAACTCTTTGTTTATGGATGATTGTCACAATCCTAATTTATTTGGTGACCAAGAATTGACCTTTGGTAGCCCCTTGCAGTTGTGTCCTGATTTGGATAATATTTTATATTAAACATCTTTTTTATATCCCCCAATATTATTATTAATACTTTCAAACACACAAAAAATTAATCAGTCAATTATAGGGTAAATGGCCAGAAAATTCCCTATGAACAGTTTTTTAATGGTGGTAAGGAGGAGAGGCTATCCAGATATTGGGGATATTGGGAGCATCCATATGAGAAAAGGGTGACTTATACCAGAATAAAGGAAAGGAGGGCTCTAGAACAATAATTAAACAAAACCAAAAAGTGTCCATATACCACCTAAACAGTGCTGGGCTCCATTTCTGGAGGTGAACTTAGTGTACTTCACCCTTTTGTTTAGGATTAAGGCAGAGGAATGGGGTGAGTGAATGTAGGAAACCAGGAACTTGCCCCACCCTTCCTTCCGGAAAGGGGAAAGGCTTTATCTTTCTTTGCAGTGGAAACTTAGCCAGCGAGAGTCAGCATTCAAATAAAGTGTTTGCCTGTGTTTCCATTATCCTAGGTCACATTGGAAATGTGTCTATTTTCTGAGAAACATTGAGCTCAATCTACATTTCTTATTACCATTTAGTAAACAAGAGACTGCAGTTGACTGTAACAGATAAAGGGCAATTGCTTATTTTTCAATCAATTCTTATTGATTTGGGAAACACAGGGTTCTTAATTGTATGTGTGTTTCATCTTCCCATTGGAAATTTCTGCTTCATCTGATAAATAGATTCTGCTTTAAATTGCAGTGAATATCTTTATGTGCACTGTAGGAAGAGGCTTCAAGTCTTTCAAAAATACATGGGAAGAGAATCTGTAGAACAGGAGAAACTTTCCTTGCCAGTATTAGCTGTCTTGACTGATAGTGCAGGCTCTGACACCAGGCTGCTTGAGTTTGAGTCCTAGCTCAGTCAGTAACTACTTTTCCAACCTTGGGTGAGCCACTTTGCCTCTTGATGCTCAGTCTCTTCATCTGTGAAGTAGGTGTAATGGTAGCAATATCTACCTTATGGGATTTTGGTGGCAATTAAGTGAGGATAATTCATGTAAAGCATTTTGTTTTGACCCTGAACTCTTGGTTTTTTCACTCTCTTTTTGGACCAAAGTGCAAGTTGCCACCACTTCATGGATGCACCAGCAAATCTTACCTCATTTATCCTGAAATCTTTAAGAAAATGTTGAAATACATTTTTATATGCCCACCTTTCAACATTTCTGATGCGGTTGGTAAAAAGTTGTACACTGTTTCACATTTCACTTATTTTTCTTTTTCTTTTAACATATGTGCAAGTAACTGTTAATTCTATATTGTGCTATATACATTTCTCATAAATATATGTATTCAAATATATACATATATATGTTTGCTTGTAATTGATTCACAAAAATGGGAACACTGAGGTCAAAGCCATGAATTATCTTTACAATTATGATACAGCTTTTACTGACTTGGTAGATATTTATATAAGTAATTTTTAAAAATCTGATTTTACTTTGCTATATAATGTGAAACCATCATTTAAAATGTATATTTTTCACCAAATATATATTTCTAAATTATTTCATCCATAAAACCTCATTATTAATTTCTAAAAGTTTAAGATTTTTAGTACAACCAAAATAATATTATCATATCTAAATTTTTTAAATTTTAATTTGAGATAATTACAAAGTAATATGTAATTATACAAAAATACCCTGTATATTATTTACCCATTTTTTCCCAATAGTAACATCTTGCATAATTATCACAATCAGGAAATTACTTTGATACAATCCACTGCACATCTCAAAATTTTAGCAACAATTCTTTAATATTATTATATGTAGAGTTAGTGTTCAAATTTCTGTGTTGTCTCATAATATTTTTATTTTTGGTTTATTATAATCAAGAGTTTCCTAACACTTAAGAATGAAACAAACAAACCTCCCTCTCACTATTTGCTGCCTTACACAGCCTCCCACAGATGTGTATATCTCTACACCAGGCATGGGAATGTAAAAGGGCAGAGAGATAAAGGGAAACTCATCAGTCACAATCATTACCCCCAATTTGAAGGTAATAAAACTAAAGTGCATGAAAGATAAGTACTCATGCAAGATCCCATGGATGGCTAGTGCCACAGGTAGATTCTAATCTGAGGCTTTTTCAGGTTTTCTGTGACAGCATGAGAGATCCAAGGGAGCTCTGGGGGGAAAATTCCCATAAAAATTCTGGACAGTTTACAACGCACAGGACTGGTGGGACTCAAATACTGCTGACACAGGTTACTTAATATGTTCTGATTCACTGACCTCCAGAGGGTTTTAGATGAAAGGATGCGGGAGTTAGTTTTAAGGACATGGGCTCCACTCTCATCCCATTATTTACTAGTAGTAAACTTTGGGAAGGTCATTTAATCTTTTTGAAATTCTGCATTTCACCTACACATCAGGAAGACGAGAGCCTATTTTATGGTTTTATTGGCTGATGACAAGATAATATTTGCAGAGCTGCCTAGCACATCACAGTGCTCAATAAACGTGAGTTCAACCAAAATGCTTGCTTGGCAAATAGCAAAAAACAAATACTGGAGAAAACGTTAGCAGTGAGGCTGCAAATCTAAAAACTTTTTTTTTTTTTAACTCCCCAGGACAGTTAAATTTTTTTCAATGAAAGAGTAAGGTTGACACAGAACCCCTCTTCCATAGAGACGTCACGAGCAGAGGCTGGCATCCATCTCCCTTTCCCTTCTAAGCCCCATCCTTTACAGATTGATGTTGGTGCATGCTCAGGAAGCCAAGGCTGATCATCTGCTCATAACAAGCCAATTGTGATCTAGCTGGACCCAGCTGAACATCAATGGCCCCTTTGTAGACCATTTTGTACTGTTTTTCTTAGGAGCAAAATGCCAGTCTGGTTAAGATCTAGAAACTTGCTGTTCCATTGTAATAGGATATGCATTTCAATGAGAGCTATACAAGTTGAAGGATACTCCGGCTAGCATCAGATTTAGCAAGCCAGTGGGAAAATCTCCAAGTCCTCTGGAATCACTGAGCTTGAAGGCCTTAGGGGCCGGCGGCTTGGCTGCCTAAGAGCAGCTGCTTGTAATGTAGAGATTTTGCTTCTGCTCCACCACTGGCAGTAAAACATTGCAGATAAATCCTATTATTTGTTTTCTCCCTCTCTAACATGTTATTTCCACACTTACGGTTTTAGAAAGATGTTATTTCCAAACCTTGGGTATAAAGTGAAAATTTCTTCCATGGCACCTGCCATGGTATTGTATTTTAATTTCCTTATAAAGGAAGAGTTCCTTTATTATGGAATTCAGAACTTTAAAAGAGCATTGTTTGCTTGTGTAATTCAGTTCCTAAGTGAGCCTTTTCTTTTCTTTTCTTTTTAGCCTTTAATACTTGGGATTTGCAAAATGAGTAAAAGTACAATATTGGGTTAGGCCCTGGGAGCTGAATTTAGGTTTTGGGGAAAAGTTTTAGAATGCGTATATTTAAGATGTTAAAATCTTTTGGCAATTTTAGGAAGAATTTCTAAAGATTTTTCTAATTTAACTATTTCAATAAGTGCTAAAGATTTTCTGTGGGAAGAGTACAAAAACTCTTTAAACAAAGGCCCATTTCACATTTTAATGCAAATCACTATAATTTGTAAAGTCTGCCTATATTTCTAAATATAACGCTGCATAAAATTAGTAGCATATTTTATATTATTCATTCCCTTATACTAATCTCATTTCTGAAAAGCGCTATAGGGATGAATAGATTGCCTATAGAAAGTAGGCTCATAAGCTTTCAAATATTGAAAGAAAAGATGATAGAGGATATAGAATTCTCAAGAAAACATTACTCAAGCTTCAGACAAGCTTCCATATCAATAGCACTGGAAGAATAAGACTTCCAAGTAATTACCACCTCTTGTGGTTCACCAAGATTATGGCATTGGGAAGTGGTGGCTGCCGCAGCAGTCTTGACCACATAAAGGGAGGGTGCAGGAGGCCATTTCGGGACCTGCTGGTAATTGCCTCATTTATGATAAATGCTCAAGAGTATGCTACTCCTTTGTTTCATGCATATATTTGTACCTGATTTATGAATTGCTTGCCCTTAAATGAATGAGTCGAATGTGGCAGCTGTTTGGCATTTGCATACTTGTGCAGTAGGTTGGCCCTTAAAGACTCACAGGGCTGTTTTTCCTTTTTTTTCCCTCCAGTACTTGGGATAGAGACCAAAGAGAGGTGAGGAGGAGAAGGGAAAATGAGAGAGCAACTATTTTTTCCATGCCACAGTCAGCTTAATATCTCTAGCTTAGGAATTCTGCCTGTGAATGATGATACATGAAGCCCAACTTAATTTCTTTGGAGACTGAGAGTCCAGGAGAGAATTCAAAGGTTACTCTATCCTTGACCCCAGTGGTAGGTGCTCAACCATTGAATTAGTGAACAAACAATCCACATTTTCAAAGGCTGGCAAGATTCTGACTGTAACACTAACCCTCTGATGAGAACGAGTGTTTGCTAACAACCTCAGGAATGTAGAGTAGGTTATGAAAATGAAGATTGATTTAGAAGAAAAAGGCTCTGTTGTATTTGATCTTAAGAAACAGGTATCTGGAAGGAGAGAGAGAAGAGATGTGGTTATGAGAAGACCTGAAAGCCACTTAACAGAAGCCAGTGCAAGAGTGACTAGCACCCAGGTGGAGGATCCCAGGTTGCTGGGATATAGCATAGCCTCTGCCAAGTGCTTGAGGAAGACTGGCCAGTAAAATAAAAGCAGCAACAAAATCTAAAGGTGGTTCAGGAAGGCTGAAGTACACACCAATAAGCCGCAGAAAAAAATGCATTTCTGGGTACTGGAATGCTCTGAATGGAAGCAAGCAGTTTATTTAGTGTTTTAGTTATGGAGGCCCTTGTTCAAAAATCTACACTATCCATTTCTGTGGCCTCAGCGTGCTGCATAAAAGTCCAGGTAGGTTTGAAACTGGGATGATAATGGGTTCATTTACATTTCACTGTCCTGTGAGCTCTTAGCCAACAGAAAGTTTTAAAATAATTAGGATAGCAGTGATTATAGTCTTCAAAAAGCTAAGGAATGGGGTGAGGGCATAGACTTACTGAATCCTAAAACTGACTCTCTCCTTCTCTCTCTTTGAGTGTATGTGTGTTGTGTGTGTGTTGTGTGTGTGTGTATGTGTGTGTGTGTGTGTGTTTAAAGAACAGGACTTTCCTCAGAGTTTTTGGTGGAAATCTTAACCCTCTCTGAAATGGGTCACTGACAGCTGGCCTGCTCCTTGCAGTCAGTGTAGTAAGGGATTGAGGGGGAAAGGCTCTCGAGTCTCTGCTTGCCGGCACTTGGCCCATCTACAGCCCTCTGCCAGTTTGGCTCGCTCTTGGGGACACCCTCTCTGGATTATTTTAGATACAGGAGATGGGTTATCATCATGGTGCCTGAAGGCTGGCTTTTTTTCTAGGGACTGAGGCAGCTGGTTCAAGTACCAATTGGCACTTAGCTCTACCTGGTTGAATATTTCAGCTTCTCAATTCCATTTGGTCAACAATGCTAGAATTGGGACCTGAGAGAGAGACTTAGAAAATCAGACAGAATAGGGAATTTGAAGACACATGATTCCAAAAGGAGATGGTTGATAATCTCCTTCCATTTGAAGAGGTACAGGTCCAAGTTCTCTAACTTCTAATATGAATGAGTAATGTGTGAATGATATACTGTGAGCCAGGTGGAGTTACCCATGTGGATGGTCTCTCCTGGGACCTTGCGGTTTCTGCATAGAGTATCAGTTTGCTGTCCACATCACATCATCTAAGTAATCTACTGAAGTATCTGAATGGTGAAAAGATTTCCCAGGGTAGCACTGTGGCCCCTAATTTCTGGTTCTCAAATTTCTTAAGGAAGATATTTATCCATAGATTCTCTGTTACTACTGATATACTAAATTCAAATGTCAAGTGGAGATAATCTAAATATAGGAAAAAAACTCATCATTTTATTATTTAATTATTCTGAAATAATAATGAACTGACTAGAAGAGGTGGTTCTTCTTTTTGAACAGCATTTTGGGTGTGCTTTGGTACCTGGGTAGGTAGATAGGAATGAGTCATTATAATATCTAATGAATCTCAGAACAGTTGGTCATCCTTCATTAAACAGAAGTCCTTAAATTGCAGAAGAAGTGATGATGTTCTGCTTAGTGTCATGTTGAACGTTTGGCTAAATCTTTATACAGATGTATGAGGCTGCTAGACATAGGACTTCACGGTACCAGCAATCTTGGACTGTCTTAGACCCAGGAAAACTCAGTAGGTAGAGAGGTATTGCCCACCTCTTGGTTTCTCCTTTCTCACCAAGGGCTGCCTATCCAGGGGATTTGGAGCCTAGAACCATTCAGTTGTAATGCAAGACTAGAGATGAATTCCTCCTTGAGTTGTTCTGCTGCTACTGATAATGACAGAGCACACTAGACTCAGTGTTGAGGTCATAACATCACTTCCTAGTTGTGTCACTAGGCACAGACTACAATTTTAGATTGAGAGAGGAAGTAACATGAGAATAGTTCTGGAACTCTACAGCAGCCACTATGCCTCTGTCAGGTGCTTCTGAAGGGTCCAGAGCACAACTGGGTACCTATCTCAGGCAGCTTTCAAAAGAGAGTTCAAGACACCTCAGAAGATCAGAACAAGGCTAAATGGATATTAAAGAGATATTTTCTTGAAAGATGGTAGAGGGTAAGCAAAAATTCCAAGAGCTATAAATAAGGCATAGGCAAGTCTCAATATGAGTGAATGGCAAGCAGTCCCTATAAACATCACTAGAGAATAAAGGTAGAAGGATCTTTCATAGAATACTTGTAGTTGGGGCCATTTTTAGTCTTTATAAACCCTAAGAAATTGTGTTTTTAAAGTTACCACACCACAGAGCATCAAACATTAATATATACCCAAATCCAAAATGAAATATAAAACTTGTTGTAAATAAAGTGACAAGATTTTTATAATTAACTTCCATAATTAGTTGACATCAAGTAACTCGTTTGCTTTATGATCTACTTTGGTTTCTTTGAAATGATCATGCATTCAAAATTCCTGTTAAGTGAGAAAATACATGCTATTGATTGTTTGCAAGTTGTAGTGAAATTTTGTAAATATTAAAGTTTTGTAATTGATAAATCTGTGAATTATAATATTTTATAGGCATTTAATAAAACATTAACTTTGAATATAGTCTTTCTTTTGTATTTTGAAGGCAATAACTTTTTAAAAAGTCTCCAGCACTTTCATGGGTTCCTGAGAAGTTCAGAAGGTCTTGTCATTGTGCCTGTCATGCCAGGAGAATCAGGCAGCTGTTCCCAGCTGAGCTCACCATAAAGATGTTGCTAAGACACTTTAGATTGTTAAGTAAAATTTGGAAGGAAAGTTCTTGAAGATTTGAACAACTAACCGATTATATTGTTTTAGAATGGTACATTGTTTGTATGAGTACTTAATTGCATTTCCAACAGAAAGAAAAGAAATGTGTTGAATGTCTTCTGATTACTGGACAAGCAGATTTCTGCCTTCAGAGGCACTTGGAAATTCTGGGCACTAACTTGTCCAGGCAAAAAAGTGTATTTATTTATTTGCACTATGGCTTATTCCACAAATATTTGAGTTTGTGTACCACAAATAAACATGGAGAAATAAAGAGCTTCTCAGACAGAAAAAACTAAAGGACTTTATTACTAACAAATCCGTATTACAAGAAATGTTAAAGGATTGTCTTTAATAATAATAAGAAAAAGACATAAGAACATAGTTATAAAGAACACAGTGATAATAAATGTGTACCTATCGATAATCACTTTAAATGTAAATGGCTTAAATGCTCCAGTCAAAAGACATAGGGTAGCTGAATGGATTAGAATACTAGACCCAAATATATATACTGTCTCTAAGACACCCACCTTAGAATGAAAGACACACACAGACTAAAAGTAAAGGGACAGAAAAATATATTTTATGTAAATGGAAATGAAAAAAGAAGCTGGGATAGCAATAATTATATCTGACAATATAGACTTTAAAACAAGGGCTATAGTGAAAGACAAGGACACTACATAATGATACAGAGAGCAACTCAACAAAAACATATTACCTTTGTAAGTATTTATACACCCAACATAGGAGCACCTAAATATGTAAAGCAAATCTTGATGAACATAAAAGGATAAATGAAAAGAAAGATAGTCGTAGTTGGGGATTTTAAAACCCCATTGACTTCAGTGGATAGAAATCTAGACAGAAAATCAACAAGGAAACAATGGCCTTAAGTGACACACTACATCAGATGAATTTAATGGATATCTTCAGAGCATTTCATCTCAAAGCAACAGAATATATATTCTTTTCAAGTGCACATGGAGCATTTTATAGGATAGACCATATGTTAATACACAAAACAAGTCTAAATAAAGAAGATTGAAATAATATTAAGCATCTTCTTTGACCATAATCATATAAAACTAGAAATCAATCACAAGAAAAAACTTAAAAACACACAAAGACATGCAAGTCAAATAACATGTTACTAAACAGTGAATGGATTAAAAATGAAATCAAGGAAGAAATAAAAAGATGTCTTAAAACAAATGAAAATACTTAGTACAAAACAATTAAAATGTATGGGACACAGTGAAAGTAGTCCTAAGAGAGAAATTCATAGCAATACCAGACCACCTCAAGAAATAAGAATATCTCAAATAAACACTCAAACTTTACACCGAAAAGAACTTTAAAAATAACAAAAACTAAGCTCAAAGTGAGTAGAAGAAAAAAATAAAGATTAGAGCAGAAATAAACAAAATAGAATCTATAAAAACAATACAAAAGATCAATAAAACCAAGAGGTAGTTCTTCAGAGTGGTAAACAAGAATGACAAACCTTTAACCAGACTCATCAAGAAAAAATAGAGAAGACCCACATAAATAAAATCAGAAATGAAAGAGAAGAAATAACAACTGACATCACACACACAAACACACACACACACACACACACACACACATATAAAATATAAAGACTGTAAGAAAGTACTATGAACAACTATATTCCAACAAATTGGACAACTTGAATAAAATGGATAAATTCCTAGAAACATACAGTCTTCCAAAACTGAATTAGGAAGATTGAGAACACCTGAATAGACCAATTACAACTAATGAAATTAAAGCAGTCAAAAAACTTCCAGCAAACAAAAGTCTTGAAACAGATGGCTTCACAGGTGAATTTTACCATTCTAAAAAGAACTAACACCTACCATTCTCAAACTATTACAGAAAATTCAAGAGGAAGGAAGACTCCTAAGCTTATTTAATCAGGCCAGCATCATCCTAGTTCCAAAACAAGATAAAAACACAACAAAGAAAGAAGATTATAGGCCAATATCTCAGCAAACTGGATAGAGAAATATACTAAGAAGACCATATGTCATAATGAAGCGGGATTTATTCTGGGGATGCAAGGTTGGTTCAATATTCACAAATCAAAAATTTGATATACCATATAAACAAAAATGAAAGATAAAAATTGCACAGTCATATCAATAGATGCAGAAAAAGCATTTAATAAAAACTAGCACTCATTTATGATCAAAACTCTCAGTAGAGTGAGAATAGAGGGATTATACCTCAAATTAATGAAGGCCGTATATGAAAAACCTACAGCCAACATCATACTCAATGTGTAAAAAAAAAAAATTACACATTAAATCAGGAATAAGACAGGGATGTCTGCTTTCACCATTCTTATTCAACATAGTACTAGAGGTTCTAGCCACAACAATCAGACAAGAAGAAATAAAAGACATCCAAATTGGAAAAGAAGAAGTAAAACTGTCTTTATTTGCAGATGACATGATACTGTATGTAGAGAACCACAAAGATTCCACCAAGAAACTACTAGAACTGATAAATTAATTCAGCGAAGTAGCAGGATACAAAATTAATATCCTGAAGTCAGTTGCATTTTTATACACCAATAATAAACTATCAGAAAGAGAAACTAAAAAAACAACCCAGTTACTATTGCAACACAAAAATAAGGTAACTGAGAATAAGTTTAACCAGACATAAAAGACCTATATTTGGAAGATTATAAGACAGTTAGGAAAGAAACTGAAAAAGATACAAACAAGTGGAATCACATACTCTGTTTGTGGATAGGAAGAATTAACTTTATTAAAATGTCCATACTCAATCTATAGATTTGGTGTAATTCCTATCATTGTACCATTGGTGTATTTCAGAGAACTAAAACAAATATTTCAAAAATGTATATGGATCATCAAAGACCCTTAATCACCACAGAAATCTTCAGAAAGAAGAACAAAGTTGGAGGAATCACACTATATTAAATCAGACTATACTATTGATAAAAGGCCATAGTAATCAAAACAGTATAATCCCAGCATAAAAACAGATATATAGATGAATTAAACAGAAAAAAGAACCCAGAAATAAACCCACAACTATATGCTCACTTAATATTTGACCAAGGAGGTAAAAGCATACAATGGAATAAAGATAATCTATTCAACAAGTGGTGTTTGGGAAATTGAACAGATACATGCAAACAAAAATGAAACTAGACCATCTTCTTCACTATATACAATGATAAAGTAAAAATGGATTAAGTATGTAAATGGAAGTTGCAAAACCATACAAATCCTAAAAGAAAACAGCAGTAAAATCTTGGACATTTCTCATAGCAAAAATTTTTGTGTCTTCTTGGGCCAGCAAATAAGACTACATTAAGCTAAAATTTTTTTGCACACCAAAGGAAACCATCAACAAAATGAAAAGACAGCCCACTGAAAGGGAGAACATATTGTCAATAACATCTGATAAGGGGTTAATATCCAAAGTTTATAAGAAACTTATACAACTCAACACCAAAAAAACAAAAACTCTGATTCAAAAATGGACAAAGGAGACGAACAGATACTTCTCCAAAGAGTACACAGAGATTGCAAATAGACATTTGAAAAGATATTCAATGTCACTAATCATCAGAGAAATACAAATTAAAACCACGAAGAGGTACCACCACACACCTATTCAGGTGGCTATCACCAATAAATTAACAAACAACAAGTTCTGGAGAGGATACGGAGAAAGGGGAACTCTTCTGCACTGTTGGTGGGAACACAGACTGGTGCAGCCACTGTGGAAAGCAGTATTGAGATATCTCAAAAAATTATAAATGTAACTGCCCTATCACCAGTAGTTCTACTTCTAAGAATATATCTGAAGAAATCTGAAACACTGATTTGAAAAACTATATGCATCCCTATGTTTATTGCAGCATTGTTTACTAGCCAAAATTTGGAAGTTTCCCAAGTGCCTATCAGTAGATGAGTGGATAAAAAAGTGATGATACATTTACAGAATTGAATACTACTTGGCCATAAAAAAGAAGGAAATCTTACCTTTTGCACATCATGGATGGACCTGAAGACTATTATGCTAAGTAAATTAAGCCAGTCAGAGAAAGACAAGTACCATGTGATTTCACTTATATGTGGAATCTAATGAATAAAATAAAAACAAATAAAATAGAAACAGACTCATAGATACAGAAAACAGACTGATAGCTATTAGCAGGGAGAGAGCATTAGGGGGCTGGGAGAAAAAGGTGAAGAGATTAAGAAAAAACTCATAGACACAGACAGCACTATTGTGATTGTCACAGGGAAAGGGGTGGTGGGAGTAAAAGAGGGCAGAAGGGGGATAAATGGTGATAGAAGGAGACTTCACTGGGGGGGATAAACCCATAATAGAACATATAAAGAATGTATTGTAGAATTGTACACATGAAACCTATATAATATTTTTAACCAATGTTGTCCCAATGAATTCAATACATTTTTTTAAAGTAATTTATCTGTTGATAAATGCTATCAATACTACCTGGGAAATCTGTCTCAATTGTACTAATTTCTTATTGCTGCTATAACCTATTACCACAAACTTTGTGGCTTAGAACAGCACATATTTATCTGATAGTTCTAGGGTTCAGAAGTCCAATATGTATCTCATTGTGTTAAAATCTAGGTATCAGAAAGATTGCACTATTTCTGAAAGCCCTAGGAGAGAATCTGCTTCTCGGCTTTTCTAGCTTTCAGAGGACACCTGAATTCCTTAGCTCATTGCCGTTTAATTCAACTTCAGAGCCAACAGGGTAACTTCTCTCCTCTGGGATCTCTGCTTCCATCCTTACATCTTCTCTGACTCTGATCCTTCTTCCTCTCCGTATAAAGACTTTTGTGATTAGATTGGGTCACATGCTGATCCATGGTAGTTTACTCACACAGATTATTTAGCCTACCATACACACCCTTGTCCATTTACCTGTCTCTTGTTACTATCAGATTTGCCTTATCTCAATCTGGAATATTATAATAGCATTATAACCAGATTCCATCTCCAGCACCTCTCCCCTCTAATTCAATGTATGCACTGCTTCTCATTATCACTCTCCTGCTGGAATCTAGCCACACCTTCCCTTCTTCAGAGTCATTCAATGGCTCCTTGTATATTAAAAAAAAAAAAAAAAAATCCCCAAATTCTCAAATTTTAAAGCTGACCTTCCCTGCTATTTCCCACTTTCCCCTCCTCCAGAGTTCAACATTGCACTCCTTATATCAATTCTACTCACTATTCCTTCAACATGCCCTGAACTTTCTCAAATATTTTCTTTTGTCTTTGCTGTCCCTCCCAGGCACAATTGTCTGCCTTTACCCTACCTTGTCAGCTGGAGTTCAAATTATCAATCAGGGCTCAAATCAAATCTCACCTCTTCTGTGATACTCAGATTTGTTTCAGTCTTCACATATTTTTACCAACTATTTTCATTCTAATGACCTCTGCATGTATTTATATAATGCTGTGGCCTCTCTGTCGCCCCAGATTATGAAAATCTAATGGGCGGGGACCATGACTTGTTGATTTTTTGAGACGTTATAGCACCTAACCCAATGTGCTGTTCACTGGAAAATGTGAAGAGCTATTTGTTTTATTAACAATTGCAGAGTTTTTCTTTAAGAGATAGCCAGAGGATTTGTAGACATGCTGTTAAAAATTATTTTTCAAGGAGTATTATGACTCCAGCACAAAAGTTATGCATAATTTGACTTGCTGGTTTTCTGACTGGAGGGTGTTCTTTCCATTTTCTGCAGTCTCCCCACTTTCAGGGAGGTTTGGTATTATGGGAAAGTCCCCTCAGGTCTTTCCCAATCCATTTGCCCTGAGAGCATTTCACATCTGCTTTATCATTTGTGAGCCTCAGATATGGTGCCAAGGGACCCTTGTCCTCTAACAGGTACTTCTGTTCAACTCTGTCTGCAGTGAAAGATACCTCTCAGTTCCTTATCCAGTATTTAATTCCCTGTTGCTGAGCTGTATTGAAGGTGAGGAAGGCCTATCCGATCTCCCAAGGGGCTCAGTGCCAGCAGAGTAATTAGCTAGGCTTCGTGCCAATTTAGAGCTTTGATCTGGAAAACCATAACCTTCAGTTTCAATATGGTGGTAGAAGAAGGTGGTGGGCTAAAGAAGAATGCTCTAGGCTCTTCTTTCAAAACTGTACAAACACTACCCCAGACAGGCTGAGAATCGGACTACACAAAGCGTGGTTGGAATAAAAAGAAGAGATTTATTGGTTCATTTTACTAACCAAACTCTGACAAAGTGTCAGTGGCCTCACAGAAAATTTAAACTAAGGAAGCCTGTATTCCAAGGCGATAAGGCAGATACAGTTATTGAATTGTGAATGAACTCAATGTGAACAGATACGCTTCTGTTAAGACATTTGTGACTGTAATGAAAGTGGCATTAGGAATAGCCAAGTGCATTTTTTTTCTATCTTAAAAACAAATCAGGGGGGAGGAGAAGAAATGGGGTATGACATATAAAAGGTATATTTGACCAGAAGACACATTCTGGTTTGGTGGCCACTAGCTTAAATACAAGAGATTTCTGTTGGAATGAGGTTTGAAAGGCTGACAAGAAATAAAGCAGCCTCAGAAAGCTGTCTGTCTGTGTGAAGTACTTTGCTGGCACCAACATGGAATGTGGCAGCTGCGTTTGGTATCCAACCGGGAGCTATAGATTTTTACTAATACTCTTGAAGAAAGATCGGCATGCTCAGAGGTTGGCTTGGCTGCCAGGGAAGCCTGTGGAATTCCAGAGGATGTCATTGCACTTCCCTAATGCCTTTCCTTCATGTTGTCCTTTGACTACTGCTTTTAAACTTAAGAGTGAATGACAACGAAATTGCAAAGTGGTCTCATTATGTCAGGAGGATTGAAACAATTTATAATGTATGACAATGGAGATGTGGGGGGTGTTAGTGCTGGCTGGCAGCAGGCTTGGCCCTTGTTCAGTTAATGAAGGCTGCAGTCTTTGTGGGTGACTGACAGCAATTCCAGGACAGACACTCTGTCTTAAAAATATCTACCCTGCTGACTGTCATGATGGGTTTTTGTTGTTTTTCTGTTTTGTTTTTTTTTTTGTTTTTAATCTTAGCCTTTATATACCCAACTGGCTAAAGCTGAGAGGTCTTTAACAACCAATAAAATGCCAGGGCTGCTGGAACAGGTCATGCATTCAACCATTCTAGAATGTCAGAGAATTTCCTTTAAACCTGTCTCTCTTTTATGTTCCTAGTCTGTTCCTGCCATGACCGTTGTGACAATTCCCCGATTTGTCCATGTTTTCTCCCATTTCGGCACCATACACATCTAATCAGTGAGTTTTGTCACTTCTACGTCTGGGCTGATTTCTCTCTATCCCAGTGCACTGCCTTGATCATCTCTTGCTTGTATCAGTGCAGGAGGCTTGGGTCTTTCACCCTGGCTACTGGACAAGCATTCTTCACACTGCCTCCACTTGCCTTTTGAAAATATGATTCAAGTTGCCACTTCCGTTAAAACCTCTCCATTATTCTTTAGCTGCCACAGGATTGTCCAAATCTTGCAGTTAAATGGCAAAGGCCCTTCACAGATCCATCTTCCCCCATCTTTCTCTCTTAGCTCCTGGCATCGCGCCATGTGGTAAATACCCACCTTTCTCCTCATTGTAGAAAGAACACCACTTACAATTTTACTTATTGCACAAGTTCTTGCCCCTCTATATAGATTGATCTTTTCCTTTATCTCTATTTGCAAAATATCTTCTTATCTTCCCAAATCCAGAACACATGTTAATGCTGTTTCTGCAACTCTTCTAGTCAAGGCTTTGCTGACCCTCCTTCTGCTCCAAATAATTTGTACGGACCTCCATCAAAGCACTTTCAAGACTGTTAGTGACTTTCTACTTGCTTTCTCAAAGATATAAATAATGTAGCATTCATCTCTAGGTCTTCAGTGCCTGACACAATGTCCAGAACAATAAATATAAATTAAAGAGCTGACGATAAATGAACCATTCTTGGAATTAGTAGGTATGATCAGATGCCCACATAAGAAGCTATGGCAAACTGTAAAGTAAGAGACATGAATCTTCATTTGTACAACTTTTCTCTTCTTTTTGTAATACCATTCCCCTTATTTTCTCTCACAAAAGGCTTCTTCAATGTGTTATTTCAATCTTTAATGAAAAACTAATATTAATGGAATGCCTACTTTGTCCCAGACACTTTCCACTTTCAGGACTCTATGTGTCAGGAAATAAGGCAGGTAAGGCCCCTGTTTTCATGGGACTTATAATCTAGTCTGGGAAAGGTATACGTTAAATTTACAAAAAAAGGAAATAAGATCCTTTCAGATAGGAACAATTGCTATACAGGAAATTAAAACAGGGAGGCATTGAAGCAATTGACTGGAATGCTCCTTCAGATCATCATTATCACATGTTTCTGAGAAGATGTCATCTAAGTAAAAAGTGAATGACAATAAGGAAAGAAGTTTCTAAACATGTGAAGACATGATGTGGGTGAGGATGCGGTGGGGTGGGGAGCATTGTGAGCAAACACAGCAGCAGCTAGTGCACAACCCAAAGGAGGGAACAAGATGGTTACATTTAAGAACAGAAGGCCCCAGTGGCAGAAGACAGACATGGAGGGGGGAAAGGTGGTAGATGAGTTCTGAGAGGTGGGAAGGGGCAGATGGTGCAAGCAGGCTGGGGTGGTTTTCTGATCCCCATGGGAAGTCTTTGGAGGGCTTTCAGTGGGAGAACTGCATGACCATAAGGCTGGAGATCCAGGCCCTATGGAACTGGCCTCCAGCACGGTCCTCAGGAGTTTCCTAACGGAACCCTCCTGGAGAGGGGATGTGCACCTCTCTGCTCCCCAGCCCGCATCTGTCTCTGTCTTGATCGCTTTCCGTTCCCATTTGTCTTTCTCTCCCAGCTCTTGAGGACTCTGGGGCACAGTTTAAAGCAACCAACCACATGATGTCTATTTTTCTGTGTTATATTTGAAATTGTTATGTTCATTTTGTAGTTTATGTTCCACTATGTGTCTATTATCCAAAGGACTTTATGCTCCAAGATGATGTAATGAATTTTTCTTGTGGTTTTACAAATTCCTGGTATACTCTATGCATATCCTAATTTGAGAGGCATTGCGACATAGGATAGATTAACTTAATTTGAGTGAGATGGGTTATGTCCAACATGGTGTCGGCATACTTGACTGGGAGCCTCCACGGCGGACCAGGTGAAGAAGCCAGGTGGAGAGAGATTTTTGCCAGTGAACAGAGTGAAGGGAAAACAAAAGACAAAAACATTGTTGGAAGGGGGAAGCGAGAGGATTCCAATGGCAAACTTTACTTACCCCTTGCATTTATCTTACAATCTAGCCAGAGGACACGTGTGTGCTCCCATCAGAGGTAAATTCCATAATCGGAGACCTTGTCTGAACTGTCTATTGCTGTATGCTCAGTATCCAGACCACTGCCTTGCACATAGTAGATGCTCAGTAGCTATTTATAAAGCAGATAAATGAATGATTGAATGAACATGGAAACTAGCCAGGCCTGATCTGAGAGTCTGCCAAAAGACCAGGAAAAATATACCATGAATGAAAAGGCATCTGAGAAATAATCCCAAAATATTATTGACATTTGTGGAGGGGGTGTGAGGAGGAGTTGTGAAGGAGAAAAAGGGGGAAATCTATGAAATTAAAGATTCATAGGCAAAAAGAGATAGAAAGAAAATTAGAAACAATAGTTTTAAAATAAGTATAAAATTGAACAGAGATTGAACATATTTAATCAGACTCTAAAAGTGTTTCATAATTACGAAGATGACAAAGAAACCCTTGAAAGGAAGCATATGAAGCAGCACTCCAATCAGGGTCAGAGCCTTTTGGGATCATCTGAGTAATAACTGTGTGGGTGTTACTCCCCATAGATTATCATTTTCTTCAGCAGAAATGGGAGCCTGCGTCACTCACAGGGGATGTGTGGTTTTCCCTATCTGAGCGTTCATAGAATTACAGGGTTAGTAGTTAACAAGCTACTGTGGCCCAAGTGTGAAGGCTGGATCATCATCCAGAGTGAGAGGCCTGAAGGTGGCCAGGGCACGCCTTTCAACTGATGTGTTGGTGTGCCATCATCATGTCCAAAGAGCAGGACCTGGCTCTTTTGCTTCCTTTAAACCTCAATTCACATGATGCTTCTCTTTCTGACTCTCCCAAGAGTTTCTTCCCTGTTGTTCTCATGGGCTCGGTATATATCTAAGATATATTAATTTTTTAAATTATAGTACAGAGAGCTTAATTACCAAGTATACATTATGTACAACAGAGTTTATTCATATATTCACTTATTCCATCATCCATTTATAAGTTATTGAACATTTTTCAGATCTAAGACACTGTGGTAGGTAAATCCTTGGGACTTCAAGACAGTAAAAACCTGGCAGCTGCCTTTAGGATCTTTAGCTCCTAGTGGAAACAAAAAGGTACAAATACCATTTGTTGAGTGGCTACTATGTACTGGATGCTTTATCTGCATTGTCTCTAATTCCATAACAGTTCTGTGAGATGGGGAATTGGAAACAGGCATCAGAAAGAAACTTATTAGATTATCTTGGGTCCACATGGTTAGAACATGATAAAGCTGATATTATAACTCAGATCTGTTTGGTTCCCAATTAACCTTTTTGTTTGTCTTCCTAAATTACATTCTGCTTCTTATTCTTTGTGTGCTTGTCAACCTCCCCATAAATGGCAGCTGTAGCCCCCTGCACCCTCTTATTATTATAAGATCTGTGGATTAGGTGCATATATTTTTATCACTAGTTTCCACCAGAGTGTTTAGGATACTGTAGGTGCATACATGAATGAAATAGAAGGCTCCCATGCTAAGCTTTAGATCCCATCCTTCAAAGTGATCTGGTCTCAGTCACCTCAGCTCTTGTTCTCAGCTCTGGGCATTTGTTATCTGTATCAGTCAAGGTTTAGCCAAGGATTTGAAGAAAGAAGTATTTTGACGCTGAGAATCAGAGGGTTGCACATCCACGACAAGGTCTGTGAGTCAAGGTCAGGAAGAAACTGTTCAAGAGACCTGAGAGTTGTAGGAAGTGGGGGGGGGGGGTCATAACAGCCTCAATTCAGGTGATTTTTGATACAACACCAGGATCTGCAAGTCAACGAGCCTTGGCTTCTGCTGCAGAGGAATGGCTTCTTCTCTTTGCTTTCCAAACCCTGAGTGAGAAGCTTTCCTTAGATGCATCTAACCCAGAATCCTGGTAAGGAATTCTGGGAAATGTAGTTCCCAAGGGAGAGAGAAGAGGAGGGTGGGGGTGATTTTGTGTTGACAATGGCTCTTGTAGAACTTATGTTCCTTTTCTCTTTGCTTCTTAGATAATGTTCCTCAATGTGAGCCCATCATGCTTTTCTCACTCATGCTGCACTTAAATTAGTTAACTTGTATCTCGTTGTCATGCGAACACTGGCAACACCAATACTTTTGCCCATAGCAAAGGAAATCCATTTCTAACAAGAACAATTTTTTTTTTTTTTTTTAACAGAGACTAAAGTATGAGGTTTAAATCTGGATAGGACTTTCAAATAGAGCCCTAACCAGTGCTGAATAGACTTGAAGAATGATGAAGGGTTGGCTTCTCTCTGTCGGCAGCTGTGAGTTTGGTCAGCCCTTTGCAAAGTAAGAGGAAATTTAATGAACCCAAATAAGACATGATCCTTTGTGGTTATAAAAGTTACACTTTGAAAAAGCTCAGCTGGTCAAGAGCCACTTGAAAATGATGTTACTGCTGGGAAACTCTGTCAAAAGTCCACTCCTCCTGGTTAGTTTCCTTCTCTTTGAGGGAAAACAAAGAGAGGTTTTACAAGCTACAGAAGGGTCATTTTGCTTTCTGAAAGCGCACATTCAAAAACGGAGGCCCGGTGTGACTGGGAGACATCCACAGTCAGTACTTGTTTATTTGTCCAGCTTTACACCATGTAAGTGATGCAGAAGCCTTTCCGCCTCTAATAATAACACCACCGTAGCTGTGAGTTAATGGAAAGCTAGAATGGCCCAATGAGAGCGGGTGCTCGGATTAATCACTGTGGGTCAGACAAGTCCACAGCTGTGGTTGGAGTGGGAGGCGAGGGGGGTGGCGGGGAGAAAGAGCAGAGGGAGCTCATCTTAAAATATTTTTGCCTAGCCAACAGATTTAATGTGTGATATTTGACCACTGAATTCGTCAACTGGGGGATTTTCGAAAGGATCAGGGGAACAACCACCTAATTCATCTTCTGTGGCTTCTAATTGTACAAAGCAGCACATTTTAGAAACCTTTTGTACCGCGGAATCTTTATTTGCAGAGCGCTTCGTTTGCTTATACACTAGGCAACAGTGCCGAAATAGTGTAATTATTATGTGTTTCTAGTTTGCCTCGAATTTTGATTCAATCAGAATCCCTAAATCTGACAGCCTATAATCAAACAAAGGGAGTGAGTGCTCTGGAATCGAGGGATTAACAGAGGGGAATTAAACTGTTGTTTTGAAACAGCTTAGACCAATATGAAAGCCCATTTAGGAGTCTCTCCATAAATATCCCTTTTGTTTTGTCTAATTGCCGGTTTGAATGTATCAGACTCATCAATGGGATTAGGGTTAATAGATGTTTGGTCACGCAGAACATGCAGAGGAGGCATCTGATACACACACACAAAAATTGCACTTAATGAGCTTAGCAAATGTTTGCCATATTTTTAATGAACCCTGGGGCTGTCATTTAGAAATGCTTAGCAACTGCTTTTCCATCCTTGAAAATACAGCAACTGAAGGACATTAACACTATGTACACCCGTAAATAAGAGGAGCTATTTAAAGACGCCAGCCAGGAGGAGGGGATGATGACATTTTTCTGTCGCAGAGCCAGTGATACTTAACACTCTGGGTGTGGGTTCAATGTGCGTGACAACATAGTTGGGAGTTTCCAGTTTCCCAAAGGGGACTGTGGGGTGTGAGGTTTTTGCAAAGGGTCAAGTAACCATCTTCTTTTTATAAGTTAAACCTGGTTAGGATGGAATCTCCCAGCCTCCTACCCTAGCCTTGGCTTCTGTTTTTACACTTTCCTTTTGCCCTTTTCAAGGATTTGGGGAGAGGCTTTTGAAAAAATAGGTTGCGTGTTGCTGCGGTTTCCCAGCCAAAGCCAGTCCTGGCCACCAGGCAGGCTTCTCCCCGGGCTCAGCTAAGCGGGGCCAGATCGGCCAGATCTCCGGATTGATTACTCAGAAGATTGAGTGATCCATCTGCGGAGCTCTTGGGACTTGGCTCCGAAACCAATGTTGTTGGCAGTAATGGGGACACATTGAAGTCAGCCATGTGGCTAGTGCTCTCAGAGCACAGACTGGGCCTAAAAGAATCAGGTTGTCCTGAGGGAAGGTTTGATTTGCTAGGGCACAAAATGCAAGTCCAATGGATTATGGTTAGAGCAAATGGAGGATGTCTTAGACCCCTTGGTTTTCATAGATCCAATTGATTTTAAGGACTTTCCTGATCTCTGTCATTTCTTCCAGCCAGGCCTCTCAAGAAGGCAAATAAAGATACCACCTCATTTAAAAAAAATGTTATGAACTAAGCACAACCACATTTTAGCTTTCCTTGAAGGTGAACAACACTCCTGTGATAGCAGCACTTTTGTGTTAAGAGATGGGATCATAATTCTTATTAGGATGGCACTAAAGGTCATTTCTACTATTGTACAGGAGCTCATACTGTATACAAAATTATAAAGTTTTCTTTGGAGCGACTAGGATGAAAGAAATCAGTGTCACGAGGGAAAAGGGTCTGTATATTTTGTTCTTGTTCTTATGGTGGTAGTGGTGAGGGTGGTGGTGGCCCTGCATGTGTGTCTGTGTGTTTATGTATTTTGCTAGTCATTTGTCATCAAGTGCTCCTTGCCCTCAAGTGACTATTAGAATGCCTGGTTTGATAAATGAAGCTAGAGATATTACCAAAGGCTTTATGGCTTCGTGGTTTAAAAACATTGTCAGTAATAAGCTATTTTTCTTTTGGAAGTGTCTAAATTCTTGGCACCCAAACTAGTGGATCAGATGAATTCCAAAAAATCATTTGTTAAATAGACCCCTTAGGTCACAGGTCCCAAACCCAAATACTTACAGAACCTAGACTGGTAATATAATTGAATGAATCTAGCTAGATGAAAGTATTAAGGAGTGGTAGTAACTGCACAAAACTGACAACCACACATGTGCCATATGAAGAGGGCAGATTCCAAACTCCATATTAAAAGTAAAAATGCTTTTCTCAGAACCTTTGTTTGCATGCATGTCTCAATATTAAATTCTTAAGGTCACATTAAGGTGAAAACGCCAAACTTCTGAAAATAGTTTAGTAAATGTCCCAAAAGCCAGTCTCCAAGGAAACAATGTGGGGGTTCTTAATTTAATAGTTGAGCAAATACAGATTCTCTTCCAGCTCATTTGTAGATGTGCTTAAGCTATTTGCATACCCCTTAATTCCCTTTACAAAGAGCAGTGTGTGGCTTGACCTTAATGTCAACAGTTTCCTGTCATTAACCAACATCTGAGTTTAGACCCGGCAAAGCCTTCTGGCCATCTTTCTCGATGTTTTATTTTTTTTCAGGGATAGTGTTTTGCTAATTAATGGACACCAGTTCATCTAGGACAATGCTTTTACTTTTTTCATTCACAAGATATTTTTTCAGAAATGTTTAAATGTCCTGCTGATGCAAATCAATCCAATAGGCTTTTGAACATCTATGAAGGACATGGCAGTTGCAGAAACTTTGTCACCTTGTTATTTTTAAAGAGTTGACAATCTCTCAGGAATATTGACAAACTTTTTTTTTTTTTAACGGTGGGGATAACTTTTGGGAAAAATGACATATTTTAATAGAAAACAAACAAAAAAAATTCATGGTTGTGTGTTTGTGATTTTTCAATTTTAAAAGCAGAGGGTTTTTTTTTTTTAGCTAAAACTCAAAAGGTCCTGATTTTCTCCTAAAGAAAAACAGTAAAAAGATGCAAAATTTAGATCAGAAATGTGATCAGAAATCTTTTGGGGAATGGAATAGAGAAGGACTGGTTAGAATTCTTAGGTTAGTCATTCTAAGGTTAGGTTAGTTTCTTTAAGGTATGGAATTGGCCATGTTATAAATTTCATAAGTTAAAGTATCACTATGTACCTTAGAGTGACTTAGAAATTTAACTAACGATTTTGATATAAGGTTAGGCTTACAAAAGGAAAAAGGAAGTTTACAACTATGTCTGTCTTTTAAAGGACTAAGATGTATTATAAATAATATATAATCAAGGAAGTCCAAGATGTTAAACCTGGCATTTTTATTAATTTTTAAATCTATTCTTGGGTTTCTTTAAGGCTGTTTTTATTTATTTATTTTTTTAATTTAAGAAATTACTTCAAATCGTGGTGAAATACACATAACCATCTTAATTATTTTTAAGTGTATATGATTGGTTTGCTTTTAAATGAGGAGAAAAGCTTGTCTCAAATTGTTTTAGAGGAGGTAATTTTTAAATGTTGATATTTAGGTTGGAAAATGGAAAATGTCATTTTTCTAATGAAGTCAAACAAGGGAAAGGTTGAAACTTTAGAGCCAAAAAAGAACACAGTAGCTTTGGATTCTTATTAAGGGGTCAGAATGAAAGTCTGGCTCTAGAATCCCGGCCCTTCGGGAAAGGGGACTGTCGCTGCCCATGAAGGCACTGGGAGCGAAGGTTTACAGCTGACTGGTTTGGTTTGTCTCTAGCTGATCGATGACCACTGATCTGTTTAGGTCTTTTCATAGGTGGGGGGCAATATTTGGGTTATTTATTCTGAGAGGAGTCTAGATGCTATTTCCATCTGCCTTGGAGTATTTGAGGAGATAAATGTCTGCCACATCCTGATAAATGGCTTCTATGGTTCATTGCCAACGAAACTGAGTTACAGCTCCTATATTTCATTTCAGAGAAAACTTCAGCCACCCGAAGTATGCACTGCAGCCTTCCATTTGACCAGGACAGTGAAGTTTTTCCCTGTTTAAAGGACGAGGTTTTCACAGTAGCTCATTAGGAGGACTGAAGGGTAGGGGATAAATAGGAAACACTGTAAATCAGGCTAGTAAGTCAAGTGTGGTCAGTTCAAAGTAGGAAAAAGAATCCAGGGGATGAAATGTAACAATCTACATCCTGGCTGACTTCAAAATCATTTCTACCTCAGCACTCACATCTTCAGTCAATTATAGTTATTCTAGAGCACATTATCTTTAAGAATAAACAAAAGGGTTGCAGGTGCTTTTAAATGTTATCCAGAGTATCACAAGATATTTTTATAAGAAATATGGAAAAGATATATCTTTTTGCAATTATATATATCTGCGGATTGAACAAAAATTGATTTTAGACACCAACTAATTTCCAGATACCAAATGGCAAGGGGATTATAATTGTAAACAGCTTTGTCATAGTCTAGTATTTTACAGAGGCCTATATATAGCCTGTATTAATCACTTACTGGTATTTGGACACCTACATACATTGAAATACTGGTTAATGGGGTGGGGTGTCTGTTGATGGAAAGACGGGGCATGTTTCAAAGTAATGGAATGTATGGAATCAGTATCTTCCTGGGGAGTATGTGGTTATTAAGACTTCTGCGGAAACAAGCAAAGCAAGGAAGGGAGACCATGTGCATTCCTGTTAGCACAGAAGTGAGGTGTAAAGGGGTTATTTCAAAGCAAAATGGAAAAGAAAATCATGTTTATCATGATGCTATATAGTTCTAGTTGGTGAGTGTCAGAAAATAGTGGAGCTATATGAGTCACTGACCATAGAATGCTGATAATTCTGAGTGCTATAGATTTAGAATCTAGGCATATTCATGCATTTGACCCGTTCAACATTCAAAGGAGGGCTTGAAATGGCACAAGTCAAGTAAGGCAGAGCAGACAACCTCCATGGTCTTACAGCAAACGGGAGTCACAGAGGCAGCAGGCATCCTTGGGTTCAAAGCCTAACATCGTCACTTACAGATTCCGTGATCTTGGATAATGCTTATGCTAAGTCCAACCCTCCACGGCAATAGGAGTGTTCAAAAGAATTGTGTCTATGAAGAATATTCTATGTCCATGTTCTGTGTCTCAAAAAATGGTTTGGGTTGTGTGAGGTGCTCTGAGTGCAGCAAATATTCTCCTCTCTGTTCCAGCCAGATCCTATTCCACGAAGCAGACTTGCATGAACTTTGCAGAGAGAATCAGCAGTCTTGCCTCACCAACCGTGTCATTACAATTAATGAATTTTCATCTCCCCTTTGACACACAACACGTGCTTCTTCAGTGCCTCCCACCTCCCAATCAATATAAATGGACTCCGAAATAATACACCACGGGAAGCTCCCTGTTTTGAGAACTGAGATGCATGGTCTCTTCCTTTAATCAGCACCACTGCTTCAGCCCCGCCGGCTGGCCTTCCCAGAGCCACTCCTACTCCAGGGAAGGGGAAGATGGATTTACTGGAGAGGTACAATTTCATCTTTGAACTGCATTCACATTGCCTGGATTGAGGCAATGATTCCTAAGGATTGAAAAATGCTCAGTTTAAATATTGTAACTTGAAGCCAACTTTGGCCTTAATGCCAATGTTGCTGTATATCTTTCCTACAAATTAGTACAGATTTTGAAAAGGAACTCTAGTAATGCTCATAGTAGTAAAGCAGAATTTGCTATAACTCTCTGATTGCTGCTAGCTCCAGGAGCCGATTCATGACGTCCCTCTTTTTTCTTTTGGGTTCTATTAGTTTGTGGCTCTTTTCTCATCTGCTCTTGAGCTCACTAGGATGGACACTTCCTAATCCTCATTTAACTTTGTCTACACCTATATGTACATTATCACATGAAATCAAATGTGAATGTATCTCACCTTCAGAAGCATAAACTTCAAACATTCTTTCTTATTTTACATGCATGTGAGTTTTGGAATATCCCTGCTTGGGTCCCTATTTTTGCCTATTATAAGTCCAGTGATGCCTCAAAAATCACAAAATGTCAGTATTTATAAATGAAGCAAATAGGATCTATTAGAAGTTATGCCACTGTCTTATAAAAGTGTAGAGTGTCTCAACATCCATTTAAATTAGGCTTTGATTTAATAACTCATCAATGGTTGGATAAAATTTCAATCGACTAATGCTAATATAGAAGTTGGAGCTAGGCCAACATGATCTGAGCATCAGGGAACCGTACCTAATTATTGTGACCCGACCAGAGATGTGATGCCTTGCCTTTTTAAACCAGCTGAACTGACGGGGAAGCATGCCAAGGAGACACTATGCCAGTTTGGCCTTACATGCCCCACACTTGCTGTCTAGGTTGATTCAGTGGAAAGAACATGGGTTTTGTAGACAAACTTCAGATTGAATTCTGGCTGTTACACTTATAACCTTGAGGCCTTGAGCATATTACTTAACCTCTCTGAATCTCAGTTTCCTTTCCCATAAAACAGAGATTGTATCTCCCCTGCAGTGGTGTTTGTAAAGATGAAATGAAATACAATTACTCATGTCTGATTACTGGACCATCACAGGGTAGCTATTCCAGAACTCGCTATTTCTTTATTTCCTTTTCTTTCTGAGTATGTCAAATTAATGGCAGGCAATTTTTTTTAGCAAGTTATTGAAAATAGCTACTTCTATATAATGGGGCTGAAATTTGCTAGATCTTCAATGCTGGGAATAGACATGTTCATGAAAATCATAGAATGTATGAATTAGAGCAGAATCCTTCCCTATATAACATTCATCTATTCTTTCTCATTTTAGACAAAAGAAAGAAATATTAATCCATGGAAAAGAAATTTGTTCTGATTCTCCCTTCTCTTATTTTATTTTATTTCATATTATTATTATTATTTTGCAGGATGAAGAACTTGAATCAGAGCTTTCGAGAACACAATGAATTTGACATCTTCATTCTTTACCCTGGAGAAGACCCATGATGATCTCCTGCAAATTGGGGGGCAGGAGGCAGTTGTGTTGGTCAGCATGTACAATAACATGCTGTCCTTATAGAACGCGATGTGCAAAGCACCAGTTTAACTTGACATTCAAGGCACTTAACACCTGTTTCCATAGCTACACTGTAATCCAGACATTTGAGAGGCAGGCCAGCCTCTGCCAGCCCTGTCATTTCAGGGAAATAAATTAAGAAAGCTGATGACAAGGCTTGGATTATACAATTTCTTTAAAGTGCAAAGCAGACCTGAAATCTAACCAGGAACGAACAGAGTTCAAGACAAAGTGGATAAAATCCACTTCCAATAACCTTTGTAAAAAAATATGAACGCAGTCTCTTTTATACATTTTTTCCCCAAACTCTCAGAAACAGTCAGAAACAGCATCATATGTTACACCTGGCAGTGCTATTTGTGACACCATATTTTTCTTATTTTTAAGAGGTGATACCATATTTTTAAAATGGAAGTTCAGAGAAAAATAAGCAGATGGGAAGATACTGGTGGTAGGAGAGGCATGGTGGAGAGGAAAAGGAGAAAAAGATCAAGTTAGACAAGTGCTAAAGGGCAAAGCTTGGGTACCAGACACTGTGATATTTGCATATTCACAACGTGTTTCTAGCCTAGAGTTCTTTTCTTCCCCCCTCTGGAGTTCTGTATATATTTCTAGGTCTCTATATTTATCCATGTCTCTGTCTACATATGTAAGACTAAGTTTAGCTTTGGTGTTTTCTGGATGCTTTGCAGCAGTATTTGAAGAATTTCATGTGCAGTAGGCACTGGTAGCAGGCGTGAGCTGCTGTCACGTAGGAGGGAACATCCAGGAGGCAGGTGGAGATGCCAGGCTGCGTTCTGTAACATGGTGGCCAGCAATAGACAAGGCTTTTCAATGTTATTGTCATCAAGTATTTCTGAGTCAGTTAATTTCATTTTCATGTACCAGTTTAGTTCCCCCAACACAATTTATTGAAGAGACTGTCTTACTCCATTGTATGCTCATGCACCATTTGTCAAATATTAATTGACTGTAGAGACTTGGGTTTATTTCTAGGCTCTCTATTCTGTTCTGTTGATCTGTGTGTCTGTTCTTATGCCAGTACCAGACTGTCTTTATTACAGTGGCCTTGTAGTATTGTTTGATTTTAGGTATTGCGATCTCTCCAACTTTCCTCTTCTTTCTCAGGATTCCTGAGGCTATCTGAGGTCTTTTTTTGTTTTATATAAATTTTTGTAATATTTGTTCTAGATTTGTAAAATATGCCATTGGTATTTTAATATGAATTGCATTGAATCTAGAGATTGCTTTGGATACTATGCACATTTTAATGATGTTAATTTCTCCAGTCCATGAACAGGGTATATGCTTCCATTTGTTTGTATCTTCTTCAATTTCTTACTTCAGTGCTCTACAGTTTTCCAAGTATAGGTCTTTTACCTCCTTGGTTAAATTTATTCCTAGGTACTTGATTTTGGTGTTGGAAGAACTGGACTAGTATACGCAAAAAATAAATAAACAAATAAAACCAGACCACCAACTTACACCATACATCAGAATAAACTCAAAATGGATAGAGGACTTAAATATAAATTGTGACACCATAAAAGTTCTAGTGGAAAATATAGACAGTAAAACTTCAGATATCCCACATGGCAAGGTTGTTGCTAATATATCTCCTAGGGCAATGGAAACAAAGGGCAAAATAAACAAATAAGACTATATCAAATTAAAAAGTTTCTGCATGGCTAAAGAAAACATCATCAAAATGAAAAGGGAACTGACAGTATGGAAGAATGTATTTGCCAATGATACATCAGACAAGGGTTTAATCTCCAAAATATACAAAGAACTCATATGACTCAACACCAGGAAGACAAACAACTCAATTAAAAAATGAGCAAAGGAACTGAATAGACACTTCTCCAAAGAGGACATACAGAGGGCCCATAGACATATGAAAAAATGCTCAACATTACTAGCCACCAGAGAGATGAAAATTAAAGCCACTATGAGATATCACCTCACACCTGTCAGAATGGCTATCAGTAATAAATCAACAAACAACAAGTGTTGGTAAAAATGTGGAGAAATGGGAACCCTAGTGCACTGTAGGTGGGAATGCAGACTGGTGCAGCCACTGTGGAAAACAGTATGGACTTTCCTCAAAAAATTTAAAATGGAACTGCCTTTTGACCTAGTGATTTCACTGCTGGGAATATACCCTAAGAATTCTGAGTCACCAAGTCAAAAGAACTTAAGCACCTTTATGTTTATAGCAGCACTATTTACAATAATCAAATGCTGGAATCACCTTAAGTGCCCATCGGTAACTGAATGGATCAAAAAAATGTGGTACATTTACATAATAGAATACTATGCAGCAGAAAGAAAATAGAATTTCTGCCTTTTGGGACAGAATGGATGGAACTGGAGATTATCATGCTAAGTGAAATAAACCAGTCAGTGAAAGCCAAATATGATATGCCTCACTTATAAGAGGAATCTGATGAACAAAATAAACAATGAGCAAAATAGAACTGAGGCATAGGGACATGGAACAGACTGACAGCAGCCAGAGGGGAAGGGGGAGGGGGATAATGGTAGAAATAAGGGGAAGGGACTTGTCAAAGAACATGTATGAATGACACATGGACAACAGTGTGGGGATTGACTGTGGGAGCAGGGTGTGGGCTAGGTGGAGGAGGGCAAAGGGAGAAAAATGGGGACAACTGTAATATAAAAACAATAAAAACATTAAAAAATAAAAGTCCTTAAAAATTTTACCTTTGCATTTGCCTTACTTCCAAACAAAAACAGTGTGGTAATCAAATACGATTATGCCACATGGAAACAAGTAGCTTTCTCTGAAAGACCTTCTCCAAGCTATTTTTATTTCATGTGTTACTAAAGTTTAGGGTTTGATAATTGTGGTGAGAAATCAGGTAATGCCTGCTTGCCCGAGTGCTATTTACTTACTTATTTATTTTTGGTGAGTAAGTAGGGGAGATGGCTGATTCGGAAGCGAAGAGGTGAGGAGAGAGTGAGTTAGAAGAAGGGACTGCTAAGAGAGTAGATCTCAGATATCCTCATTGCAAGAAAGAAATGACAATTACATGATGTGAAGCAGGTGCTAATGAATGCTGCGGTGATCATCATGTTGCAATACCTTAGTGTTTCAAATCAGCACGTTGTACATCTTAAATATACACAATGTTATGTGTTCATCATATATCATCACTAAAGCTGGTTTAAAAACAAAAGGATTATGTCAGGGCTACATGCTCTCCAAAAGAATGTACTTATCATTAGTTGTTTTACTTTTCTGCCCTTTTCTTAGTGTTTCTGCCACCCACAGCATGTAGCTCCATGGACCAGGTGATATTGATGACTCATCCTGGTTGTATTCCTAGTATCTTCTAGAATTTTTACTTTGGGGACAATATATTAAAAACATTTCTATTGAATTATATACACCATTAAACATTACTTTTTGCTGTTTTAAATACAGTATTTTATTTAAAACTGCTTTACAAAGGAAAGTTTGCCAATGAGCTTCCTTCTAAATAGGTGAATTTACCTATTTTTCCAAACTAAAACACAAAAGATGAAAATTATGAGTTAAAATTACCAACACATGATATGTGAAGAAATTTATTTGATATTATTGGCCTGAGGGGAAGAGTGCATGTGCTTGTGTGTGCATATATGTATATACACACTTACAAGAACAGATTTTAGTTTTTTGTTCATATTAAAGTTTACTCCACGTAACAATGTTTAAGGTAATATAATGTGCATAACTTCTTTAAATTTATTATTGTGCCTTAGTTTTTACCTTTGCAAGTGCAAGTTCTTCATTATCTTCCACCTAAGGCATCTGTCTAAACAGGGGTTATGGAGAAAACGAGATGAATGATATTCAACATGCAAAGTGGGACTATGCAGTGAGACAAGAACTTATAAACCAGGCTATTGATTCAAAAGAGGATTTTCTAATCTAGAATAAAGAAGATGCTACTTTAGTCCATGTCAGCCTGACCTGCCTGAAGTAAAGAGCTTTGACCTAGTGGATGTATAAGTAATGTATTCCCCTTTCCAGACTCAGGGAATGGTAGGAAGTTAAGGAAAGAGGAAGATAAACAAAGATAAGTAGATCCTGATTTCTACCTTTTCCAGTCATTCCAAGTCACTAGAGGCCTGGGGAAAGCCCTCTTACAGGCTACCCCATGCATCTGAGTTGCCACCATGTCAAAGCAATCATGGTGGCAGGGGATGTGACAGGTGTCCCCAAGACCATCCTCAGGTCTGATGATTCACTAGGAGGATTTGTAAAACTCAGCCTATAGTCATGCTCATGGTTGAGATTTACTAAGTGAAAGGATACAAAAAAATTATATATATAATGATATATATCAGTATAGAGAAAAGGTGTCTGTGGAAAACTCTGGAGGAAACCAGATGCAAGTTTCCAAAAGTCCTCTCCCAGAAGATCACACAGGGTACACTTGATTCTCTCAGCGAAGATAGTGAGAACACATGTAAGATGTTGTCTTCTGGGAAGCTCGTTAGAAACTCAGTGCCCTGGGTGTTTACTGGGATTGATCATAAAGGCACCCTCTTCCTGGCATGTACCAAAATTTCAGACTCCCAGAAGGAAAGCAGGTGTTTAGCATAAACCTTGTTGTTTGTATAAACACTTAAGAAACATTGATTTGTTCTTATCAGTTAGTATGATAGAAATCCTTCTCAAATCAAAGTTCCTTAAGGACAGTGAAGGACCAACCTTGCAAGCAGGTTTAGGATAATAGTTTCAGATTTGTTGTAACCTTTTTTTGTGCAGAAGGCAATAAGGCCGAGAGTCTCTGAAGATAAACTTTCCTGGCAGGCTTTGCTTTTCAGGAGTCATGAGTATTACCTTGAAAGACTGTGGGACTGCCATGGGGTATGCTGTGCAAGGAGGCAATCCTGCTGGAGAGCCTGGGGTGAGTAGGAGTCACTGGGCCTGATTGACAATTCAGCAGACTCAGGGTCTGCAGCAAGCAGGAGTAAGGGGAGGCCAAGCTGTCCAGGGAATCCCATCCACAGCATTTTCCAATGCAAGAAAATGGACCCATGGATAGCAGGACCAATAAAATGGCATTGGTCTAATCAAGATAACAAAGTATATAAAACAAAGTGGTGTCACTCATGTCAACCAAAATGGCTGTCAGTCAGCCATGACACTTTGGTTCAAGAAGAAAACTACCTAAGTCAAGGAAGACACATCTGGCAAGGAGACACACCTAAGATATCTACATACGTGGTCAGAATAGCCATTTCTGCAGAATAGGGCCACCCATAGATAGACTTCTGGGGAAATTCCACACTTGCAATCAGGAGTGTCAAATAGAACAGCCAGGTACCACCCATAGGCTCCTGGGCAAGTTCCCCATTTGGCACCAGGGGTGCCAAGACATTTATCAAAAGACCCAGAAGGGTGGAGTACACCACTTTTAAGGTATAACTGAAGCAGGTTCCAGACCACTGCTGAGACAGCCAACCTCCACACACCAGAGTGCTGTTCCATGCCATGCTTGGCATTGGCTCTGCCCTGCTGCCCACTTGGCTCCATAGATCTTTTCTTGCAAGATGCTGACAACTCCTCTGCCCACCGTGCTATCTCTTGGACCTGCACTGAGACTCTGGGACTCAGGTTCATTATCCCCCATTGACTGGTGTGTGTGTGTGTGTACGTGTGTGTGTTATATTTGTCTTAGATTGTTAGAGTGTGAGTAGGATATTAATGCATGTTGATGTTCTACTTTGAGTGAACCTGAATTCAATAAAAGCTGAGTGAATAGCAGGGTTGCTGTGTGTTACTCTTGTCTACTCCTTGGTGCAGGGCTGCTCAGCAGGCAGCTAGCCGAGCAGTTGTCCAACTGACTTGTAGGAAAGACTGTATCATGAATATATGCTGATGACAGGACCACAAGTTCATCAACCACAGGCAACAACAGAGGCCAATAGGACCCATGAAAACCAGAAAGAGAAGGGAAATCCTTCCAGTAGCACTACTCAAGGACCAGCACAAGCCCAGAGGCCCCTTTCCCTCCATGCCAGACACCCTGTCTCTCACTCACTCAGATGCTCTTTGGAAGATAAACAGGAGTGGGAGAGAATGAACATTGCCTAGCAGACTGTTTAGGTCATTGATCATTGCTTAAGCCTGATTGTTTCTCTGCTCATCAGTGGGTAGGCATTTGGGAGGAAGCCAAGACTGAATAATGAAATTACATTTTCCCCTATAAAAATCTTCTTTGAAGTATGAGTTAAATTCTGTGTTTTTACTACAATAGTAGCTGTCATTTAATTTATGAGAAAGAGTATTATTTTATATTCTAAAAATGTTTATTATTTCACCATCCAAAAGTGTTCTTCCCCTTTTAGTTACCTTCTGAAAATGAGAATATGTTGCCACTAGATGATGGTGTTTTCCAATGTGCTCGAGACTCAAAATCCAAGATGTATCTAAAATATAAAGTTCTTTTAAAGCTGTCTAAAGGAAACTATGTGTAGATAGTCTTCAGAGATGGGCACCCACAATCCCTTGCTCTTCTTTGTGGGAAAGCTGATTTATACATTAACAGGAGGCACCCCTCTCCTTAACTCTGGGCTGACCCCTCTGATTTAACTTGATCAATAGAACACAGCTAAAATCACATTTTACCAGTTTTTGGCCTAGCCTTTATGAAATCTGGCATCTTTTTCTTTTTCTCTAGAGAAGCCTGCTACCACATAAGTACAACTACCCCAAGACTTCTATGCTGTGACTATGTCCAATAGGTATGTGGTGAGGCCACAGGAAGGAGCACTGAGAAGCCCAACTAACAGCAAGAAAAGAGGCCCCAGACCTATAACCCTAATGGAACCCTAATGGCTCATTCCAAGCCATTTCTGATATCCTAGCTAAGACCCAAAATATCGTGAAGAAGAAATACTCTAGCTCTCTAAATTCCTGATCTATAGATTCTCAGGCAAATAAGATAGTTGGTTCTTTTCTTTAGTCACTAAATCTTGGCCACTTTTTATGCATTAGATAACTGGAACACAGAGCATTTTATTTACCAACAAAACTCAAAAGGTAATCATCAAGAAAATAATAAACACAAATGTTCTTTATTACCTACATGAAATAGTTTCAACTCAGAATTTTGGAGAGAAATAATCCTCCAAATAGCCTATGATTATGAAATCGTCAAATCATCTTGACATTAAAATCTCTTGCACCTTTTGAGACTATAGACCAAGAGGTACCCAAATTTACTGTCTGTATTTTTAAGTAGGAAGTAGAAAACATAACATTAATTCTCTTGATCAACTATCATTACCAGTATTAACTGCTTTGGTAAAATCACTTGCAGCTTTTTGCCTAAGGATACATTTTTAACTTTTTATTACAGAAGTTCTCAAAAATATACCAGAGTAAAAAATTAAGATAATGCAGCTCCTATGTATCACTGAATTCTAACAATTATCAGCATTCTGCCATTTTCTTCTGAAGAATCAATCTTATGACCATCCATTATAGCAAGCAGATTTCTTCTAAACCTCATGGTAGAAACGGGAAGAGAAGCATAGAAAAAATAGGCAAGAAAGAGAAAAGTGTATTCTGTTAAAAACTTGTCAATCCCTCATATTCACATCTTATTTCCATTCTCTTTCATCATAAGATGTACTTTCCACTTAGCACTCTATTTAGTACAACATTGAACTCCAAAACTGAAATAAAGTGATTGGCCTTATTAAATTCCTAGCAATGGCCATGGCTCAGGCTTTAATAAGTGCCTCTGGTATAAACAGTTCCAGAAACCATTTCTGAAAGAGTGTCCTGCAGAAAGGTTTAAACAAAATTTAAACAAGACTTCAAGCATAGATTTACAATAGTTTCATGACAAAAGCTATGGCTTAAAATGTTTTAGAAGTCGCTGTGGGTTTTTGATTGAGAACATGGTGTGTGTTATACATTAGCTGTTTAATGTGTTCAGTTGTTGAATTCAAGATTGCTTGGAAGGTTTAAATGTTGGCAGCCATGAAAACAAACACTAGTTCACGTTTCCAGGGCCTAAAAGAAATCAAAGCAAACCTAATAGAAGGCAGGCTTAATCATTTTTCTTCATATGACTAATAAAGATGTGAAAAACCAAGCTTCAGCTTTACATTTAAGCAGTAATCTTCATAATTACATCTGGGTTACAACGTGTAATGCTATGTTTTTTCTTCATAGTGGAAAATAAAAAAGTGAACTTTTATATATTCTTTGCTTGGTATCATGTGACCATGGTAGGCTTAATGAGAATTAGGCAGTGGGCCAAAAAGAAATTTAAGAGACCCACTTTCTCTTTCTTTCCTTTTTGGGAATCTGTGTCAGAGCTGTACTTGTCTTGGGGTCAGAGTTTTCTCTGTTGGTTTATAGATATGTATTGGGACAGAATGAAAGAGTAGAAAATTGGGGGAATATAAGTAGGTAAAATAGGAATTTGCTGATAGAGAGCTGGTCAGCATTTTAGTCAGGCTTAATAGTTTGTTAGCTACTAAAACTCTGTTTAAGATCCTGAATGTCGAGACATAGATCGTAATTGTTTTATAGGTATATCCCATTGAGAAAAAAATGTTACAGTTATCATCTATTTTCAAAGGTTGGTTTTTATAGCATTTGATTCTCTTGGAAATACAAAGATGTCCATGAATATCAGTTTACTTAGATGCCCTAATTTCCTAATATTGGTGTGAAAGGACACTAGACTAAAAAGGGGGGTGGGTCTGGGTTAAAGTTTTACTAAGCACTAATCTAGCAAAGTCTGTTAAGTAGCTGAATATACTTGGATTCACCATACAATGTCCAATATCTTTCTTGCTTTATATGTGAAGTGGGGAGAGTAAAATCTCTACTTTCTAGCTAAGATTGTTTAAAAAATTAAATGACATTAGCTAGTGGATTGAAAACATGCTGAAAAAGTTCAAGTAGAGTATGAAAGCCTGATTGTCGACATTAAGAGTTATTTATGGAGTGCCCACTTCATGCAGAGCAGAGCCTTCAGAAGAGGGATTTCAAAGAAACATGCCAGATATCACTACTAATATAAACAAGATTGTAATCCTTAAGTAAATCATTTGTTCCTGAGACGAGGAAGTTAGACAAAAGTGAAATAAACACATTTTATCATCAGTTTTTCCTTGCCATTGGCATTCACTGGTAGATCAACAGGTATTTGATCTTTATTCAAAGCATACATATGCTTTGTGCACAAGCCTACACACACACACACTCACACTGGACTTCTAGCAACTGGTAGAGTCCAGTAACACCAAATGCAATTTAAATGGGCATCATTGATGGAAACGGAAACAGAGACAACTCTATAAAAGCTGGAGCCCTACCAGAGGAATTATATCACTATGAGGACTCACTCAAATTTTTTGTTTCTGTTTTCTATTACTACATAATGAACCACCTCAAAATTGAATAGCCTAAAACAATAACCAATTTATTGCTTATGTTTCTGTGAGGGAGGAACTATGGCAGGCTTCAGTGGGGGATGGCTCATTTCTGCTTCACACAGTGGCAACTGGGGCAGCTCTGCTGAGTTTGAGGATCCAGGGTGGCCTCACTCACAGGTCTGGGATTTGGCGCTGGTTGTTGGCTGCGGCTCTTCAGTCTCCTCTACATGGCTTTTCTCTCCATGTAGTTTCTGATCCTCCAGGGCCTCTCTCTGCATGTGGCTTCTTCTGTAGCCAGAGACAGAACTTCATTACATGATGACAAGCTTCCAAGAGGGCAAAATGGAGGTTTTAAGATCTCTTAAGGCTGAAACCCAGAATCAACAGCAGCAATTACTACTTCTGGACTTCTTGCTACATGAGAAAAATAAACTCCTAAATGCTTGAACCACTCTGGTAAGGTATTCTGTACCATGGGTAATTCCTTTTGGCTAGAACACTAAAGGTTGGCTTATCAGGAGACTGAAACTTTCTTCCCCTAACCCCCATGTTGTTAGTATCTAACACAAAAGCTTTCTTGAGGCATCCAGGAATACCTCTGTATAGATTAAGTGAGGGGGCATTGTACCATACTCTTCACTTTATTTTGGGTTAACTCCTTGTTCATAAGAAAATGCAGTTAAACAGAACATCTCTGTTGCCCTGAGAGTTACAGTTCTTCTACTCCGTAAGATGGGACTGCCCTGTGTGTTTCAAAAAGGATGCTGCAAAGAAAGAAATAACATAGGATACAGAATTAAGTGGTAGGAACAAACATTAATATTCGTGGCAGCCCTCTTAAGAACCTAAAAGAAAAATGAGGTAGTCAAAGCTAATGAATTATTTTTATAAACATTTACTTCAATAAACAGTTGTAGAGAATTAATCTAACATTAGTGTGATCATAAGATTCTAATCACAAAATCTTTCTCAAAAGTCTTAGCTAAGGCCATAAAGAAACCATACCTTTTTGCTTGGATGTTTGTTATTTAAACCATATCTTAGTTGGACTACATTCAATCTTATAGGTAGAGAAGTAGCAGATGTGTGTATTGAGAACCAAGAGATAAAAATTAGGTACTTCACTATAGGAATAGTATCATATTAGAGGCTCTAAGAAGTATCATGAGAAAAACAGAATTGATTTTTTAAAAACTCAGCATTTCCCAAATTCGTTTGTTTATACAATCTTAATTTCTTTCTTTTTCTTTTTCAGATAATTTTAAATTAAGTAAAGCTTAGGTAATATCACACTCAGTACTCCTAAGGGTTCTTTTAAATCCTAAATGTCCATGATTCTTTATATCAAAATTATAAAAATAATATATCTGAATAAAATAACTGGACTTTTAGGATTACTCTAAATTTATTCTCATAATGTAGTATAATGAACCAATAAAATGTAGAACTTTCTCTTATAACCCATCTCAATAAAACATCTAAAGACCAACAAGTCATATTTGAGGCTTATTTAAAAGTTCTGATTATATAAAACATACAGATGTATAGGAGTAAGTGACTAGTTTGAGAATATGTAATTTTCTGGTTGTAGGGTATGCTTTCTTCCTTTGGTATTCCAAATGATATATTTGATATGATGCTTCTTTGGAAAGAAGAGTAAAATGATCACCTACAATCAAACACCAGAGAAATTTTTATGGGAGAACAGGGTCTTGCAGTGTGCCTTGTGTTCTTGTAATAACAGAATTGTCATGAATCTGTTTGAATGGACAAGGCCTAATAAACTCAATCACTTGTGATGCCAAGGTGTTTACCTTCTTAGATTAGTTCCTTTCAACAAGATATTAGTGAGCCACTTCTATGCTTCCAGTGCTAGGCCAGGCACTAGAAATGTGAACTGAGTAACACATGGTCCTGGCACCCAATGATAAATATTATGATGGATAAATGTGCAGAATGTTATGGTAGTCCCAAATTCAATATGAATACAGGATGAGAGGAGAAAATAGAAGAGAAACATAATACAAAAAAGAAAACCAAAATAAACTAGGGAAAAGCCCTGAAGTAGAAATAGAAAACTCGTTGGCACTGGAAGACAATGGGCCTGGAAAATACGGGATGTGGTTGCTGTAGAAAAAAGAGCCAAAAAAAACAAATCTCGGTGGTTAATAGATCCAGTTTCAAGAACCTGCATCAGAGGATGTTAGACTTTAAGAGGCAAGGCATTCTTGAAACTTATTAACCAGTCATTATACATATAATTACACTAAGGTCCAAGGTCACAAAGTCGATTTGGCTGAAACAAAAGCAGAATCTAGGACTTCTGACTTTGACCAAGTCTTGTTTTACATTGAGAAAATATTTGAAGATTCTGTGACTTTCTTTTGTTCTCTCTCTCTCTCTCTCTCTCTCTCTACTATAATACATCGTTTGAAGTAAGTAGACTATTGTTTGTGACTATAAATAGGTTTCAGTGATGTTTATTTTATTTTTTCAGGTGTACAACCCAGTCATTAGACATTTATGAAACTTACAAAGTGCAGTACTGTTTATTTTAATGAGATTTGAGTTATAACTCATTAAACAGCAATTTAAAGAATGTTCATATTAGAACAGAAGTTCTACTTAGGTTCAGAGAAAGTGGCAAGTAATTCAAGGCACATGAGGAAGGGAAAATTAACCTGGCCTCAGATGATACATGGAGGTGGTAGGCATAAAGGAAGGAAGACATCAAAACTAATTGAATATTTCATTTTTAAGTGACTGGAAGAATGTTGATGCCGTTGCCAGGTGCAGGTAGCCTGTAGGAGTAGGGAAGTAATGCTGATCTCTGAGAGGGTGAGGAAGTGTGTGTAGAGAAGGAGAAATGGACAAGAGGGATTCTCTGAAGGTAGAATGGATACATCTGACTCTAGACTGTATGATGAATGAGGCAAAATGTATTCAGAGATTATAGTGATGATGAGGAAGGGACATGTGGCCTGTTACAGGGATGGAGATCAGGGAAGGCCTTTGGACCAAACCTTAAGCTTTGTTATATAAACAAACTGCTCTGACTAACCATACAATTTCAAGTCTTGAAGGAATAAATATGGGGAGATGATCAAGTATTTTTCTGCCTCTAAAAAATTCCCCTGAGGCTCTAACAATGGATAATACAGAGTTTATGTTTTTGATAGCTTCCCTTGATACAATATTTGAATATCTAATGTTCATTTTGCTAGTAAATTATTCCACCCATGTAACTCTGACTCTTCTTTTCTATTTGTTCCATATCTGTTAATATAAATTGAAAATAGATTACCGTTAAGCTCCATTTCTCTCCCTAAAGGTAATCAGGTAAGAACCCCCTTTTAGCTTTTTATTCTCAAATCTAAGTTTTACAGTTCCATAAAGTTTTCCTCATGATATTATATACCAACTTCAGTGGTATTAATTTACTAGTTCAGCTTCAATTTCTCTCTATCCTATTTTATTTGAAGAGGCAATAACCAGATACAGTTCTCTTGTTTGAAAGAGAAGGCACTATTCAAATAATAAATGAGTGATTGTATTTCTTATAAGTTCTGGCCTTATTTATTTAGCCAGAAAGAATTCTTTTAAACTTCTTAAGAGTATTATACATTCATTTTAGGTCAGTTTGATATTCAACATATAAAGCCTCCCATTAACCAACCCCCCTCCTCCAGAATAAATAGAAATACTTCTTCCTTCCTTTGCCAGACACAGGCAATTGCTTTGGAGAATATGTAAATAACTTTTTGAAATACAGTTTCAAACTCCTCCCCAGTGCTGTTGTTTTCTTTTTGAGTTAAAGACTAATCCAGCACCACAAATTTCTTGGCACAAAAAAACATATTTCCCAGGTAGTACAGAAATGATAAGTGGAGAAGAGTCCCACAGCTAACAGAGCCGGCTACTTAACATTGATCAATTGATAATTGTAACAGGTGTCTGAGAAAATAAAAGCTGTATCAAATTCCTGTCACTGACAATATTCATCTCTTCTGTGTAGTAACAACACTTGGGGATCTCTCATCATGAAGACATTACAGATATTTGCAAAGGGAAATGAAAGTGGGTAAGGTATTTTCTTTCTAGGCAATTCAAATTCTTCCTGCAAAGAATTTACAGTATCACATAAAAAACTAAAATACTGACATTATCATTTTCAATCCTGCATACCCTGTCTTCCCCAAACTTCCCCAAATACTTCCTTTAATCTTTCCAATATATTCTTGTAAGCTCAGCTCTTTTCTGTCTAAATAAAAGTAAGGTAACTGTCTTAGTTTCCTGGACACAGTAATGTACACTTTAATCTTATGTAAAGTGAGCAGATATTTAGTTTGTGAATAATAGGAATAATGTAACTTTTTTTTGTTGCAGATTCTCTTCTTAAAAGATACTATGAGATATGCCTATATACTGTTGGTTATTTTTTAAAAAGTAGTGTAAAATAATGGGGGAAGAACAGTTAATTGACTTGTAACAATTTGAGAGTGAGATTCAATTGATTATTATTCATGGAGTTGACAAGCTTTATTACATTGTTTGTGTCATGTAGAAGGTAGCCCTTTTAGTCTGGACTATTAATCCGATGTGTTCATAGAGGTTTTTCCTAGAGTGTATTCAGAGAACCAGCTTCGGCAAAATCATCTATGCTTTTTTTGAATGGCAGATTCCTATGTTCCACTTAAATCTGATAACCTCAAGGTTTCCAAAGGAGAGGCTTTGGAATCCACCTTTTGAATAAGTAGTTCTGGTTATTCTCCTCACATTTAAAACACTTGAGAATCACTGGGTTATAGCAATTAATAAAGTAAGATTTGTATTCTAACCCAGATCTCCTTGCTGAACTTCAGAATCTGTTTATATAACCAGCAATTAGTTCTTTCCCTTTAATGTTCTACAGGCATCCTGTATTCTTTCCACACTCCACCCACTAAGCCTGTCTTGTCAATCAAAAGCCTAGGAGTCATTTGAGACTCTGCCCACTCCCTATCCTCAACAACCAATTCATCACTAAGTGTTCCCATGCCTAGTTTCTTAAGATTCTTATTTGTTAGCTCCTTTCCATTTCTACCTTTTCTAGCATGCCAAGTTACAGTGGCTTTTCCTCTGTAAAGCAAAATGACCAAGCAGAGTATATCACCTCCAGTGACACAAGGGGAGAGAGTGGCAATGGTCTGCCACACCTGCAGGCAAGGAGTCTTTTTTGTCATTGTTATTGTATATAGATAATTGAAAAACAACAGAACCATTGGTCTGCTTTAATTATTACCATTGAACAGTGTTAGTAAAAATACTCCTTGCCACGGACTGTTCCCATCAATTTCTTTGACACAGTATTGGTCCAAATATATTTTGTAAATAGTTTATTATCTTCAGACATGCCATTTTATATTATAATGGTCTGTTTGCACATTTTTCATCTCCTTAAACTCTGAGCTTCTTATCTATTTTCTATCCCCCAGCAACTAGCAACAAACTCCTTATGTATTATAGATGCTTAATAAATACAAATCTTGCATACTGGAATAAATGGATTATTACATTATATACAAGGCATGGATCAAGTTTGAAGACTAGGTATGCAAATCTGCATACTCATTTCCACAAAGATCTCTAAAATTATGAGAGCTATCTCATAAATACAATAATAAGTAACTATTAAAATCAAGGAGATGTCATTAATGGATCAGATAACTTAAACAAAAATTGAATGAAGTCAAACAAGTGTGATGATTTTAATAAACCACTTCTCTAACACTGGCTAGAGAGCACATTAAATAGATTAATACACACAAAGACATACACAACCTTCTATCAACAGGTGAACATGGAATAAGAGATTCAAAATGAGCAGACACACACACATTATTAATGTTTAAGAAAAATGAATAACGCTTCATAGAAGCACCAAACTCAATATTAACGACTGAGACAATGAAGGTAGGCCAGGAAACATAACAGAAATAAAACTAATATACTTAAATGAAGAAGAAAAAATAATTCACTCTGTAAAATAGAACAGTTTTTATATGAAAAAAGAGCAATTAAAATCTAAACAATATTACCATGGGTATAAACAAAAACTCACCTGATGCATTCAATAGTAGAATAGACACAGCAGGAGAGTGAATTGTTAAACAGAAGTATTGAGCAACAGAATTATTCCAGAATTTAGCACAAAAGGGTTAAAAGAATAAGAACTTTGGAAAAATTACCTAAAAGGCAGAGAAAATAGACCCAGAATTAACAATGTTTTTTTCATGAGATAGCAAAATAAGATACATCCACGTGGAAATTAAAAATCAGTCTTTCAAATAACTACTGAGTTAGAAAGGGTGCTATATAATAAGAGCTATGTGTTGTGGTCACTATTCAAGGAAATTCTTTTATTAGAAAGCTTGGAGTTATTGTGTTCTAAAATGAGAAATCTGGGAGAAAATGTTTTAATTATGTGACTCAAGAAATTAAGAGAAAATAAACCTAAAGAATGAGGAAACAATTGCTAAATAAAAATAAGAAATTACTAAAATTTAAAATAAGTAAAATTTGATAAATAGAACTGAAAACTATTTCAAATGATGAATAAAATATAGAAAAAATTAGCAAGTATAATAAAAGCAAGAGAGATAAAAACCATTTATAAAACCAAAAAAGATATAATTATATAAATAAAAATATTTTTAAAGAGAATATTATGTATATTTTTGCATAAAAATTTGAAAATATAGATCAAATGGGTAAAGCATTAAGAAACTATTAGAACTGGTGCCCAAGATGGAGGCATAGACAGACGCGCTGCATTTCCCTCGACAACTGAGAAGAAATACAACTACCTCAAAACTAGAACAACCAGAAGTTCCAGAAAATCAAACTACATGGAAGTTCAACAAACAAAGATATAAAGAAGAAATACTCATCCAGACAGGTAGGAGGGGCAGAACCAGAGTGGAGAGGATACAGTGTGGTGGCAGCAGCAGCAGGAAGGCGGAAAGCACAGTTACACATTTTAAAAAGTCAGGAGGGACACCTGGGGAGCGTTCCCAGCTCCTCACTGGACCTCGCAGCTCACGGTCCCAGCACCAGAGAAAATCAAGCCTCATTGCTTATGATTGTGCAGACCAGTGGGGGTTGGGGTGGAGGCAGAAACTGCCGGTCTCAGCAGAGTCCGCTTGTTTAAGGGGCCCACAGTCCTAGAATGTTCGCAGACCCACTCACTCTGGGAACGAGGGCCAGGGCAGCAGCTAGAGGGGCGCCACTCCAGTGCACAAGTGGGAGAGGTGCCTGGAAAAAGGGTGAGTGCTGGGCTGGCATCATTGTTCCCTCTTGGATGCCTCCCCCACATACAGTGCCACAACGTGGTGAAATAGGTCCCCCTGGACTGACGAATCCCTAAGGCTCTGCCCCTTACAACGTAACAGGAGTGACAGCTCTACCTGGGACATGGAGGCAAACAAACACAGGAACCTGTCAAGATAAGGAGACAGAGAACTATGGCCCAACAGGGGGAACAAATCAAGGTTCCAGTGGGAGAATTAAGTGACGAGGAGATAGCCAACATAACAGATGAGGAGATAGACAACCTAATAGATGCAGAATTCAAAACGCTGGTGATAAAGATGCTCACAGGCTTGACAGATATGCTTGAGTATGGCAAACGCATAAGAGAAGCAGTGATGGTTATGCTAAGTGAAACGAAGGAAAACACACACAAAATAAATGGTGAAGGGAAAAAACTGGCATTCAAATTAATGATTTGGAACATTAGGAAGAAAAAAACAGCCAGTACAGAATGAGGAACCAAGAATTGAAAAAAAATGAGGAAAACTTCCCAATTTTTGCAAAGGAGATGGACATACAGGTCCGGAGGAGATGGACATACAGGTCCGGGAAGTATGGAGGGTCCCAGGTGAGCTGGATCCAGAGGGGACCACACTAGGATGCATCATGATTGAGATGCCAAAGGTGAAAGATAAAGAGAGTCCTGGGGGCAGCAAGAGAGAGGCGGAGAGTTGCCTACAGGGGGGTGCCTATAGAACTATCAGCTGATTTCTCAGAGGACACTTTGCAGGCAGGAAGGGACTGGCAAGCAGTATTCAATGTGATGAAAGGCAACCTGCAACCAAGATTACTCTATCCAACAAGGCTATCATTTGGAATGGAAGGGCAGATGAAGTGCTTCCCAGACAAGGTGAAGCTAAAGGAGTTCATCATCACCAAGCGATTATTATATGAAATGTCAAAGGGACTTACTTAAGAAAAAGAAGATCAAAACTATGAACGCTAAAGTGACAACAAACTCACAACTCTCAACAACTGAATCTAAAAAATAAAAACAAAATTCAACTAAGCAAACCAGAATAGAAACAAAATCAGTGGTATGGGGATCATTTGGAGGGTTATCAACTGGGAGTGGGGAGGGGGAGAAATGGGGATATGGTGCAGGGATTAAGAAACATAATCGGTTGGTACAAAATAGACAGGGGTAAGTTAAGAATAATATAGGAAAGTATGAAGCCAAAGAACTTACATGCATGACCCATGAACATAAACTAAGGGGAATAGGATTGCTGGAAGAAAGGGGGATACTGAGTGGAGGGGAGCAAAGGGGAAAAAAGTTTGGAACTACTGTAACAACATAATCAATAAAATATACTTAAAAACGAAACTATTAAATAACAAAATTAATTCAAATGTAAGTAGAACACCTGCACAGAAAAACTATAAAATAAACAGAAACTGCAGAAAGAAATGATTCCTATAGAGCACCAGGCTCAGATGGTTTTACATTTGTTTTAATCAATGGACCTACATCGACACATCATAATCGTCTATAAGTCTATAATTTACATTACAGTTTACTCTTGCTATTGTATGTTCTATGGGTTTTGACAAATCTATAGTGACTTGTATTCAGCATTGTGGAATGGTATCACAAAGAATAGTTTCACTGGCCTAAAAATCATGTATGCTCCATCTATTTATTCCCTCCTCCACAGACACCTGGCAACCACTGATCTTTTTACTATCTTCATAGTTTTTCTTTTACAGAATGTCATGTAAAATTATACAGTATGTAGCCTTTCAATTGCCTCCTTTCACTTAGTAATATGAATTTAAGTTTCCTCCAAGAGAAGTCTTGGCTTGATTGCTTATTTCTTTTTAGCACCAAATAATATTCCATTGCTTGGATATACCACATTTTATTTATTCATTCCTTACTTAAAGGCATCTTGGTTGCTTTCAAGTTATGGCAATTATCAATAAAGTTTCTATAATCTGTATGCAGGCTTTTATTTATTTATTTATTTACTTATTTACTGGTATGGGCATACATTTTAAATTCATTTAAGTAAATTTAAGAAGTGTGATTCATAGCTGAATTATGTCATGAGAGTAATGTTTAATTTGTAAGCAATGCCAAACTGTCTTCTAAAGCAGCCGTATCATTTTACATTTCCATCAGCAGTGGATACAAATTCCTGTTGCTCTACATATTAACCAGCATTTAGTATTGTCAGTGTTTTGGATTTTAGCTATTACAGTAGCAGTATCTTCTTGCTATTTTAATTTGAAATCCATAATGACATATGATTTTGAGTATCTTTCATATGCTATTTACCATCTGTATAACTTCTTCAGTGAGGTGTCTCTTCAGGTATTTTTTACATTTTTAAATCAGATTATTCATTTTCTTATTGAGTTTTCAGAGTTCTTTGTATGCATTCTAATAACAATCATTTATTGTTTATGTTTTTCTTGTAAATATTTCTCCTGGTCTATGGCTTATCTTCTCATTCCTTTGAGATAGTTTTTATTTATTTATTTAAGCACTTTAAAGATGTTTCACTATAATCTGGCTTCCATTATTTCTGATAAGAAATCAGCTGTCCTCCATATTATTTTATGTATGTGATGTGTCTTTTTATCTTGTGATGGCTTTCAAGAGTTTCTCTTTCTTTGATTTTTATCAGTTTAACTTAGACATACTTACTAATGGTTTTCATTGTATTTATTTTACCTGTGATGTCTGAGATTTTTGGCTCTTTTTTGTTTATATTTTGAAACAAAATGTTAACATTGGTGGCTATTACTTATTCCAATATTAATTTTTTTCTTCTCATTTTTTTCTCTTTTCTCATTCTGAGAAATCAATTACACATGCAGTACATTTCTTTTTACTAGTTCTTAGGTCTGTAGCTCTGTTAATTTTATTTCATTATTTTTCTTTTTTCTTTAGATTAGATAATTTTTATTGTCCTATCTTTAAGTTCAGTGACCCATTTTCTATTATTTATAATGTCTTATGCTCATACAGCAAGTTGTTTATTTTAGTGTTATACTTTTTGGTTCTCTATTTGCTTCTTTTTAAGAGTTTTTAACTTTCTGCTGATACTATCTATCAGTTCATTCATTAAAAATATTTTTAAGTCTTTAAGCATATTTATCGTAACTTTAAATTCTTTGTCCATTATTCAGTTGAAGATCATCTTGATAGTGTAAAAAATCAGCTGAAACTGTCATTTTCAGATAACCTGTATTTGCTGAGATAATTAATCTTAAGACTATTAAAACCAGTTTAAAAATCTAGTGAGTTATTTTGTGTATAAATATACTCAAATAAAATGCATAAACCTGTTTTAAATTATAAAATTATATTGACACAAATTGATATTATATTTTTAAGTAAAATCTCTCACTAGTGTAAAATATATGTTTTTCAAAAATTAATCAAATTCAAGGAAATTGTAATTAAATACCAGATAAGATTGTTTGGGTGTTTGAAGTTGCCTCTCCTACTCCTAGGTTTACCAGGTAGAAAATGCATCAACAAAAATCTAGAAATTAATGAGAGTAATAATGTATAGCAGATATTATTATATACTAAAAAAGCTATAATCATCACTAAACAATATCAATATTGTTCTTGACATCTTCACTGCCATTATCTTACTCCAAGCTATTAGCATGTTTTATCTCTATTAGTGCATTACCTTCTGAACTGGTATTTCTGCTTCTTCTATTTTCCCTTGTTATTTATCCTCAGCACCGTTGCTAGAATGATGCTGTTAAAATATGAGTCAGATGATGTTATTTCTATGCACAAAACAGCCAATGGCTTCCCAACTTACTAAAAATAAAAACTAAAATTAATACACTAACTACAGGACTGTATATGATCTGATTCTTCTTCCTCTCCTTCTCCTCCTCCCTCTCCCCCTTCTTTTTTCTTTCTCTTCATCTCTTATTGTTCCTTCTTACTACTTGGCCTCATTGATATTCAGCAAACACACTGGGCATGTTCCTGCCTTGGGAAGAAGCATCTAGAGAAGACTCAGTTGTCTCCAGCAGGTGGCAGGCCCTCTGCCTGCAGAATGAAGCTATGCAGCAAGCAGAATGGGCAACTGCACTTTCTAGATCATGAAGCAGAGGCTTGGTGAGTCAATACCGTCCTCCATGGTGGAGTTGGCCCCTGAAGGTATGTCCTGTCTACATGCCATGTCTGGACTTGACACCTCTGTTCAGTCACTGTCATGAAGAGCTTCTAGCAGATGTGGAATGTTCTGGTTGCAGCAATGATCAGAGAGAAGACACTGGTATCATGTTTCTCAAACGCATAGTTTACATAGTGGTTTTATTTTGAAGTCTTTATTTCTTTTCACTAGATATTTGCTGAGCTGTGGCAGTTCTTGCCTATCTCCTCAACTCAGTCTTAGGGAGAAAAGATTTGTGGCACCTAATTACCTTCTCCTGACTTCCTTTGATACAATTTTCTTCCCTTTCCCAGAGACCTTCATTCCACAATGAATGCTTTTGCTTGTTAATCTAAACTAATGTTCTTCTTTCCTAGACCAAGGCCTGTTATGTGTGCATTCCCCCTTATCAAATGGTACTCCTTGTGATATACTCCAAGATGACCTTTTATTTCTAGCTACACAAAAAGCCTCTGGCAGTTATTTTCAGTGAGGAAGTAAAAAAAAAGATATATTACAGGGCCCCTGAACTTCAGTAATATAAACACTTCCACTTTCTTTTTAAAGTACAAATGTCTAATTTTGGATCATTTCAAAAGAGCATGTAGATGGAGAAGAGGAAGGAAGAATCTAGTTATCTGATATAAAGGTGAATACCACGGAAAAAGAAGTTTGAGGAAAGAAGTTTGCTGTGCCCACTTGAAAAATCTTATTTTATACTTATTTTAAGTATCAACAAGTAGAATGTCAGGTAAGAAGCAAAAGCTTTTTACAATGTGATGATATTCCACTTCAATAAAAAAGGACGCCTCTCGGTATTTTAAAGCTTGTTTTATTTCACCTGGACATATTCAAGAGCCTTTTATTTCCTTCTTCTTCTTCTTCTTCTTTTTTTTTTTTTTTTAATAACCATCTAACAAGGAAGAGCTATAGATTGCAAACTTTAAAACAATTCTAATAAACTTTGTAGTGCTGCAGCCAAAGCTTATTTAGGAAACATTTAACCTTAGCAACCCATAGTTTAAGTTCCTATCTACACCAACCAATTTTCATTCTGTCTGGCTAGTCAGTAGTCTCTTTAATTTCTTTTTTTTTTTTTTATTGATGAAAATGAGTCTTTTATTTTATGAAAAAAACTAAATGGACTTTTTTGCCAACCCAATATATTTTACTGAAATTGTTGAGTAGCTGAAAAGACTTCTATCTCATAAGGAAGAGAAGGAGCAAGAAGAGGGGAAGGAAAAGGCAAAATAAAACCTGATTCTGCTTTGCACACTTAACTAAGAGATTTCTAACTTGGAATCTGACTTAAATATATCTTTTTTTTTTAAGTATGTTTTATTGATTATATTGTTACAATAGTTCCAATTTTTTCCCCTTTGCTCCCCTCCACCCAGCACCACCCATCCCCGACAATCCCCTCCCCAAGTCCATGCCCATGGCTCACCCTTTCATATATTCTTCTTCTTTTTTTAAAAATAATTAATTAATTAGTTAAATATTTTAACAATAAAAAATAACAATCCCTCCCTCTCAGACTTAAGACCCTTTACAATCTTATAAAGGACAATGGACGAAGGTCTCGAGCTCCTCTAGCTGCTTCAAGCTGGACATGGTCGTCGTCCTACCTACCCTTGGGTCCAGAAATCCCTAATAAGAGTGGGGGTGTGGAGGGGAGGGTGGCCTTCCCACAAGGGGAAGGATCGTGCAGACTCCAGGTTCGTTGGCTGTCTCTGGATGATGGCATGCTTGGTTTAACAGGCTGGCATCCTTGTTGTATTCTGGGGGCAACAGGGTTAAAGGACATCATGCAATCCGTAACCACTAGATGACAAAAGACAGGTATTAATTTTTCAATGTCCCACATTAGGGAAAAGAAGGGTTTCTTTGGAGGAAGGTATGCCAGGTACATCTCACCTGTCCATAACCCTTTTGCCCATTATACTTAGTTTGGGCTGAGGGAAATATTTTAGGTTTCCCCCCTCTCAGGCCTCTGGGCTCTTTCTGTCCAAGCCATTAGGATAGAAAAGAGAAACCAGTTTTAAAGTGAAGCCCACAGACCACCCCATTCTTCACCAACCCAGCCACTTAGTTCAGCCAAACCATTGAGTCTCAGGAGGCAGCAATGCAGACAGGATTAAGTGAGGCCTATATGTACAGACAATCACTCAGGTAATGAGATCGTAGGCTTATGCCCTTTGAAAACAGAAAACACATGTTAATTTATGTAACATAACCCACATACAAGTCTCTAAATCTGTAGGACTGTCTTATTGGAAAGACATCCAGTTGCAAGGCATTTGACATTCTTCTCGCCTGTAAATTAAACATCTTTGATAATGCCACAGACATAGTTTAACTTTCAAATGAAAACAAATTTTAAATGAAAAGAAACTTTAAAGACGGTTAGCTGCACTACTTTATAGTCTACCACTGGGCATTGTGATCTTCCTTGAATCTTGATTTTTCTCCCTAAGATTACCCTCCTTGTCATTAAAGGGACTGCATTAAGTTCATTTTTAATTTATCCTGTTCATTTGCATAAACACAACAAGAGCAGCAAATGATCACTTATGATCTTTAGTTCTGCTTTGCTGGAACTTACGCAAGGAATATTTAGGGTGACCTTCAGTCTGCCCTTCAGGGCACAGAAGTTGAGCCACATACCTGGCATTCAGCCTTGCCTGTAAACACCTGTCTTTTCCAGGTCCTCCTGGTTTTCCATTGTGCCTTAAGGTCCCTTCTAGCCATCTTTCAGGAAAACAACCTTCGTTCCTTCCCTGGAAAGACTGCTATGGACCGCTCATCCATCCAAGGTACCAGGCCTTTTATCTTGTGGACTTTTATTACCTTTGAAAGTCAGTCCCAGTAGCTCAGGGCTTTTTGGTAACAACCAAAGCCCAATCATGTCTCCTTTAGGCATGACATTCCAGTCAAAGTCTTAGTCAAAAAATCGTTATTAACAACTGGTCTTATTAGTTTTATGCAAAGAAGCTTAGGTCATTACTTACTTCTTTAGAATGCCAAATTCTGGAGGAATCAGATAGGGAGAAAATATATACAGTGTGAAGGAAAATCCTTGTCCTTCTAATACTCACTGAACTTGCATTTCTATTCTTTATATTTTTATTTTTCCCCCCACTAAAAATTTTTCTGTTTGTTTGTTTTTCCATTACACTTGTCTCACTTTTTTCCCCCTCTTGCTTCTCCGCACCCTGTCCCTCCCTTCTCCCACATTCAATCCCCACCCAGTTGTCCATGTCGATGGGTCATTTATACATGTTCTTTGACTAGCCCCTTCTCCTTCTTACCACTTCTCTCCCTCCCATCTCCCCCTTTGTTACTGTTAGTTTATTCCTCGTTTACATACCTCTGGTTCAATTTTGCTCATTTGTTTGTGTTGTTCATTAGTTCCCTTTAACAGGTGATAGCATAAGGTAATTTTCTTTTGTTGCCTGGCTTATTTCGCTAAGCATAATTCTCTCTAGTTCCAATCATGTTGTTGCAAATGGTAGAAGTTCCTTCTTTCTTTCAGTACTTATTCATTGTCATTTTCCCCCTTTGTACTCGTGTTCCTCTCTGTCTCTCTCTGTTTCTTCATCTTCTTAAAGCAGAGCCTTTAGCATCTCTTGCAATACTGATTTGGTGGAGATGTATTCTTTTAACCTTCTTTTGTTTTGGAAACTCCTTATTTCACCTTCCATTTTGAATGAGAGCCTTGCTGGGTAGAGTATTCTTGGTTGTAGGCCTTTGTTTTTCATTACTTGGAATATATTTTGCTATTCCCTTCTGGCTTGTAGTGTTTCTGCTGAGAAATCTGATGATAGCCTTGTTGGAGCTCCCTTGTATGTTATTAGTTGTTTCTCTCTTGCTGTTTTTAGGATTCTCTCTTTGTCTTTGAATGTTGGTATTTTAATTATGATGTGTCTTGAAGTGGGCCTGTTGGGGTTCATCTTCATTGGGACCCTCTGTGCTTCCTGGACTTGCATGATTCTTTCTCTCTTCATGTTAGGGAAGTTTTCTGTCATTAGTTTTTCAAAGAGGTTTTCTATTCCTTGCTCTTCTTCTTCTCCTTCTGGAATTCCTATGATACGGATATTATTACGTTTCATGTTGTCCTGCAGCTGTCTTAGAGCCTCTTCAGTCTTGCTCAGTCTTTTTTCGTTTTGTTGCATTGTCTGGGAGTTTTTGTCTACATTGTCCTCCAGCTCGCTGATCCGATCTTCTGCTTCCTCTAGCCTGTTTTTAATTCCTTCTACTGTGTTCTTCAATTCAGAGATCGTATTCTTCATTTCCTCCTGGCTCTTATTGATAGCTTCCATGTCCTTTTTGATGCTGGTATAATTCTCAGTAAGTTCCTTATAGTTCTTCTGGAGTTCACTGTAGTTTTTCTGGAGTTCTTTGTAGTTTCCGCTGAGCTCATTGAGCTTCTCCATAATCACGTCACGTCACGTCACGTCACGGCAGCCGTCCGTCTCGAGAGACGATGGTGTAGCTTCTTAAGAGTCTATCTGCACCGCCGAGAATGGCTGTGCAGTCCGACTCGGGAGTGACACGGTATCTGTCTCCTCCCGTGTTGAATCGACATCTTGCGATGACGCTGGAGTGTCCTCTCCAGTGAAGCTGAAGCTACAGAGCCTGGGCAGGGTGATATGGAGGGTCTGCTGTTGCCCATGCAGCAGACCCCCCCTCTCTTCGCAGCTGAAGGGTCCAAGGGAAAGACCGAGTCAATACAGCTTGGCTTCAGGTGCGCCGCAGGAGTTGCCGGTGTTGACTACAACGTCAAACCGCCTTAGGGACTCCGGCTCTGTATTTTCTGTCGGGGTTTACTCCCTTAGCCTTTCCCCTGAAGAGGTATGCCGCAAGGCAGCGGAGGTTTTTTGGAGTCAGAGTTTTCCTTCTCTGATGTGCCCTGACTAGAAGATCGAACCAGCGACACTTAGCTCGCAGGCCGACGCTCAATCCACTGAGCCAAACCAGCCAGGGGCGATTGTGTCCCATATGTAACATAAAATCAATCAACCAATAAATATTTATAGTGAGCCTATTATGTACAAGCCATTGAGCCATAGTTATACTAGTGTAAAACATATTCGTGACATTGTTATTGATAGTCATATTTATCAATCAAGAACTGAAGTAATCTCAAAGTAAGATTAGACCTTGCCAAGATTAGTTTATTTTGGTTTACTCATGCACATAGGGAGCATCTGGCCTTCAGAAGCCTAACTGAAAGCTAGGAAGATTTCCTAGGGATCTACTTTCCCCTTGCTAAGGCCCCAATTCTAATTTGTATCTTCCAGGAGCTGTGAGGGTTTGGTCACTCATGTCAATAAGTTTAGCTTTTTAGTCATCTTTTCTGAAACTGAAACATGGTCCTTGAAAAGAAGCAATCTCAAATGCTGTGTTAAACTTTCAAGATTTTCTTATTTTTTTGGATCTTGACACCATAATTCTTTACTGAAATGTTAGTTGAGAACTATCTGGATTGTATTCTATTCATTTTATTATTTTGAATTCAAAGAATTAGACTAGTAAAAATAATATATTTAATATATTAAGTAATACAGAAATATATTAGTAAAAAGCTAATAATTTTCCTCCTCTTCACATCCTTGACCAATTTCTGCTCCTTACCATAGCCAATATCTAGCATGTGTATTTTTACATTTTCATATATTTACACAAATGTATATACACATGTATTTTCAAAAAATAAGTGAAAGATTATAACATACTCATTGTGCTAATTTATTTTAATAACTTTCCAAATTTGCCCTGGCTGGTTTAGCTCAGTGGATTGAGCGTCGGCCTGCGAGCTAAGTGTCGCTGGTTCGATCTTCCAGTCAGGGCACATCAGAGAAGGAAAACTCTGACTCCAAAAAACCTCCGCTGCCTTGCGGCATACCTCTTCAGGGGAAAGGCTAAGGGAGTAAACCCCGACAGAAAATCCGGAGCCGGAGTCCCTAAGGCGGTTTGATGTTGTAGTCAACACCGGCAACTCCTGCGGCGCACCTGAAGCCAAGCTGTATTGACTCCGTCTTTCCCTTGGACCCTTCAGCTGCGAAGAGAGGGGGGGTCTGCTGCATGGGCAACAGCAGACCCTCCATATCACCCTGCCCAGGCTCTGTAGTTTCAGCTCCACTGGAGAGGACACTCCAGCGTCATCGCAAGATATCGATTCAACACGGGAGGAGACAGATACCGTGTCACTCCCGAGTCGGACTGCACAGCCATTCTCGGCGGTGCAGATAGACTCTTAAGAAGCTACACCATCGTCTCTCGAGACGGACGGCTGCCGACGACGACGACGATTTTAATAACTTTCCAAATAAATTATTCAACAGGCATTTAAGAGTTATGCGCAGAACATCATCAATTTTTGGTAGATGGTAATTCAGTAAAATAAGCAAAATTTAAGGTTTTTATTTTTGTATACAAGATGTGTTTTAATGCTCCAGTCTCTTTCATTTTCTTTTATTAGTTGTGGAGGTATAAAATCTTTATGAGACTCTGATGTGAGTGACTTCTATATTCTCTGGGTATCCCACTCCAAGGTAAATCTTCTGTCAGTAGCATGCAGTGCTTTTTAAGAACTGCATCATCTTAAGCAAAATATCTTTGTAGGCTTAAAGGCTTTAGGACTGTAGAAGAAACTTTACACATAGAGACATTATATGTTTATATATAGTTATAATTTAGTATTTTATATTAATTGTATATAACATATATTTGATGTTAATAATATATATGGATATACAACGAGGTCTGTCCAGAAGGTATCCAGCCATATAATGTGAAAAATAGAGACATTTATTGAAGAAGATACAAGAAACATTGTACATAGGACAATGACACCTCAGTCCCCTTCAAAGTAGGCACCTTGGGACCTCACACAGTTCTCCCAATCACCATCAGCTGCCCTGTTGTATTTTCCTGAATCTCATCAATGGTCTGAAATCTCTTCCCTTACAAAGGTGATTTTAGTTTTGGAAAAAGCTTGAAGTGGCAGAGCACCAAATCTCAGCTGTAGGGTGGCTGAGTCTCCTGGGTGATTAAATGTTCTCCAAAAATCTCTATGAGATGTGATGCATGAGTGGGTGTGTTGTTGTGATGAAGCTCCCAATCAGCAGCTGCCTATAGCTGCGGCCTTCTGAATCATCCGAAGAGTTTCTGTGGAGGAATGTTCAAGCTTAACTCAAAATCTGATGCTCTGCTTACTTAGTCACTTTGAATGTGATGGCCACACAGTACACATGCTCACTCAACAGTGTCTACCACCCCCACTGGCTAGTACAGTGAAGTCAACATTGTTCATTCATCCACATTCTAGTCCACTCTCCTTGGCTGCCAGGTTACATTGATGTGCATACCATTCTTGTTATATTAAAAACGGTTGGACTTTTTCTGGACAGATCTTCTATATTTATATATAATAAATTTTATAATATACATTTATAATAAATTAGAATTCTATATCACCTTTGCTATACATGTGTGTGTGTGTATATATATATATATACACACACACACATGCAAACACACACTTCATGAAGACAAATGTTAGATATATGAGATTTGATATTCAAATTCTGTTCTTTGACTCTAAGATCTCATCTGTGCACTCAGTTGCACTATGCTTCAATTTCTTTTGTTTAATTACATTCACATTGCCTTTTGCTCTTTCGATTTACTCCTAATTTTATACAAATTTTGTACTTATAGTTCTCAAAATTTTCTCAGAATTTTTCAAAACCAAATACAGATTCTTTTTACCTTTATAGACAGTTCTACTCTACAGTTTGTTGGAACAAGACTCAGTGAAGCTGTACTTTCCCATGCAACTTTTCCCTTTAAATGGGAAAAAAAAATCACTTGAATCACTGAAGAGTTTCTTTAATTTTGATCAATTTGGTGCTGATAGTTTAATGGAGTGCTTAATTATTCTGGAGAAGTCCTCTTATTATAAATGATTGCCCTCATTACTTGACCAGTTAAACAAAAGTTCCACTTAAAGTGAGTATTCAAAAACTACAATTCATACATTAATGTGCATTTGTATATACATGCATATATTATTATGCAGTGCACACGGATATTTTACACATTTTATTTTGAAGTAAAATATTATATATATATATATATATATATATATATATATATATATAAAGAGTTTTGGTCAATCAATACACTTAAGTTCTTATTCAGCATCAATCAAACTTCTTTTATTGCAATGATTGGAATTTGGTCTCATCAGTTAGAATGTTATATTTATTTTGGAAACCATGCTCATAATCCAGTACATATATTCTCCATATTTGGGTTATTAGAAGATTAATAAGGATGTAAAGATAATTGAAAAAAAATTTAAAAGAGGAAACCATACCATTTTCTTCCTCACATTTAATTGATAACTTTTTTAGTAACTCATTTTTATTGACTTGTTATTAAGACTTCAACTTAGTTTTCATTGAAATGACAAATCTTTTATTGTCTTCATATTTGATCTTTTTAAAAACTAGCTGAAATCGTTTTGGGAACACACTACTGGTTCTTATTCAGCATGCAGGCCAACAGAAGATAGCAGATATTTATAGATGTGTTAAAGGGATCCTAGGGCTACCGAGATCAAGCACACTGAGAAACATGTAACCAGAATAAAGAGTCTCCTTGTAAATGATCGGGTAGTGAGTTGAGTAAAATTTCCTTCTACAGGGAATATCTTTTTTCCTATCCATTCATCTCCAAAACTAGGACTGTGAGAGATATCTGGTGTTAGAACAATGTATTCCTCTTGTTGCTTCTGTGCTCTGGAATGCTGATTTAACCAAGGATTGCTACAAATAGTTTTCAGATTTTACCTAGGTAATTAACCTAAGTCTTTATTTAGTTTGCTTCTCTAGAAATGGCTGAAATTATTGGTGCCATTCCTGGATATCGTTATACATTTTTAATTTTTCTGCTTCAAAACTGTGTCTGCATTGTAGGCAATTCTCTGGCTACCCAAGAAATTTAATATTTTATTATACTAGTATTTTTCTTATTAAAAATTTCATAATTCAAAAGCTGTGTGTAAAAAAAATGGTCTTTTTGATGAAATTGGCCAGCTAAATTTAGCAATGAATTGATAGCTTTTTTTTTTTTTCAATGTCTTGTCTGATAATTGAAATTTCTGAATCAACCAGTGTTTGGCTTCACCTAGACATTGCCTAAGCAGTTTTATTTCACAGTCTAGCTACCATGGTGTCTAGGTCACATAAACACATCTGGAGCTCATTTGAAAATTCTCACACTAAATACTAAGTAAAATATGCTTTTGATCAATGAAGTCTTATCAAACCATAAATCTCCTACATGACTATACTAAAAGCTACAGTCCTTTAAAATGGCCATTACATACTTGTGAACTTAACTACTTTCTCCTAGTCTATTCATGTCTCCAGGCAAAAATATAAATTCATTAAAAGACAATTCTCCCAACTTCCCTTGCTTCTTTAGGTTCCAGAGGTATCAAAAAACTGGGGTGTGATTGAAATGAGCCCTGGGTGATTTGTTAATGTCTTTTTAAGAAACCCATGAAAATCACAGTGACTTAAAAATGAAACTCATGAATCTGTTTTAAAGTTCACATAAATCTGAAACTTAAAATTAACCTTGAAGGTCACATGAAACATAAGAACCAGAAACCCTGAGGTTTCATAGCGTGTTAGTTATTCTGATTCTGTCAGTTCTGTGTGACCAGGCCAACTTCCTTTGGAACACTGAATTATGAAAAGACATCTAATTCTGTCAGTCACCTTCTACATACATTAGTAAAATCTCAAAATTTTTAAAGAAATGATGGGTGAACATTTTGTAGTTTTTCATTTCCAATATGTGACTTTTTCACTTTGGTTTCTAAATACTGACTCTGTTATGTATGAAGCATTTGAGGGAACATTTTCCTTAAATAAGAGACTTTTTAAAGGACATTGCCCTCTCCTGCCATGGCTAAAGTACTCTTCTTGACACTCCACTCCTCTACCAGGTCTGGTGGGTTCCTGCTAAGTTGGCACTGCCCTCTTAGTACCACACTCTCTAGGGAGCATCCATGTCCTGGGCACCTGCTAGGGAATCTTTCTGCTTCACTGAATGTACTCTCATACCCACTTCCTCTAGAAGCCTCCAAGCTGATGCCTGGAATCCTCGTGATGATAAAGTTACATGACAATCCACAGCAAAGTGGAATAAAGCATTTCTTCTTTCTTGGTTGCACAATGTTGAAAGTAGCACAAAGCACAGTTTCTTTGCCAGATATAGAATAGGGTTTTAAAATAAATTGTTATTTCAGTTTTTAATCCCTCCCACTACTTCTTTTCTGGAGTCAGGAGACTCTCTGAATATCAGACATCATCCAAAAGACTAAGGCTTGATTAGTGGATCAGTTCAAAGCCACTTAAAGTGGCTTTTCCCCTTGGAGGTTCTTAATTGTTAAGTATTCCATTCCATAAGCTGAGATTTTGGTATTGTTGTATTTATTCATATTTATTTAAAATTGACATATAGCGTTGTTTAAGTTAGGTGGTTGCTAGGGTATAGGATATAGGGAAAACAAGAATGAGGAGATGCTGCTCACAAGCTATAATCTTCCAGTTATAGATTTATTAAGTTCCGGGGCTCAAAAATATAATATGATGACTATAGCTAACAATACTGTAAGGTGCTAAGAGAGTAGATGTTCTCACTATACACAAAAACAATGATAATTATATGAGGTGATGGATGTATTAACAAACCTTATCTATTTTTGTTGTGTTAAGGTTATTTTAACTTTTGGCTCCCTTCTTGTTTAGCATGTTATTTTTATTTTTTTTTTTATTTCCAAGTAGTCTTGGTTTCTCTGCAAAGATATTTCAATTGTCCATGCATCTCCAACTAACTGCATGTGTCTTTCAGTATCTGAGTTATGAACTGAGTTTGGATTCTTTCATGGGAAGCTCCTAAGCTTCTACTCCAAGATTAGTCACCTCTTTGCTGGACAAGGTAAACTGTATATGAATACCACCAAGACTGAAATCTGGACACTTCACTCTTTGTCACACTTATAATAGGCTTACAGGTTATGCATTATTACCTGTTTTTTGTTTTTGTTTTTGTTTTTTTAGTTGAGTAAACTTGGCCGTATCGAGTTTAAGAAACTTGCTTAGTACTTCATTCCCAGTGAGAGGCATTGCAAATTTTAAAGCCAGGGCCTATCTACTGCATTTCACTATGCCTTTGAAACTGGGGTGTGGCACCATAATTGTAGCAATTCCTAGGGAAAACTATCCTAGAAGATGGTAGGAGAAATTATTTTATTTTCTTTATTTACTCTCTCATTCATCAGGAAGTGACTAACATTCAAGTTCTTTGGATTGGAACTAGACATCTTTCTTCTCCTTTTAACTTCTCACAGAGAAATTTTTGTTTTGTTTTACTATTAAGAAAATAGTTGTTTGACATGACTTTTTAGTTTGTTTGAAACCCATGAACCATCTTATTTTAAAGTGACATCTAGCATTGTTCAGTCATAATGAGAGGAAAACATTTCTTAGCATTGTGGGATGTGGGGTTGGACAAATACAGTCCAATTTCTCATCTGAGGCTTCAGTTCCACCAGCCAAGAGACTGTCATGGTTTAGTGTATCTCCATTCGACTCCTAACCATCACCTGAAACAAACCACACCATTTTCAGAGAAGTCTTGTCACACTTCAGTTGTTACAATATTGGGCTCAAAGCCTTTTAAGAGGAGAGTGAAAATATCTATGTCTCTGCCACCTTGAGATCTTTCAGAAACCTTCATGGCCCCTTATAGCAATGAAACAAACTACTTACGAGTCTTTTTTTATGTTTAACTTTATAGAGCACTTTAAAAAGTGTTTGAAATGCCCTGTGAGGTAAAGAGAGTGTTTATAGATGAGGAAAATAAAGTTTAGCAAAGATTAAAGGATCTAAAACATTTAGGTCCAAAGGATCTTCTGGCCCAATTGTTAGAACTCCTTTCTGCAAGCTTCCTTCCTTTTCTAGGCAAACTGTTGCCATTTTTCTTCAGTCCTGTGCAAAGTCCTCTTAGCATCCCAGGCATTGTCCTGGCTCATGGTGACATTTATTTTCTCAGTACTAAAAGAATTGGCAGAAGACCATAGTGGTGTGCACTAAGCTGATTTCCCAAGGATGGAGTGGTTACATAATAAAAAATGTATCATTTCAAGCTTTTCCTCCTGTGTACTTTATATGACATCTTACCAAGGGTCACGCTCAATATATTTCTATTTCCTAAAGTTCAAAAACCAATGAGAAGATACAGTTGCAGGAGTGTCTTGCACATATCCCCATCTTCTCTGCCACCACCCTAGTTGAGTTCTTCATGATGTTTTTTCCTGGATGTTTGAAATACCTTCTTCATTGTTCTCTATCAGAGTAGTTATTTCCTCTTGCAATTTCAAAATCCACATTGCTTCCAGGGTTATCCTCTCCAAACTGAAAGTTAACCAAGTCTGCTTTCTACTCAAAAGTCTTCAATTGTCTCTCATTATATGGAAAATAATATGCAGTTTATTTTTTCTAATTTGCCCCAAACTCCCAAAGAGACCTTCCTATTTCCATCTATGACCATGTTTGACATTAGTTTAGACATGATAAACCTTTTGTTAATTCATTCCGCCAGGTATTTCTTCCACAGTTATTGCACACTTCTGCTCGATTTAAAACTTCTAGCATTTTTTATTGTTCTCTTTATTGCTTATAGTAATTAGCAAAACATGCCAATAGAATGCATGCACAGTTTCCCACTGACTCAGTGTTCAGGTTGGTTCTCTGAACATCTTTTCTGGGAGGGCCAAATTTTGTAAGGTACATTGCATTATCTCTTTTTCTTGAAATAAATGTTAACTTTAGATATGGTTAAAGTAAGCATTTCAAAGTGGGAGCCAATACTTAAAAAATATATATTTACACAACATAAAGTAGATACTTGTATTCTACTTAGAAGTGGAAATTATTCATGTCTTATATTATAAATAACATATTATGAGCTAAGGATGCTTAATAAAGCATTAAATAATACAGTATATGAGAAAGGAAGCTGTGATTGGCAAACTCAATTCCCTGGGGCTTATAACAGTTTTTAATTAAAGATTTATATCATTACTGTAACCACATTTTTCTTCCTTTCTTTTTCCTTCCTTCCTTCCTTCCTTCCTCATTTGTTTGTTTGTTTGTTTCTTTTTTTTTTTCTTTTCCTTTTTCTTTCTTTCAACAGAAAACAAGGTTGATAGTGAGAATCACCACAGGCAATGTCTTGTTATTGTTAGAGTTCAAGAGTAGATCTAAATAAAAGGTGTCATAATTTTGCACCAGATGTCTCCCCAAGCATTTTCCACTGAGCTTAGTTCTCAGAAAATCATTGCCATATCTCATTGTAGACATATTTCCATGTGTAATTAATTTAAATATAACATAAAAGAAACAAACTTAAGATGGAAAGACAATATTTTTCTACCCAAGCCTATTCAACAACAAACCAAAGACATATTTTTGGTTTGGGTCTTCTTTTAATGATCATATGATTTATTTGTGGTTTTTACTTTGGCTATTTTCAGTGCTTGAGGAGACAAGATGCATGTTGTAAAATAATGCAATAAAATAATTGAACATATTTCCCCTGTCCCTGGGCATATTTATACTTGTGTACACAGTCACATTAAAAGGGCTGAAAAGGCAACAACCTCCACTGTGAATCATTATCAGGACAGTGCTGGCCTGACCCCTGCTGCCCCACTGAGAAGTAGACTGGGTGTTCCAATGGGATGCATGGCCCTAGAGTCAGCTGAGAAATCAATGCAGCTCATGGAGAGGAAAGTCTGTTGGACTTAACAGCAAAAGTCCTGTGGAACAAAAGCAACTAATAGCTAATCTTTTGCCAGCAGAAATTTTATAGAAAGTGCAAAAAGTAGTGACAAACTGAGAGACGCATTTTTGAGTCTAGAACAAGGAACAAATGCAACCATAGTTATTCTACTAATTCCCAGTAAAACAAACTTGGTTCCTTACATCTGTTCTGATCTCATATATCAGAAAAGAGGTTCAAAAAATTGGTATTTTCAACTCAGAAAATATGGTTAAGTTAAATGAAATAGCTTTCAAATCAAAACGTTAGTCAGAAGCAAGTTCGATATGATTTGAGAATCAGAGTTTGGGATTTAGAGCTTCAAATCAGAGCAAATGATTTTGAAGACAACATTGGAAACTTGAAAGGGTACATGAGAAGCAGAAGTAGGAAACTCTCAACTTCCTAATTTCTCTACTCAAATTACTAATAGACCCTGAAATGAAATAAGGGTGCTCTCTAATGCATCTGCCTGATGGCAAACAAAGTTGAGTAGAAGTTGCTCTACATGAGAAGTGGCTAGAAGAGCTTTCATCAAGAGTACAAAGGGCAACACTGGTTTGCGAAAAAGTGCAATAGATCTAGGGTCAAAAGACCAAGGTCTGAATACCAGTTACTTCCCTCATCATTTTGGGTATCATTTGGGTTATTTTGGAAATGTCACCTCACCTCCTTTGGACTTAGTTTTCATTTTCCTGGAAATGACAACATTGTCATTCTTACTTGAGGGTAATGTACAAATGTTCTGTGAACTCTTGCCAAGAATTATCTTTATTTTAAAGCTGAACTCCTTCCTCAGCTGGGGTGAAAGTGTGCTTTGGGGACTCAGCATCTATTGAATGTAACTGATTTGTTTTCAACCTGTGACATACTCCTATACTCCTAGGATAGAGTTATAGGTTAGGGTAGAACTAGCCACTATACCAGATAAATCTAAAACTGCAGTGCCTTAACCCAGAGGAATTTTATTTCTTGTACATATAAAAAAGATATTTCTTATGGGTAGACTGTTCTCCTCCATGTGATAATTCAAGGATCTGGTTTCTTCTTTGCTTTGGCTTCATCATCTCAACATGTGACTTCCAGCACTGCTATGCATGAAACTATTGGAAAGGGAAAGAACACAGAGGACATGACGGGTGCGGTGGTGGTGTGGGAGTGTTATGAGCCAGCTCCAGATGTGGTGCATATCCCTTCTGTTCAATTTTCATTGGCTAGTACTCAGCTCACAGCCACACCTCTTGGCAAGGATGGCTGAGGGATGTAGTTGATTTTTGTGCCTGAACTGAAGATGAAATTGAATTGGTGAACAACTAACCAATGTCCATTAAAATGTAGAGTTAGAAAAACAACTCACACAGTCTCTGGTCCTTAATATAGTCATGCTGATTGTTTTTGTTTAAAGTATCATTTGACAAGGACAGGAAGGTCAAACTTCTCATAAATCTCCAGAGCAATTCAGAAATGCTTGTAATCGCTAGTAGTGGGCATGGGTGTGCTTGTGAGAGGTACAAGCAGGAAATGATGCTGATTTAGATAGCATAGCTTTCCCATGTGGCTTCTCATAGGGGCTGGCTAATTGGCTTGACTCTATGTGGGAGGGAGGGCCCTGATCCCCAGTGGTCAGCACAAGAATGCTTCAATGACTGAACAGGAGCAACAGCTCTACCTAAGACACAAAGGCTAACACACACAGGAGACTTCCAGCCAAGATGGAGGCCTAGACTGATGTGCTCTGTCTCCCTCCGGGACTGAGAAGGAATAAAACTACCACAAAACCAGAAATAATCAGAAGTTGCAAAAAAAATGCAAGTCCAACATATGAGGTTATAAAGAACTGGTGCTCATCCAGACGGGAGGGTGGGGTGAAGCCAGGGCAGAGAGGTCAAGCTGTGCTGGAATCGGTGGCAGCAGTGGCGATGGCAGCAGGACGGCGGTAAGCACAGATGCCTATATTTAGGGGGAGGCGAGAAGCGCCTAGGGAGCACCCCTGGCTGCAAACCAGACCCATCAGCTTGTGATTCCAATGCTGGGGAAGGCAGACCCTCATTTCCTTGGATGGTGAGGCCCGGAGGGGTGTGGGATGGAGGAGGAGGCTCCAAGTCTCTTGGTGGAGAGTGACCCCCACCCCCACAGAAAATGCCACAGCATGGTGAGAAGGGTTGCCTGGTAGTGATGAGTGAACGAGGCTCCGCCCCCTATAGCATAGGAGGTGTGACAGCCCCGCCCAGGAAGCAAAGGTAAACACAAAACTGTCAGGATGGCACAGATTATGATAGAGATCCCAGTGATGCAGCTGACCAGATAGCAAATATCTAATCTAACGAAGCAGCAGATAGGAAATCTTTCTGAGGCACAGTTAAGAGCTTTGGTTGTAAAAATGCTTACAGACCTAATAGCAGATATTAAGCAAGACAGGGAAAGTATGAGGGCTAGTCCTGCTGAAATGAACAAAAACACATACAAAACTAGTGGTGAGGGAAAGAAAACCACGGATCAAATCAACAAATCAGAACATAGGAAAGGAACAGTCAACTAGTGCAGAAAGAGGAAATGAAAAGTGAGGAAAATGAGGAGAGGCTCAGAAACTTATTGGACAGCTCTAAGCAGGCCAGCATTCAAATCAAAGGGTTGCCAGAAAGTGAAGAAGAAGAACTAGAAATTGAAAAATTGTGTGAAAAAATAATGAAGCAGAACTTCCCTAACTTGGAGAAGGAAATAGACTTATAGGTCCAGGAAGCACAGAGAGTTCCAAATAAACTGGACCCAGGGAGAGCCACACCAAGACACATTATAATCAAAATGTCAAAAATTAAGGCTAAAGAGAGAATCTTAAAAGCAGCAAGAGAGAAGAAGAGAATTACATACAAAGGGGTCCCAATAAGACTATGAACTGATTTCTGCAAAGAAACTCTGCAGGCAAGAAGGGACTGGCAAGAAATACTCAAAGTAATGAAAAGCAAAAACCTACAACCACAATTACTCTATTAAGCAAAGCAGTCATTGAGAATACAAAGGCAGAGAAAGTGCTTCCAGGACAAAGTAAAACTGAAGGAGTTCATCAGATCCAAACTACTATTATATGAAATGTTAAAGGGACTTGTTTAGGAGAAGGAGGATCAAAACTATGAACATTAAAATGAAAACTGTATCACAACAACCAACAACAGAAGCTAGAGAACTGAAACAAAGGCAAACTAAGTAGGCAGCAAGAGTGGGAAAAGAATTATAGATATGGGGAACATTATAGGGGGAGGTCAACAGGGAGAGGGAAGGGAGATGGTATACAAATTAAGAAGCATAGTAGGAGGGAGTGGAGTAGATAGGAAGATGTTGAGAAGAACTATATGCACAACCAATGGGCATGGACTAGGTGGGCAGGTGGGGACAATTGGAGAAGGGGGGGTCACTGGGTGGAGGGGAACAAAGGGAAAAAACTGTAACAGCATAATCAATAAAGCATATTTTTTTAAAAAAGAATGCTTCAATGGCAACTCAAGCCTGTTTTGGCCAGCAATAGCTTCTGGAAAATTGCCACCCTAAAAATGTACTAAAAGGCATGTAAGAAAGCACTTCCCCTCCTAATTATTGCCCTGTCTTGATGAAATTTTCTAATTATTTTGGGAGAAATGTAAACCATAAAATCATTTATATGTGGGCAGCCATCTCATGATATAACTTGCAGGCAAGAGAGATTTTATGGTCAAGAACTAGCCTCAGAATATAAGTCTTGTTAATGAATAAGTGATAACGTGGTTCATGAAGATTTGTGGATATAAGGACTCATGATGGGAGAGAACCACAAACTACAGGGAAATTGACCTATTGAGTTGGTGGTAGGCTTAAGAATGAAGGGCATTTTATTACTGAATTATAAGCACCTTCAAGACCACATAATTGCATTTCAACTAAGAATTTTATAAACAGATATAATAATATTGACTATAGACTTGTTAGCTACAGGCTTCCACACATTTTTATGCCTCATAATGTTTTTTTTAACACTATAAGAGAATCATTTTGTGTACTGAGCACCTTTCAAATTAAATTTATTGCCCACTCTTAGTGAGTGACCTTCATGGACAGTAGTTCATAAACTTCACTGAATATTAAAGTCTATGGGAAATCTCAACATCACAATCATCAGAGAGATGCAAATTAAATTCACAATGAAATATCATCTCATTCCTGCCAGAATGGCTATCATCAATAAATCAACAAGCAAGTGCTGGTGAGAACGTGGAGAAAAAGGAACCCTAGTGCCCTGTTGGTGGGAATGCAGACTGGTGCAGCCACTGTGGAAAGCAGTGTGGAGTTTCCTCAAAAAATTTAAAATGGATCTGCTTTTTGACCCAGTGATTCCACTTCTGGAAATATATGCTAGGAATCCCAAAACACCAATTCAAAAGAATATATTTACCCCTATGTTCATAGCAGTGTTATTTATAATAGCTAAGATCTGGAAACAGCCCAAGTGTCCATCAGTAGATGAATGGATAAAAAGCTGTGGTACAGTTACACACTGGAATACTACATGGTCATAAAAAAGAAGGAAATCTTACTATATACAACAGCATGGATGGACCTGGAGACTATTATGCTGAGTGAAATAAGCCAGTCAGTGAAAGACAAATACCATATGATCTCATTTAAATGTGCAATCTAATGAACAAAATAAACTAACAAGCAAAATAGAATCAGAGGCATAGAAACCTGGAACAGACTGACAGCTGTAACAGTGGAGGGAAGAGGTTAAAGGAAGGTGGAGGAAGTAGCCAAAGAACATATATGTATAACCTATGGACATGAATACAGGTGTAGGAATTGTATGAAGGAGTTGGGGTTGGGGGCTGGGTGGAGAGCGGCAAAGTTGGGGGGGAACTGGGACAACTGTAATAGTATAAACTATAAAAACAATAAAATATAATTTAAATAAAAAAGAAAAATTAAGACTGGGAAAATTGTGTTCAAGTTCCAAATGTCTGACTCTTCAGTCTCTGTAAGAAATTCTGAGTCTGTGAATCTCAGTTAAGGCCTGAAATTCTGAATTTCAATATGAACTTCACATGCAACAATTATGATGTAGCTAGTCTTCACACTTTAGGAAATATGTGTAGTGATTTAATATGACTTGTTTATATTTGTGTTAAAGTATGCACAAAGAGTTTTCTGTGACTCTTAACATTGTGAACCATCACATGATTATCACTTTCAAGAAGATGAACATTTATTTGTTCCTTTTATTTCAGTAACTCAGCAAAGGCAGATTAAAAAGGTGAAATAACCTGTGGGCTCTGTAAGAGATAATTTAACATAACCCCAAACATTTAGGGCCTACTTCATTCCAGACACTGCCCCAGACACTTTGTAAGGTTGCCTAACAGTATAAACGTAGAAAGTAAACTCTGACTTGAAAAAAAATCATATTGAAATTGTATTTTATTATGTGAATTAATAATGGTGACATAAATCTCTATTTATGTGACTTCTGTTAAGATGGAGGCCTAGATAGACATGCTGCATCTCCCTCCACAACTAAGAAGGACTACAACTACCTCAAAATTAGAGACAACCAGAAGTTCCAGAAAATCTAGCTGCATGGAAGTCCAACAAAGATATAAAGAAGAAATACTCATCCAGACAGGTAGGAGGGGTGGAGTCAGGGCAGAGACAATGCGGTATGGCAGAGGCAGCAGCAGTGGCAGGCTGGTGAAAACCAGTCACATGTTTTAAAAAGCAGGGAGGGACACCTGGGGAGCGCTCCTAACATCAGACCAAACTGCACAGCTCACAGTTCCAGCGCCTGGGAAAATAAAGCCTCATTGCTTCTGACTATGCAAAACAGTGGGGTTTGGGGTGGGGGAAGAAACTCCCAGTCTCTCAGTAGAGTCCACTTGTTTAAAGGGCCCCCACAGTCCTAGAACATCCACAGGCTTACCCGCTCTGGGAATGAGGGCCAGGGCAATAGCTAGAGAGGCATCAGTCCAATACAGAAGTGTGAGAAGTACCTGGAAAAGGGGCAAGTGCTGAGCAAGTGGCATTGTTCCCTCTCACACCACTCCCCCACATACAGCACCACAACTAGGTGAAACAGGTCACCCATACTGATGAATACCTAAGGTTCTGCCCCTTGAAATGTAACAAATGTGACAGCTTTACCTAAGACACAGAAGCAAACAAACACAGGAGCCTGTCAAGATAAGGAGACAGAGAAGTATGGTCCAAAAGAAGGAACGCATCAAGGTTCCAGTGGGATAACTAAGCAATGAGGAGATAGCCAACTAAGAGATGCAGAGTTCCAAACACTGGTGATAAAGATGCTTACAGGCTTGACAGATATGCTTAAGTACAGCAGACATATAAGGGAAGAAGTGAAGGCTATGCTAAGTGAAATGAAGGAAAATCCACACAAAACCAATGGTAAAGGGAAGGACACTGGGGTTCAAATCAATGATTTGAAACAAAGGAAGAAAAAAACAGTCGACCAGTACAAAATGAGGAAACAAGAATGAAAAAAAGTGAGGAGAGGCTTAGGAAACTCTGGGACAACTTTAAATGTGTCAACATCTGAATCATAGGAGTGCCAGAAGGAGAAGAGGAAGAGCAAGAAATCAAAAGCTTATGTGAAAAAATAATACAGAAAAACTTTCCTAATTTGGCAAAGGAAATGTACATTCAAATCCAGGAAGCACAGAGAAACCGAAAGACACTAGACCCAAAGAGGACCACACCAAGACACATCATAATTAAAATGCCAAAGATTCAAAAATAAAGAGAGAATCTTAAAAGCAGCATGAGAAAAGCAGAGAGTTACCTACAAAAGGGTGCTTATAAGACTTATCAGCTGACCTCTCAAAAGAAACTTTGCAGGCAAGAAGGGACTGGCAAGAAATATTCAATGTGATGAAAAGCAAGGACCTGCAACCAAGACTTCTCTATTCAGCAAAGCTATCATTTAGAATGGAAGGGCAGATAAAGTGCTCCCCAGACAAGGTAAAACTAAAGGAGTTCATCATCACCAAGCTATTATTAAATGAAATGTTAAAGGGACTTATTTAGGAAAAAGAAGATCAATACTATGAACATTAAAATGACAACAAACTCACAACTATCAACAACCAAATCTAAAAAATAAAAACAAAAACAAACTAAGCAAGCAACCAGAACAGGAACAGAATCATAGGTATGGGGATCATTTGGAGGGTTATTAGCTGGGAGGGAGAAAGGAGAGAAATGGGAAAATGGTGCAGGGACTAAGAAGTATAACTTGTTGGTACAAAACAGACAGGGAGAAGTTAAGAATAATACAGGAAAGGGTGAAGCCAAAGAACTTATATGCATGACACATGGACATGAGCTAAGGGGGGTTGGATTGCTGGAGGGAAAGGGGATACTGGGCAGAGGGAAGCAAAGGGAAAAGAAATTGAGACAACTGTAACAACATAATCAATAAAATATACTTTAAAAAAAAGGACTCACCTGATTGACACTAGTTAGGTGATCTGCCTGAAGTTCCCTGCCATCCTCTAAAGGACAGGGACTTTGCAATAACCAGCATGCTTTTCACCAGTATAACTTCCTTATTCCCACTTCCTTCTGCCTATAAAATTCTTTAAAAAACAAAAAGAAAAAAACACACACACACACACACAAAAAAACTGTATTTATTCTAGTTCATAAGAAGCTAGAAAAGAAATTCTTCATTATGAAATAATTACTTTCTTAAGGCAGGAAGATAATAATAATTTGATGTGAGAATGATTTTCTGATATTCAAAAATCAAATCCAAAGGAATTTCCAAGACAAAATATAGATTTTTTGGCTTTCATACCACTTTGAATCATCTGTATTTATATTCTTTCTAATTAGAATTTAAAATATCAAAAGTTGATAATAAGAGGATCACCAGAGGAAGGATTAACTGTTATTTTTTTCTGCACCATCTTTGTTTTGTGATTGTTCTACAACTAACTCCAATAGATAAACAAATTAAAGGAGATAATTGTTGCTAAATGGTTACAGCCAATTCTCAAATTCTGAGCAAGACCGATTCATTGACAAATATGTTGATTGTAGATTAGACCAAGTTTTCAGATGAAGATGACAATTTAAATTCTATTTTGGTTTGAGGTCAGCTCACAATGACCTCTGTGACTTTCACTGAGTTCATCTTCAGCACTGATAAGGCAATTTGAAATTTACTATCATTCCTTCTATTATGTGGTATCTAAGACAGAAGGAGGAAGGGGAGAAATGAGGCTTCTTTAACTCTTTTTGAACTCTAAAAAAGTAGATTAATTAAATTTTAATTGCCATACAATTAATTCTACAAGTTTAAAATATACAACTTAACAAGTTTTGAATTTTCTTGTATTAATTTCTAACAAAACGTTTAAATTAAGACAAATCTATCCTCATGTTATATTTCCCTACACTGCATCCTATATTGTATACATTGGAAAATAATGTCAGATTGTGGGTAAAATAGATATGTGATAAGTCTCAAAAATTACTATTACTGATGATCTTGTTTCTGTATGAAAAAATATTCTAACTTTTAAACATTGATTTAAAGAAGTATTTTTTACAACTTGTTTATGAGACAAAAAATAAATGTTTACCATTTGCCTCTGTTGACCATTATCCTAACTGATACATTTGGTCTACTCACTTATTTTAATATTATGTTTATTCTCATATATCTCCCTATAACCAACTCCCAATAAAAATTACCTAATACCATATGAAGCAGTTTATTGAAGGCTGGAGATGATGATGTAACCCTACAAGAAACAGGCTCTAGAAAGTGCCTCATTTCACATCCAATGAGAGCTGGTGAGCACTGATGTCTGAGGGGGAGATGCAAACTTAAAGCTGAGGTTTCTACTTCTCCACCCAACCATTTGTTCCTTTGATTTTTACTGCTTCTCTACTGCTAACTGGAGTAATCTTCTGTTTTCAAACTCAGACTCTAAAACTATATCTCATAGTGAATTTTCCTAGGTAGTTAGAGCAGGGCTCTTCTCTTCGAAGTACACTCTGCATTATCTCTGTTGGGAGGAAGTAGAAACCTGCAGGGATGTACAGAGATTAGATTGAGAAATACACACATAGATGTTTAAGCATTTTTTCATCCTTTGTGTTCTTTTTGCCTTCATATGGTGCAATTGTCACCCATCTCCTTTAAGATTAAATTAAACAATAATAATAATTCATTATTTTAAAATTAGGATTGCAATTAAAATTCTACAGGAAAGGGGGTAAAGTAATAGTAAAGAGTGAAAGGGGCCAAATACATAGTGACTGAAGATGATCTGACTTTGTGTGGTGGACACATAATGCAATAAACAGATCATGTAAAATAGAAACGTACACTTGAAACCTATATAATCTTATTAACTAATATCACCCTAGTAAATTTAATTAAGGAAAAGAAAAAAATTAGTATTTTAAATCTATAGGTCTTCTAATACTAAGAAATGGTGTTTCTTAAAACAAACAAGAAATAAAAGAATGTCTGAAAATTGATTTTTCAAATGAGAAAATTGATAACTCAGTCTGATACTGGACTTGAAATATGATCGCTCTTCTTTTCATAGAAGGCACCTTTCATATGTAAGCAACACAAACAGCCTTATCATTTTATATTCCACTCTTATAGTTCTTATAACATAGTCCCATTTTAGCATAGTGTGAATGACAGTGACTACTACACTAAGGAAATTATGTTAATTCTCAATCCATAAATGCAGTTATAAGATTAAAGTCAATGTATTTGATAGTTTGGTCATTTCATTGTGAATTCCTGTCCCTTTTAACCCAGCTTTTGGTGAAAGTAGATGATAATCAACATTGCCAAATGTCGTGTTACAGGTGTTTTACACATTTGATCTTTGCAGCAAGCTTGTGAACTAACTGCAGTCATACACTGCTGAATAGTAGGAATACTATCTGAGAAATGTTTTGTTAGGTGATTTCATCACTGTGAGACCATCACAGAGAGTTTTTGCACAAATCTACTGCTGTAGCCCACTACACACCCAGGCTCTACGGTAGACCTATTGCTCCTAGGCTACAAACCCGTACAGTGTGTTGTAGTCAATACTGTAGACAATCTAACAAAATGGCAAGTATTTGTGTATATAAACGCAGAAAATTTTCAGTAAAATACAGTATAAAAGATAAAAGATTCTATACTTGTATAGGCCCTTACCATGAATGGAGCTTGCAGGACTGGAAGTTGCTCTGAATGAGTCAGTGAGTGAGTAGTGAGTAAATGTAAAGGCCTACGACATTACTGTACACTAACGTAGACTTCATAAACACTGTATACTTAGGCTACACCCAATTTATAAAACAATATGAGATTAAGTCAAAGCACAAGAGAAATGATGCAATCAAAAGATACAGTAAACATAAGATGTATGAGGCTGCTGCTAGCATAACACAGCATACAGTTTTACAGAAAACTTTAATACGTGGAAAAAGTACACTCTAAGATAATGACAAAAAGGATAGTTGAGTAAATACATAAACTAGAAACAGGATTATTATCATCATCAAGTATTATGTGCTGTACTTAATCGTATGTGTTGTACCTTTTTATGACTGACAATGTGGTGGGTTTGTTTTCACCAGCAACACTACACAAATGTGAGTGATGTGCTCCATTATGACATTACAAAGACTATAACATCACTAGGTGATAGGAATTTTTCAGCTCCACTACAATCTTATGGGGTCACTGTTAATTGAAATGTCATGCACGCATGACTGTACCATTATTCTAGATTTACAGATGAGAAAACACTGATGCTCAGGGAGTTAAATGATGTGTTGAACAGCAAATAGTGAGAGTCTTAGCCTTGCTTACACCTAGGTCTGCTTGGCCTTCCTGTGTTTTCACTTTGCTGTCTTGGTACAAAGTGTCCAATTAGCCATCCAAGGACCTGGAGTCTACAGTATTCCCTCACTTATCATGGGAATTACGCTTTAGACACCCCCGCCCCACAAGATAGGTAAAAATTCGTGAAGTAGGAACCTTACATTTATTTTAGTATTTATATATATTTTAAGGCTTTATAAACCCTTCCCACACACTTATAAACCATTCCCTTACTAACCTTTCCCACTCCCTTATTAACCATTTCCACACTTATAAACACTACTTATGTTCTTAAACATATTCTACACTTTTAAACCTATGTAACTTTAACAACATATGTATACAGTACTGCAAAATCCTGTGAAACAGAGAAAAATCCGTGATAAATATTTAAATATAATATTTTTAAAACTCCCGTGATACAGTGAGGCCATGGTAAGTGAACCATGATATAGAGAGGGACTACTGTATTCTTAGACATATCTCTAATATTGTTATCTCAGTTAAGGCTTCATTTCCATTCTTTCTGGTGAATGGAATTTAAATCATCAACCTAGAGATAATCCTTTCACATAAAGAGCTGTCTCCCTCAGTTCAGAAAGCATAATCTGGAGTTATTTAAATAAGTATTTTCTCCACATTTCATGGCTGATCCTTTCTTTTTTGCTTTCCTGTTTCCACTTTTATTCCAGGCCTGGAACACTTGATATGCTTATTGCTGAAGATTGTTAAGTTTCATTATTTTGCTCAAGTGAGAAAAACTGGGAAGGCTGTGTTGTTCTTTCAGGATCAGACTCTATTGCATTTCCTTCCTTAGCTCAACAAATTAGAAATGAATGAAAAAGCACATGAAGAAAGGATTAAAATTAGAATCAAGGCTTGGTATGTTATAGGGGCATGGTATGTCCATTTAACTTATTTGACTTCGCCAGTACAGAAAGGGGAAAATGAGAAAGAGAGGGTAATGTAGTAATTTCAATGATGCTGGGGGTGAGAGTGTGCCCCGGCGATGGGGTGCGCTACGAAATGTGAATCACCTGCTTCAGCTGGACTCGTTTTCTGTTACCCTAGTGATGTTCTCATCTTAATATCTGAATATTTTTCTGAGGTTTACAGGCTTTTCTTTTTCCTTTTTTCTTTCTTTCTTTCTTTCTTTCTTTCTTTCTTTCTTTCTTTCTTTCTTTCTTTCTTTCTTTCTTTCTTTCTCTTTCTTTCTTTCTTTCTTTCTTTCTTTCTTTCTTTCTTTCTTTCTTTCTCTTTCTTTCTTTCTTTCTTTCTTTCTTTCTTTCTTTCTTTCTTTCTTTCTTTCTCTCTCTCTCTCTCTCTCTCTCTCTCTCTCTCTCTCTCTCTCTCTCTCTCTCTCTCTCTCTCTCTCTCTCTCTCTTTCTTTTTTTCTTTCTTTCTTTCTTTCTTGTTCTTTTCTTCCTTCCTTTCTTTCTTTCTTTCTTTTTTTGTACAGCATAGTGCAGAAATGCCAACCAAGTACATCACCTGGTTTTCTATCAAGGAAGAAACAATTGGTTCCAGTGCTGGGGAAAAAAAAATCAGCCATAGCAACATCTAAGACAATAGCAGCAACAGACCATGTTGGACTAACTGGGACATACTAGATTTGTATCTGATATTTTATGGATGTCTTGGTTAGCTCAGGCTACTATAACAATATTCCATAGGCTGCATTGCTTAAATAATAGACATTTATATCTCACAGTTCTGGAGGCAGAAGTTCAAGATCAAGATGCTGACAGATTTGGCTCCTTGTAGAGACCTACTTCCTGGCTTATAAGACAGCTGCCTTCTCATGTGGGCTTTCTCCAGGGTCTCTGTGTGAAGAGAGCAGCTCTGGTGTCTCTTCATTTTCTTGTAGCGAATCCCATCATTGGGGATCTACTCTTACTACCTTATCTAAACCTAACTACTTCCCAAATACCCATCTCTAGATACCATCACTTTGGGGATTAAGAATTTAACTTACAAATTTGGGGGGAGTACAATCATTCCATCCATAAGAAATGGATGACAAAAGGGATTTTAATGATAATTTTAATTATTTACAATTTTGCTTTATATGTTAACTTTAGAACCTAAACCCTTTTTAAAGATGAAATATAGTCTTATTTCTCCATTTACTAGAGGAATTTAGGCAAATTATTTCAATTCTCTGAGCTACAATGCTTCATCTGAAATTGTCACATTTAGAATAATTCCAGTTTTCTTTGTCTCTTAGGGTTATTTGAATATCCAATAAGACAAAATATATGCAAGTAGTTTTTACATATTTACACATTTGAGACCTATACAATAATTTTAAAAACAATGTCAGTGTCTCTTTGAAATTACCAAATCCCATGATGAGTTCAAAATTTAGTAATGTTATGTATGAATTTTGAAAACTTTGTTTAGATATCATTAATAAGATCAGTCATATGTGCCCTGGCTGCTGTGGCTCAGTGGATTGAGCGTTGGCCTGCGAGCCAAGTGTTGCTGATTTGATTCCCAGTCAGGGCACATGACTAGGTTGCACGTCAGGTCCCCAGTTGGGGGCGCAAGTGAGGTGAGGCCACACAGTGATGTTTCCCTCCCTCTCTTTCTCCTTTCTCCTCTCTCTAAAAATAAAAATATATAAACAAACAAATAAATAATTTAAAAATAAAAAAAGATCAGTCATATGTGTAAGGATCAATACACACATATAAAAACTCTGAGAGAAAGCTTAAAAACGACTTCAGTGAAAGATTTATTAAAGTGTGGGTTATTTTATTTTGCCTGGTAACTTTACTTATTTCTATTACGAGTTGCCATCTGCAGCTGCATTCCACAATCTGAAACCCTCTTCATTGTCTGGGTGTGTATGAGTGCACAGACATTCAAGAGAACTCACAAGTGTGACTGCAAGTTGCCTCTGAGTGCATAGTCCTGAAATCTTAATATGCTACTTTTTTTCCTCCATAAACAATACAAAGAAGTTGACAGGTCTGAAAGGGGCTTATGTGAAAAGATAATTAAGAGCTTTAGAGAGTGTCAAGAGTCAATAGCTCAGCACTGTCAGCACTCCCAAGTGTTACAGGCTATAATTAGATGGCATGAAGGTGTAAGGCATGTTTGGCAGTTGATTCCTGCATGATCTCCAACGGAAAAACAAAGCAGCCTCCATGAGCTTTCAGGCAAAGCAGTGAGTAGACGTTCTAGAGTGAAACCTCTCGAAGACTTCTCTGTTTTCCCAGGTTGCATCATTTGGTGAAGAGCTTTTTTGCTTTCAGTTGGCATCTGCTTGGGACAGTTGGCCTGGGTGCATCATGGTCACAGTCCTCTTGGCTTTGGGCTGCAGATGTCCCTTCAGTTCTACGAACCAGAGGGCATTTCTGCAGTGCCTAGACAAGACCCGCTCCACAGTCCTCTGCTGATTTTGAACAGCAGAACATTCAAACTGATAAACGACAGAGCTAGCTGTTCCCTGATAAAAAGAAATTTTCCGAAGAACCCTGGAAATGTCCAGGAGAGTCTCCTGAAGTTGAAAAGACAAAAGGCATTACAGGGCAGGCTTAAGCCGCCCTAAACACTGAAAAGATTTGGGGAACAACCAACCATATGAGGTTCAGAATTAAATAACAAACAAACCACTAATTGTAAAATATGTATTTGGAAGTACAAAAATGTTCTAATTTTTTTCATTAAAATGATTTCAATGATTTAAAAAGCGCATAGAAAATTTTTCACAGATGTTACTGCTTTAGCTCTTTCAGTTGGCTGATGCTTTAGGTACACTCAGCCCATTTTGCTTTCTTGATGTGTTTTTTAGTTCAGAGCAAAATATATCCTGATTTTATTGGCAAGACTCCACTATCATAGGCTGCACAGCATTATTAATGTAATTGAGCCAAACTGTACATTTCTAGGCAAATACTTCTGGTCAAAAATTGTCCCTAAAAGTTTCTTATTATACAAAAGTATTAATTTAACTCAAAAAGTGAGATTTGTAAGGGAAATACAGGTTAACATGAAATATAATTTAATTGAAAAATTGCATTTTAATCAATAATATTCAAGTAATATATGTGAATATAATGACATAAATTGAATATATAAAGTTAGAGAACACATTACTCAAAGTTGGCTTGAAATCAGCCTGCATGCCCTTAAAACATAACTATTTTTTAAATGGTTGAGAATATATTTCTTGCCTCAGAACTCTGACTCTGATTAAAATAATTTTTACACAGACCTGCTAATTTTTAAAAATTTCCTTCAAATCTTGTTAAAGTTATAAAATACTGCAGATGAAGTTCAAGTCCTTATCAATCTTGTTCCCTTCTCTGGTTCCAAAAACAATTACTTTAATAACTTTTGAATAATTCACATGCATTTTAATTTGTATTGTTATTATGTTGTAAAGTTATATAAATGGTATCAAATAAAACATGCTATTGTATCACTTGTCTTTTTAAATTTAATGCTATGTCTTCTGAGGTCTCTTCATGTTGATATATTTCGGGTTCATGTCTTTTTACTAGTGTATATAATTTCACTTTATAGTTAATGACAATAAGCCTGGAAAGGTAGTTTGGACTTCATGGTGGAGGTCCTCAAGTACCATATTAAAGACTTTGGACTTCATCTGTGACTGATATGGGAGAAAGTGAAGGATCATAAAATATTTGAAAGCATTAAATGACATGAAAAGATCTGAGTATCAGATGAGTGTGGGGACAGTGTGGAAAGTAGATTGGAGAGGAAGCACATTGTGGGACTACAGGTTAAGACTGCAATTTAGGGAATAATATAATAATCCTGTAACATATAACAATGGCACTTGTTGATTAAAATTCAGGTGGTTTCCAGTTTTTCTCTTCAGAAAGAGAAACAACGTTTGTGTGAACAATCATGTATGTGTGTCTACATGGGAGGGAGTTTCCCCATGTATTTGTGAATATGAATTCTACCCATTTTAGCTAATTTTCCATGTTGATGTAACACTTTGGGATTTTTGGCTCCCAGAGAATGAGAAGAAATAAAAATAACCTGATGATGTTAATAGATGTTATCCATGAACAGAATCTGAATTCAGTTCTGTTGAAATTAAATATCATAAAACTTTCTTAACTAGTTTTCTGTGGTTTATCATTACAGTTAGGTTACTTTTATGAAGGGATACATTTTATTAATGAGTAATTATCATATTTTCAGAGCTCAACAGCCACTAACAGCCTGAGAAAATTTAAAAATCAGTGTCTACGAGTCCAGATGCCATGGTCCTTTATGAAACTAACCTTAGGATCCAATGACACTAAACCATGCAAATTTCTCCTCACCTGGCAAGAGTATCACATGGGCTTTCTACCTCATTTTTGTCGAAAGGGAAAGGGGATACATTTGAGAAGGAAGTAAACATATTAAATATGGATGGCATATACTTGCTTTTGTAACCCTCTCACCAGTTTCTAATCAGACTTGAAAAAAGGTGTATTAAGTTTTGCACCTGTTTTTAAGGGCTGTTTGCCTCTTTCCTCATTTTCTCTTATTGAAATCTAACAATAAATATGATATGACAGCTGAATTCAAATGTGAGCATTAGATAGATTATGATTAGGTCATGATGAGTTGCTTTAGGTCTATCCCTCTTCTAGAAGGAACCCTTAAAATCCATCTCCTTCTTTATACTATTGGACAGAGAGCTGGCTCAAGCCCTCATTATATCCTATAGGGTTATAATGTTATGCTCTGAATGTGGTCTTAGCCTGGAGTCCCCTAAAGCCCTCCCCCTCTCATCTACTTTCTATAATTACTGTCTCCACATTCTTTCTTCAGACACTTAGATCTTTTCACACTGTTTAGTGCTTTAAAACATTCTATGATCCTCCACTTTCTTCCAACTAGTCACCACAGATAAAGTCCAAAATAATGACACTTGAGGACCTCCACAGTCCAGTCCAAATGACCATTTAGCCTCATTGTCATTAATTAATTATTACTTTTATAATTTACCTTATACTTGAACACTCATTGTGTCTCAACCATGCCCCTATATTTTGCAGCTCTTTGCCTTTGATATCTATTGCTGAAAATCTTTTAATGACACCATCTTTATAAAATCTTGCTTAACAACTTATAGATATATATATATATATTTTAATTTTAGAGTTCAAGTAAAGAAGATATAACACTGCTTAGATAATTTTATAATCCATATTCTATTACCCCACAATTATTAGCATTAATGCATGAATCTAACTCTTTCACAAAACTCTAAACTTCTGCAAAGCAAGGAAAATATTTTATTCACTGTCAGATCCCCTTAGAATACTTCCATGCATGTAGCAAGTAAGTATGCATTTAATAGAGTAGAAGCAGGATGAGAAAAGGACTTTTATCTCCCTTATTCATCCTTCAATCTCTTGTACTTAGAACAGCACTTGGCACATAAATGCTCACAAATATTTTGTAATATATCAAGGGTTGCTAGCTAAATTATGGTCTGTGGGCCATATCCAGTTCAATACCTGTTTTTATAAAGATTTATTGGAACACAGCTATGCCCACTTTTTTTACATATTGTTAATGGATGCTTTCTCTAGAACAGCAGGGTTGAGTAGTTGCAATGGAGACTGTGTGGCCCACACAGCCTAAAATATTTACTGTCTGGTCCCTTACAGAAAAAATTTGCTGACAGAAAAAAATGAAAAATGTGCTATATTGCAGTGAGATGCATGATCAGAGAGCAGCAAAAATGTTTCTAAAAATATTGAATTTAGTTATTACTGATTTGTCATTTCAAGAGATTGTCCTGCCCTCTATTTCTAACCACATGAAGATAGGCATGAATTCATTTATTGTCAGCTTTCTTGCCATTACTTGATGGTGAGTGGTGAGAGATAGCTCAGACTAATATTTGGGATAACACACACACACATAAACATATATGCATATATACATATAAAGTGTATATAATTCTTAATTGTAGACATCAGACTTAAAAATAAAAAAATATTATGCCTTAATAACACAACCCAATGTTTAAAAAATCACATGGATAATTTTATCTTATTGATTTCCAGAGTTCACTCAAGAAATTTCTGGTTTGTATACACATATTCCTCACTAGCTGAACATCCAAGAATGAACTGCATATAATTGCAAGGTAACAATATTATAATTCCATTAGAAACAGTGGTACTTATTACATGCTAACTTGTGTTTATCCTGAAACTCCATCACCTGATGAATATGCAATTAACCTACTTATTACCACAGCAAACATCTCCTTAGAAATACAACACATCCACATAATTTTTAATCTGATCTTCAAAGGCTTTCTGTGAGAGAAATAATTTTTTCCCAATAAGATATATTATTGGAAACAAAACTGCATGTAGCCAATTCACTACATCATCTGATTTATTTTAATTAGAGGTTAGCTGCTGAATGTGATTACAGTTATAATTATTACAATACCAGCCATCCTCATTTCCATTAGCATCCTACTTGATAGTTAGCAATAAGCAGAAATAAAATATTAGGACTTTTAGGAGAAGAGATTACCAATTAGTACAATTCTCCACTGGCACAAGATAATTATTAATTATGATCATCATGGTAATTATTCACCAAGTTGAATTTCAGTGGGCTACCTGTGTGCAGATTCTCCCTGCACTGCATTCTAACATCAGCAGCTTTTTTATCTGCTCTGGAAATCCGAAAGCAATGTTTGTATCAAGTGCACAGTTGACTGCACACCAAATGGAAAGGCGACTGCGAAAGTGCAGGATGGATCTCCATTTCATTAAAGGATCCATTCTCTGTGGAGGACATTGCAAAGGGAGTATGTAAAAATGTATAGCTTAAGAAAGGTAGCTCTGTTCACATATACGCTGTCTGATCACAGAGGATAAAATCGAACCAAAACTAATCCTCCCAGCACCGATTCTTTCATTGTCCCCCTGAAACTACCATCTATATTCACACTAACACTATTTATTGTAAAGAGAAAAAACCAAACAAACACAATTTGAGGAATTTTGATCACTCTTGGACTAATACTGTGTAGATTAAGTTAGAAAACTATCTACTGGCATTGTGATTTTCAACCTGCATTCACTTTACCACTGCAGTGCTAAAATATAAGGCCATTATTTAGCAGTATGCGTATTCTTCTACATAAATGCATTTATATGAAAACACCATATTCTGCTCCAGTTTTTCTAATTGAAGTGAAAGATATTTGACGAGGTTCAAAGGAAATAAATACCGAATGGGACTTAGGAGAAAGACAATTTGCTGGAGTGGACAGCATTGTACTTGGCTTCAGACAAGAGTTAATGCTAGTCTTGACTCTGAACTTAGATGGGTACTTTCTGAGGCAACTTATTGAAGTTTTCAGAGACTCTGTTTTTTTTTATGTGTACCTGGGGACAATATCTCTTCTGCCTTATATGGGAGGCTGTTAGTGGAGTCAAAGGAGATGGTATATGAAATAATATTTATAAGCTGTACAGTGTCTATAAATATAAAGCAACTTTAAATAATTCAAAGGAACTGCATTTAACTAGGCTGCTGAATTTGAGTGTTCTATCTCTCCAAGTTTATGCTTTTACTCAGTAGATAGAAAGAAAATGATGAAATTAATGAAAATAAAATTTAGGTAAGAAAATTTCTTGCATCTCTGGATTGGAAAATGTTAAAATAAATTATAAAGCAAGATTTTATACTCTTACTTTTTGTATATTAAAAAGAAAAGACAGAGAACTGATGTTTTGTAAATTAAAAGGAGATAGGTTTCCCTAGACCGGGTCATGGGGGATAGACCAGAACAACCTCTGATCATGTGCCTGGGGCATCAGAAAGAACTTCCTCAACTCTGTAGTGACTGCACCAATCAACACCTTGCTGATTCTAAATGGGGAAAGATAAAGTAAATTCCAAATGACTTTTTATTTCATTGCTGCTCTCATTTGTTGCCATTGTTTGCCTCCATGCTTGAAAACATGCACAAAGATTTGTCTTTTGGAAGATCTCTGTTTCTCATGTTTGAATGGCTACCACCCTAGAGAAGATTGAGAAGAATAGGGGATGACCACTATCCAATCCAGAGAGGAACACATTTGCTCAACAAAGCAAACATTTTTAAGAGTAAAAAGAAAGCAACTTGTAATTGACATTTGTTATTACTTGCCATTGTTTCTTGAGTTGGATCAGAAACAAAGACAGACAGACATGGCTCAAATTGTCTTTTGTCATTAATCATTTTAAGTGTTTGAAAAACCCAGTTTATGTGAATGTCAGCACTGTTAAAGATTTATGGATATAACAATCATTTTCTTGGTAATTTAATTCTGTTATGATATTTTTAAAAAATCATCTTTAATCTAGGCCAAATTTCTGAAATCTGTATCAGGAAGAAAATGCTATAGTATATTATTTTTGCCTTATGAATTAATTATTTTTTGCAGCTTTTATGAGCATAAAAACAGTAATTTTAGCAGCTAATTTACCTAAATTAATTTTATTCCAAAACCTGAAATCTACCAAATTAAAGCATTCTCTTTATCTAAAAAGTTAGATCAAAATTAATGTTTTTTGTTAGCTTTAAGAGGAAAAATTAAGGTTTCTCGATGCTCAATTATTTAGTAAGTTCCCAGGTGGTGTAGAAGGAAGAAATAGGCATGTCATAGGAAAGAAAAAATAAAATAAAAATCAGGATTTTTGAATTGTACTTCTTGACACCAATAAATAACAAGAGAGCTAGTACCACTTTAACCTGAGAGCCTACAAGACAATAAGCAAACCTGACTCATCTGCTAGTCTGCTTGCTTTGTTTAGAATCAAAGGTGGGGGTGAGTAATTATGCAAATTAGGCCCTTCCACGCAGGAATTTGGATTATTTTTTTTTTAAAAGAAATTTTTCTAAGTTTAGAAAGTTAAGAAGTTTTTTTGTTCCCACATCAATTCTGAGTAAGATTGACTTCAAATTCTCAGAATCAGATTAAAAATATGATCTGGAAACCATGGCTATGAAATTTCCAGATTTTTCAAAGCTTTGAAGGCAATTGTGATCTGCATCTTCCTGACTTTCTGGCCTTTCCATGTAGGTGTGTGTGTATCAGGGTGGTGAGTGGATTTTTAGATCTGAAATGAGTGTAATAAATCAGATTAAGAAATAAACAGCCATTTGTCTGAAGGTTATGCAAAGTAATTGAGGCTCCATTGTATTTGTATTCAGTCAGAAGTTATAGGGAGGTATGATATAGACTCTCTAAGTCCTGAGAATCTTTGTCTAGTGCCCTCACATTGTGGAAATTGTTTTGTTTGTTTGATAGGGTAGCAGGAGGCTACAGTCTAATTTTTTGACCCTCTGATTCACTATTCTGATTGTTTCACACTGCAGTGAGCTGCACTGGGATTCAAGTCACTTAAAGCATTCTAGGCGCTGCATAACACTACAGAGGGGAGAATGTTGCAAACCTGACCAAACCATAAGAAGTTATAAGTTGGGATCCAACCACTTGTTGGGGAATCAGAGAGCATGCTCCCTGGAGAAAGTCTGGTTTCAGGGACAATGGCTGGAGGGTGATTGTGGGGAGATGATGACTCATTCTTGCATCATTAGAATCATCCCTTCCCAGCTCCAATCCAGTCCACATGACCTGAGCAGCTGGGGGAACCTGAAGGTTTGTGAGACTGCATCAGCTCTCCTGTGGGTGAGAAAGCAGAAAAGGAGAGAAAAGGCCCACAAAATTCCATTCCCCTCTGAACCAGTGCTCAGTCAAAGGCTTGCAACAGGACTCTGGGCTGTGGTTCTCAGGATTTGTGGAGAACAAGAGTGGCTTCTGTCTTCTTGTGGTTCCAGCAGTATCTGCTGATCTCCCTCATTCTGGAGAAGCTAAGGGACAGGAGTTTCATGATCTCAGTCCATCTGTGGAGCTATGCATCAAGTCTTGTCACTAAGAAGACCAAGAAGAAGGCAGGCTGCCTTTTGTGATCTCCATGACTTAACCAGCTGGAACTTCATTGGGCCTACATGGAAATAAGCATCTCCCAGCATTCACACCATATGTAATAATAAAATATCAAAATATTAAACATTTTAAATTATAATTTGATTATTTTTTAAAACAAGGAGTGGAATTCAGCCTGCCTATACATTGAATAACCTGGATAGATACTTATTCTAACATTAATTAATATTTTTCATCTGAAGCTTTACATGAGCTAGTTTTCAGCAGAGAATTGGAGAGCAGATAGAGGGTAAGACAAATACAAGTCCTAAAAAGGATGTTGGAGTGGAGAACAATCTTGTCTTAGCTGGCTGTAAGATTGTGTGTCACTAGTGCCATGGTCATGGAAGCAATGACTGAAATGGAATTCATTTTGAAATGCAAAACGTATCTGGTATTATATGAACTAAAAAGTACCATCAACCCATTTCAACTGTGTCTTAGGAATGAGTCTGTATACATTGTTTAAATTATTTTACATTTCATTAAGTTTTGAACACTGGTAGGATTAAGTACAGTTCTATTATTTATAAATTTGTATTAGCAGGTTAATTTTAATAAATCTAAAAATGCTTAGAGCAAGAAAAAGGCTTTAAGCTAAATATGAAAATTATGGAACAGGTTTCTTTCCATTTTTACTTATTTTTAAATTATGAGATATTATTTAATGAATATTTTATAAGTATTGAATATTAAGCAACATTATTCAATAGCTTTAAATAGATTTGAAGAAGCCATATTTGTGAGTAAAATTGTTTTAAAAATCTTTGCTCTGTAAAGGGTTAACTTAGCCTTATTTGAAATAATGTGACTCAAAAGATGCCCCATTTTTATTCTTGTTGTCCTCCAATTTATTCGTTGAGATTGTCTTCTTAGATTCTACATCTCAAAACATGTTCTTTCCAAAGAATCCTCCCAGGAACAGGTGTTACCCTAAAGTGTATTAAGCCTTAGGGGTATAGTCTGCTTTTAATAATGATCTAGAATCGCCACAAAGAGAAATGATCCATCATGCAGACCATCTTAATACTAGTCTATGAAAAAAGTTCTTCACAACCTTAACATTCATATTAAGAGATATTAGGGATAATGTACACTATTAATAAACTGAAAGTTTTTAAAGAAAGAATGGCCTAAATGAGTTTTAATTAATTAATTAATTAATTAATTGTTTAAATTATATTTTATTGATTATGTTGTTACAGTAGAGTAGTTCCAATTTTTTTCCCCTTTACTCCCCTCTGCCCATTACCCCACTTCCTTCCAGCAATTCCAACCCCCTTAGTTCATGTCCCTGGGTCATGCATATAAGTTCTTTGGCTTCACCCTTTTCTATATTATTCTTAACATCCCCCTGTCTATTTTGTACCGACTGATTATGCTACTTAGTCCCTGCACCATTTCTCCATTACTCTCCCTCGCCCCTCCCTCCCAGCTGATAACCCTCCATATGATCCCCATACCTATGATTCTGTTCCTGTTCTGGTTTGCTTACTTAGATTTTGTTTGTATTTTTTAGATTCAGTTGTTGATATGTGTGAGTTTGTTGTCATTTTAGTGTTCATAGTTTTGATCTTCTTTTTCTTAAGTAAGTCCCTTTGACATTTCATATAATAATGGCTTGGTGATGATGAACTCCTTTAACTTCACCTTGTCTGGGAAGCACTTCATCTGCCCTTCCATTCCAAATGATAGCTTTGCTGCATAGAGTAATCCTGGTTGCAGGTTGCCTTTCATCACATTGAATACTGCTTGCCAGTCCCTTCCTGCCTGCAAAGTGTCCTCTGAGAAATCAGCTGATAGTCCTATAGGCACCCCCCTGTAGGCAACTCTCTGCCTCTCCCTTGCTGCCCCCAGGACTCTCTCTTTATCGTTCACCTTTGGCATCTCAGTCAGGATGCATCCTGGTGTAGTCCCCTCTGGGTCTAACTCGCCCAGGACCTTCCATGCTTCCTGGACCTGTATGTCCATCTCCTTCGCAAAACTTGGGAAGTTTTTCTCATTTTTTTCAGTTCTTGGTTCCTCATTCTGTACTGGTTGACTGTTTCTTTCTTCCTTATGTACCAAATCATTGATTTGAACCCCAGTTTCCTTCCCTTCACCATTGGTTTTGTGTGGATTTTTTTGTTTGTTTGTTTCACTTAACATAGCCTTTACTTCTTCTCTTATGCATATTCCATATTTCAGCATATCTGTCAAGCCTGTGAGCATCTTTATCACCAGCGTTTTGAATTCTGCATCTGTTAGGATGTCTACCTCCTCATCTGTTAGGTTGGCTATCTCCTCGTCACTTAGTTCTCCACTGGAACCTTGATCCCTCAGCCCTCTTGGGCCATACTTCTCTGTCTCCTTATCTTGACAGGCTCCTGTGTTTGCTTGCCTCCGCATATCAGGTAGAGCTGTCACTCCTGTTACATTGTGCGGGATGGAGCCTTAGGGATTCATCAGTACAGGGGGACCTATTTCACCACGTTGTGACGCTGTGTGTGGGGGAAGGGTCCGAGAGGGAACAATGCTGTCTGTCCAGCACTCGCCCCTTTTCCAGGCACCTTTCCCACTGGTGAACTAGACTGGTGCCCCTCTAGCTGCTGCCCTGGCTGTCGTTCCCAGAGTGGGTGGGTCTGGAGATATTCTAGGACTGTGGGGACCCTTTAAACAAGTGAACTCTGCTGAGACTGGCAGTTTCTGCCTCCACCCCAACCCCCACTGGTCTGCACAGTCAGAAGCAGTGAGGCTTGATTTTCCCCAGAGCCGGGACCGTGGGCTGCAAGGTCAGGTGAGGATCTGGGAACGCTCCCCAGGTGTCGCTCCTGACTTTTTAAAACGTGTGACTGTGCTTTCTGCCGGCCTGCTGCTGCCACTGCTGCTACCACCACTGCTGCCACCACCACACCGCATCCTCTCTGCCCCGGCTCTGCCCCTCCTACTTGTCTGGATGAGTATTTCTTCTTTATATCTTTGTTTGCTGGATTTCCATGCAGTTTGATTTTCTGGAACTTCTTGTTGTTTCTAGCTTTGAGGTAGTTGTAGTCCTTCTTAGTTGTGGAGGGAGACACAGCGTGTCTGTCTATGCCTCCATCTTGGCCAGAAGTCCATAATTATTTATTTTTAAATAATACATGAGTTTTATTTTTAACATATGTACTTTATCATCACCAAGATTTTCTATCTTTTGATACTCTGTCTCACTTTTAATGATATTTCTATGCATGCATTATTTATCATCATCACCTCATATCATTTTTGATAACAGAGTAGCTGTAAACCATAAATAACTTGTCTTAGCAAAGTCATCATGTAGTTTATAAAAATCATGCTGATGAAGAGAACACTAAAGATGTAAATTTATATGAGTAATCTTTCTTTTTCCTTTTTGTAATTTCATAGCTCTCTGAAAAGTTATTGAAACATATGCTTCCAAATTTTATAACATGAAAACACAACTATATAGGAATTAATTGATAACTTTTATATTAGGCTTATGATATAGCAGTTCATAATGACATATGAACTTATCGCTTTGGGGATAAGTATGTGTGCTAGGCAATACACGAGTAAAATATTTTAAGACGTTAAGCTACAGAGAAAATTCCAACCAGATTGGACTTGAGCAGCTTGTTTCAGTTATCTGTAGAATGTTTGCTTATCTAAAAATGCCTTTTGAAAATATGTGAGGTCCTCAAAATATTATAATACATTTTGCAAGTTCCACCACTAATGTCCTATTTGGTAAACACTCTAACTTTGCAACATAACAACTTTTTTTTCTCAACTTTTTATCTTATCTATTTTGTTTTCCAAGAGCACATGCTTAAAGACTTGTAAATCTGCTGGCATCACAAAACAGCAAGAAATTAACAGCAGATGTCCAAGCTCATCTGGAGATGAATAAATTATAAAATTGGAGAATGAGTGACTCATATGAGAAAGAACACGTCGCTTTGTAGATGTATGTGCATATATTTGTGGGGTGATATGCTTGTGTTATCGTCAGCAGCCGTCCGTCTCGAGAGACGATGGTGTAGCTTCTTAAGAGTCTATCTGCACCGCCGAGAATGGTTGTGCAGTCCGACTCGGGAGTGACATGGTATCTGTCTCCTCCCGTGTTGAATCGACATCTTGCGATGACGCTGAAACTACAGAGCCTGGGCAGGGTAATATGGAGGGTCTGCTGTTGCCCATGCAGTAGACCCCCCGTCTCTTCGCAGCTGAAGGGTCCAAGGGAAAGATGGAGTCAATACAGCTTGGCTTCAGGTGCGCCGCAGGAGTTGCCGGTGTTGACTACAACGTCAAACCGCCTTAGAGACTCCGGCTCCGGATTTTCTGTCGGGGTTTACTCCCTTAGCCTTTCCCCTGAAGAGGTATGCCGCAAGGCAGCGGAGGTTTTTTGGAGTCAGAGTTTCCTTCTCTGATGTACCCTGACTGGAAGATCGAACCAGCGACACTTAGCTCGCAGGCCGACGCTCAATCCACTGAGCTAAACCAGCCAGGGCAATGCTTGTGTTATAAATCTGTGAAAACTCAGTGATAAGAAGGTTCTCCCATTCTTTCACTTTAAAACTACCTAACCAGTTGGTATTTGCACTCTAGTTTTAGTATTGAAATTTGACTTCAGGCAAATATTAAACTCATATGCTTTCATTTCTCATAATTATTTAAATTATATTACTTTTATTGGTTACAATGTGGAAGGGAAAAATTATTTAACAGAAATTCTCATCTCTTCCTCCTACAGAGGTGGCCACAAATATTGTGCGATCTTCCCTGCTGATATGTTCCACAGCTCTAGCATCTAGACTAATGTTTCATAACTTTTAATTTGCAAATGAATTGGCCAGGTATCCTGTTCATATGAATATTTTCATTCATGATACCTGGGTGGGGCCTGAGATTCTGCATTTCTAGCAAACTCCTAGGTGATGTCAATGCTGTTGGATTTCGACTGCACATCAGTCAACAATGTTTTAAATTATTGTTCATTATAAATGTTTTCTGAAGTTGCTTTGAGATTTTCAATATGTTATTTTGGAGAAAACCTAAGGCTTACAATAGGTAAATTCCATGTGAAAATGTAACGGTATTAAAATATAAAACATGACTATATTCTAAGGCCTTTAAACTTTAAAATAACTTGAATCTATTACTCTAACACATGTGAAGATCAATATATATTTTCCTTCCCTCCAAATTTTAACTCCTAGCTCACTATCAATCTTCCAACACCACTTTTGCCATAAATTCTGCTGATCTTCCTAATCCACCTAAATGATTCCAGTTTCTTGACTTCTTCCATGACCTTCTATTCTGCTTCAGCCTCGTCCCTACATAATGTAGGTGTCAATCATCTCATGCTCTAACCACCGCCTTCCATTTTCCACACAACAACACAGTCCATTAATGCCCCAAATCCTGCAAATATAAGGGGGACCTACCCTACCTTTCCTATCCATCAAACTTTGTTGCTCCACTTTTCTCCTTATCAGGTTTAATTCATTAGTCTATCATATAATTACTCCCTTGCCCACTCTTGTTGATTAATTCATTTGGCAAAACCTTAATGCTGCTTGTGATAGGCTGATCGATGGTATCTAATGATATTCAAGTCCTAACTCCAGAAATTTGTGAATTTCATATGGCAAAAGAGACTTTGAAGATATAAATAAGTTAAGGATATTGAGATGGGGAGATTATCCTGCACTGTAAGAGTGAACCTAAATGTAATTGCAAGTGTTCTTATAGGACAGAGGCAGAGGGAGATTTGACACACAAGGTTGAAGATTATATGACAACGGAAGCAGAAAGGGATTTGAAGGTGCTATGCTGCTAGCTTAAAAGTTGGAGGAAGGGACCATGAACCAAGAATGCCTTTGTAGAATCTAGAAAAAGCAAAGAAACAAAGTCTCAACAGAAGACTCCAGAGCGGGAAAGGCCCTACTGATACCTTTCTGGCTTTTTAGTCCAGTGAAACTGACTTCAGACTTCTGGTCTCCAAAACTGTAAGAGAATAAATTTGTGTTGTGCAAGCTACTATGTTAGTGACAACTTATTACAGCAGCTATAGGAAAAGAATACACTGCTTAAATAAACTCTCTACCTATGCTGTGCTTATACTAAACATGGAAGGGGAAAATAACACAACCATGTTTGTAAATATCACTTTAAATAGAAGTCCTCAAGTGAACCTATACCTCTGCCCTAAACTCATATTAACATTGCTTGCTCACATTCTTCCCTTATCTTAGAGGATGTTTCATATCTTTTTCCTCCTCAACTTTCCAACGTTTCTAATCTATGCAAACTTGCCACTGATGAATTATTTCATTGAAAAAACAAAAACAGAATCAAATAGAAATAAACCTGAAGAACCTCAGCAAGCTTCCACCACCTTCCTGTGTCTCTGGCCATTCAAAAATTCCCTGTTAATGTAGATGATGAACTGCTCTCACAAGCTAAGGCCAACATCTCCACTTTTATGCCAAATGTCACCTCTTCTGCTTATTCAACCACAAATTGTCTTTCATCTTCTGTACCAAACATTTTTTTTTTCTCTTTTGACTTGTGCATTGTCAGTAACCCAAAAACCCTTTTACTCTTTCTACTCCAATTATAAGCCCTATTTATTGCCCTAATTTTACCATAAAACATATTAAAAAATATTCATTCTTGTCTTTACTGCTTCTTCCATTGTCTCTTAATCCCTCTAAAATGGACCTTTACCTCATTAACCAATTAAGTGCTTTGTAAAGGTCACCAATGATTTTGATACCTTTGCATCCAAAGCTAAATTCTCAGTCCTTCCTTACTTGTACTACCAGTTGCATTTGACCCAGTTGATCACTTCCTGCTCTCTGAAGCACTTCCTTCACTAGCCTTCCAGCACAAACACTCTGCTGGTTTCCTTTTACCTCATTAGTCAGACTCTCTCCCTGACCTCTTACTTATCATTGGGCTGCCCAGAGCCAAGTCTTTGGACTTCACTTCTATCAATACTCATCCCTATTTATGTCTTCCAATCTGACAGTTTTAGTACCATCTCTATACTGATGACTCCCACGTTTATGTGTCTATCTTAGCAGTTCTCTAAACCCCAGACTTGTGTATTTAACAACTTGCTCAGGATCTTTACTTGGGCATACAATAAACAAATGTAACATGTTTATTGAAAGACTTGGTCTTCTTCTGTAAATTCCTGCTCTTCTACAGTTTATCTAATCCCAATAGCTGGGTAACTCTGTATGCCCATTTTAGGTAAAAAATATGGAGTCATTTTCAACTCCTCTTTTTCTCGTGTACCACATTCACTGTATCATAAAATCTGAAAGCTCAAGCTTCAGATTTTTTCCCCCAAGAATCTGACCACTTGTCACTATAGTTCTTACTATAGTCCTTACCACCAAGAGATCTCATCAGGATTATGACTACATCTCCAGCTTATTTTCATTCCTAAAGTTTATTCTGGACGGATTGATCAGAGTGATGTTTTTAAGAACCTTGTACAGATTATGTCATTCTTCTGCTTGAAATCCTTGATTCTGACTTTGTTTATACCATTTTAGCTAAGCCAGCCTCCTTGTTGTCCATGGGTAATGCCAGACACACTCACACTTCTGGGTCTGTGCACATGCTTTTTCTTCTACACTCTTTGTCAGATATCCATGTATTTGAGTCCCTTGAGTGTTTCAGAAATGTCACTTTCTTAGTGAGCCCTTCTCTGATAAGTCAATTTAAACTTACACCCTCTCAATTTTTTCTATTTTTTCAATAGTACTTATCACTATTGGATAGACTATAATTGTTTTACTTATTAGTTTATTCTCTCTCTCTCTCTCTCTCTCTCTCTCTCTCTCTCTCTCTCTCTCTCTCTCTCTTCTCTCTCTCCCTACTAAAATACAAAGTTCTCAAGATCAGGTAATTTTGCCTCCCCCCCCTCTTTTTCCAGCAATGTCCTCACTACATAGAATAGTGTCTGATGTATAATAGACATTCAATGAATAATTTTTGAGTGAATGGATAAATGAATGAAATAAGTTAAAGCCTCTCCTCTCAAAGAAGCCAGATACGTAAACAGATAAATTCTATGAGGATGGAAGGACACAAGCCAGAGGTGTGCACTGAGCATGCTCTGAAAGGACAGTGGATAGGTCATGTGATATTTCAGGATAATACGAACACTTAGATTACACTGAAGAGTTTGAGCTACTTCATGAGAGTGTGCCATGGGTTCTTTTCTGTATTTCTCTTGATATCTTTGAACATGGAAACTTCCTTTTTCTTTGAGAAATGAAATCCAAGAGTGAATAGAAGATGTATGTTTAAATTTTATTTTCAGAAATAAGTGGCTTTTGAGAAATTTCAAATAGTATTGCCGTATAAATACCTTCAACTTTTGTGTGTGTGTGTGTTTTGGGGTAGAAAAGGTGAGAAGTTCTTGGAAGGGAGTACATAACGTAACATCTTGAATATTCACTCTCTTTTCTTTCCCCACTGTTTTATATTGAAAAAACTTGAAACTACAGAAAAGTTGAAAAGATGGTTTAATCAACAGTCACATTCACAGTATCTAGATTTGTCAACTGTCAATATTTTGCCATATTCATTTGTGTACATATATTTATCTCTATATTTTGTAAACTTATGAGACCACTGTCATAAATGTGGTTCATCATTGACTGAAAGATTGTTATACAGTGCATGACTGTACTCATCTGACTCTCTGAATACATTTTTCCCTAAATAATATGAAAGTTAAGTCATAAACATAATATATCACCCCTATATATTTCAATACATGTCTGCTAAGAATAAAGTTGTTTAATAACCAGAAGACTGTTTTCATATATAAAATAACATTAATTCAATAACATTATTCAATATACACTCTTTCATGATTTCCATATGCCTGAAGAAAATGTCATTTATAGCTACTTATTTCCAATCCAGGAATGAATCAGCATTGATTATTATTTGCCTTTAGTCTATTTTAATATGGAACACTATTCACCCCACCATTTTTGTTTATTTGTTTCTTTAATGGCATTAACATTTTTAAAGATTCCGGGTAAGTTGCATTGTGGAGTGTCACACATGCTTTATTTGTTTGTTTCCTCATGTTTAGATTCATGTAAATGTTTTTGGAAAGAACACTCTTTGGGTCCAACATGTACTTTGTACTACTTAATGACAGAGACATATGATGTCAGGTTGTTTCACTATTAGTGTTGCTAAGTTTTGTCACTTGGTTAAGGTGGTGACTGCCATGTCTCTTTGTTATAATGGTACATGTTTGGCTTTGTAATTAATAACATAACGGTATCTTTCTTGAAAAAAATCTTTCTGAAAAACCTGTTCTATATGTTGATAAAAGCAACTGTAAAATCCTGCAACTTTAAGTAATATAATGGCTTTGTGAGTTGAGAAATTGGGACACTTCCTGATGTTGAGCACTCTATTTGTGTCCTGCATTGGCTATTTTATTATTTTAAGAATCTTTTTACCCTAGCCAATCATGTGGAAATCCAAGCTCTAGGAAAACAGAGCAATCTGAGAAGCAAGAAACGATGGTGTCCTCTTGACTCTCAGAGACATCTGTGCCAGACTGCTTAAGTTTAGAATAAAACCGCTACTCATTCATGCCATAGCCATCCTGGGCCAATGAGGTATTATGAAGTGTTATGAAAAGTTGCATGCTGCTTAACCAAAGTCAATGTAGCCAGAGAGCTAAGTGTATGAAAGAAAATGATTTGATTTACTGTATCCACAGATATTAGAAAATTAGGTTTTAGAAATTACACTTTTTAGAAAATAATATAACAGCATTACAGGAAGCTAAATAAATAATCCACAATAATTTTATCCAGTTTCAAAAATACTAATGTTCTTATGTGCTCAGTGTCCTCACCATTAAGATGACATGATTGGAGAAGCTGATTCTGTGACAATGAGCAAAGTTCTGGGTTTTTATTATTACTTTTTTTTCCCATAAAACAGAGAAAATGATGGCTTGATCACAGGGTTGTTATAAAAATTAAATGAGACAATGTGTTTGATAAGCATAACGCAATTCTTGGGTATGTGTTGGGAAGTGTTTGATGAATATATTTCACTAATATTGCAGTTTTTATTATGTTAAAGAACACTCCTTTTTACAAAGCTGGAAAAATTGTGAACATAATATTGAGGACATCTGAATCTTTTTTTGTTTCAAATATAGGCTTATGTTTAGTTGCCCGAGCAGTAATTTAGCATTTTCTTTGTCTTAATTTGACCTGTTGAATAGATAATTATTTTAAGACTGGATTTCAGAATAAATGAGTATTATAGCTTATCTCATTTACATGTGATCACACACATCATTTTATGTTTGCATTTTTTACAATGAGATTAACAATGGCATTTCATTTCTTTTCTTTTTTACATCCATGGAAATGTTAAATGTTAACAGGACTAATCCTGTTTTCAAAAAAAAATAAGCTGTTAAGAATTCTTAATTTTCTAATATATAGAAAATTGATATTTATTTCTTAGAACATGCAACAAGGAGTCAAATCAAAGTTGGAGTGTGCAATTTAATATCTGTGTTCAAAGGAGGTTGATATTTTGGATTCTCTTAATAGTGACTAGTCTTCCAAGCAAAACAGTGCTTAGGAACTCTTGACAGGTTCAGAAATTTGTATTCTGGATGGCTTTTAGTAAAAAATATAAATGCAGGGTTTGTTTTATCTGAATTAGTGTTTTGGAATGATTGCCTATATGCAGATGGAGGAAAAGATACAGGCAGAGGAACCCCAGGGCCAGTGGGGCAGGTTGCCCACAGCCACCACCATCACCACCAGCAGCAGGACCAGGTGAATTCAGAAATGAGGGAAGCAGATCTTTTTTCAGCTGAATTCATAGGACTGAGTGGAACACATAAACAGATATTTTTTACCTCCACCTTCTATTTCATGCTCTCCTCTTCTGACCCATGCCCAAGGATAGCAGTGCTTAAGCAAATTAAGAGACAGACATCAAGACCGATATCTTAATATTGTTATCCCTACCAGCAATCAGAAGCCAGATGACATCACTGGTGTGCCTGCACCCAGAGCAGGTTCAGCCTTATTTCTTGATGTCATCAGAAGGTGTCCAAACTCTAAGTTAATTATTCCCTACATAGTTATATTAGGATTACTTCTCTGATTATCTTGCAGATCAATGGCTTATGAAGACACTGATGATGTGATCTGCCTGTGTACCCTAATAATGCTGAGAAGGTTCTTGGTTTGAGAACTCCAGAAATACTCTCTGACTGCTATGGAGACAATCCAAATGAATACATGTGTAGGGTATTAACGTGATTGATAGTGACCAGAAGGGAAGAGAAGATAATGACAGAAAGAAGGGGAAGAAACTAGACAAAGAACATCTATGAATGCCATGGACATCGACAACAGTGAGGAAATTGACTGTGGGAGTGGGGGCTAGGATGGGTGGAGGAGGGCAAAGGGGGAAAAATCGAGACAACTGTAATAGAACAAAAATTAAAAATGATAAAAAAGTGATTGATAAAATTGGTGATTTTTTAATCAAAAATATTTTCCTGACACAATTACTTGTGATTAATGGAAGACATTTTATGTGTGGGAAGTGCTAGGATTTCAGATTTCATAGCAATCAGGATCATTATTGTGAATAACTTGGGATATATAGAAATGTGTATGGTAAACACATTCAGAGGTAGTTCAGAAACTATTGAAGGTGGTGAGTAATACAGTGATCCCAACCTGTATAACTCAGATAGGGGTAACTTGTGGGGAGTAACTTGGAAACTTGGGGTTTAGCTTTGAAAATCTATTTGGTTTTTGTTAGTGCTGGGTGAGTTAGGGTCTTGAAAACTCCCAGGAGGCCAACTAGTAAAATCTGTGACATTATATCAACCAGCTTTTGCTGGGTAATGTAGACACCTTAGAATTCTAACACTTAAGACAACAAAATTCAATTATTTGGCTCATAGTTTGTGGGTCAGCAATTTATGCTAGGCCCCACTAGGTGGGTCTTCTGTTCTTGGGGCCAGGGCTGTCTCATTATATCCATGGTCAGCTGCTGGGTTAGCTGAAGTTGGCTGCTTGGGATGGCTTTTAGCTGTCATAATCAAGTCCTCCATAGTTTCTCATCCTCTAGCAGAGTAGGTCACGCTTGCTCACAAAGTGGGTGTTCTGAGAGAGCACGCAGAAATGTACAAGGCATCTAAAGGCCTACACTCAGAACTAGCACAACTGTACTTCTGCCACATGTTATTCAAAGAAAATCACAAGGCCAGCCTAGGTTCAAGATGGGAGGCACTGAGACTTCCAGCCAAGATGGAGGCCTAGACTGACACGCTCCATCTCCCTCCACAACTAAGGAATACAACTACTGCAGAACCAGAAATAACCAGAAGTTCCATAAAATAAAGCTACATGGAAGTCCAACATATAAAGTTATGAAGAAGTGGTGCTCATCTGGATGGGTAGGAGGGGCGAAGCCAGGGCAGGGAGGTCAAGCTGTGCTGGCGGCGACAGCAGTGGCGATGGTGGCAGGACAGCAGTAAGCACAGACACCCATATTTAAGGGGAGGCAAGAAGCGCCTGGGGAGCAACCCCAGCTACACTCAAAACCTATCAGCTCACGATTTCAACGCCAGGGAAGTCAGACCCCCATTGCCTCAGGCTGTGAGGGCCAGAGGATATGAGGACGAAGGAGGAGGCTCTCGGTCGGTCTCTCAGCAGAAAGTGAATGGCAGGAATTCGTCTTGGAAGCCCGCCCCCACAAAAAGCGCCACAGTGTGGTGAGAAGGGTCACCTGGTAGTGACTAGTGCATGGGGTTTGGCCCCCTGTAGCATATGAGGTGTGACAGCCCCATCCAGGAAACAAAGGGAAACACAAAACTGTCAGGATGGTACAGATCATGATAGAGATCCTGGTGATGCAACTGACCAGACACCAAATATCTAAACTAATGGCTCAGCAGACAGAAAATCTTTCTGAGGCACAGTTCAAAGTTTTGGTTATACAAATGCTTACAGACCTAACAGCAGAAGGAATGAAGGCCAGTCCTGCTGAAATGAATGAAAACACATATGAAACTAGTGATGAGGGAAAAAAAAAAAGCAGGGATCAAATCAACAAATTGGAACATAGGAAAGGAGCAAACAGTCAACCAGTGCAGAAAGAGGAAATGAAAAGTGAGAAAAATGAGGAGAGGCTCAGAAACTTATCAGACAGCTACAAGCAGGCTGACATCTGAATCACAGGGCTGCCAGAAGGTGAAGAAGAAGAACTAGAAATTGAAAAAATTATGTGAAAAAATAATGAAGCAGAACTTCCCTAACTTGGGGAAGGAAATAGACTTACAGGTCCAGGAAGCACAGAGAGTTCCAAATACACTGGACCCAGAGAGAACCACACCAAGACACAATATAATCAAACTGTCAAAAATTAAGGCTAAAGAGAGAATCTTAAAAGCAGCAAGAGAGAAGAAGAGAATTATGTACAAAGGGATCCCAATAAGACTATCAGCTGATTTCTCAAAAGGAACTTTGCAGGCAAGAAATATTCAAAGTAATGAAAAGAAAAAACCTACAGCCATAATTACTCTATCCAGTGAAGCTGGCATTCAGAATAGAAGGGCAGAGAAAGTGCTTCCAGGACTAAGTAAAACTGAAGGAGTTCATTAGGTCCAAAAACCACTGTTATATGAAATGTTAAAGGGACTTGTTTAGGAGAAAGAGGATCAAAACTATGAACATTAAAATGAAAACTGTAGCACAACAAGCAACAACAGAAGCTAGGAAGTAGAAACAAAGGCAAACTAAGTAGGCAATTAGAGTGGGAAAAGAATTATAGATTTGGGGAACATTTTTTGGGGAGGTCAACAGGGAGGGGAAAGCGGGGAAAGGGAGGGAGATGGTACAGGAATTAAGCATAGCAGGACGGAGTGGAGTAGATAGACAGGAAGATGCTGAGAAGAACTATATGCACAACCAGTGGGCATGGACTAAGGGTGGGGGACAATTGGAGGGAGGGGGGTCACTGGGTGTAGGGGAACAAAGGGAAAAGAAATTGGGACAACTGTAACAGCATAATCAATAAAGCATACTAAAAAAAGTAAAAAAAAAACAATAAATAAAGGAGGCACTGCAAAGTTACATTGTAAAGATTGTAGTATAAGGAGTGGAGGAGGTCTTTGGGAATACGGCCTGCATCCATTCTTTTGACATGGCCGAGCCACCTGAGGCGTCTCTCACTAAGAACTACATGCAAACTGCTCATGTTGGCTCGCTTCAGCACCTCGGTGTTGGGAACCTTATCCTGCCAGGCGACATGCAGGACGCGTCGCAGGCACCTCATGTGGAAGCTGTTGAGTTTCCTTTCGTGCCTTGCGTAGGTGGTCCACGTCTCGCTGCCATAGAGGAGAGTGCTGAGTACGCAGGCTTGGTAGATGCGCAGTCTGGTTTTCTCAGTGAGGCTGGAATTGTTCCACACTCGCCAGTTCAGTTTGGCCATCACTGTGGCTGCCCTGGCGATTCTCCGGTTGACCTCCAGGTCGACTGACAGAGAGCTCGAGATGGTGGACCCGAGGTAAGTGAAGTCGTTGACAACCTCCAGGGTGTATCCGTCGATGGTGATGCATGGGGGAGTCCCCGTGCCTTGAGCCATAACGTTCGTCTTCGTCAGGCTGATGGCTAGTCTGAACTCCTTGGATGCGTGGGAAAGGCAAGTGACTAACTGCTGGAGTCCCTCTTCAGAGTGTGATGTCAAGGCTGCGTCGTCGGCGAAGAGCATCTCACGGATGAGCACCTCTTTGACTTTGGTCTTGGCTCGTAGACGGGCCAGGTTGTAGAGCTTGCCATCGGATCTGGTGTGAATGAAGACACCCTCGCTGCAGTCCTTAAAGGCGTATTGGAGGAACATGGAGAAGAAGATTCCGAACAGCGTAGGTGCGAGGACGCAGCCCTGCTTTACTCCGCTGCTGACTGGGAAGGCCTCAGAGGTTGCGCCGTTGTAGGACACCGTGCTGTGCATGTTGTCGTGAAAGGACATGACCACAGCAAGCGGATGTGGTGGACAGCCAATCTTCCGTAGCAAGCTGAAGAGTCCGCTTCGACTGACCAGATCAAACGCCTTCGTGAGGTCGATAAAGGCGAGGTAGAGTGGTTTATGCTGCTCGTGACACTTCTCCTGCAGCTGGCGTAGGGAGAAGATCATGTCCACTGTTGATCGGCCAGCTCTGAAGCCACACTGGGACTCTGGGTAGACGCGGGAAGCAAGGGTCTGCAGGCGGGCAAGAGCGACCCGGGCGAATACTTTGCCGACGACGCTGAGGAGAGAGATGCCCCGGTAGTTGTTGCAGTCGCTGCGGTCTCCTTTGTTCTTGTACATGGTGATAATGTTGGCGTCTCTCATATCCTGAGGGATGTAACCCTCCTTTCAGCAGAGACAGAGTAGATGGTAGAGCGGCTGTAGCAGGACTGGTTTCCTGCTCTTTAGGATTTCTGGAGGGATTCCGTCGCTTCCTGGTGCTTTCCCGCAAGCGAGGCGGTCGATGGCTTTGCCGAGCTCTGCCGCAGTAGGTGGGGTGTCTAGCTCCTCCATGACTGGTAGGTCTGGGATGGCGTTAAGAGCAGTGTCTGTTACGGTGTTCCTCGTCGCGTACAGCTCGAGGTAGTGCTCGGTCCACCGCCGCATTTGCTGTTCCTGGTCAGTGATGACCTCACCTGTCTTGGACTTAAGGGGGGCGATCTTGGAGGGGATTGGGCCTGTTGCCAGGATATGAGAGATGCCAACATTATCACCATGTACAAGAACAAAGGAGACCGCAGCGACTGCAACAACTACCGGGGCATCTCTCTCCTCAGTGTCGTCGGCAAAGTATTCGCCCGGGTCGCTCTTGCCCGCCTGCAGACCCTTGCTTCCCGCGTCTACCCAGAGTCCCAGTGTGGCTTCAGAGCTGGCCGATCAACAGTGGACATGATCTTCTCCCTACACCAGCTGCAGGAGAAGTGTCACGAGCAGCATAAACCACTCTACCTCGCCTTTATCGACCTCACGAAGGCGTTTGATCTGGTCAGTCGAAGCGGTCTCTTCAGCTTGCTACGGAAGATTGGCTGTCCACCACATCCGCTTGCTGTGGTCATGTCCTTTCACGACAACATGCACAGCACGGTGTCCTACAACGGCGCAACCTCTGAGGCCTTCCCAGTCAGCAGCGAAGTAAAGCAGGGCTGCGTCCTCGCGCCTACGCTGTTCGGAATCTTCTTCTCCATGCTCCTCCAATACGCCTTTAAGGACTGCAGCGAGGGTGTCTTCATTCACACCAGATCCGATGGCAAACTCTACAACCTGGCCCGTCTACGAGCCAAGACCAAAGTCAAAGAGGTGCTCATCCGTGAGATGCTCTTCGCCGACGACGCAGCCTTGACATCACACTCTGAAGAGGGACTCCAGCAGTTAGTCACTTGCCTTTCCCACGCATGCAAGGAGTTCGGACTAGCCATCAGCCTGACGAAGACGAACGTTATGGCTCAAGGCACGGGGACTCCCCCATGCATCACCATCGACGGATACACCCTGGAGGTTGTCAACGACTTCACTTACCTCGGGTCCACCATCTCGAGCTCTCTGTCAGTCGACTTGGAGGTCAATCGGAGAATCGCCAGGGCAGCCACAGTTATGGCCAAACTGAACCGGCGAGCGTGGAACAATTCCAGCCTCACTGAGAAAACCAGACTGCGCATCTACCAAGCCTGCGTACTCAGCACTCTCCTCTATGGCAGCGAGACGTGGACCACCTACGCAAGGCACGAAAGGAAACTCAACAGCTTCCACATGAGGTGCCTGCGATGCGTCCTGCATGTCGCCTGGCAGGATAAGGTTCCCAACATCGAGGTGCTGAAGCGAGCCAACATGAGCAGTTTGCATGCAGTTCTTAGTGAGAGACGCCTCAGGTGGCTCGGCCATGTCAAAAGAATGGATGCAGGCCGTATTCCCAAAGACCTCCTCTACGACGAGCTAGCAGAAGGCCAGAGGATGACAGGGCGCCCAAAACTGCGGTTCAAAGACATCTGCAAAAAGGACATGACACAATGCTCCATCAATCTCAACACATGGGAAGTTCAAGCAGACGACCGCCTAGCCTGGAGGCTCGCGGTCAGACAAGGTACGTCACGCGCAGAGGCTGCGCGCAACGAGGAGGCGATCCAGAAAAGATCGAGGTGGAAGCAGCATCAACAGCAGCAACAACAGCCATCTGCCTTCACCTGTAACAAGTGCGGCAGGGATTGTCACTCCCGAGTCGGACTGCACAGCCATTCTCGGCGGTGCAGATAGACTCTCAAGAAGCTACGCCATCGTCTCTCGGGACGGACGGCTGCCGATGATGATGATAAGGAGTGGAATATTGCTCTAATTTTGGTAAATAGACTCAGGTGACTGAGGTTTAATTTGGTAAATCCTGCTTTCTTTCCAGATCTAGTAAAGACATAACCATTCTTTGGAGTTTTCTTCTAGTCATCTTTCAGGAATAAAGAAATACCAATGGCCCAATATTGATTTCTTACAAAACCCATTAATGAATGTAGAAGCTTTGTCCTTTGAGGTAATATGAACCAATTCCATGAGTTAGATGTGTGAAACAATCAAGGGTTTTAGATGGGTCAGGAAATTGGAAGGGCCAAAAACAGCAGTGAAATTGCAGCTGAAGCTAGCTAGTGTTCTTTGCCAGTGGATGCAAGCCGGGCCAGTGGTAATGTAATCAAAGATAAGAGGCTGGACATCGCCATGCATGATTCCCTTTTGAATCTCAACCAAATGCTTCATGTTTATTCTTTTATATTTAATTTTGCCTCTAAACTAACTAAAATAAATAGCAGTGAAGTGTAATGTTTTGAAATAATCCCATAGTTTTCAAGTGCTCTTGAAGTAGAAAAGCAACAGGACTCTATGTGTTTTCTCTACCAACTTAACATTTATTGTTTATGCTGCCTAAAATAGTTCTTTTTAATTGATACTTAGCTTGATATCCTTTTAAATTATTAAAGATTGGAGGTGCTCATTAAACAGGAGATTTAAAGACATGGTAGACATAGCTAATTAGTAAAGGTCCAAGAAGGGACATGAAATGCATTTTATCTAAGCCTTTAATGGGTTGTTAAAATAAGTGAATGGTTTCGTGATAAACCAGTCAGAAATAATCAGTTGAGCAAAACTATGAGGAAGTTATTTGAATCTAGATTTGAAGGGTTTATAAGTAATCATGGTTAGAGACTTACAGGTCCTCCTTATTTCTTTAACTTTAGATCCTTGAGCTGCTAATTGGTCAAGAAATTGGGCCCAAGCTCTGGAGCTAATGATGACCAGAGGAAGGCAGCTTATGTGTCTTTGTGGGGAAGGTCTGCCTTGCTAAACACTAGCAGATCAGAAGTTGGAGTGAATTCTTTTGTGGCGAGTTGTGATTTAAGGGCTGTCATGAATCACCCTGGAGGCAAAGCTCTGAGGAGGCGTATTTTCAACTTCCTCACTTCCTGAACTTTTCAACCTCTCAACTGCTCCTTTAACTTCCAAACCATGGGCAGTGTATTATTTTTGCCTACTTACTAAGAGGGAATATTGGTTGTTGACATAGCCACTGCTGGCCAGTGAGATTAGTAACATGATACAGAGATTTTCACCACTTAAAAGTCACTGGTTCAACATGGCACAGATAGGTAATGACTTAAAGTTATTCTGACCTGACAGCTGTTTAGAGGCCCATTTGAAGTGAACTATTTCTCAGTTCGCCTCCAGACAGAGGACATGTTGCTGCTAGGATTGCAAAATGTCATCTCTGCTGGAATCCTACATAGCAGCAAGGCTCAGTGTTGAGTCATCGTCACGAAGGCTAAAATAGCATGTTCCCTAAAATTAGGAACATTTGGCTGGCTTTTGTGTGAAGGTTTTGAGCCCTGTGGAGAAAATAACATCGAGTTAGTTTCTCCCCAGAGTCAAAGTCACTCCCATTTACAAGTTTAATACCATAAACTGGTTCAAGACACCAGGGCAACATTTAACCATTACTATAAATTGATGAAAGCTTGAGATAAGTTGCATTTAATGTCACTTTTTGGCCCTTCAACAATTAGCTACATCTACCATGATTTCTAATCATTTAATGGACATCTCTGGAAATAAGTGTCTGCCAGCCTTTTAAGGGGTGATTTAGGCACTAGAGAAGATAGAGTTCAGAAGGTTTACATCACTGACGACTCAGTCATTTCCAGCTTCACAACATTCATGTTGAAAAGACACATAGTTCAAAGACAAGTAAAGCAGATTGCAAAGAAACTATGGGAGTCGAATGCTAAGGCCATTAGGGAAATGGAATATAACACATTAGTTAATAATAAAACTTTGTTTAAAAACCACATGCATTTCAAGTGGCTGTGACAGGGGAACATACTCTAACTGCAAGGTTTCAAGTTACTGAGTGTAGCTTTTCTTCTAATTGTGTGCCTGAACACACATTAAGACTCTAATAAGACTTTCTGTGACATAGCATTTTTTTTTTCACTGTTCAGTAATCATTATATACAAATGCATGCTTATTGTAAGAACTGTAATAACACTTCTGATTTTATATAAACTTTGTGCACTGTTGGTGTAAAGTATGCAAAGACTTCTTATCTGTGACATTAATTTCTTATATCTAATCTTTGCAAATTATAATGGTCAAATATATTATCACAGATCCTCTCTTATATATTCGTATCTTACTGTCACAGTAAATTTGTGTGTGTCTCCTGGACCATCAGCATTTGTACTACCTGGGAGTTTGTTGAAAATGCAGACTCTATGGGTACACCCCAGACCTTTGTATCAGGAGTTCCATTTTAGCAACAATCCCAGGTGACTCACATGCACATCAACCTGAGTAGCACTTGACTTAATATATGTCATTGAAATATACATGATGATTACAGTAGTCTCTCTCTATATCGCGGTTCACTTATTGTGGCCTCACTGTATCATGGGATTTTAAAAAATATTATATTGAATTATTTATCATGAATTTTTTGCTATATCGTGGGATTTTGAGGTACTGTATATATATGTTGTTAAAGTTACGTAGGTTTAAGAGTGTAGAATATGTTTAAGAACATAAGTAGTGTTTATAAAAGTGGGGAAAATGTTAATAAGGGAGTGGGAAAGGTTAATAAGGGACCGGGAACAGCTTATAAGTATGGGGGAAGGGTTTATAAAGCCTTAAAATATATATAAATACTAAAATAAATGTAAGTTCCTACTTCATGGATTTTCACCTATCGCAGGAGGGCGAGTGTCTAGAACGTAATATCCGCGATAAGTCGATAAGTGAGGGAATGTATAGGAGGTTACGTCTACTTGAAAAAATAATCAATTGCTATTTTCTTTCAGTAAAGAAATGGACATACATATTTAACACAATATCTTTTTTAGTGCCTTTTCCTGGGATAGCAGTTTTTATCTGAAAATCAGTTTATAGCTTCTGAATTTATTGTGCAACTGACAGAGAAATGAAAGAAAAAAATACCAAACAATCTAGTTAAAGTAATTTCTTTCATTTCATCCTGTCAAGAAGTGGCTTTTTCAATCAAAAGTTTAAAATATATAAATGTTTATAGAAGTTTCCTAGCATCTTTAGTGTAGGTATTTTAGTCTGTCCAAGAGGTATTGACAGAGTATGCACGTTAGACTTGCTATTCATAGAAAATCCTGGTCAAGGGGTCTCCG